>NC_064755.1:28889967-29515421 GCF_011397635.1 Epinephelus fuscoguttatus | reverse complement strand
GGCCATAGCAGCTGTGATTAAACGTCTCTCCACAAACAGCATTGTGTATTTCTTCCTTTTCCTGTTTCTCCCTCTCTCCCCGACTCTCTTCCGCTCTATTCCACCCCAAGCCAACCCTGTGCCATCAGTTGACGCTCATTTCCCTTCGAGTATTTCTCATGCCAGTCATGAATATTTATGTGTTCCTGTCAAAAAACAGCCCCTGAAACCATGGCACAGGAAGGCTGATTCACCTGGTCATGTGATCACAGCTGCACAGATGGATTCGTGTAAAGGCACTCCAGCCTACAGTGCAGTCTTTAACTCTTTATCTTAATATTTTTAGGAGTTCAACTTCAAGGGTGTTTTTTTCTTTAGGGCTCTGCTGTGATCTCAAAGCAGCAGCCGTGGGGAAGAGGAAATGTTTAAGAAACTAAAAAAAAAATCAGTAACACAAAGATTCTTTTTTTCCATTTCAGTTATGACATCATATATTACTCTTCTATTTTTGACTTTAAAAAAATGCTAGTTCTGTGAAGCTATCTGAGAGGCTTTTGGTATCACTCCAGTTCTTGGAATAACAAGTAATGTGGGATACAGAAATGTGCAAAACAGAAACATGATGAGTCACATTTGATGACATGTCTTGCAAGTATCTCCTGCAAGTTTTAGGTCTCATTGATGATATCGTCATAGTTTTTTACATTCATGAGGATATTTCTCATGACGTTATTTGATGGAGCAACTGCTGCAGATGGAATAGAGTTGGACTTGAAAATGTTCCAGATGTAGTGCTCAGTAACACTTAAGCCAGATTTATGGTCGGGCGCCCGACACTTTTGATGAGTGTGTCGCTTCACGGCAAAAGAAGAGTGGTGCAACATTTTGAATTTACGCTTCTGCGAAAGGTTTCAGTCATCTCCATGGTAACCACATGCTGTCCTCTTGCTGGTGTGTTAAGTTACATCATCCTGATCAGTAGGCTATCCTTCTGACAGCTGTTTGTTTTGTATGTTTTGTACCCGTTTGCATTTTGAGGGATTTGATGAATTCAGTGAGTTGAATTGAAGAGAAAGAGATTTAACAACTGAGAAGACAATGAGACCGCTAAAAAAGGACGTGGTCATGCATGTGTCCGCTGAACCAAACAAGCGAGCTACAGGGTGAATATGTTTTGGTCTAACAAATGCCGATGCAGGACACGGATGAGGATGTGCACTTACGGTGTTTTCGAATGTCCACCAACTGTTTTGATGATCTGGTTAATCAGATCTGGCCCTTTAAGTTGCTCATGCAGGGACACACCAAAGTCCAGTAGATGTGTCAAAAAGGCTTGTCAAGACTACCCAGTCACATTGCGCAACAATATATGGAGGTGTCTGTGACATAACAAAACTCTGCAGGTGAGCAACATGAAAGGAAAGTGTTGAGTGACACTCTTTCTGTAGAAAATTATGTCATTTCCCTCAAGCAACACTCATCAAAAGTGTCAGGCACCCTCCTATAAATCAGGCTTTACAGTACTTGGTCAGGAAAGATAGAGGGCAAAACCCTTGATTAATCTTTCTAATATATGACATGAATCCTTTTGTTTCATTCACTCTGACATTTCACAGGCGCATCAAGCAGAAAACTACTTTCCAATAGATAGTGAGTTCCCTGTAAACACCGCTAGCCAGAAAAAAATTCATCTTCTCTGCTTTAGTGGTTTTCACGGTTCAGTGTATTTTTAGTTTCGGTGATCCCATATCTCACTGCAACAGAGCAGTTTTTGAGGGTAGAGTTGTTAAATGATGAAGGAACTCATTGATGTTAGTGTAAGTAATAAGACCTGAACGCTTCGGGTGAAGGAATTCGACTGCACAGCCAAACAACAGTTGTAATTTCTCCGTCGGTTACTGTCTGTTCAGGCAGAACACTGGGTTTATTTTTTCTCTTGCCCTCATATGGTTTTATCTGGGACAGTTTGTTTACCCCCATGTCCTTGTATATTTTACATTTTTAAAATGAAGACCATGTGAATTTTTCAGCGATATTTCTAAACTGGTATCCTCACATGCAAAAGGAATCAGGGCCCCCGCTCTTTCAAAACCACCTCCTTTGTTTTTCACACATTTTAATACACATACACACAGATACACATACATTCTCTTTTTCCATCTCAGGTAATTTGCAGAGACTGCAGTGTAAACATTGCATATTTTATGGTGCTCTGGCTCCCTGATTGTTGCTTGTTACCAGAGATCTTGCCCATTTGCATCCTCTGAACAATTTTTGTCTTATCAGTTAATCTGTTATTTTTTTTGTTTATTAATCTATTCAACTTCTTAGCCGACAAAATGTCGGAAAAATCATCATTTCCCAGAGCCCAAGGTCATGTCTTCAGATTGTTTGTTTTGTCTGACTAACAGTCTGTAACACAAAGATATTCCACCTGACAGAACACACAAAAGCAGAAAATCTCTCATTTTAGAAACTGAAGCCCGTAAGTGTTTGTCATTTTGTTTGATAAATGATTTTAATTATTAATTGATTATCAGATGTGTGCAGATGATGATTTAATTGACTTCAGTCAGATAACTCATGTTTGAAATGTTTATTACCACAGCAGAACATAGTTAGAGTTTGGCGTCTAGACTCCGACCTCATTACTCCCTGCAGATGTGTCTACATGAGAGATTGGGGAATGATGATGCAGGTGTTTGCTGGGGTGGAGGTGGAGGTGGAGGAGCAGGCAGTAATACTGATGCAGGGCAGCGGTGGCACTGACAAGGCAGAAGGAGAGCTGGGAAATCAGCTTAGTGTGTGCTTAGTGTTTGGTGGATTATATGGAGAGTGAGGCATGTCATGTGCATATGAATGGCTGCAGCTCAAGTTGACTGCCTGAACTCGCTCACAGTCATTGCTTCATTTGTTGTTCTATCACCACATCATCCTAGGAATACTTTACCCACAAAATGACTACTTGTATAGCAGTTGCTCATCTCATGTTACATTGAATTCATGCAGAAAAGTGTTTTTCTTGTGTGCCTCCACAGTGAACCATGAATCTAAAAACAGAGCAAATTCTGGTCATATCAGACTGAAGGGAAATGGAGTCACGGAGTATTCTTGCTTGCTTTATATTTGTGTTTTTCAGAGACATTTCATGAACACATCAGTGTCTGATGGAGCAGAGTTAGAAAAACAAGTTGCCAGTTATTCGTCTTCCAGCATCTGATAAGAGATGTTTATCTTAACAGATATTACCACTGAAACGCTTGGGTGTGTCTTCTCAATATTGCCGTGTGACAAGATTCATTCTGAATGACATTTAATGAAATATTAACAATTTTTTATTCAACAGGAATAAACAATTGCTTTCAATTTGTCCAAATATTCTCCCACTAACTGCTCCAGGCTCTCAGGATTATAAATTGTGTGGTACTTGTGTCGCTAGGATTAAGTTAATTTATAGCAAAAAGGTTTTTCTTGTGGCATAGACTTGGTAGTTGGTTAATCATCCAGAATTCACTGCAAGATGTTGTTATGACATACCCTCTTAATCTTCAGGGGGTGATTAAGGAGGTGAAGACATTCACAGCCTCTAATTAACATCTTAATAAGTCCTTCTTGACACTCAGCCTCTCTTCTTTTCTCTTCAGTGCTTTGTTTAATATGCTACAGTACAGATGTGTTGGCAACATGAAATGCACCTGCACGGAGAGCACTTTGTTCTTGGTCATGTGATGCTTTGTTGAGGGCTGTCATAATATATATCTGTTAAGATGATATGACATCCTTCTCTTTACTTATTTCCTTTCTCTTTTGTCTCGCCTTATTCGCTCACAGATCAGTCAGATGCTTGGAAATGAGCTGAAGTTCGCAGTGCGAGAGCCCATCGGGTTGAGGTGAGATCTCAGCTGCTCAGGCCAGCTCACAGTTAACACAACAGACTGTGTAGAGTCATCTGTGTGTCACTTCCAGCAAAGTTCAACATCTCTGAGAAAACAAATGCACAATTGGTATTAGTTACAGGAAGTGTGCAGTACGTGACGTCATGTCATGTCATGTCATGTCTTTCTTCTCAGGGTGTGGATACTCATTTCTGCAATTGGTTTCACAGTCATGGCCTTGATGGTAAGTGTTACGTAAATCATCATCACAGTGTAAAAGTTGTTTCACAGTCATGACTAAAATGTTCTTGTTCAATTTTAATAGACTTTATCAATATAGAGACTTCTGTACAGTTACCGGAGGAGAAAGAAAACTCATTTTAGAAATAGGAAAAGTCATGTTCAACCCCAGCAGTGAGTTACTTTAGGTTCTTTCCCAGCTTATCAGTGAGGGACATCTGGATAAACAGCTCCATCATTGTCAGCTGGAGCACCTAAATACTCAATATTCTCAGTGTTCAGGGCATGCACACTGACTCTTACTCACAGACAGGAAGACTTTGTCATTGCTGCTGCACTTTGGGGACATTTCGGGGGACAGAATGCTGTTGTGTTGAAATGACAGAGTTGTGTTGTTTCTTTGTTTTCCTACACAGGCCCTGGTGTTTCCCAACCAGCTATATGAGCTTGTTTTTGAGGAAGAGCTCTCCGCGACTAGCATCCCCGTTCGCCTTTATGGAGGAGCACTACTTAGTAAGTTTTCTCTTGTATAGCTGCAGCACTGGGAATATACTGCAACACGTGGGAGTACATTCACTATGCACACACAGCATTAATATTTATTTACACACATACATTCACAAAAATGTACACTATGTAGTTGCACATGGTCTCTTGTGATAATGCCTTCTATTGCATTCATTACAGCTCACACACGCACATTCAGATGACGTACAAAAAGCTCTCTTCTTGCTGCAAAATCACCCCTCTGGGCGACAAACAGAGGCTGTATAATTTGATTCAGTTCTGTGTATCTGCAGTTCACTATGAGGACTTGATAGAAGTACAGAGAGCAATTCTCCTAAATACTCACAGCAAAGGCTCCAGTCTCTGTTTCTGTGGCCTCATATATCAGATCTAAATCCGGTGGGAACGCAGTGAGGGATGGCAGGACAGTGTATGCACTGTATGAATGTGTGTGTGGGTTGGCGTGGAACTCAGAGAGGAGCCAGTCTATTATTCTACATTCAAATTTTGCAGCTTGCTCACTCAATCACACATTAAATTGAGGTTTTTTTGTTTGTTTGTTTTTTTTGTTCTTCTGTCACACGCCATTCATAGGAGACAATCAGTGCTCATAAATATGCCAGTCAATTATGGCATTTGTGATTATTTTAATGGCCTTCTCAGACATGTCAGTGAGTCAGTCATTCAGTAAGTGATTAGAGAGTTTGTGAGAGGCAGGTAGCACACAGGTTGCTCCTTGATGTAAATGTAAGCATGGAAATTAAGGAGGATGAGAGCAAAGGCTTAGCATACATACAGTATGTGCAAGGTTGTCATTTTCAGTCAAGTTAGGCTATAACATATGTCAGAACGTCAGCACCAGGACCTTATACAGACATTTTATATAATATGTTCCTTCCTCAGACTCACTGTGTCAGCTGTAGAAAAAGGTCTGGAAGCTCGTATTATTACACATTCTGCTATAGGGGAAAAACGCTCTCGGTTGTTTGTATTTCCTGAAACCATTACAATCGTTTTGGATAGCGCTAAGCCTGGCATACAGTGATAGTGCCCTTGCAAAATATTGTCGTGGTTTGAACTTGTTCTGGTGGAACATTTGCACGTGGGCAGCACTGTTGTAAAAATGGCAAATTCTCCGCTAAAGGAAATGCAACAAAAGACAGTAACATGTTGACTGTGTGATTCAACTTTTAGTAATAAAAAGACAATTATTTGATAATATTTTAGCTCTGGAGGAGCTCACTCAGCCCCTGTAGATGATTTGCGAGCTGTAAGTGGCTCTTGCAGAACATAAGTACAACAATATCACAGATGTTTATCTGAAGTGGACATTGGTGAAGTCACTGGCACTGGCGTATGCCTCTAACAGGGTAAAAAACAGAGCAGACGTCTCTTATAGCTTCTTTGAATATGATGTCATACATTGGTGTGCTCTCCAGATGGAGGACAGGCCACAGGAGACGAAGACTATACTGCACAAATGCCTGTGATTTGAGCTGTAAAAAGCTGTTCCAATAAAGCAAATTGGGAAAAAACAAACGCCACCTCAGTCCCAAAATTAGTAAAACGTAAAGGAGAGAGAAAAAAAAACAAAATTTTTCATGTCATGTCCACAGCGGGCAAATCCATCAAGTTATGGGAAAAATCACTTTTCTTTGTTTCAATTTTCTGATGATACCTGCTGCCTGTAGGTTCATCCAACCATATTATGTAGTCACGTTCCTTCCATTCCAGTTCATGCATTATATGGATTTACCACTTCCTACTCTCCATCTGAATTTCACGCGTCATTACAGTCACATGATTGCAAACAAGCTCTTGCATGATAAAAATCTTCATTAAAGCTTTCCATTTGCAGCGTGTAGGTTATTAGTGTGACGCTTGTTGTTTGCCATGGCCAAGGGGATTTTGAAAATGGTAACACGCAGATGGCGGAAGGGGAGAGAATGCTGGCCTAAATAGCCGGCCACTAGTTAGGTTTAAAGCCAGTCTATACCTGGTGAGTCAGGCTACCTCTTTCTTCCTCACAAGACATTTATGGGAATACTAAGGCGAAACCTTATTCTGCACTCTTAACACATTGTATGCATATCTTGATAAATCAATGTGAAATCTGAACAAATCAAAGATAACCCTCTGGATGATTACTGCGTTGCCTGTGGAGAGATAAAACACTGAACATATGGCACTGTGGAGGAATATATGAATGGAATAGCTCCCAATCTTGTAAGGCCAACAAAAGAGGGGCTCCTTTAGTCTAAATGTCAGCAGGACTGAGGGGATTAGCGAAGGAAAAGGGTGATGTCTAACAAGACAAGAAGCAGGAAACAGGGTGAAGGAGGGGGTCTCATCTGCCACACAGATGGAACCTGGCAGGGAGAGGATACAGTCCATCAGCCCTCCTACCTTTCTGCCCACCCATGCTCATTTCTATCGCCTCACTTGTGTGTGTGTGTGTGTGTGTGTGTGTGTGTGTGTGTGTGTGTGTATGTGTGGGTGGGTGGGAGTGAAATATAGGAAAATGAACTGGAAAAATGGCAGAGAATGATATGATTGAGCACAGGCTTTTATCAGAATCAATGAGTCACAGCATTCAGCGGAATCAATAGTCCAATTATCATCATGTGCACATTGCATCACAGATTACAGTTGAAGCACAGCTGCAAGTAAACTGTTCTCATAGTAGTTTTGTTGGTTGAATCGCTCTTGGATGTGTTCGAGTCTTCTTTTCTGAGCTTCCTGTTTTTTTTCTGTTTCTTTTATTCCCATTCCCCCAATCCCTTTTCATTCCCTTTTATCGCATCCGTCTCCAGGCCTGTCCCTCATCATGTGGAACGGTCTCTACACAGCAGAGAAGATCGTCATCCAGTGGACTCTGCTCAGTGAAGCCTGCTACTTTGCGATCCAGTTTCTAGGTGATTACATTTTCCAGCACGCTGTTAACAGTTCTCTTAATGTGCTTTTGTTACTGGCTGTTATAACCACTGTCTCACTTTGATAGTGAGACAAAGGTAAGACAAACTAATAGTTCATAAATCTGAACTAGAATGTTGTGTTTGTGATGTGTTTGGTGATACTGCCCCCTTGTGTTCAGAGTGTGGAGTCACACCTTGAGTTATTTTAAAGGATATGTTCACATGTTTTCAAGTCTTCCCTAAAACAACACTCACATGTCTATATGTGCATTGAAACAGTCCTGTGGTCTTTAATCCATTCCTCCTGTCCATACTGGACCAAAAGAGACCCCCTCCAAAGCAATTTCAATACAAGGGATGGGGGACAAAATCCTATCCTGGGTCTGTAGAAAAATATACTTCTAAAGGTCAGGAGACACCCACTTGATTTGTCTGGGACAGACTGACAGTTGTAGAAAGAGATAATTCTTTGAATTTACATATGGACATGTGAGTATTGTTTTACAGAGTATATATTGTTTTACAATCCAACTCCTACACAGAAAGCTGTACGACAGTCTGCCCAAAGAGGAAGTACACCAGCCAGTGCTACCTACACTTGTCGCATTTTCCACTAGTATATTGAATGAATAATATTATATTGTTGTGCCCCATATTTTTTAGTCCATTTTACAAATAAGAATTGAAAAAGAGCTGAAAAAAGTGAAATAATTACATTTTCACAGCGTCTTCGAGCCTTGTTTATTCACTGTGTTCATGTAAACAATGATGAGCGCAGCCATCAAGGTTCCCTTACACTGAAAAGATAGTCAGCTTACTTTTCTGATCACTACATCACTGCATTGCTCATAAATGTTAATTATGTGTTGTCGTAAATGATACTTCTTGCCTTGCTTTTGCTGCTTGTAGTATCAATTTATTTTGAGAAGTTCTGAATTCTGTATTTTAGAAAACAGAAAAGGGCCAATCGTCTAGAAACACAAATATTTTTACAAACTCTCTTTTCTTTTTTCTGTATTTATCCAGACCTTGAAATTACTAAAATCAAATCCCATGCTTTTCCTTACTCTGAAGGAACCTTGGTTTTGAGACAGTCTTGAAAAAATGTGAACCTCTCCTCCTTTATGATCACTTTCCAGATGTTCGTAATGTTTAAAAAATCATGTATATTGTGAAGTTTACTCATAAAGAGAATCCTATTCTGATACTAAATGCTGTTCTGTGGTTTCAGTGACATCGGTCACCTTAATAGAGATTGGCATTCTGCCCAACGCTGCCATGATCCTGCTCCTCAGTCGCGTCCTCTTCCTGGTGGTCACCATGGCTTACTACTACCACCTGGGCCGTAAGCCGAAGAAGATCTGAGCTGACCATTGGATACTTTGGGGGAGCAGACAAACCAAGTACAGATCACAAGCGAGGGGTCAGAAGGTTCGGAATTTTATTGATTGGGGCTTGGAGCATTACATTGCCAATGGATGCCCCCTGCCCCCATCCATAGGACCTAGCCTATTGAAACCCCCAGAATTCAACAGATGAGCACAGTCTCGCATTCCAGACTCTACATCAAGAACGAGAAACCTCATAGTGAAAGTGAATTGCTCTTTCCCTGGGCTGTGAGGTCAAGCCCCTCTTGACACACATTCCTCTTTTGTGCAGTTCTGAGTGCTGTTATAAAAGAGGAGCTAGCAGTTTGTAGTGCATTGTGTTCTTGTGTCTCCTACTTATATGATTTGATTTGTACAGTATATCTGGCTGTGCTGTTCATGTACAGCCACATGGTTTCCACATTCAGTATTTAGTGATATCTAAAGTTGCATTTTAACACCACTTCTTAATCACACTCAAAGACCAAGAGTTTGTATTCCAGTTTGTTTCCTGTTTGATGCTGTTGATGTTAACTCACACTGTATGTATGCTAAAGTGAAGCCTGAATATCTGCTCTTGCATGCTTCTCTGACAGCTCTCCGTTGAACACACTGAATGGAAAAAGCATCAGTGCTTAATGTAAGATTCAGGTGCAGTTAGATAAGCTAAATGCTGGATGAGGGACAATGAACCTTTTCTTAAACTGGTGACAGTTTTCTGGGTCAAAGTCAGTTTTTACTCTCAATCACGCCCATCACCCATATTCAGATACCCAAAAAGAAATGCTGAAACATTTTTCAGGGACAAAGTGATTTTTTTTATTCCTCGAGGTGTCAGGCAAGAAGTTCTACCAAAGTGAACAGAATTGTTTTGTACAGAATATTTACACTGCTGAAATTAATACATGTAATGTGGAGAAATGTCCGTGTGAACCGACTCGTAGAAGAGAAGCAGTGTCTCCTTGTTGTGTGTGCACTGGTAGGCGGGACTTTAGCCGGAGCGATCTTACAGTACAGCTAGTGTCACAAGCCGAGCAGGTCAGTGTGCAGAGCAAACAAACCTGAGCTGGTTCCTCTTTAGAGATGTAGCACAGTTTTTTACATACACCTCATCCTTAGCCTTAAAATTACTAAACAGTCATCAACACTGCATCCTACATCTTGTATATATGTAAATAAAAGTATTTACTATTACGTGGTGTTCTTGTGAAGCGAACAGGGAACTCGTTCAGTATTAGTTAAATGACTTTCAAAGATTGATCTTTCTCTCGGTGTGGCTTATTTTGTACCTATTTAAGTGACATTTGTTTTTGACGTTATGCATGCAATATAATCCACCAAAAGACATAACTGTGTAGCAAGCTGCCACCAACGAGAATGCAAAGCTGATAAATAAATGGCGGTGAATGGATGCAGTAGTTAAATACAGCAAAAAAGCCTTTAAAAAGGAAATTTGATTGGTAAGACAGTTTAACTATATATGCTTTAAAACACACAACTGAAAACATGACAGTTTTTACCCAAACGAATACATGTTCTACCTCCCAATTCTTGGCACGCCTTCAGGTACGCGTCATCCTAGCTCACTGTTTAAAAGCCGTGCCAATAATACCAATTTGTCAACTCTGATCTGCAACTCAAAAAGGCCAGTTGAAAAGACACTTTTAAAATAGCTGACTCTTTTAGACATGTATTTTGAGTCGAACACAAAACATACAGTAGGTCTCTTCACCAAAGGTGGTCCATATTGTTGCAAATGACCACGTTGAGTGCTGCCCTAGAAGGGAGTGGTCCTGAGGTCAGAGTGATTGTGGGTTTGCAGTTGTGAGTCCAGCGCTGAAGGCAGATGTGCTTGTTACTTGGGTGAGCTCTCAGTTCAGATAGGGAAAACATGAAACATGGGTGAGGTCTCCCGTACTCCTGAAAAGTTGTAATTATCCTTTTTCCAGTGTTTAATTAGATGCAGCTCTCCCGAGTGACATTGTGTGCCCCAACCTACTGCTCCGTCCTGACTAGCATGGTAATTATGGAGTTCAAGAAAAATGTCATTCCATTTCCGTCGATACTACAGGCCTCAAATCATCAGCCCTGTGAAATGTTCAAAGGTCTGTGAAGCAGGTTATTTTAGGAGAGATGGGCTGTTTTGAGGGGGCGGGCAGAAGAAGAAGAAGAGGCAAAGAAATGGCTCTTTCATCCTCCTGGTTGTCTGACGTAAATTAGTCCAAATATTACATTGCTAAGTTGTGTCCTTGACATTTTAGAGGAATGGTAAGTTGAGCGGTTCATTCCCTCTGATGTAGATCTAACATATATTGTACTGTTGTGAATAGCATACCAGGTCAAACTGTTTCAAGTTGTAGCATTGTGTTTTTATGTATATATGTGCTATATTGTACCTCAAAAATGAATTGTTGTGGATTTCCACTATTTAGTTTGAAATAAAGGACACTACTGTTTATTTTGAAGACTTCAAAAGTGATGTGATCATCTTTGTTCCTTGTCCTTACTGATGAAATACATTGTGCTGTGACAAACTTGTCATTATCCATTAATCTGAGGATTATTTTCTCAAGCGTTTGGTCTTTTTTGTAAATGTGCTTCTTTCATTCTGACCAACAGTTTCAGGCCGTTTCTACAGGTATATGGATTTTTCGTAAACGGGTATTTTCCTCAACGTTTTGGCCTCTTGTCCACAGGCAAATGGAGCTTTAGGTCGCTAAAATAGAAATACTTTAAAACACCTTCTAATGTGTAGATTTTTTAAAACTCCCATTTTTTTGTGGATCCATAAAATGGAGCTTTGGGGAAACAGTGACATAATCTCTCCAATTTGTGCATACCCATTGATGATTTGTGTAATGAGCATACGCTAGAAACAGTAACAATGGAGGACTACCAGTTTGCTTAAGTTTTGTCTACACTGCTTGGTCTAATGACTACTTTAGACGTAACTTAGTATTGTTGCACCACTTCCTGGACGAACAAAGGCATCTGCTGTGCCCAGTGACCTGCCTCACCTCAACGCCTGTGATTTAAAGTCTGCCAGAAACAAAGTTTTTTGATCAGACTTGATCAAACCAGCAGATGTGGGACAATTTCCAGAATGGGATTCTTGTTGATAAGGAATGGAAGGAAAACTTTTGCACGTCCAGAGAATCACTTGTATATTAGAGTGAGCTCCTTCTTCTTTATATCGAATGGAAATCAATAGTAATGAGGTCTCTAGTAGGGGTTTTGAAAAAAGTAACATTAGTCTGTACACTTTAATACCTAATCTGATAAGGGGAGACTGCTGAGAACAGCTAACACCTGCAAGTGTTCGGAGGTGTTTTTTTTTATTCTAGTATGGACGGCATATTTTATAAAAACGACAGTCGTATGGACAGAATTCTTTTTTAAAATGGAAGGGAGAAATATCAGTCTTCGAAAATATCTGTCTACATGTCGACTGGGCCTGAAACTCAAAGGTGTTCCGTTCAGTGTCACATGATAAAAGAAACCAGCAAATCCTCACTTTTGGGAAGCTGAAACTGGTAACTGTTCGGCAAAATTTGACTTCTGCTGATCAACTTATTGATTTATTGACTGATCGTGTCAGCTTTACTGCTACTCACTTGAGCCTACAACTTCAAATCATGCAAATCTAATGGCGATGTAAGGATGCTGTGATGTCTGATGTAAATTGTGTAACTTTTTGAGCAGCTACACCTCAGTTGTATACTGGAATGATAATTTATTCATTTTATTTTGAAGCTAACCACTTGAAACATACTGAAATACCAGAAGTACCTCACTCACACATTGGGAATCATGGGGTTCAGAAAAGCTTTCCACTCAATCAAGACTTCCAGAGTAACTCCACTCATGTTCTCTCTGTGAGATGAGCCTGAGAACTTTATGATATAAAGATGTATCACTGATGCCCAGCAGCGAGGGTGGGACTTGAGCACAGATACACCATATCATTAATTTGATAGCTGACAGCCTACAACAGGATACCTTCCCACTACCCGCAGTAACCTTTAAAATACAGATCCTTCAGGGAAATGTCCTGTATAATTCAACAAAACACATCGAAAAACAAACCCAACAACTTTGTTCTGACGTGTTGTAACAAAGGAAAGCAGAGACCTGTTATGTAAGATCACCTTTTTGTTTAGGGTTTTCTGTTTGGGAGGTTTTAAACATGTCACAACATGACCATCCTCAGGTCTGCATAAAGATCCTCTCTGTGAACTGAAATGAATCCACCTGGTGTAGCCTACCACATATTTCTGCCTAACCTTTCCCATCCCCAGCACTCTCGCACAGGGTGAAAAGAGGGATTGTGTGGCACAGGAAATGTGTGTGTGGTTAGGGTTGTTTATAGGCAAAAAGCTCCCATGTGTCCCTGTGTATGCATTCTCCCCATACTTTCCACTTAATATATTGAGTCCTGGTTCGTTCCTTAAGGCATGGTGTTAAACAGTAAGTGAAAATGGCGTACAAAGGATCATGTTGCTTATGATCAACATACATGTAAATATAACAGATTTATCATCTTCTGGTATAATTTGCATGATGTTACAGTGGACAGGACAGGCAGTGGATGTAAATATTTTTATGCTGTATTTTCTCATGAGCAAAGAATACCAACAATTTTGGATAATCTCAACAAAACCCAAACTGTCTTTGTGCAAAAGTTCTTGGTTCAATATCTGCTGAAAGGAACTGTGTGTAAGAGTCAGGCGGATTTAATGGCACTTAGTGTCGAGGTTTGCAGATTACAACCAGCTGAAACTTCTCCTAGTTAAAGTTTCATCAGTCTTCTTTGTTCAGGAAGTTTGTACCGGGGGCCGAATTATCCACAGAGGTTTCATCCTCTTCAAAACAAACCGACTCTGTGATTTAAACTGGTAAAAGCACCTAATAAAGCAATTGCCCCTTACAATCGGTGTTTCTCCAACAGTTTTGGGTAATCAGAGACAGGCTGGTGGCCTAGCATCTGCTAATGTGTGCTCATCTTTTTTCTCTGATAACTTAAGATCCAAAAATTCAGGAGGTTTTTACCAGGAGTTGAATTATCTGCAGAGGTGTCATCCTCTCTAAAACAAACAGACCCCGTGATTTAAAATGGTAAAAACACTGAATAAAGCAGTTACATGTTAAAAAAACAAGTGTTTCTGAGACACTCTTGTCTTGAAGAGCGAGCCAGTGTTTGTTTGGTTCATTCTGAGCTACTATAGAAACATGGTGTTCTCCATAGACAAGGATCCGCTCCCTATGTAGGTATAAACTGCTCATTCTAAGGTAACAAAAACACACGGGTGATTAACATACTTATTATACTTCTGTCAATATATCCCCCTAAATCCTACACACTGGACCTTTGAGTAGGCCTACCAAAAGTAAAAAGTCATCATTCTGCAAAATGGCCCTTTTCAGAATGATATTATATTGCTGAATTATAACTACTTATGAGTTAATGTGTACATCACTTTATTAACATTTTTTATATTTAATTTTTTAAGCCCATTTTTATATATACACAGTATATTAGTTGACAGTTAATTACATAAAAAATGCTTGAGTTCAGAGTCAGAGTTAAAGGGAAAATAAATGGAGAAAAATATAAAAGATGTTCAACCAATACATTAACAGTATAATAACAATAGAGAAAAAAAGTACACATTTTTATACATTAAATACAATGACAGTATAGTTACAGCCTTCTATAAGCCACCTTTTCTCAAACACATCTTCCCTATTCCTTATTTTGTGAGTCACGTTCTCCATGAATTTTACTTCTTAAATCATACATTTCAATTTTATTAAATCTGGGAGGTTAGTTTTTTCCACCCTTTGATTATCCATTGATAATGTGACATCACTTTAATGTTGAAGTTAGTTAAGGTGGGGCAAATTTATACAAGGCAACTTCATGTACTGGCTAGGCGATCAAAGAAGTACAAAGGAATTTATTTGTTTGTTTTCACTTAAATCTTTATTAAAACAATGTTTGAGCCATTGACATGTCAGTTACAACAGCATAATAAAATAATAAAAGCTAACAAAACAAAAACTGTGTGGGTAAATATACATTTTTACAGCCTTTTTCTTAAATTAAATTAAAATTAAATTAGAAATTAATTAAATTAAAATTAAATTAAATTAAATCAGTGTGTATCTATTGATTGTTATTCCAGTCCAGTGTCGTCTTTCTGAGTCTTGCATAGAGTCCATTTTCCCATTTTCTCTCTAGTTGTGCTTGTTGTAGTCTCAGTATGTGTGTTAAAAACATTTCTTCCACAGCTGTCAGCCACTGGTCCTTCACTGGTGGTGTTTCTTTATCCCACTTCCTAGTGATAGCTTTCTTTATTATAATTTACATAGATAAAGCACCAAACATCCGTGAGGAACCTCATATCCTAGTATGTGCTTTCCCATAATACAGTTATTTTCTGACATGTTCAAAAACATGAGTGGGCAATTTGTTAAATACATTTTATATTTTTAACCTGACCATGCAAAGTAACTAGTAAGTACAGTAATCCTCTGAACTCTAGGTATAAAGTAGCAGGAAATGGAAATAATTTAGTACCTTAAACTTATACTTGAGTAAATGTACTTTTATTAATATTTAAGAGTACTCTGCTGTCATGAGTGAATGCACCTGTGTTTCCTGTGTACAGTGTTTCAGGCTTGGCAGGGCAGGAGAGGGTTAATCAAGTAACCACGTCTCCCGCACAGGAGGGGTGTGAACACTTTCCCAGACACACACACACACACACACACACACGGACAGAAACAGACATACACACAACTTGTTTCTCACCAGACAGTTTAGTCATTCAGCAGCAGGCAGGCAAGAAGACGGTCGACCCCTCAGCCAACTGTGACCATCTGCGGAGAAGAAGAACAAGTCAAAGTAAGTTTTAGCGTTAACTTAATCACGTTAACATGTCTGTAGCTGGCAACAATAGAAGAGCAACTTACGCTGGAATCTTTGTAGTAACGTTAAGTTAGCCGCCATCTCCTTTGCCTCAAAAACTTTGTCCAGCTCTTTAAAAAAAACACTTAATGACAAAATGTCTACTAAACTTACAGTAAATTAACTAGCATGTTTCAGCCGTTAGGTTAGCTTAGCTGTGTTAGCGGAGGAGACGTCAGTTGACAGTTGACGTTAAGCTAACGTTCTTTAACGACCGAACTGATTTGGTTCGGATAACCGTCGATAAAGTGTTCAAGTAAGTCACTGGAAAAATGAGCGAAATAGCTCAATTTAACCCGTAAAAGTGTTACGTTTTGTAAAATATTTGAGTGTTAAGTCATCTTCTAGAGCCAGTTAAAGAAAGTGAAACTGGTTTGACAGTGGCAACCTGCCTGCCATGGTCACGTCTCAACTCAATGTGAATTTGTGTGCAATGTGCCGTCTGTTAATGGTTCCAGTATGATGTGTGGCTTTAATATTATGAGATGTATTGAATTATATCTATGTTGTTGTGCTTTAAAGAATCTCGTGTAAAACAAAGACGTTAAAGCTGGTGTCATATCCAAAAATGAGGGACCTCCTGGTTACACTGTACTTCACTGGGGGAGCAGTGAAAAGCCAGTATTACTTATTTACTACTGAGGATAACTGTCCACATCACAGGATCAAGTGTCTCAACTCTAAAGTGTATTTCAGCCTCCCGTTGAAGTGATGGAGACTTCAGCTATTAAAATAATGTGTGACAAGAATCAAACCCCTTTTTCTGACTAGTTTGATGCAGCTCTGTTGTTGCATCCTTCAACAAAAGCCCTGGTTATGTACATTTATCATCTGTGTGACATTGTAATTTTACAACAAAGCTGTCAAAGGGGAATCTATGGATACAAACTGTGTTAGGATCCGTGTGTTTACAGTAAAAAGGGTTGTAAGATGTAAGGAGGCATTTCTTTGGAAAATACTGAATAGATGCAGTGAGCAAAATGAGCAACATCCAGTTGCCACATTGCTCTTGCAGAGCTCTTGCATTACGTGCAAGCTTTTTAGCAATATTGTGGTTTACAAGCAGGAATACATATCTGAGCATGCACACCTACCTACCTCCTAGCTTTTTTTCTCCATTTAGTTTTACTGCAGAAGTTAAAAGTAGATTCATCAATTATTCAGTGACAGGATTTGCTTTGGAGTTTTGGTCGCAATTCAGCTAGACATGTATCTGAAGGTCTTTAACAGCTATTGTGTCCCACATGATGTATCTTGAGGCCACAATACAGCAGAGGCTAGTTGTTTGATGCGGTGTAGGACACCACAGCCTCAGGCTTTTAGTGAGTGAAGCCTCATATTTCCAGGTCCAGGTCCATTGCAGCTACTGATGGTGAACAAATTGAATTGTTTTCTATGTGTGTGTGTGTGACTAATAATTCAGCCAGACGATGTAATCTGTTATATCTGACGTAAAACCCCCAAGCCACATTCTTTTCCTCTCTGTTTTATATAATAAAATAAATACTTAGCTGCTTTTTTTTTTTTAAAGGTCAGACTTAGAAAGCCGTTTTAATTAATTTCTAATAGGTGTTGTGGCGTTATCTTCTTGTATATAGACCAAATGATCAAAAAGCTGATCAGTAATATCTAGCATAAGATAATTTCTGTTTTGTCTTGTTGCCAAAGATGCATCATCATTTCCACTGAAAGGTGGGAAGCCACCTGGCACTGAAGCCCTGTGTGGGATTTCTCCCCATTATGTCATAAGGGTCCTTTTGATGCTTCATGGGAAATACCCTCCATCCCACAGAATTTGTTTACGCTTATCAACTGATGAAACATAGTCTAGACTAGAGATTTCACATTTCCTGGATGATCGAAAACCTTTACAGATGTAAGCTATATTTTGATAATGAAAATTATGATTACAAGCAGGCCTACTCCTCACCCTCGCAAGCTGCAGCATTATTCACAAAACTGAACTTACACCTAGAACTGTTTCCTCTTTCTCAAACAACACTCATTACAGAGGGACAAACAACATTGTTTCAGATGCTAAAGCAGGATTCTGGCATGGTATTAAGGGCTTTAGTAGCAGGCAAGTTCGTGCCAGCGTGTTGGCCTCACAGATGTGTAAATGGGTCATATATGAACAAATAGAAGGTGGCGGTAGATAGAGGTTGGCACATTGCCTTGCTTTTTGTGTGCGACAGGGCTGTAGTTGGTCCATTTTGGGTCCATGAGAGACGCAGTCGCTGCCATCTGCCACTAATGCTGCCTTCATAATTATCTGTACCCTGCGCTTGTGTGCTATTTGTTTTGTACAGTTAACTTTAATTTCAGTTTAGTGCGCCCTCAACAGTTTGTGATGGTGATCACACCTTATGCCAAACCACGCGAAGGGAAATGGGGCTACGAAAGGGGAAGAAGTGACTGCATGAGGTCACAGAGTTTGGAAAGCTCAGGTGACTCATTTGCATCTTTCTTAGAGAGTCATGTGTTTTCCTCATGTGGTTTTTGCACCATAAGCCTCAGCCTTACTGTCCTCTTTTTCCGCTGTCTCACTTCTGACAATCTACATTGTCTTTTGGTTTTAGCAGCATCATGAATACGAACTGTTACACAAGGTTACTGTTTCTTGGATTTGCCATTTGACTCCGCTTTGAATTTCCATTGCACTTTCCAATCCTTATTTTCGCCATGGAACAGATTTGTCATTCACTTTCAGGGAGTCCCGTGTGATTGGGTTTGTCTAGGTAGGTTCAGCAAAAATAAACCTATAAAATGGCCCCACAGTTTACAGTATCTGCTCAGTGTGTGACTTTGCTTGGAGGCTCTGCAAGAGTGTATTTATGGTTTGGTTTGGCTTTGCTGCTAGCCTCAATATGTTCAGTTGGCTGCTTCGGAATGAATTGGGCGCTCCCGTTAGACTATTTAATTTGTTGTTGTTGAAAAATACAACATGTAGCACTGAGGCGTTGTAGGGAATTGTTTTCAGATGGACAGGGCTCAGTCAACAAACAATGGTTGTCATAACTAAGCCTTTTTTAATCCGCACTGCTGCTCAGTATCTAGACATAAAGACCAGCAATCTCCTTTAAGGATTATCGTCTTTGCAGGGGTATCTGCTGTGTGGTTTGGGCTTTGTACTGTGTTCAGCTTTGTAAACATGAATTGTGTTGCTATTTAGGTTATCAAGTACATTTAATAGTCTAGTATCAGTGGTCAGTAATAGTAACCTCAGCCGTCTTTTGACAGGCCTACTCTACAGATGGTGTCTTCCAGCCAAGCATGTTTGCTCGGAAACATAGAGCCTACAAATTATTTTTGCACTCCCAGTTCCCTTGTCTTGAAGTCAGCACTTTTTTTTAATGGTTTCTTGGTTAGATGCCTGAAATAAGGTCTGTGTTTAACACAAGCTTGAGAGGCTTTCATGCTTTGTTCTACAACATAAGATACATCAGTACTGTAAATACCCCCTTGTAAATTTTGAAGCCTTTACGTGTCTTAAAAAAGATGGTTGATAACAACTGGCCAAATGAGACTACAGAATGTCAGCACGCTGAATACGGCTTTACCTCGTTGTGGCAGTGACTGTGAAGTCATACAACTTTGGTGTAGTTTGTTTATAGCCTAACATTAGCTTTTTACTTCTGGCAATTGCATTTACACTTCAAAAATCATAAAAGTGTTTTTCATTTGTAAAGATTATCCCACCGAACAAAACGTGAGTATCATAAACTTTTGTTTGCCACAAGCTCATTTTCAGCAGCAATCCAAAATCCAATGGAAAAACTCCATTGACTTTTTGTTGAGGAAACCAGGGTGATGCTAACATTTGTGTTGCTCTTGTGATGCTTCCCAGCGGCTCAAATTGTATTACTTGGTGCATCCTTACTTTCAGTGTTTTAGTCATTCTACAGCCCCTTAAATCTATCTGGGAAGATTAAATTAGACAAAGAATTTTGAAGGAGGAAAAGTTTAATAATGTGTGACAGTATAGTGTCACTTCAGTCAACAGGCGAAATAAAATTAACACAATAGTTTTCTTAAAAAAAAAAGAGGGAAGTAAACAGTATGGTAATGGGAGTTAAATACGTGTCTAAATTAGGCTGCAACTCATTTCTTGTTGTCATGATACATACGTATATTCAAAAGAGATGACAGCTGAGGTATTATCACTTCCCTTTTCATTTGCATGTACAAACAGACACACCACTAATCAACTGAAGGGGACGATAAAAGTCTAGTCATCAGATCTGAGGGATGTTGGATAAGTAAATGCTCCAGTATGACTCAAAACAATTAAATTGGTAATACAGCATATTAGTCTATGCAGAAAGTTATATTTTGCATCATGAAACATTGCTTTTTTACTTACCCAACCAGCACTTGCCCTGCTAATAAAGAAATCCACCATTAAACAGTGCAAAAAATATGGGACCTTTGTAGTGACTGTATCCTTTATACTCAGCAATAATACACCATAGACATCAGGTCATGGGTTTTTGCTTCCAGAAGTTTTAAAATAAAAGTAAATACACAGTACTATCGGCCCAGGCATTGGGAAGAACCTTCAGTTTTGATGTAGAAGAGACAGGGAGAGGAGAACAGCTTGTCATCTGATACACGGGGAGTTGTCTCTATAGGATATTTTCAGACTCCTCAAATAACCACAATAGCCGGTTATATTTTCAGTGCTCCCAGCGAAGGAAAAGGTCTGGTTGTGGTAAATATTTTCTTTTGCCTTGTGCAGCCCAGGCTGAATCGTGTTGCCAGAGTTTCATAGAGTGTCCCTACTGTGCTGTATGTGTGGTGCTGGCCTGGCCTACAGGTGTTTCCACAAAGGAAAATGTTACTCACAGAAAAGTCAGTGAATACAGTCATATGTGTAGGCTTGTGCAGTCATGTATACATCTGTGCACATGGTAGACTCAATTATAGATGAGTGGGAGGTAAAGTGATTATAAAACAATGCTGACATCAGTGCAGCATGTCCAAAGTTAAAATGTCAGACAGTTCTGGGCTTGCTTTGATGGTCTGATTCACAACATTATCGTGTTGTCTATAATGGGTTCTATGACAGCAGTCAGACGTATTGAATATGGCTGGATGTGGTTTTATAGGCTACTCTTGTTGTACATTTGGCTCAAAGTAGCCAATGAAATCGACTGTAAAACACTGTGTTTCTAACCAAGCTTGTAACTGCTAGTAAACACAGTTGTAGACCGGCCTGGTTCCCCTTCTGCTTGTGATGACAATAGCATGTCTAACCACATGCTGTCATGGTCTCCGCACAGTCATCATGACTTCACCACTCGCCACTTTGTGGTGGTCTTCTCTCCAATCTGTCTCTCCAGGGTGGTTCCTCTCGTTTGTCATGAATTAAACTATATTTGTTAACAAATTTGCTTTCAAAAGCATACTATACTGTCATAAAACAGTATAAGCCATAAGGCAGTTGTTGTCTTATAAAACTAAAGAAGGCTGGACTGTTTAAAACTGGAGAAACTTGGCAATTAGGTTGGATGTTGCTTTGAAGATTGAAACTGTGTTTAATCAGGGACCCAGCTGTGCAGATTTTCCTGTGTCCTTGTTTTATGGTATGCAAGGTTATCTCAAGGCTTGCTGTCTTTGTTTTGTTATTGTATAATTTCTCCATCTTGTGTCTGTCTTCTCTTTTTATCTCACACGCCCACACTAGACTGCAATATTACCCTCTGATGTTTCATTTAACCAATAAATTCTGTTTATTTCTGTCTTCCAGAAGTGCAGCCATGGGGAAAGGATGCATTACAGTCACCAAGTACTTTCTATTCCTCTTCAACCTGCTCTTCTTTGTAAGTATTCACATTTCCTCATCACAGCTTGATGGCATTGGTACAGTACTCGCAAATGCATAGCCTGCATTGTCAGACTCATGTCACTTGACTTACCACTTTGTCAGCAGCTTTATTTACCTAAGATAGAAAGATAGGTATGTTGTGCTCCTTCAGCTGAATCAGACACTCGTGACGCATTGGGAGCCTCCTGATGCCTTTTAGCTGTTTTAGTTTTTATTTGAATAAGCATCCTTTTTCAAATAGTACCAGACATTAATGGAGATACATAGGGAAATGTTGCCGCAACTCTGCCTGAAGCGAGGGACTTTACAGAGTACCACAGCATAGCCAGGTCTAAACAACAGCAGATGGTTTCTGTTTGTTTCCTCCTCTCTCACACCGGCCACACCATGAAGTCCAGGGGTTGATAAAACCCCAGACTCCTAAAACTGACTCTACGAGGATGTCCAGACCTTTCCAATGAGACTGCGGCCGTAAACCTGATGCAGACCTTTTGATGTGAACACTCAACTGGTGCCTAATAGGAAGCGTGTGTGTTTGTGTCAGTGTTTGTCCATGTGGACAGATTAGACTAGTGGAGGTTAGGGGAAGCCAGGAAGTGGTGGGCTAATGATGGCTGCTGGGAGCTCAACAGTCTCTCTAAATGAACGGCTCTTCGCCAGGGCTCTAATGAGTGTTGTGGAGTTGGGGAGGGGCGGCACAGTGAATCAACAGAGCCTGTCATCTCTGGATTTTGCCCCCACTACAGTGCCCCACAACTTCTAAACAAGGGCCCTCTTAATTACATAGAAGTTCTGAACTTCATTTCCGCATTACGAGGGTACAAAGGTGAAAATGATAATTTTCTGAGGCTTCCAGACGCCAGTGATAAAAGGTTCCAGTCTAGAAGTGATGACTTTTCTCATTTCTGATAGTCATGACCCCGTTATCCTTACTTATCACTGTTCAATTTGCTGTTCTGAATAGGATATGGGTGACTGAGTATAACTGGTAGATTTGTGGCTGGCCAATTGTGAGAAAAATCAGCAGAGTGGGTCTCTTCATCCTCTCCACATCCTCTCTCTCTCTGCACATTGCTGTGAGAGAAAGAGACATGCAGACAGAGAGGATCTGATTAATTCCAGATGTGACAGACTGAGGAAGCATAAATAAGGCCCTCTGTTTAAGACACACCAGCACACATTCTTTGTTTTACTCTCACATGAGATTTGGTGGCTGATTCTTTTCTGCTCCCCCTCCGCAGATCTTCGGAGCGCTGATCATGGGCTTTGGCCTGTGGGTCCTCTTTGATAACCAGAGCTTCATTGCTGTCCTACGTAAGTGTCGTCTCACTCACACACATCCGCTGTGCTGCCATCATGTCCTTTAGTGATAACACCCACGTCAGCAAACATTCAGCACTTTTGACTCATGTCAGTTCAGCTAGTCTGAGCACAGTAGAATGGGGGGGAAAGAGATAGGAGAGTGGGCTTGTCAAATCTTTAAACCTCTGGCCTACTCTGCAGAGCTTATGTGAATTTTATCCCATAGCACTCATTCCCAAGGAAACACCAAGGGATTTTCGCAACAAACCAAAAATATGACTAGCAGATGAAACTTTATGACTTCCTCAGCCTTTCAAAAGCTTCCCTGTAGAGTCGACTCGCACTGATAGACACATCTGTGGAGATCCAGGGAAGTAGCTTAGTCAGAGAAGGTGACAGACTCACAATTACCAAGGCATGTAGAGTTGTTTTATCTTATGTCAGTAAATAGCAGCTTTATTTCCCCCTCAGTCTCCATAGAGTTGTACTTTAAACTTGCTGGTTCTCTCAGCTCCCAAGATGGCAGAGGTGCACAGATAGAATCCCCCACCTTCACAGATGTTGTCACAGATCTATTTGTAGACACTGCGTGGTGAAAAAGAAACCAAGCCTTGGAATGGCATGCTCCTAAGAGATGAGGTTATCAGCTTTGTCGTAAACAAAAACATATCTACATTAGGTTATCTGCTGTGAAGGCACTAGAGAAAGCATAATGAAACCCAGCTCCAGCTGAAAAGAAAAAGGGAACCACGGATGGAAACTCTTAGTTGCCATAAATCTTGTTACAAATGCTTTCAGTGTATTCATCCCAGATGGAGAATCGCCGAGAGCAGCAGTAAGGTTTTCTCCCGACATCAGTGTATAAAGAAGAATTCTTTCAATTTATTATCTGGCAACTTAATATGTGTTGGTAGTCAAATATAGTGTTTCCATCAGTGAAACTGTGAGACCCCTTTACTACAGGAGATGGGCTTATGATGTGGGTTGCAGAGCTGCGCCTGATGAGTGTTAACCTATTCAGCTAAACCTCACATGTGGTTAAAGCATGTGGGCTGTGCCAGTCTGAGAAGACTATGAGATTTACCGAGTGAATCACGTCTTTCAAGCTAAAACCATTATTTGATTTAAGGTCCAGTGTGTAGGATTTAGGGGGATATATTTGCAGAAATGGAATATATTATAATAAGTACATTTTCTTTAGTATATAATCACCTGACAATATAAATCGCTGTGTTTCCATTACTTAGAATGAGCTGTTTATATCTACATAAGGAGCAGGTCCACACGAAGATTGCCATGTTGCACTGCAGTGTTTGTACATTAGCCCAATACAATCAAACCAAACACTGGCTCTAAATAGAGCCATTTTTTTCTGCACTGGCCACTGCTTCGCGACAAGCTGGGTCAGAAAAACTGCTTTATTCAGTCTTTATACCAGTTTAAGAGTGTTTGTTTTGGAGAGGAAGAGACACAGATAAATTGGCTCCATGTAAAAACCTCCTGAATGTCTTGATCTTACATTATCAGAGAAAAAAGGTGAGCACAAATTAGCAGGTGCTGGGCTAGTGGTCTGTGTCCGACATGCCAAACAGCTTTGGAGAAACGCTGATTTGTAATATGAAACTGCTTTATTCAGAGATTTTACCAGTTCTAATCACAGGGTCTGTTTGTTTGGGAGAGGAGGAGACTTTTGGGATAATTCAGCTCCCAATAAATTCCTCCTGAATGTCTGGATCAGAAAAAAGGAGAGTGCACATAAAGTTACCAGAGAAAAAAGGTGAACACACAGGAGCAGGTGCTGGCCTAGAAGAGGGAAGGGGAAACACTGATTTGTAACATGAAACTTCTTTATTCCGTGTTTTTGATCACCTGATCCATTTGCTTATGAGGGGAAAATACCTCTGTGAATCATTTGGAATATAATGGAATTTTAACGGGGGGACATTTCAGCTGGTCGAAACCTGCAGCTGTCACAGCTAGATGCCACTGAATCCCCCTGAATCTTACACACCACTCAATTTTTCAAGCAAACGTGCTAAATGTTGTCTGGTTCCGTCTTCTCAAATGTCAGGATCTGCTGATTATCTTGGTTTATAGAATTGTAAATTGAATATCTTATTTTAGTCGGACAAAGGAGAGTAATCTGAAGACATCAAATTTTACTATTTCATTGATATGATGATTTAATTATAATTAATGTGAAAATAATCAGAAATTGCAGCCTTAACCTTTTAAGCCCCCATTTGAAGTCCAAACTATGGGAAGTTTTATGATGAGAAAGGCCAGTCTCTGAGGGCCGAGCAGAGCTGGAGAAATCTATATTTAGGCTGGAGGTCTGTGCTGCTTTGACTAATGAGTTGTGAAGAGGCTGAAGTTATGACAAAGACCAACCAGAACTGACCTTGTGTCCTAAACTAGTAAGACTGAGTCTTGTCTTCCTCTCATATTTCAGCCCTCGAGGTCCCTTCTAGGGGAGGAATCACTTCAAGGTTGTTATTGAGCTGAGTTTGCTTATCTTCAGTCAGGCGTCCAGAACATAAAGGCAGTACAGTATCCATCATCCCTGCCAGCCCCCAATCCTATTGTTATGATAATCCATCTGTACCTCCTGTGATAGCAGAGATCCTGCTTCACTGATACCCTAAGGATATCCCTTTCTACGTGGAGCTTGATGACCTTCTCTGATCCATGTATTTTTGTTCCATGTACGCTGGATGGGTCAACCTCGACTCCAAACTGGGTCCCTGAATTTCTAACCTCACTGGAATTCTCTTGCCACTCCGTGGAGGGAAAAAAACCAAAGCTGCAGGCAACTCTGTTTATTGACTCTGTGTGTTCCCCTCAGAAGTTGTACCATTGCCTGACCATAAACAGGATCTCTGTGTTTTCAGTTTCCATTCTTTATGAGTTATATTAATAGAGGCCTCAGCAGCTGTCCAGTGACTTCAGAGAGGGGAACTTTGGGAATGTTTTGGTTTCAGGACCCCTATTTCTCATACCCTCAGTTTACACCCCGCTATATCAATACAGCGCTGTTAATAGTTTACCTCAGTGACATGATGCCTTGAGTTTATCTTGCTGGCACTTGCTGAAACACAGCTTGCCTTATGTTTAAACAAAAGTCAGCCTTGGAAAGAGGTCTGTGAGCCACAGAGTGTGCCAAAGCACAGTTTGGAAATATGCTGCGGATTAATTCAGAAACTTTCCAAAGTCATGAACAGACAAAAGGCAACTGGGTTGGAAAATGATTTTTCTTTAGGCTGCTTAAACTCTAGAAATTAAGCAGGAAGCTGATCTACTTATGTTTACATTTTTAATCTATACATAAAGTCAACCGTGACTTTTCTTCAGCTCTACACAAGCTGAATGTGTGGCTCTGGTCATGTTTACAGAAAGACCTGCAATACTAAACAGTCCCCCTCCTCCCTCAGCAGCTCTCTTGAAAGGTACCATAATGCTTGCCTCTTTAAATGGAAAGTTCCATGGAAACCACCCGAAAAACTATTTTCGAATATCTAGCAGCGACCTAAATGGAAATGTGCCATAGTACACAACAGAGCACAGTAACCAGGCGAACACATGCTGACTTCAGAAAAAGTGTCTGTGAAATAACCACAGAACACAGATGTTAGCTGCGCTGCAGGAAGGCTGTAAAGTTCGGTATCTGTTGCTCTGCAACTTTGATACACCTGACAGACGGGCTGACAGGAAGCACTCCTATTTTTTTTAGAAATAGCAACTAAAATATAAAAACCGCCTGAGCATGTTCCATTGTTAGGCACTGATGTGGGAGGAAAAAGTAAATCCAAAGATTAACTGTATTGTTATAGCATGCCAAGGATATTAGAAAACTGCTTCAATTAGAACCTTCAGAAGTGGTCACAGCAGAGAGTCGTTTTGAGGTTGCATTAGTGTTGCATGACGTTTCCTCTAACTCCATGGTGTATGTTTTTACTGGAACAAGTGTTCATTTAATCACTGGGCTGCAGGGAAACTAACACACAAACATCTTTCTCAATTACAGTTCCCACTTTTAATAACCATAGAAAAATGGCTTATGATCTGCATGGAAGAAATATTTGGAATGCCCACTCACTAAATCTCTTATGCTGATTAAATGTGCCACAACTTAGTGCAGTGTAATAGTTCTGCTCCACATTGAGACTAATAACCGTGATGGAAATCTTTGTATCGAGCACAAAAAATGACTGTATCCTGCTGTTCAACACTGCTTCCTTTTTTCTATCTCTGCACTAGATATTGATCTGTTGCACCACTAACAAGATACTCTGAAGTCTGTTGCATGCTTTGTTTGCCATCTCTCATGTTTAGTGTATTTCATTGGTTTCAATCAATCTCTTGACAGCCACTGAGGCTCCCACATAAACCATTGCATCTTGCCAAAGTCTTCAGGTAGTTAATTCCTGCTTTTTAGGAACTTGTGGACATCTGTTCCGTTTGCAGATGCTGGTTTTGTGTGTGTGTGTGTGTGTGTGTGTGTGTGTGTGTGTGTGTGTGTGTGTGTGTGTGTGTGTGTGTGTGTGTGTTAGAGAGAGAGAGATTAAAATAACATGCTTCAACACAGTGCTAGATATAGCCTAGAACATACAGTATGCCTGTCTGCCTCCCTTTAAATGCTACCCTGTAGCCACATAAACACTCTGCATATGTCGACCGACGTACTTTTACCTTTCAATTATTTTCAAAGCGCCACAACATGTGTTGCTCTGGTAACTCATATAGAGTCAGCAATGTTCATGTGTGTAATAATGTTGTTGGGCCAGTGTGTGTACTTTGTGTCTTGTACATTTATTTAAAGTCACTAAATGTTTCAGTACATTAAACCATCGATGTACAAAATACGCTCTACATAATATATATATTTTTACATAAGGGCTGTAACTATTATACTATATATTATAGTAATGGAATTATACTTTCTCAGAGTCTAAGGTGACATCAGTCCAAAGCCTAAAGACTTTTACTTTACAGTGATATGAAACAGTCCTTGTAAGTCTTCACATTTGAGAAGCTGGAACTAGAAGATGGTTGAAATTTTTGCTTGAAATTGACAAGAAATTATAACTCAATTATCAGCAAAAATGTCAAGTAGTTTTCTGTGGATTGATTAATTGACTAGTTATTTTAACTCTTGATTACATATAGAATGGGTTGTCCTGACCTGTTAATTGATAAATATTCTAGAGTCACTGTTTTTACCTATACAGTAGATTCAGTTGTATGGCAGCAAAAAATCAATAGATTTTCAGTCTTGAGTTAAAAATCTTATTCTTGTTTATGTCTGTACTTGAGTGTGGCAGTTTATTCCAAAGAATCAGGCATGGTAGAAAAACGAACTGCTGTCTTACAGATAGCTTATTTATCTTTGGAAGAATGACACAGCCTGCATCCTGTGATACTGAGTGTATGTGACAGAATATAAAGACTGAGGATGTCTGCAAAGTAAGGTGGTGCTAAATCATGAAGCAACTTATAGTCTGACTTGGATGTATGTGTAGACAAAAGTTGGCTTGATGTATGCAGTAGCCTAGAGTTGTACTTGGAAAGACATGTTGTTTTTACAGACCGTGGGATAATTAATATTCATTGTGCCAGAGTGTGTGTACGGATGATTGCTGCACGAAGCATCAGCATTTAATGTGATAAAGGAAGCCAAGAAACAACATTGTATTATATTCATTGAGCAGCAGCAGCGGTGGAGGAGCTGCTGTGTCTGTCAGCTTCTTCACCAAATGGATGGGAGTGAGTTATCTGATAGCTCTGGCTGGTTCGCTTGGCCCAGGAATCTTTGGGAGTTGGAGCCATTTCACAGAGCTCAGATTCTGGCTTCATCTGCAGACCGAGCTCTGACTCTCTGGAGCTCCTCCAGCCCAGATAACACACAGCCACATAATGGCTCCAGTTTATCTCCTCTCCAACCTTCCAATCTTCCATTTCAGTCCCTGCCCCCTCCTCCTGGAGCTCTCCCGCTCCACATACCAAAGAGGGAAATCAATTAATCTCGCCACACATTGGTCCAACTCTCTCCGGTGGCCTATTAAAATAATCTTTTGTGGGAGAAAAGCACCAGAATATTCTGAATTCAGAGAAGTGAAAGGTTTGCACTGTGAATCATTTTTGGCTGGCTGTTACCATCTGTATCAAAATGGTTTTGCATGTGAAGAGGCCTTCCTCTGAGCGGCATTTGTTTGCACGCGCACACACTGTGGTTAAAGTTAAAAAAACAAGAGCAGAGATCAGGGCCCTGCTGCTGTTATTCTATCATAGCATCATGCATCAGTGTCTTTTGTGTTCTAACTGGTTGTTTTCTGTTTAAAAAGAGGAGCTGAGTTTAACCATAAAACTGAATTTAACTACAAACTGTTGCTCTCAAACTACTGTAGCAGGTGTTGAGTTTACAGCACCCATGTTGGTTTCAGTGGTTCTGTCTAAGTTTAACTCTTCTGTGTGTCTCTGTCTGTTTTCTGCAGAGGAATCATCAGACACAGTGAAAGTTGCCTCCTACATCCTCATTGGAGTGGGTTCGTTGTCAATGGCCATGGGCTTCTTCGGCTGCATAGGAGCCATCTACGAAATTCGTTGTCTGCTGGGTCTGGTGAGGATTCGGAACATTCATTTTAAGCTCCAGTGCTGACATGCTACTGCTTGTTTTCATTTTCTAAAAGGCTGAGATAGGGTTAACACCCCCACCACAGCGAAGATAGGGTAGTATAAAATTAAATGTGCATGTGAAACTGCAGCATCTAACATGTGACCACGGTCATTGTCACACCTAAAACTAAATGATATGTTATTTATTTATATAATATTATTTAATCTCTCTCACCTCTTATTTTCTGTCATCTTTCTAATGTTGAGTCTCTAAATAAAGTTATCTCAGTAGTTGTTGGCTCTCTTGCCAACCACAGAGGGGTTCTTTTTTTATCTACAGAGCCTACCAACAATATTGTTTATATTTTAATGTAGTTACAGTATACTTACGTTTTGTATGAAACATTCACACAAATGCACCTGGTTGAGATCTCAAGCTTGGCTAAGAACACATGATAAATTCCTGCTGACAGTAAAGCCTTTTCGTGTTTGTGCTTATGTGTGGGCTGGGGCCTCGCAGCATGTGTGGACTTACAGAGGGGAGGGGGGTGACAGGGATAAAGCTCGAGAGATGCAGGGGGTACAACAAGAGCGGGGATGGGTGCATGACCTCTACAACGTTAAACCTGCTAGGGGTTAACTGAAGCACCGCTGTGACCTACTTCTCCCAGTGACAGTGACCAGCTGGCAGAGGACTCCCCCATCACACAAAAACACACACACACACACACACACACACACACACACACACACACACACACACGCACTAGTTACACTCAGGGAGGACATACATGAGTCTGTGGAAAGATCTTTAATGGCTTGCATTATTCTTGCATAAGGTTTTACAGGTTGGAGATTCAGATTAACAAATATGTAAAATGAAAGATAAAATGTCTGCTTTTCTCTTTTGTGCTTGTTTTATTTTTGTGTGTAAATTGAGTGATTGAGGGGGTTGTGGTGGTGGTGGTGGTGGTGGTGGTGCTTGGCCCGGAAACAAGTTATGCAATTGTGATCTCTGAAGTTGAGAAACAGTTGTTTGTTTAAACATCCAGCAGTTACAGAGCAACACTATTTGCATTGTGTAGTCATATTTGTGTCCATCTGATGAACATAAGTCCAATATTCAGTCTTTTGGACTTTTAGCTCTGTTTTTGGTCTCTACTAACTCCTGAGAGAAATATCTGGCTCCTAAGCTGCTCAATTATATATTCACCATCTAGTCACTGTGTCTGCATTTTGGTGCTGAGCAGGTAGTTTTCAGTGGGTTTTTAAAGCTTTTACTTAGAAAACAACACTATGTGAGCAGAGTCAGTGAACCAAAACAGTAAAGATGCAGGTTGAACAGCTAAACAATGAGCTTAAACTGACTATAAAGCTCCTTAAAGCTGAAGGGAGCTGCAGGTTTGGTTGATAATTTGATGTAGATCACCTCACCTGACCCCTTTCCATTGTCACATTCTTTTCATTAAAACATTCGATTATATAGCAGCTTATTGCTTTTTTTTCTTTATTTAATTTTCCATAATTTGTAAACAAGATATATTTGATTTCCTACAGCATTGTCAGTAGGAGTGTAACGGTACACAAAAATCACGGTTCGGTACGTACCTCGGTACACAAGTCACGGTTTGTTTGTTTTTTTCAGTACAGTAATGAAAAAAATAGACAACTATTAAATATCTTTTACTTATTGGTAACCTTATTAAAACATACCACCACAGCAGTTAACTCTTTTTACACAATTTTTTGAATGAAACAAATATATATAAAATCCTGCTTTTTCACATTGTTTGAATGAAAATAGAAATATAAAAGTGAAAAATAAAATCTTGTTTATTTAACACATTTTTTGAATCAAAAATATAAATTTCTGCTTAAACAATTTTACTCAATTAAAATAAAAAGTATAGTGCACCTGGTCAGCTTTAAAGCCTGCTCAGATTCAGTTTTACTAGGAACTTACTTAGCTTTCCCACTTTGTTAAAGTGCAGTAAACAAAACATGCTTATATCTAAAGTGCAGCTTAAACAGTTTTACTCAACTCCAATGGCGTTGGTTATTTCTTTAGCGCGATAGTCAGGGAAACGCTCTTTCTTTTTAAATGACGACGATATCGTAGTTTGCACCAGATTGCTTTTTCTAGTCATGCCAGTTAGCGTTCAAACTCGGGTGGTGTCGCTTTAGATGCGTAAGCACATTAGACGTGTTTCCCAAGTACATACCCGACTGCTGTTCTGCAGTGTCAGCACATTGCTTTTGTCTTGTCCACTTGTTTATTTCCATCTTCGTATTTTACCCTGAAACTAAAGCGTTCCCAAACGGAGGACTTAAGGTTTGCGGGTGGATCTTCAGGTTCGTCAGGCTCACTTGCCATGTTGTCAGAATGCCAGAATGCGCTGCACAAAGTGAAAGCCGAGATTTACGGTCGGACTCGGTCCGTCACTCAATTATGTCCGTCGGGGAACTAGATATTTTAAATGGTTCGGCTTGAAAAACGGAATTAAAATAAAACAAAATAAATTAAAATAATATCCTGCGCCCAATAATTCGGTACAGGGTCGTGCCAAACCGAAAGTCGCGTACCAAACGGTTCGACACAAATACATGTACCGTTACGGCCCTAATTGTCAGTGGTTTAACAGTTTTGTTGATAGTTTCTGTTATCCCCCACAGTACTTCACCTGCCTCCTGCTCATCCTCATCGCCCAGGTCACAGCTGGAGTTCTCATCTACTTCCAGAGAGATCGGGTAAGACACTAACTCTCTGATGCACTTTATCAGTGTACTGTTCTCCTTTCCCCTTTTTCTCAATTTCACTTCTTTGTCATTTGTCCTCCTGTCTTTAAGGGTATTTTTAGGCTTCTTCATTTTTTCCCCCTTTTTTACTCTCTGTCCTAATTTGAAATCATTTCACCTTTAACCCCTCCCACTGGTAACACTTGAGCCTACTGGGTATTGGTACTTTGATCTTTCACAGCTGTGAACGGCTATGTTTAGGTCGTAGCTAAACCTGTGAGGAAGCCCCCCGCATCCTGTGATCAAAGTGTTTAATACCTCATGAAATGGAAAGTGACGTGTTGTTGGTCTGTGACTGATGTGACGTTGGATGGATGCTGATAGAAAGTGAAATAAAGAAGGTGGACTGAAGGAGGGCTGTGACAACGGTAGAGGAAGTAGTGAGCATGCTCTCACACTGAATGTTTCCATTGTCATCTTTCTTGGTTCCCCAGCTGGGTGTTTTTGTTTTTGGTGTAAGAGAGAGAAGACAAACAAATCCATGGTGAATGAGTGTTGCTAAAGCTGCTGTCATATGCTGACACATTAAATTGGTATGTCTAACACTGCCTCATCTAAAACAATAATTATCACTCCAGGGACAGAAAGCACTTTCTACTGAAGTCTTTGATGAAACAGAGCCCCCTGCAGGCAGGATGAAGAGTTGATTGAATATGTTTCAGCCTTTGCTCTGACTTGAGTTGAGCCTTTGATAGACAGATAGATGCATAAGCCCAGGGTTAAAACTAAAATCATTAATAGACAGCAAAGGGCAAATTAGAAGATAATCACAGGTCACAATAAATACAGTCGCTGTTTAGTTTGTCTAAAATGGACGATATTTGATGTTTCTTGTAACCTGAAGGCTGAAGTGTTGCTTGTGGTCCACTTCTCAAGCTAAATAAAGGATTTAAAAACTCACTGGAGAAAAAACACATTGCCAAGAAGCTGAAAACAAGGCTGTTCTTCTGAACTCATGAAAAGCCGATGTTGAAGTTCACTGACACTGCAACACCAACAACACATTTCGAAAGGACTGTTTTGATCACGGCCCTGCCTCGCCAATAAGTTTAAAGACAAATCACAAGTGATGCACCTACAACAAGACCACCATAGTAGACAAGGAGTTTTCAATGTTTTTTAGGCCAAGGACTGCTTTGGTGAAAGAGAGACAGAGTGGGGACCTACTACTATATATATTGTAAAAAAAAAAAACAAAAAACTGAGTTCTATATTAAACTAGGCAGATGAAGGTTGTCAGGCAGAGGGCCATATCAGCCTCAGGCTGCAGTCTTGACCTTGCTTTTCAGGCAGCTGAGGAAGGAAAACACACTCTCTCAAAGATAAGGTGTCGGAAAAGGACAATATGTTGGATTCATGTTAATGTGTTTTTTCAGACATAGTAAAAAAAAAAAACAATATAGCAGAATGCAGACAGTATTATAGAATACATCCCAATATCACACATCCTTTGTGAGTTTTACATCTGTGGAGTATTTGGGTATCTTTAACATGTCACTCAACTCACATTTAAGCTTACACCATGAATGAGGATGATCATCAAACACAAGTAGGACATGAACTCTCCTCCTCTAAGGCCTAGCCTATTGAATCAGGGGTCAAATCAATAGCAGCACTGGCCTAAATAATAGAGCCAGCATGTTTACACTGTGCATGTGAAGGGAGTGTTTTGTTTGAACACAGCAACCTCACGGACCGGTTTCACACTCTGAGCTCGGTCATTCCCTCCCAGGACATAAAATGCCTTTCCTTTGATAAACGTCACACCTGTACGACTCAGGATAGGCGGAGGCTGCTGTCTACCTTTCAGCTGTTAGCCCTCCAGCATGTGTGCGTGCATGTCTGTGCACACAAGTGTGTTTGTGTGTATCTCTGAGAGCACGTGTGTGTCTGCAGCCTTTAGACGGGCTCCCTGTGTTTAAGGCTTACCACAAGGCAGGGTGGTGCCATTCCCAGAATAGAGAGAGGCTCTCACTCATCTCCTGTAGAGCTCTGAAGATACATGGCTGCTACCGCTCTGTGGTCTTAGACACATAAACACAGAGTCGTGCTCCTACCAAGCTGTATTTGTGCAATGTTTCAGCCCAGTATGGGCAATACCACCCGAGATGTTACCCCAAGAAACATTAAGTTCAGATGTTGCTAGTAAATTTTAGAAAAAGGTTTTGTGCGGGTGTGCTTGTTTTCTTTTCTCAAACACTGCCTCTCTGCTTTGCACCAAAGACAGATTTCTATGTGACACAGCCTGTTTACTCTTTTTATAGCTTATAAACAAACATGCACACACATACTGTTCATGTACAGCTATTTATAGTATTTGTATCAACTACTGATGTGGCCCATAAACCTTGTTGATAATGTCTTTTCATCTCACTTCCAGTTGAAATATGAAATGTCCAACATCATCAAGGGCATGATAACCAACTACACTGGCCAGAACAGGACCACAGAGCACACCTGGGACTACATTCAGAGGACGGTGAGTTTACCCTTCAGCCTGGTTGTACAGCACACAAAATTTAAAGGAATAGTCTGGATCGTTTGAAGTGAGGTTGTATGAGTTACTTATCCACAGTCAATGTGTTACATGCAATAGATGTCGTCATCACACCCTAGGAGGAGGCAGGGGCAGTGCCATGGAAGCTAAGTAATGTACTGCTATGGATGGGGGCAGCAGCAAAGTGCATTTTAGCCACTTAAAAAAATCAAAAACAGTTTATCTGTACGCTGTATTTAGAATGTTTTCACTGCTTTACCTTGCCACAGACCTCACTGTCCAACAGGGAAGCCATTAACAGCTTCAGTTCCCCATCTACACTCTTGTCAAAGCCACCGGACTCCATTGAGAAAAACGTTAATTTTAGCTTGCTGAACACAGGAGCTGCTGGTCTACAGCTGCCTCACTCAGTTAGTTTGATTGCGTTATTGTGCTACTTTGGTGAATCCAAACTAAACCTTTTAAACGCCAAAGTCATACAGTAACACAAACAAACAAACTAACTGATCGAGGCAGCTGTAGAGCACCAGCTCCTTTGTTCAGCGATGATAAATGAGTTTTTTCTGGCTTTTAAGAGAGCAATATAATGGCTTCAGCTCCCTATGGGAAATTGCTATCTGATGGCAAGGTAAAGCAGTGAAAATATTTTAAGTATAGCATACACTTAGAATGATATTAATATTTTAGGTGGCTGTTTTACTGCTGCCCCCGTCCATAGCAGTACATTGCTTAGTTTCTGTATCGATTGACTGACTATGGATAAGTGCCTCATACAACCCCATTTAAAAAGATCAGAACTGTCCCTTTAATGTTAAATGAATAAACTCTAGGAGGCATCAAACAAGTCTGTTGTAATAAAGTGATAGTTTGCATTGCTGGTACCATTAATACCCTTTCAGTTTAAAACACAGCCCATGACATCATGCCAGTATTGTCATAAGAATATGTGCTACGTAGATACACGAACGGCAGCATGTTGGATTGACAGATGTTATCTTAAGTGACTCTTACAGTGACATGAGGCCATATATTTTTAGAATTGCACCCTTCAGTACTTGTCACAAGTGCTCTTCATTGTAATGCTGCATCCACACAGTGACAGCAGAACTGGAGGAACATGAAAACTTCTAATTACTCCAGAATGAGCGCTCATGGTTAACCACACTGCTAGCCCTGTTGTCACATTACTTAAGTAGCCTAAATTAGCTACTGTTGTGACGCATCTGGAGCAGCTGGTTAACAGAATGAACCAAATACAAACAAACTGTGTATAGCTCCTTTTAAATGAGTGAGTCAGACTCAAATCACAAATTTGCTGACTTTAGACTTGACTTAACAAAATCAAGAAAAGACTTGCAACTCAACTTGGACTTTAACACCAGTGTCTGATGTCCCACCTCTGCCGATTACATCAGACTTTTTCTAAGTGTCCATCATGGTATTGAGACATGCAGATAGTTTTGGTTTTATGTGCCAAGGTTTTGAAATTAGTCTCTAAGTTTCTTTCCTCCAGCCCAACACAATAGAGCTGTCTTTATCGCTCACTTTGGATAACCCACAGACCCCACAGTGGAAAGTTTTAATTGGACCTATTTTCTACTGAGAGGTCTGTGGGTTTAATGCTTTGAAGAGAGCAAACAAAATTCCATTCACTTGTATTGTTTCGGGCTGGCAGCAGAAGTCTAAGAGAAGGATATCTCAGAATCTCAGCACACAAACCTATTGAGAGAAAGTATGTTTTGTTTATTTTTTTTTTGTAATTTGGATGAAATGACTCATAAAACTAATCAGCGCATTGCAAATAAAAACAGCTCTGAAGCAAGCTGAAGTGAGATTGTTTCATGCTCCAATGAAGTTTATGCATTTTCTTCACTATCTCCTTCCTCCTTCTCTCTGTCTCTTTCCTGCCAAGCCTCTTTCCCCTGGTCTTTCTGAAAACAGCAGCCAAGAACAGATTGGTCTCAAAAAGAAACACTCATTCATAATGAGCCAATACATTTGCTACTTTTGCCTTCATCTTATTTATTTTGACATTAACTTCTGTCTCTCCTTTTCTTCATGTGTCATTTTTCATACGCTTTTAAATCATCTTCAGCTTTTCTTTTTATGTCCTAATCTTTTCACTCACATCCTCCCTGTCTTTCATATCACCAGATGAAGTGCTGTGGATGGACTGGTCCAGGCAACTGGTCTGAGAACATTTTGATCAAGAACAGCTCCCAGTACCTCTACTCATGTTCCTGTCGCAATGGCACTATGCCTGGCACGGACATCAAGGACGTAGGCCTGTGTGAGCACCTGTCCACAGATCTACCCATCTATGAAACGGTAAATCACAGCACTGTTTTGTCACTAAGGTTGGAAATCTTGATCGTGAATTTATTGATGAAGCCAACAGCTGAGTTTTCAAACTCATTAAAGTATCAAGTGTCATGGCTGGCACAGCAAGCATTACTCAAACAATATATGTGAACACATTTGTTTTATAGAGAACTATAACTCTGTGATTGGTTGTAAAATGCCTCCAACTGTTCCTCCCCGGTTCATAATTTTTGTGGTCACTCACTCACTCAATTTCACCGTGTGAAACTGCTGTGTAAAGCAGCTGCAGCTCTGGTCTGACTCGCTGTGCTGAACCAACTACTTTTTCTGAGACGGGATTTTTTCCATTAATGCAGGTGTTCGCTCTGTCTGATGTGTTGGATGTCACTTAGCTCAGCTGTTTTTGCTTTCATTCAGAATATCTTTAAGTTGGGCTGTTATAGTACACAGAAGTCAAGGTTCAGTGTGAGGTCAGTATGGAGGGAAAACAATCCAAATGCATAAGGATATGTTAGTTTTCATTTATTTAGAACAGACAATAGTGCAAGTGTCAAAGGCATACAGAATCCTCCTGCTGGGTACTGAGAGCATTAGTTCCAATCTGACTATTTAAGCATTACGACCCTCCAAACTTGTTTTTCACTGTATTGAGCAGTAAAATGTAAATGTCTGAGTGATGCTGTCAGATGTGTGTTTGCATGTTCAATGTGTTTCCATTTGCATTTCTAACAGCAGTGGAGCACAGACGAAACACTGTCCTCGTCATACTGTATTCACAAGTCTGTCTTCATTGCTGTTGTAGCTTATCAGGAACCCGCAGGCGGGTCTTCTAGCTCCGGTGTTTAATTTATGCGCGCCATAGTGTGAATGATGAGCACATATATCAGCTTGTTATACTGACCTCAGCATATGTTGCAAACAGTCAACAGCTAAAAGTTTTCAGACAGGTCTTACACTTGTGCACTTTGGTTCCGCATCATGTGCATCACTCTGCAAAGGGCTGCATGCACTGAACCATGACCCCTGCACCGTAATAGTTTGGTACAAATACATGACCTGTTAAAGACCGGTTTTTCAATGATACTACTATGGTGTATGTAACATTCATTTTAATGTATTTTTATCCTTGGTAGGCGTAACATTTCCTGTGATTATGGGCACGATTAAGCCTTTATTATGGGGTTTCAACCTGGGTTTGCTACCCAGCCCCTGTGAGGTCTACAGAAATGGTAACATTCAGAACAGACCCAAGTCTAAACCCTGCTCAGTGTTACTTCAGCTGAGTGCACAATGCTACAGCACGCCTGCATTGTTCTGACAGACCTCACACCTTTCCTCATTACGTAAGTCAGTTTGACTGGCGTTGTGTAACTCCGGCTGCCAGCTCAGTGTGGCACTGTGGTCATAACTTAATCAGCAAATGAATACTGTGTTGTTTGTGCTGTGCGATTTGTGCAAACAGCAGGAAAGCTCTACTATTCTGTTGTTTGGTCTGCGTGTTTTAGAATCTTTATTCTGTCTCTCCCTCCCTCTCCATACAGTTTTCCTCCGCTCAGCTAAGCCATGTTATTCTTCCCCTCACTGACTCAGTCCAAAGACAACAGTTGTGTTTTGAAAAGGCTCTGTTCATGTCCGGCTGGGATCACGTAGCCATTCATCTCTGCTCTACACGTCAGTCTGCAAACCCCCCTCTTTCCATGTCTTTCTTAACCTCTTTCTCCCTCTCTTGTTCTCTGCTCCAGGGCTGTATAACCACTGTGGAGAAATGGCTCCTGGACAACTGTGGAGTTATTCTGGGAATCTGTGTCGGTGTGGCAGTTGTGGAGGTATCCATCTCTCCCCCATCATTCCATACAGATTTTTTTAGACTATCTTAGTACCATACTTACATGCCATATGAGCTGTAGTTTGATAGAATTTGGTCAATGTTATTATTTGTTTTGACTATACTGACCTTGAATTGATCCCTTCTTGTTGCATCATAAAACACATGGCACTCAGTCCACACAGAAATGCATTCGTAGTTTAGCCAAAGCTAATATGGTTAAAGGAACAGTTCACCATTTTGGATATATGCTTGTTTGCTTTTTTGCCAAAAATAGTTGAGAAGATTGTTACCACTCTCATGTTTGTCTGTTAAATATGAAGCTGCAGCCAGTGAAGGGAAACAGCCTGACTCTGTTTACAACACTCCCATATAATGTGTTGTTTTTACACTTGACTTCAGTGTAAATAACAGAGGTAAAGACATAGCAATTTGTGAGCTATATAGGTGCAGGAAGATAGAGTCCAGACCTCCAGTCTTTATGCTGAACTGTCTCCTGGCTGAGACATTAGATTGGTGTCTTTGTCAAGTCTCATGACTTGCTGAGAGCATTTAACTCTCAGCAAGAAAGCCGAATAAGCAGATTGCTCAAAATGTCTTAATTGATCCTCAACAAAATCATAGAGGTATTTAATTTAATTTGATTAATGTTTAATTCGTAAAGGGATAATGTACATGAATCAACATTCAAACAAATGTAAATGCACCTGAATTAGGTGAAAGGCTAGTTTTCATTGGCAGTTTGTTTGCCTGATGTTGGTACAGTATGTATAATAGTTAAAAACATACAAAGACATACACAGTACAGTTCAACATATACAATTTAAGCATATACAATATAGTTAATCAACATGAGCAGATACAATCCAAACAGCAGATGATAATGGTACAGTGTGAGTACAGTCAAGTCAAGCCTATGTATACAGCATATTTCATACAACAGGTGTACACGCAATGTGCTTCAATAAAGGCAAAGATCACACATGACAAAAACAATGGGAATGATACTGATTTTAAAAAAAAAAAAAAAAAAAAAAAGGTTTTACCCCTTGACCCCACACTTTAAACCTGACTGAAAGCTAGCAAGTGAAGGTGTATTCGGTTTGCTTTTAAAAGAAGACACTGCTGTAGCAGACCTTACAAAAGGTGGAAAGTCGGTGTGTCATAAAAAGCAAAATGTGACAAAGTGCAATGAAAGCAGGCTCAGCAAATAAATTATGATGTACATGAAGCATGTAACTTTAGTGTCACTAAAACCTCCACTCCACCAAAGAGATGGAAAATGGCAGCAGATGAGAATATGAGATTTGTGTGGAGCAATGAGGAGACTGTCACCTTCCTGAAATTAATACAGGATACAAACATAAATGGCAAATTTACATTATGTTTCCTACATTGTTTTCCACTGCTTGATTCGACTGGTGCTACGTCATCTTGTCGCTTAATGGCAGCTGTCCTGAGATTTAGATCTCCAAACTCTTTATCTCAATGAACCAGCTCCTAACATTCACATGGACGTGATGTATGGAAACCAACAATACACAAATTTAAGTTAATATTAGCCCCAGATTTGACTAGAAACCGTCCTCTGATGTCTTTGTGTTTTAATTCTCTGGCTCCAACATGTGCATGTTTGAGTGAGTGCTCCAGTGGTCAGTTTCAACTCTGGTAACTAAGCTGACAACTCCATTTCCTGCAGCTCCTCGGGATGATCCTCTCCATGTGTCTGTGCAAGAGTGTCGTCCAGGAGGATTATACCAAAGTACCGAAGTACTGAGCTGAAGACAGAGCCAGCTTCACAGCACACACAGATGGACGGACTCTCTCCTCTCTCCCTCCCTCTCTCTCTCCATGCCTCACATTGTTATGAACACACATACAAATTAAGACAGCTGTCTCCACCATTTGAGCTTCTCCTGCCTTGACAGCTGTGCAGATTTCTCACGCCCCATATGTCCCACACTCACACACACACACACACACACACACACACACACACACACACACACACCTCTCAATCAAGCTTTGACACACTTGTTGGACAGACGTCCACAAGTTACCATTGTTGTCTTATGATTTTGTGTTTTTTAAGGAGACATTTGTGTATTTTTGGTCATATTGTTTTGGTGTAAGCCTGAGAATTTGCGGTTTGATACTATGCAAATGTTCATTTATGTGTCCTCAATGAAGCGCTTAGCATAGTTAGTAGAGAGAGCACTTTAGCAACATGTGGTGAGCTGAGAGCTGGAGCATCTTCTGACTCTGGGGCACGGAGATGAGAGGGAGACGGGAGGGTGTGGGTGTGTGCGTGGTAGACGCTCTCAAGGATTAATGCCACTTTGTGATCCTGCAGCTGGTATTTTTGGTGCAGAGTGTGGAGGAGAGGCCCAGGGCAGGGCTGCTGTGGTGGAGGTTTTGGCTTCTGTCATCAGCTCCTTGTACCCAGTAGCCCTGATATTAACCTCCGTTTACACCCACCACCACCGCCGCCTCCTCCTCCCCCAGCTCTCCATCATCTGGTAGCGTCTCTAAATCACGTCTCTGTCCTCCTCTCGGGTGTGTCTGACTGGGAACCAGTAGCTTTCCAAAATGACTAGTTTTGCATGAAGTAAGTGTGTGTATGATGTGTTGAGTGAGTATTTTATTTCTTATTTTATATTCTCATGTCATCTCTGTTTTTTGGTTTTTTGTTTTTTTTTTACAACTGTATATATATAAGACTGGTAAGGGATTATGGCACTCCAGTGCTTGGTCAGCATTTTATATGGGAAAGCTGTCACCCACATGCTCTTGTTTTAAGAGTCCTATTGTTCTTCGTTCCCTCTCTGTCGTTTATGATGTACAGAATGTGGCTGCCACAGCAGCTTGTCAGCACTATTTTAGTCTGAATCAGAGAAATCTGAAACCTTAAAGTGGATCTGTCATCACTGTCAAAGCTATATTTTCATTTCCTTAGCATAGCATGAGTTTGTGAACAACCTCCCGTAGCGCCTGCCCCAAACATCTCTATTTAAGCTCCTCACACCTGCCTTCATTTTGAAAAACCCCATTTTTTTTTTTACCATCATAGCAGTAATGTGAAAGCGTCAGCTGTGCGACCACAATTTCCATTCTCTGCGCGATTGTTTGTTTTCCCAGAAGTCATTTTGCTTGGTTTGATGCTATCGGTAACAAGGGCAGAGAAAAACGCTGGAAACTAGCAGTGATTGCATATTTCAAAGGCCGCTACGACCAGAGAATGTTCGTCAACTCATGCTGCCTTTGCTGGAAAAAAAAACCCGTTGCTTTGAGTTTCCTCATGCCACTTCTCATCATCTCGGTTCTTCCACTTCATTTCAAACACACTATTATCGCTGAATTTATGGTTAATTTAGTGTATAGATTGCACTTCTATGTGATTTATGTCTCACGTGACTCATTTCAAATTGTGTTCATCATGCTGCAGTGACACAAGAGGGCACAAAGTGTCCATTTAAAAAAAAAAAAAAAAAAAAGAACAATTGTGGCCTCCAGAACTGCAGCAAGCCTCTATTTTATGAGCTGCCAAATTGAAACTATAATTTATCTTAATGAGAGATGAAGGCTTTTTATTGTGTGTTTAAAATATTTTTACACTTTTACAAAAAAAGATTCTGTTCAGTAGAAAAAAAATGTAGTAAGCCATGTTTAAAGATAAATGTTTCTTTTTATTATTGAGAATATTAATAAACCTAAACCCACTAGAATCTGTTGAACATGTCTTGTTTGTGTGTTTGTTCAAACCAAGTTAAACAGAACTCAACATACAGATGATATTTTATCAGGCAGGTTCCTGTCATTGATTGTTGTTGTACTTAAAGCAACCAGAAGATGGCAGTATATGTTTAACTGTCACAGGCTCAGACTGAGATGCATTTAGAGAAGATGAGCAGAATTAGTGTGTTATGGTGCTTTAAGTGTAAAAGGAAAGATTCATCAGTGGATTCATTATGTGTTAAAAAGCTGATTTGTAGAAGCTGCAGGTTTAATTATGAGCTCAGTGCCGATTCTAAAGAAACTACGCATTTCACTACCTTCCCATCTCCACACCTCTGAGCTAATTCATTTCTTTTTTATTTATTTTTTTATTTCTCATTTTCGTCTTTGTATTTTCTTGTTAATTTAGTCTGACTACCCGGTGGCTGAAGAGAACAAAGAGTTCCACGTCCATTCATTTCACCACGATAAGGACAGTTTTTACAAAAGGGCTCCTCTCGTGAGATTTAAGTGTGGTGACTCTTATCAGGGAAAAGGAGCCTCGTGATGTCATGTCATGCCAGGAGCTAATACCTCACCACTGACTCACCAGCACTGCCTTTTAAGCAAAATAACACAATCACAGCAGCGACCCTGCTGCTCTAATCCACTATTGTCTAAGACACTTAACCTCAGGATAATGAATACAGCTTAGTGTTCTCTCAGGAGACTGTTTTCAAGTAACTCAGCACAGCCTCATCTCATCCACGCTGCCAAACATCTACTTCTCATTTAAAACACGATGCTGGACTCCAGAACAACAACTGCAGGCTACAGGAAGGAAGATGAAAATGGAGAGTATCCACAAACTGGATTAAAACTGTTACAGGACTAAGGGAAGGGTCTTCATCAGGCAAATGGACACGACAGAGGACAAAGGGTTTTATTTTGGCACAAAACTGATAACATCCTGTTGACATTATACTCAGGACTTCATAGTCATAGTCAACAACACTTAGGTAGCATCGGCCAAACGTGTTATCAAAAAATCTAAATGGCTGCATAATCACAAAAATAACCTTGTAATTGAGAAATGAGGAAAACATGGTTGAAGAACATCCAATTTTTTGGTAATTTACAATGAAGCTTATTGTTTTCTGTCTGTGGATGAGTCAGCTCTAGTCATACTGTATCATTGTTTCACCACCAGATACTCAGTTGATCTTTAAAGTAATTTACAAAGCAAATATGTCAATTATTTGCTGCTTCCAGCTCCTAGAAGATGAGGATTTGTTCCTTTTTCTGTGTCATATCAGTGTAAAATGAACACATTTGAATAGATGTTAGAACAAAACAAGCAACCTGAAGATGGTACCTTGAACTCTGGGAAATGATAATGGGTACCTAACTAATTAAGTGATCGCAGGAATATTATTTGACAGCTCAGCTCAGCAAGTGTGACTGTTTGATTCTTTTCTTTGTCATACATGATAGTAAACTTGTTGGATGAAACAATGCGTTTGAAGGCGTCACCTCGGACTCGCTGATGTTGTGTTGGTAATTTTCTGACATTTATTAGACACTAAATCAAGACAGTAATCTGCAGATGAATCAGTAATGAAGACAGCTGCAGGCACACTGCACATGATATCCTTTTATGCAGGCTATGGAAAACTGAGTTGGCCAATAGGCAGGTTTGTCTGCTGCTGCTGGGCTCATTACACACACACACACACACACACACACACACCCAGACACACACACAGCGAGGAAGGAAAGCCGCCTCTGTTTTTTTCCACATAACTGTCAGTCAGCGAGTCCGGGGCAGAGGAAGTGGGACAGATGATGATCCCTCTGAGACCGAATGAAATAAAAGATTGAATAATGAAGACATCAGGTCCACGTGTTCACTCAGTAACACACAGTGGTTTGAAAGAATATGCTGATTAGAATAACATGAAGGCCTATTTCAATAGACAGGTAAACTTTTGTAATACTGTTTTTATTATTTTTGTGGATCCTTATCAACTACTCTTCCTGGGGTAGAGTAGTAGTAGTAGAGTTTTGTTCACCTCATTGGGCCGCAAAAGGGTAGGGCTTAACAGATATTTTGAAATGTCGGGTTTCTCAAGAATGCAGTCGTGAAGGTGTGCTTAGGTTTAAGATGGAAAAAAGAGTCTGCACACTAGACTGTGCTCCCATGAACATATATTTAATTTAATCACCACCAAGGTGATGTTTTGAGCTTCACACTCTTCATTAGACAAAATACAGTGCAGAGACACAGCTCCAAATACCTGCTGGGCCAGGTCAGCTGACAGATTGCCTGGTTCTAGTAGGTGCTCATAGATGATTTACATTTAGGCACAAAAACTAAATGGTTATGTTTAGGAAAAGATCATGTCTTGGTTTAAAGGATAACATCTGCGTTTTTCAACCTGTACCCTATTTCCCTGTGTAAATTAGTCAAAGAGACTGAAGTGAACAACAGCATTGGTCCAACATTGAGAGAACTGACAGCAGCCAGCAGGCACACAAAAGGCTGTAATGGGAGCACAGAGGGCAACTGAACATCGTCACTGTGGCTCAGATTGTTATAAGTGTCTGAAGTGTCTCTTTACCTTTCACTTAATGTGGTCTGTTTGTTATGGCCTTGTTAAGCAGATGTGCAGTTCTGAAATATCACGAGATGTCATGAGATGTCACTTGTTGCAGTCAGACAACAGTGGAATCGTGAGTGAGATTTGGAGAGAGTATAATAACCAGTTAATAACCAGCCAAGCTAAAATCAATGTTAATAAGCCAGTGTGTTCCCAACTACGGGTGCTGACCCTTAGAGAAGTAACATAGCTCAGGCCTTTGAATTGGATCGCCATCCATATATATTTGTGACAGAGTATATGGATGGAGTGTGGACGACCTATGTCTGGCAGCACAAACCACAATGTGCTGCTAAAAACATCCAGGTTCAGAGCCACAAACACTGATGGAAACGCTGCGAAGGGTTGCCAAAACACAACCAGCGTTGTTGTTATTAAGTGGTTTTAAACAGTGGTCTGTAGTTTGGCAGGCATCTTGCCTAGGTGACACGCCATCCACCACATTACATCAGTTTTGAAACATATTCGTATGAAAGCTGCGAAATGTGACGTTTTCATGGTAACTGGGCTGAACAATAGTGAATGAGGATAATAACAACAACATGAAGTACAACACTGTATCTTAAGTAGGATTTATACTTATGTGGCAGACCCTACACCTTAGCCTACACACTTGGCCTACACTGTTGTGAACATTTACTTGTGCGGTGGTGTGTCTGTGTCACTCTGCAGTCACACCTCCAAAACACTAGTTGGCGGCGGAGGTTTCTGTGAAGTGCTGTAAAGTTAAGTTGATTCAAAACACACATTAAACACACATTAAACATGGCTTAATAGCAACAATTTCAAACACAAGTACACAAATCAGCTTCACTACAACTCGCGGCATTCACAGACAAACACTTGTCTTTATCTGGACACATTTTCCCCACAAATACAACATGCTAACGTTACTAGCAATAGCCTATGGCATTTTACATTGTATAAATTAGCCTAGCAGCTAGCAGTGATTTCCTCTTCTTATATGAAACCAGGGGCAACAGCAACATTTAACAAAGGAAATGTTAGAAAACTTGCTCCAATACAACTCACAAGGTTCACAGACAAAACAACTCTCTTGTAGTAAACACGTTTTCCAAACAAAAATAACATGCTAACGTTATTAGCACAAGCCTATGGCATTTTACATTGTATAAATTAGCGAGCAGAGATTTCCTCCGCTTATATGAAGCCAGGATAAATCCCGAAGTATAATATGATATAATATTATGTAGCAAAACATCTTTTGTTTCTCTAAACTCTTTTTAAAAAACATTATACAACAGTTAGTTCCGGCCCTGCAATCTGATTGGTCGAGAGACAGTAAAACCGTGACGATATTGGAGTACAACATCACGGTTAGTTCACTGTCAATCAATCAATCAATCAATTTTATTTATACAGCCCAATATCACAAATCACAATTTGCCTCATAGGGCTTTACAGCATACGACATCCCTCTGTCCTTAGGACCCTCACAGCGGATAAGGAAAAACTCCCCCAAAAAAACCCTTTAAAGGGGAAAAAAAACCGGTAGAAACCTCAGGAAGACCAACTGAGGAGGGATCCCTCTTCCAGGACGGACAGACGTGCAATAGATGTTGTACAGAACAGATCAGCATAACAAATTAACAGTAATCCACATGACACAATGAGACAGAGAGAGAGAGAGAGAGAGAGATGCAGGTAATGACAGTAGCTTACAACAACATTATTGAAAGTAATAATATTATAGTTATAGTTCTGGCTACTGTGGTACAATATGTTGAAAGTATGTATTAATATTTGATAGTATACATGTGTGACAATAGTCGTGTATAATAACAGTAGAAGTATGACTAATGACTAATGATGGCAGCAGCAGCAGCAGGAGGCATCTGGCAGGACCACGGCAGCAGCACAACCATACACGTCACACTATCCAGGCACCGCTGCAATATGAGTTAATCTGAGAGACAGTGGAGCACAAAGGCTCCGGAGAAGAAGCCGAGTTAGTGACATCCAGAATGGCCGAGTTAGCTAGATGCAGTAATAGAATACGAGAGAGAGAGAGAGAGAGAGAGAGAGAGAGAGAAGGTGCCCGGTGTATTATAGGGGGGTCCTCCGGCAGACTAGGCCTAAGTCAGCCTAACTAGGGGCTGGTACAGGGCAAGCCTGAGCCAGCCCTAACTATAAGCTTTATCAAAGAGGAAAGTCTTAAGTCTAGTCTTAAATGTGAAGACGGTGTCTGCCTCCCGGACCGTAACAGGAAGATGATTCCACAGGAGAGGAGCCTGATAGCTGAAGGCTCTGGCTCCTGATCTACTTTTGGAGACTTTAGGGACCACGAGTAACCCTGCGTTCTCAGAGCGCAGTGTTCTGGTGGGATAATAAGGCACTATGAGCTCTCTAAGATATGATGGAGCCTGACCATTTAGAGCTTTATAAGTTAACAGTAGGATTTTAAATTCAATTCTGGATTTTACAGGGAGCCAGTGCAGAGAAGCTAAAACAGGAGAAATATGATCTCGTTTCTTAGTTCCTGTTAGTACACGTGCTGCTGCATTCTGAATTAGCTGGAGAGTTTTTAAGGACTTACTAGAGCTACCTGATAACAGAGAGTTACAGTAATCCAGCCTTGAGGTAACAAAAGCGTGGACCAATTTTTCTGCATCTTTTCGGGTCAGAAGAAGGCCTAATTTTCGCAATATTACGCAGATGAAAAAATGCAGTCCGTGAGGTTTGTTTTAAATGAGAATTAAAAGACAAATCTTGATCAAATATTACTCCGAGGTTTCTTACGGTAGTGCTAGAGGCCAGAGCAATGCCATCAAGAGAAACTATGTCATCAGATAAAGAGTCTCTGAGTTGTTTGGGGCCAAGAACAATAACTTCAGTGTGTATGTATCACTCCGCCTCACAGCTGATTACAATCAACAATCAAATCAAAACTGACGGTTAGTGTCAGTTAGGTCAGCAGTTGCGTTGTAGGCTAGTTAATTCATCCGCTGTCAAACAGCCAAAAATATGGATTTATTTCCTAAAATAAGTTGAACTACGAATGGTCATCAGAGGAAGATGAGTGAGAGGAGAAGCTGAATCCATCTGAGCACACATCCAGGTTTGTCAGTGTTTCATCAGCGGAGCTCAATGACTTGGAGAAAAGCAACATACTGTCAGATCAGAAGGCAGAGTCGGCTGTGCCTGTGAAGCAACAGTCCACCATGCAGTCACCACAGACTTATTTCACCGGCTGCACAATGAATGGAAATGTGCAGATAAATGTGTATAAAGAGTAAGTGCCTGGCGCACCATGTCTGCGTTACATAGCAACGGTGACAGCGGAGTCCTGAGGGAACTATTTTTGTTGGCGGAAGACAAATAAAATGCTTAAATTATCTATTTTGTCCTAATTTTTCAACATTTCTTAATCAGCCTTGCTTATTTAACTGTTGAACTGTTGTATAAAAGCAATATCACACTCGAGCTTGTGATGTTGTACTGTGATACTGTCACGGCTGTGATTGTCTTCGGCACTCGGCCTGCGGCCTCGTGCCTATGACCGAATCACTAATGGCAAACCGTACCATATTTTTATTCCTCTAAAAATAACATTACGTTGCCTTGCATTTGTTTTTGAAACAGGAAGTGAAAACAGCCTCTTGATGCATTCTCAGGATTAAAGTTATGGCCATTACTACTTTCCTTAAAGGATAACTTCGGTATTTTTCAACCTGGGCCCTATTTCCCCATGTGTATGTGTGCGTATGATTCATGGGTACCATTCGTTCTAAAATTGGTTCAGTATCAAGGGAGGTGGATGCAGCCCGGAGCCGCGAAACGAGCTAAAACGGTAACGGGGGGGAAATGCGTCCCGTATAAGTTTGCGCATTAAAAGTGCTTTTTTTCACCACTGACCGGTTCAGATCGCCAGTGCTATCTCTGTAGATAGCATATTGTAGCGGCCCTGGGGCAGTGGTGAGTGTGAATGAGTGGAGTCAGCTGTCAGTCAGTGTTGGAGCAGAGAGGGTGAGGGCTGCCCCGCTGGGTACTGTAAGTGAGTATGTGTGTATGAAGTGTGTGTGTTATGCTAGAAGAATCAGAATTTGGGACGGAGTCTTTTACGTGCTACCCCCTGGAGTGTTACTGGAGTTTTTGGAGTGCCCAAATAAACGGGCCTTTTTCCCGAACGCAAGAACACGATGTCGTGCAACACCCCGTGAGTTACAGCTTTCATAGGCTGCCTTTGTTGGACGGCGAGATGCTGAAGTTGTGGCTAGTTGTGCTATAAATGGATGCTAACACTCCTCTCCAGACACTGCGCCTTGCAGACCATTGGGTCTGCAGTGCTCACTTCTCCCAAGATGACTACTGCCAGCCGAAGAAGAGAAGACATCCAATCCCAAAACACCTCTTCCTCAAGATAACGGCTGCCCCACGAGTAGAGAGAGCTACAGACACAGTGGAGCAAAGCTCGTGACATCACACAGCCCAGAGGTAAGGGAAAGGCTAGTATGCTATTTACAGAGATAGCACTGGCGATCTGAACCGGTTAGTGGCGAAAAAAACACTTTTAATGCGCAAACTTATATGGGACGCATTTGCCCCTGTTACTGTTTTAGCTTGTTTCGCGGCTCCCGGCTGCATCCGCCTCCCTCAATACTGAACCACTTTTAGAACAAGTTGTACCTATGAATCATACGCACACATACACATGGGGAAATAGGGCCCAGGTTGAAAAATACCGACGTTGTCCTTTAATGTGCTGGATGCCAACCTGCATTTTACACCATAGAGCTCATGCATTTAAATGAGATGTATGTTTGCCAGGATGTTTTCTCTCTAACTATTTGTCTCCCTCTCAATGTGTGTTTTTTAGTCCTCTCTCCGCTCCACTGGTGCTCATCCAGCACAGTTGCTGGTGGGGGTGTCTCTGCGGCTGCACCCACTGCCTGCCGTGCTCCTCAGCATCCTGTTCACATTGTGTCATCAACATGTTCAGGCAGCACCACCACAATGGACCCCACCTCCTCCTGCAGACTGACCCGTCTCCCTGGTCCCCACCCTCTGCACAGACCCTCACTGGCTTTCCTGTTTTTAATCTCTCTCGGGGATTGTACATAAACAAACTGTGTGCACTCACTTGCTAACACATATCCGGCTGATAGATATGTATAATAACATAACTAGCAGGGTCTATCCCCAGTCTGGTGCAGATTACTTTAAAGCCTGAGGAGCTCTAATCAGAAATGAGCAGTATGAGTCACAGTGCCCCTGTGTGAGATGGAAAGACGATCAGCATAGTTCCATTAGCTGTTTAAATTGTTTCTGTGATAGGCTGAGAGGCGGCAAGTGGCTGCAGGTCAGTGGGTGTCCTCCGCCTCATTTCCTGCCCAGCGGCTTGTAGGCAGAGAAGAATGATACCCTGACTCGTTCAGAGCCACCTTCCTTTCTCTCTCCTCCCCTTCATGCCTCCCTCTCTCTCTCTCTCTCCTCTTGTGGGCTAATCCAGTGTGATAAGGGCAAGCTCTCCTCTCCATGTGGCCTCTTTGGCCCGCGGAGAGTAAAGACCTCTGAAATCACCCTGCTGCAGCTGCACTCTGCCAAATACCGTTGAGCATCAGCAATATGAATATGTGAAAACACACAGTTTCCACTCCAGCCCGCTGAGATGGAGGTGAGATAGAGAGGGAGAGAGGAGGATGGACATGAAAAGAAACACTTGGTGCCAAATGTGAACTGAGATAGAAAACAACTGGGTGTCAGTTACATGTTCCATAAAAAGCGAGCAGCAGCTTCCAAAAAAGCCAGTTTCCATTCCTACAAGAGTGCATACTCAAGTACTCTACCTTTGTAAACATGGTTATTATGCAGCTGAAGATTTTACATCAAAACCAACTATCTGATGAAATATGATGCGTCTCTGAATATCAAACTACCTGCATACCACGTAGCCCAACACAATCTCATTCTGTAGTCCTCGTACTGGTGCTTGGGCAGTGATTTGCGTGTCAGACACTGACGAAAATGGCTGTCCTTTTGGGTTGGGCGCCATCAGTGTGTAATGGTGTCTAATGGTGTCAGAGGGAAAGCCGCTGGACAACAAGCTAAGTAGGTGAAAAGTACAAGTTGGGCAGGTGGGAGGGGTGATGGGTCGATCCAACAACCACTGACTTTTACCCAGGAGGCCAGTGTTTGCCTTCCTATTGTCATGATCCTGGGTTTTTGTTTTGTTTTCTGTTTGCGTTCCTTGTTTCATGTTATTCATCCATGTTTAATCTGCTTCCTGTTTTATTTTGTAGGCTCTCTCCTCATGTGTGTCTGGTTTTACTTCCTGTCTCTGTTTGTCTTCCCGCCTGTTTTCTGTCACACCTGTCTCGTTAGTCCTCCCCTGTTCCCAGAGTCTTCCCTTCACACCTGTTCTGTATTAGTCTTGTCTGCTCCACCCTTGTTGTTAGCCAATCCCCATTTCCCACCTGTAGCCTGTGCCCTTCTTCTATAGCTGTGTCTCATTCTTGTGGTTAGATTTCTGTGTATATATATATCTGTGTGTTTCCCTTTGTTCTTTGTCACTTCGTCCTTCGTGGTCATTCCTGAGCTCACCCTTGTGTTCTTGGTGTCATTCCCTGCTCTGTTTCCTGCTCGGTGTTCTGTTTGGATTTTTCAGTTCATCGTATTATCCCTGTTGGTTTTCGGATTAGTTTTGGTTCTGCTTTCATTTGGACTTCCGGTTACCCGCTTGATCTTGATGTTTTTTATCAGCTGCAATAAAGCTCGCTTTTTGTTAAAACATCAAGCTACCTGCATTTGGCTCTTTACTGAACTGATTTATCACACCCATATAAATGTAAAGCCAAACCCTGTACTTCTTTCTAAACCTAACCACGTGTTTGTGTTAGTTTAATGTAACCATGTGTGTTGGTTGTTGGGGAAAAAAACCAAAACATCAATTTGTGGTGTTGTGCCAATGTAGTACTTTTTTTTTTTTTTTAAAGAGACAGTATGCAAACTGTACATTTCCTGTGAAAATGGAAGTGTATTTTCCGAGGCTACCTTGCACGTCATGTCATCGTGGAAAGTCCACGACCAAACTACGATATGTGACGAGGTGGGAGTGAGAATGTGTTGTTGAACCTCATTTCCATATAGCTCTATGTATGACTGTGTGTCAACCACGAGTCCTTTTATTCCTATAAGAACCTCCGTGAACTTTGATGTGTTTGCAAAACTCCTCATTCTGTTTTTTTCTGTTCCGAATATAGCTTTTTTTTCTAAATGAAAAACAGTTTAGCAAGGTAACACAGTAGCATGCTAGCTGTGTAGCTGAGTGCATGCAATGTGGATAATACGTCTTTTAACAAAAAATATTTTACAAAACTAGCTACAGATCTGACAGACAGACCTCCTCATTTATGTTTTTGTCTCTGTGCTGCTTCATGGACATGTTCCAAAAGATTTACTGCCATTTCTGTGGAGGTGTTTCTATCCATCTGTAAAGAGATGCATTTCCTCGCATTCGCACAAGTAGAAAAAACCTGTGTGGAAATTAGGTGTTAAAGTACATAATGTGTGTTTCAACTGTGTTAAAAGTAAACCAGATGTTATGTTACTTATACATGTCAAAATATATGAAAGATTAATTTCTTTTACTCTTTTTTTTTTCTTAAATCTGTCAGTCAGAATAGTCAGGGATGTGAATGTCAGCAGGGGGCTGTGGGGCTGACACTTAAAGCCTCTGGGGCTGTTGACTTGTTCATTAAACCATTCATGGATGCAGTGTGTTTTAAAGCATCTCTTTAATTACAGAAATAAGTAAACCATCATTAAAAAGTAAAAAAACATGTTTTTGTCAAGTGGTTTCTCATTTCCAGATTCTCTGTCCGCTGGAATAGATTCAAAAATTAGCACGGGTATTTTAATATCATTTTTAAATGTATTGCTAATGATTTATAAGTCTATATGGAGTGGAAATCCACCATTACAATATTTTGGGTGGAAGAGTAATGCATCAGTAATAATTAATATTGCATCTCAACACCTTTGATACTTGATGCAATAGCACTGAATCTTTGAACGCTTTGATTTTCTTGCTTACTTCTACTGATGATACTTCCTCATCTAAATCCGAATCTTGGTAATTTTACAAACAGCTACCTAGCTAATGATCTTATAGACAGACATGTTAGTTGTGCTGCTTGTGTAGGTGAGTTAGCTGATGAGCTTTGGGTGGTTTGTTAAATACTGTGACCTGACTATTATCTGGCTTGGTTACACCTGATTTTACGGTTTTGAACTGGACAATTTCATGTGGTTGTGTTGTGGTTTTATTATTTTTTAACTAGTCTGATTTTGGTTTTATTGTGTTAAACTATTGTTTTTATTACTTTAATTATTCATGGAATGAGTGAACTAGGCATGTCAACTCAAGTGTTCCTATGTATGATGTCTACATGTGTGTGTTTTTGTGTGTATGTGGTATGCAGTGGCTTTGAGTCCAAAACAAATTGCCCTGTGGAACAATAAATAATACTTACTTTATCTTACCTTAAACTGCATGCTTCTCTGAGAATACCCTTATAAACCCCTCTGCAGATCTGTGCAGATATGTGTGTAATTGTAGACTGCAGAGGAGCCGACATGCAAACCTCCAAAATCTATACACGTCATGCGGACCTGCACATCACGCACATTAAACTGTTAACCCATCTGCATGTGCACCTACATGTATGTGTAGCCCAGGGAGGCATTGTTCCATCTTTAGTGGTGGCAAGACGTGATGTTATTGACAGAGGCTGACATTGTGTAGCTTGCTAAGTGGAGTTAGCAGAGGAGGTTTTGTGCATTGTTTTGTTGGCTTGGCTGCATGCATGCTGCCGGTGATGGCACCATGCTGGTTAGCTTGACATGAAAGCAGAACTCTTTCTGTCATGGGCAATTTGTACAGTGCGGTATTAGTACTGCTGTTACAGTACCTGAAAACCTGATTTTAAGTCTTATGTCTTTATGAGAGTATTCAGGATTAAATAACCTATTAAATATGTTAGTAGAGGGGAAATGATTAGTTGATTAGACAGAAAATACTTCAACTTTTGGTAATCAATTACTTATTAAAGACATTTTTAAACCAATAGTGTCAAAATTCCCTTCTTTCGAATATGGATAATAGCTGGTTTCTGTCGTCTTCTATGATGGAAAATTGACATTTTTAATTAATCAATTAATTGGGAGAAAAATGGCAGATTAATCGATAATGAAAATCATAATGTGTTGCAGCCCTAGAAGAAACATTTCACATTAACCTCAGCTACCAACTTCATCATTCATTGTGTGGGTGTGGCTCGATCAGATTTGATTACAGGGGCATCTCTTTTCTCACGTGGTGCATGGAAATATGTGACATCATGTTTTCAATCAGAGCCCTGCTCGCTTTAAACTTGACCAACAAGCACAGACAAAACACAAATGCTAAAATATCTCATGTGAAAACCAGTCGTTGAGCTGAGGACAGAGAATTAATGCATGACATCATAGCCCATATCCAGTGTTCCTTTAAGACTCTACACCACTGTTTGAGATCACAGACTGCAGCTGTAGTTAACATCTTTAGCTGATCACACCTGAGGGCTGTGTCTGAGGTGCTAATTATCTCTCATTGTGCCCATAAATACCTCATAATCACGCTGTAATCTCCTGTACCAAATTGCGGCCACAATATTGTTGCATCGTTGTACCCCACGAGCCATAATGAGATATCTCTGCATTGAATGCTGAGGGTGTTTGCATGTGTGCCTGTTTGTGTTGATGTAAACCTTTGTGTGCTTCAGTAGGAGTTTATGTCCGAACTGATTGATGGAGGTGGTGGTGGAGGCAGCGCTCCCCTGATTGAAGCTACAGGCAGCACTAGGCTTCTCATTAACCTATGATAATGCACCTGTCACCCTGATACCAAAGCCTCGCAGCACATTTGTTGCGGATGGCTGTTCTCGCTTCTTCTTCGCTTTTTTTCTCTTCTTCGTCTGACTTCCCTCCCTGCTCCATCTATCTCCTTCTGTTTCTCTCCTCTCTCTCAATTTCTGCTGCACTCTTTTACATTAACACCTATACAGTCAGCTTGGCTGTTTGGAGAGTCTTGCTGACTCCGTGCCAAAGCTGACCACAGCAGATGGAGGTTTGTGCATGTTTGTTTCTCCCCCTCCTCAACTGAATGCAGCAGCTACAGTATTTAATAGGATCTGTGTTCGCTAACCCACTGGGACCAGGGTTGATAGGGGATCAACTGTTCCAGCTTTCAGGGCTGCGTTTGTGTGTGGACTACAAATGCGACGGCCTCTCCAAAATGGCCAACAGTATGTGCCATCACACAACATACGCCGTTGGAGTTGACTAATTCGCTGGCTGACAGAGATGTGATCTCTCCTTCTGGTCAGTGTTTCATTTTATCTCACACTGAGAAGACCAGAATTGGGTTTGTACCAGCCACAGTGTTTGTAAGTTTGTGTGTGATGTCCCTGCTAGGCTCTTTGTTTCCACTAAATCGGGTTGCACCACTGAATGCACCACAGATCACCACTAAACCTTAAAAAATGAGATTTTGGTAAAGTGTGAACTGATTGCTAGCATACACACATAGCTCCATCCAATCCAAAGCAATCAACTAAATCTACAGTTAGTGTAGCCTCACAAGCTGTAGCAAAACATTATCATTTTAGGGACAATAAATATAATAGACATCACTACCAGTCCTTTATAGATGTAAGTATGACTGTGACAACGTTGTTATGGCTAGTCTTGTTTTCACTTTGAGTCTGTGTGTGTGACACCTCTTATAGTAGGAACTACCACAGAAGTGTTTTTCAGTATTCTGCCAACTGTTTATATCTGTCTGTCTGTCTGTCTGTCTGTCTGTAGACAGATTTTTGCCAGAGTGACGTTGCAACCGTGCAAGATGCCACCATTTTTACGACGCTGGCCAACATTCGTTCTAACTCATGGATCACAGCGGGAGTTATTCCACCACAAAATGGTCTCTAGTTTATATTTGCATATGCAAATATGGAGATTATTGTCTATTTGTTTCACCTGCCATGCCATTAAATGGGTCATGTGATGGCCTCTGATTGGTTCCCTCCACAATATCTGTGGGGCCATACCTGTGTTGTATGTTTTGAAAACCCTGATGAAGACCTGCAGTGGTCGAAACATGTTGGCTCCTTCAGTGAATTAGCCACTGCAATAAAGGCTTTTAAATATTTCCTCCATCATTTTTCTATATTTTTTCGGAGTGCCTGGATTGCCTTTTTGTCAATCCTGTTGTTCCCTGTTCTCCACGAGCATCTCACACAAGGTTTAGATCTATGTTTGTACATACAGAGCAACCAGTCGTCTCTCTTTTTTTTCTATGGAGAAATGTGTGTTTCATGGTAACTTAAATGATCAAGTAGTTCAGAATAAGTGTGAAATATCCAATTTTGCTGACATAACTGATGTGGGGAGTTTAGCAAAACTTCATTGGCGCAACCACAAGACTTTCACCCAGACAACCGGGGTTCCAGTCCCCCGTGAAACCAATATTTAGGCCCAACAAACATATTTTTCTAAACCTAACCACGTTGTTTTAGCATCTAAACCTAAGAAAAGTGAAAGTGAAACCTTACAACCTGGTAACGGCCATTGGATGGGCTGATAACAGCCCTCTGAACCTACCCTGACCCATATCATACCTTCAACAACACAGAGAAGATCATACATGCTCTTACATCCTCCCGCCTTAATGACTGTAATGCCTTGTTCACCTGACTAAGCTATCGAGCTATACACCGTTCAAAATTCAGCAGCTACACTTTGGACTAAAACAAAACAAACCGCACACATCACACCTATTTTGGCCTCTCTGCATTGGCTTCCAGTCTCCTTTAGAATTAATTTTAAGTTATTTTAATCACATACAAGGCTCTCACTAATCTGGCACCTGTATATAACTGAGCCTCTTACACTGTACCGTCCAAACGGGCCCCTCAGGTCTGCTAGTCTGGCTCTTCTAACTGTTCTAGAGTCCAGGTTAAAGACAAAGGGTGATCGAGCTTTTTCAATTCTTGCTCCTCGGCTTTGGAACAGCCTCCCACTGAGCATCAGATCAGCTGACTCTGTTTGTGTCTTAAAATCTCGTCTGAAAGCTCACTTTTACAGATTGGCCTTTCCTGACAGTTGATAGACTTATTGTATGTATGAGAGTGTATGTATTTGCAGCCATGTGTATATGTATGCATGCTTACGTGTTTAAGTGTAAATGTTGGTGTTGGCATATGTTTAAGCTTATGTTTTATTAGTATCACTTTTGTTTTGTATTTCATTCACCTTGGAAGGCACTTTGTGCTTTCAGCTCGAAAAGTGCTCTAAAATAAAGTTATTATTAGTAGTAGTATTATTATTGTCTATGAGCCTTACAACCACAGATAATTGCCATTTAAGGGGCTGATAACATCCTGATTCAGTGCCCCGCTAATGGGTCATTATCAAGCTAACATAAGCATCATCAGTTTGGTTCAGTTCACTGATACTATGCAACATTTAACCTACATCCTGCCGTTACCATTGTTTACTCAAACAACAATTATTAGCAACATTCAGCCTACATCTGGCAGTTACATCATTTCCTACTCAAATGAAAGTACCAGTAACACACTGAAATCTATTTCAAGTAAAGGTGCATAAGTGTTATTAGCAAAATGTTTAAAAGTATAAAAAATGAAAGCACTCATAATGCAGAAAAATGACCGCTTGGAGTGTACAATACTACTATTTTATATTACTAGTATTATACAGCATATTTCTCTAATGCATTGATTTGTAAGTAGCATTTTACTGTTGCAGCTGGTTGTTCTAATTTTAATATCCCCTGAAGTACAGTACTTGAGTGAAAGTACCTTAACCACTGACAGCTGGGGGTAAATATTTAGTCACAGCTAATCTTAGCGAACACGTTGTAAAGGTTGAACTTCTGAAGAGCTGGTATAATTGGCTCCATGGTCGTTGTCCTATCATAATATCGCTCTTTAAGTCATTTTCTCCACACTAGAAAGGCTCCAGCTCCTCCACCAGATGTCTTCTTTATTCCCCGTGGCCCGTTCCAGTCAGTTTCTCTGCTCTCCAGAGGGCCTGTGTGTGATTTATTTATCCTATCTGCACATCCAGTGCCAGGAACACACCCTGAGAGCGCATAGGACTATGGGAACACTGCCTCGAGCCGCTGGAGAGTGTCGAGAAAAAGGGAGAGGACTTAGAGGACAGATAGTAAATCAGTCTGGACCTAAAGATGTGTGTCAGAACTGCAGCATGTTGAGTCGAAGCTACTTCAGAAGATGTCAAGGAAGCGACTCAGAGTCTATGAGGGTGTTTAGGTTTGGGGTTTTTCGGGGGAGGGAAGCTTCAGTAGCTCCCATTAGTCACTCTGTCAGATGTTAGCGAGTAGGACGAGGCTGCGCTCGTCCCATTTGATGCCGAACAGCCTTTGGAATTCAGATTTCCCGATATTGGCAGGACTTGATCATGATTAAAGAATGAGCATGTGTGGTGTTGGGAATGTCTCTGGCATGACTCTTCCAACCTCTAATCTCCTCTGTTTCATCTTATGCCATGCGAATCTCTCCGCGGACAATCAAATATTAGTGTTTTGATGTGTCTGGACAATAGCTGGAGTTTGTTTGTGTTGGATACCAGCTGCTCTCATTAGGGGGAAAGCACAGGGCAAATTCATGGGGTCAGACCTTCCTGTTTAACAACGAGCCAGCTTCCTGTTGGGGCCCCATCATGCGACCATTGACACCTTTTTGTCTCTGAGAGCTCATCCTCGACCTTCAGGGGGGAAACCTGCGCTACATTTTGGAAATGCAAACATCCTGCCACATTGGTTTCTACACATTCGGGGGGGACACATGTAAAGTGGAGGTTTTGAGGGTCCTCGATCAGGAAATTCTAAGCACCAAATTCTTCATTTCTTGCATTCAGGTGAAATTTATGTACGAATTTAAAGCGGAAATGTCTTCTTTGTCAAATAAAAGTCATCTGCTGCTTTAATGGTTTGTCCCCTACATCCACCCAAAAATCTACACCTTAGCATCCTGCCATCCCTTTGGTTTTTATACACAGATCACAAAAATTTGAAAGAATTCACATTTCAATTAAGTGGCGTCAACAAATCTAAAAATATAAAAGCAAAAGGATTCCTGTCAGCAACTCAGAAATTACTGTTGCCATCTTCAGGCAACCTTCATTTTTTAGTGTCACCGCGACCAACCATTGGAAGTAATTTGGCTGTATTTATCTAGTGAGCCGTCAACCGGAAAAGACTGGCTTTCAGCATGGGTGCCCATTTATTTCCACTGCTTATTGAGCGAGGCCGAAATGGTGGAAAACAAGCCTCTCCTGATGTGACGAGGGCAAAGTGGATATCCTTAACATGGCAGCCCGCTGTGCTTCACATGTAAAGACAGACCACTGGACGTAATGGAGGCAGAGAACAGATGCTGCCTTCTCAGGGAGTTTAAAAAGGCTCCTTTGATAATAAAAACGAAATAAAGTAATGGTTAATTTATGCATCAGTGTAATCAAAATGAGAGGAAGGAGGTGGGGAGCAGAGCGGATGGCCTTCAGAGGAATATTCTCGGATGCTGATTAGAGAAGCCATGTTAATGAGATTCACTGACAGCCTATTATGGAGAACAGCATGCCCCCTGCTGTGTCTGTCTGTTCTGTCCCTTTCTTCGGCCGCCTTCCTCGTCTCATGTTTTGCTCTTTTTCGCACTTCCTCTTCCTGTCGCTCTGTCTCTTCTTCACACAGGGGACCGTGTTTACACTGGACTAAGGCAGCAGGAGATCTGGCCCTTTAAGGCACAGACACAGTAAAATGACATCAAAGAACCACTGGCGATGACGGCTGACTTACATCGCCTCATGTCACCTGTGTCTTCACCAAAAAGTTGTACCTGAAAACACTGCAAAGACTACGGCCATTCTGTTTCTGATTCAGATGTTGCTGACAGTGAATAAAATCTCTCTGATTGGCAGTTCAGCTCAGGGCACAAGAAGAGAAATGGAACTGAGGGAAGCAAACAAGCGACAGTCAAGAGGGCGTGGGATTGAAACAAACTTCTTATATTTAATGAAAGGGTTGTTTTTAAGCCACTGAACTCTTTAGAAGAAACGGTTGGTAATTGTTTGTGTTATTGTTCACGGTAAATAAATTCCTTGTTCTTTCAGTCGGCTTGTGTATTTAAACTTTAATGTCCACAAAAGCAGAGAAAGGCAAGAGAGAACGTTTTTCTTTGCATTTTTATTTCCTTGGGGTTATAATAACAAAAATCAGTGGTTTTTTTATCTTATTTTTAGAAAGAGCAATCAAAATTACAAACCATGTACCCCTATAATGCCAATAATATGATAGTATACCAATATTTATCAATTTGTTACCATGAAATTAGAGGTATTATCAGTACTCGTTTTATTCCCACATATTTATTCTAGCTATTTACCATTACAGTAAAACATCACAGAAATGGTGAAAAATCATACTGAAATATTTTTTAATCATCAAATATATAATAGAATATGATTAAAGGCGCCTTATGTAAGAATGTGGCCAAAACGGTTACTGCACTCAAATTCAAAATACTGCCGCCAGTCGTGTCCGCCACCCCTCCCCTACAGATTCGAGGCTCCTGGACAGCGGCATGCTGGAGAATGACGGCAAAAATAGAAGTCCTGCGTATCTGTTGCGGAGGGCTCTGGAGTGCCGCAGCTAAGATGGAGCCGGAACGCAGCACAGCCACAGCCAGTGGAAACACACACATTGACTAGAACTGAATCCTATCGGCTCTGCTGCCATGCCAGAGCGCAGATGCAACCAACACGCATCTGGTGGAAATTGGGGGTCATTTGTTGCCCACGGGCGGCTGCCATGGCAGGGCCGCGTCGCCGCATCCTTGATCTTCGGTTTTCCAGCGGACTGTTCGAGCAAGTCCGGCTTCTCTACTGCTAACGCTGCTGCCGGGATACAGCTGAGGAGGAACCGGCTGCTAATGCTATGTACCCGGACACTGCTAACGCTGCTGTCGGGATACATCTGAGGAGGAACCGGCTGCTAATGCTATGTACCCGGACACTGCTAACGCTGCTGTCGGGATACAGCTGAGGAGGAACCGGCTGCTAATGCTATGTACCCGGACACTGCTAACACTACTTGCTGTGCTGCTAACGTTTGTTTCTCAAAAAAATCAGTCGGGTCGATGACCCACCTGCACATGGGCTACAATGTATGATCGAAAATGAATAACAGTTGAAAGTATTCGAAATGTCCATCCCTGTCTAGCTATGATGCTAGTTAGCCAATTTTGGCTAAAGCTTACCTGTCGAGGAGAGGAGTAGCCACTTCAACATCCGATTTCAAATTCTTCTCCACTTTCAACTGTCTCCACCGTTCAAAAGCATCTCCTATATAGACCCTCGCTTTGCCTTGAGTTTTGTCTTGGCGTTTTTGGGAATCATAACGAGGTCGTTTGGGTTTAGTTGCACTGTCAGCCATTGTAGCTCAGTCGTAACTGTAACTGATGCTGAGACTCTACTGACTGCGTGACTGGTAGACGGCAGTGGGTGGCGCAACAGGCCAAAACACAAATTCAAAACATAAACATGATTTGCAGACCGTAAATTTTTTTTTAAATGCGAATATTCTGGCTGTACTGTTGTTGTAGGTGAGATCAGTATGTTATATGAACATTATTCCTTAGTCTCTGTGACATATTAGGAGGATTTTACGACTATTTGCTTTAGATTTCTTACATATAGCTCCTTTAAATATATGGTACCAACAACTGTGAATATTCATCTTTTAAAAAAAAAATCATAAATATATATATATATATATATATATATATATGTATATATATTATCTTATCATCACTAATATAAACAGTCTGTTACATGGACTACATAGTCTGTTTTAATTACATTAGCTTAGCTTCACTACCCATTTAATGACAATTCAAATGCGGCTGAGCATGGCTTTAGGGAGTAAAAAAATACTTATTAAATCATGTCAGCATATAAATATAATGGATAACATTAAATGCATCATTTAACAACAATGAATTGTCTCTTTATTTTGTGACAAACAGTCCATTTTAATTACATTAGCTTAGCTTCACTACCGTTAACATAAAATGACAAATGAACCATTTAGTTGAGCATGTTTTTAAAAAACTTATTTGACCCTTGTTAGGTTTTTATTTTTTGTATTAAGTTACATAAATTTGTTAAGTAAGACCTCTGAAACTATAATATGTTGAAAAAATATGTCTACCTTTGAAAATCCCACCACACAGAGCCTTCGTCTAGGAGGTGTACTAAAAAGGCATGCTCAGCAGTGACTTCTAGTTGAATTTTATTTATTTATTTATTCTTTTTTTGCAGTACATACCTAAAACAATTTTTTCATTAAGATACAATGCCTCAAAATGTACTCTACCGAGTGGTTGAGCAGAACGTTAGTGCTAACTGAATAATTAGGACTTTAATTAACCTGTTGGTCCTCTGGTTTCCCTTTTTTAATGACGATTACAGACTACTGCTGCCTGCTGGTATGTACTGTTATTTAGTCTCATGTAGGCACTGAGCGTATATGCCAGTTAGCTGTGAGCTGTAGTTTTTGTGGTGTGTTCAAGTGCAACATTTTGGCTGAGAGATAGGTAATTTGAGAGTCGGCAGTCTTCGCCACTGTTTCTTTGATGTCAGTTTTGTGTGTCTGGGCCTCCAGACAGCAGGGGATCTGGCCGTTAACACCAAACGCTGCAAAGATCACAGTGGTGGAGTTGTACCTTTAACATCACATGCTTGACACAGCCCTCCTGTCTCTTCTTCCTGAAGGGCTTTAAGCAGGAGGAGCAGCCGGCCAACACACACACACACTCTCACAAAGCACCTTGGGATTTGGGGACGGGTGGCGCCACGTGACAGGCAGGCAGCTGGGCCACATTAACAGGAGAAATGACAAACGGGTCACTGCTGTTGGTTTTTTCGCCTATAAACACTGTATCATATCCCGACAGGTGCTGTCACTCAGCAGAGTGCTTTGGTATGTGTGTGTGTGTATACACCGTATACGTGTGTGTTGCCCACCAGCCAAATCCTGAAGGACCTGTCTCAGTGGAAAGCTGTGCAGGGAAAGTAGGGGGCCCAGATGTTTTAGCTCAATAAGCCTAAGGATGAGTTCATGGGGAGAACATCTGAGGCTTTCAGTTCTGTTGACCCCAGAAAGAAACTCTTAATCCGGCCAGTTTGAGGACACATGTGTACATATCCTTTTCATAAGAGAGAGAGCTGGAGATGGGACGATTGTGCAAGAACTTTTGTTCAGATAAACTATGACCTAATTACTTTTTTTGGCATAAGAGCGCTTAAAAACAAAGATGGAAAGAGTAAAACATTGGCCAGATGCAGAAACAGAAACAAATGTGCTGAAATGCCTGTGTATGCAAAAGATTGTGTATGTGAGTGTGTGTGTGTGTGTGTGTGTGTGACACAGAGAGGGGGGAGATAACGAGAGAGAATCGGGGGGACAGAGCGGTTTTTAAGGAAATACTTGAGACTGTGATTGTGGAGAGCAGGAAGGGGAGCTGGAGGTGTTTGCTGCCAGACTAAAGTGGCCCCTATTAACCAGAAGTGTGTCTGTGTGTAGGTGATCCTGTTTCACTACAAAAAAAGTCAGGCTGGTGCTAATGGCCTCCCTCAGGCCACACACTTCCTCAGAGCGGCTGAAGCCTCAGCGTCGTGACTAAAAGGGAGAGGTCAGCAGGGGTCAGATGGATGGATGGATCCCAGGGTGCTGTGTTTGCACTCTGGTCACAACACCCGACTTCCCCCTGCAGAGGAAAAACAAAGCCAAAACACAAGGAAGTATCCAGGGAAAAGTCCCCCACATGTGACTGTACATGGCTCCTGTTCAGACTGTACTGCTGCGGACTCTGTGGTCACACTCGGACCATTCCATAACCACTGATAGCTTTTAGTCCTTTGTCATAAAAATGTTTGTACCTTAGGCAGTTTATGTATTGTTGTGTTTTAAAAGTTGTATTGTTTTGACATTTTTATTTTGTCCACTGCCGGATGCGTCTGATGCTGTTTAGATGTGCCTGTTTTTGCAATGCTGCATGACAGATTTCCCACATGGGACAATAAAGAACCAGAATGCACTCAACTCAAGGACTTGTACGACATTTACAAGTACAGTACTTGTTTGTTGTTCCCTGATGGGTAACTCAAGGTTTCCCTATGTACATACTGGACAACACTGGACAGCATCAGATGAAGGTCATTAGAGATTAGTTTCTGATTTCAGTGCATAGATACAGCAGAGGGATTGTGAGCAGAAAAGTCCTCATCACTGTTTACAATGCTCTTCTTCTTATTCACCTTTTGATTGAGTGTTGAGCATGTGTGTATTGGACATGCTGTTGGCTTACAATTCAATTCAATTCAATTCAATTCAATTCAATTCAATTCAATTCAGTTCAATTCAGTTCAATAGAACTTTATTCTTGTGCCAGAGAATGCTTCAAATTACAGTGACACTAAGTACAGTAACCACAATTTATACGATTCACAACCAGTAACAGCCAGACAACCAGTGGGTTCCCTGGGTCAGGGTCACTCATTGGGCCCAGTTTTAAAATACTGGAGTATCAAATATCTGGCAAAATAAATACATATACAAGATAGACATGTTTTCAGGAGGCAGAAGCAAAAAACAGTGCCTAATAGAGTAACAATCGGAGTACGATAAGAACAAAAGATACTAAAAATGAATTAAAATGGTGGGAAAAAAACAGACTGAAAACACCTGTCAATATGTGTTTTCCTTTACCTAAATCTAAACCACACCTTACTTTACCTTACCATGGAGGGGGTCGCTGCATTTAAACAGGAGGGATCTACTATTCGACGGGGAAACAGACTCAGACACAACACCTTCATAGCTTTAGTGCAACTGGCAATTCAGACAATGCTGCTACTGGTAGGGCTGAAGCCAGTTCAGGAATATTTAAAATCTTATGAACAAATCAGTACAGGTTCATATGAAAAATATGAAACAACATACTGTGTAGTAAAGGTTCCTATTTTCCTTTATTTTGACACTTCTTTTCCTCGCTTACCTCACATCCTTTATCTAATTTCTTTCCTCCCCTTGGTTTCGATTGATTGGTTCCTTTGACTCTTTGTTCACTCATTAACCTAACAGAGTTCACCTGTTCACCCCTATTTAAACCCTGAACACCATTTCACTCTTTCTTTTGTCATCATCACATGGGGTGGAAGTGCTGGTGAGCTGTTTCTTTCTCTTTAGTTCATCCTGTATGTTATTAGTTTAACTTAGAACATTATTTATCCTTATTAATATGGGCATTTGTTTAACTGCAGTTTGAGTTTTGGGAAATAAACCTTTGTGTGCAAAGAGTTTCAGTAGCTGATGCATTCTGACCGATGCCCATGATAGTAGACCTCCCCTTCTCACTCTCCTCCTCCTCCTTAACAAACTGTGTTGAAGAGACTGACCAGTTTTAGGAAGCTTCTGTGTGTGAATGATGATCACAAGAATTGATTTTTGTTAAAAAAAAACAACAACTGGTTGACAAGAATGTAAACTAGTTCATTTTTTGAACTGTGAATGTCATCCAAATTCAAATTGTGAGCTATGAACATGAACTAGTTCATATTAATCTGTGCAATCTGACTTTTTAGCCAGCTTTCATGATGTGTGAATGAGGACAACACTGCTTAGATTACTGTCTGTTAACTAGAAATGGTGAATATTGACAGCACAGTGCACAGGATTAATGTGACTGTACTGACAGTAGTCTTTCAGCATCACACTGGTGAGTACTGCTGCATATGTGAAAACATTTTAGAAACTCTCACATCAACACCAAGTGTCAACAAGTGAAAATAAAAAAGAAATCTGAAGGTGTGGAATCAAAGGCGTAATGTTACCAGACTTCTTGAGCCCACTCTTCATCTCTGCTTAAAGATACATTTAGCTGCTACCGCAACACAACTAAGTCTCCGAACGAATGGGCAGCAGTTGAGTTGCACTGTGGGTAATGGAGGCACTGGGTAGGTTGACAGTGAAGAAGAATGTGTGGCATAAAAAACAGAAGATATCTTTGATTATATTTCATCAATTTTAAGCTATTAACAGTCCATTGTGAGTCGTGAACGTTGTTATAGGAGTACAGTTTTTGTGAAGTAACACATTATTAGTCATATTTCAACCTTTGTATTGCGGGGCTCAGACCCAGCTGATGTTTACCATCACGCAGGAAGGGGCCCTCCTCAGACTGACCAGACAGCAGGACAGGATGAGCTCAGCAGTGATCCACCTTGTCCTTTTTACAGTCAACAGCCGTCCAATCACGACCTCCGCCTATGAGGACCCAGCCAATCACTGCACCAGTGGACAAAGGGGTCATATGAGACCAGTTAAGTCTTTTATGAGGCCATACCAGACAGACCGGGGGGAATGGGACAGAGGAACACTGTCTTTTATGGGCTATTGGGGATCGTGTGCTTCCATCTCAAGGCTATTAAAGGTCCCCCCAGCATGTTGACTCTTGCAGCCTGGGGGTGGGACATGGTGCACCTGGGCTCTGGATGGAGACAGAGGCTTAACCCCTTCTCTCCTAAACCCTGCTTTCCCCATATTTAGGCCAAAAACATTCTTACTTTTACCTCTACCCCCCGTTTGAGTGCCACCACTGGCCCTCAGAACAGAGTTACAAGGGGTAGTGGTTAAAATCTGCCCATATTTAATGGGACAACCCTTCAAGACCCTGAAACGTCATCAGTAGTTTCAATGCTGGCATTTATGTAAACAGGTGTGACAAATTTGGCTGGACATTATGAATATGTTGCCTTCTGCTGTGGTGATTTCTCTTGCGTGAGCTATGAGCACCCTTTTGCGGTTGTCAGGCCCTTGCCATTCGTTCACAACTCAAATCAAGCAAGTCATCAAATTACACTCCTACCCTACCAGGTTGCGCTGATATTAGGGAAGTGGTGACAAGTGGAGCAACTTCCCTGCTCCACTTAAATTAAATTTCAGGTGTCACATGCCTTCAAAGGGGGAGAATGCGACATTTAGATGTGTGAAAATGTGGGACTGTCGTGTACAAATCATCAACAACAATAAAATTTTAGCTGACTAGCTACTTAAAGAGGCAAAGAATGGCAACGAGGATATCAGCCAACCAACACTCGCTACCCGGTCCCTGGTTGCGGCGATTTGCGATGCTGGCCAGCTAGGAATGAAGTAGCAGCCAGTACAGTACAGGCCTCTCTCGTCTAGCTAACATTTAGCCGTGTTATTTACTGATCCATTAGAAAGAAAGCTAGCTGGACACCGGTTTTTAAGCCTCCTTGGTCCCGGAGCTCCCTCCATCTCTTGAACGCCTGACTGAGGTTTATTCTTGTTTTTCCTCTTCTTTTATCACTCTTCTTTTTGTGCATCCTCGCATCCTCAGACAGATTAGCTCGTTTTCTTTTGGGAGGCCGTTTTTCACTCATCTCCAAACTTTGTCCGTCTGCCATTGTGTTCCTGATTCAACTATCTCATGCCCCGGCCAGTATCTCATGAGGACCAGCTCCAGTCCCTGATTGGCTGACCGACCAGTTTGGCAATATATGACGCATTTCCTGCCGTAAAGCAGTTTTTTTCCGCGAAAATTCGTCCCCGGTGGCAGAAGCTTATTGCAAAGATTGAAAAGTCACTAAGAAACCTATGTAAGCGCTGATAGTCAGATTTTACTGCTGTCTGTTGCTTCTTTAAATACCGAGACATCAGTGAAGCAGGGCAAGTCTAGTTTGTTTATATAGCACTCTCGGCAACAAGGCAACTCAAAGTGCTTTACATAAAACCTCAAAAGCATTGTGATAAAGTGCAAAAGGAACACATAATGAAAGAACAATTTAAAAACACCATTCCAGACCTAGAGGATAGACAATACAAGCTAAAATAAACTAAGGCAGGTGTAAAATACAAGAGTAAAAGTTACAGTGCAGTGTTAGAGGTGAATAAATATTTGATTAAATGAAAGGCGCGCAGCAGAAATGTCTTCAGCCTTGGTTTAAATGAACTGAGAGTCACAGCAGACCTGCAGTTTTCTCAGTTTGCTCCAGATATGTGGTGCATTCAAATTAAACTCTGCTTCTCCAAGTTTAGTTTTGACTCTGGGGACACAAAGTAGACGTTTCCCTCAAGACCTGAGAGGTCTCCATGGATCATAGTGTAGCAGATGGTAAGAAATGTATCTGGGCCTTGAACCAGTCAGTGCTTTACAAACCAAAAGTTGTTTTTTAAAATAAATTTTCTGACCGACACAAATCCAGTGTAAAGACCTCAGAACTGGAGTTATGTGATCCATATGACTGATGTATTCTTTATAACCAGCATTTAAAAAAAAAACAAAAAAAACTGTAATACATTGAAACAGCATTAAACAATCATATATTAGTCACATTATTATACAAAGTACAACTCCAATGAAGTGTGATCCCATCAGCTCCTTTAACTTGTGCTCTGTGATTTAGTCCTTTTTTGCATCTTTTTACATTGTTGGCTGTTTCTTTTATAATTGTCCAGATTTGCAGATGGTTCTGGTAATCCATGGTTTGTGGTTGTGGAATGATTTAAATGTACACACATCTGTCGCTTCTCCCGAACACAGGCAGTGCCGCTCTGCAGTCACCTCTGAATGGCGTGTAGCAGTGATCCACAGCATGAACAGGACAGTAGCTTACAATCCCACTGCCACACTAGTCCTGAGTCACCGTAAAGCATGCACCTTCTCTCTCTTTCTTGCTAGAGTCCTCTGCTCTGTCAAATTGACATGTCCAGGATTAAGCTAAGTTTCGGTGACTCAGAGGATATTACAGTTCCTGATATCCCACTGGAAACTGCATAGAGGTCATTCAGTTTGTTTTCAACGCCTGTACAATGACAAGACCTGGATAGCTTGTCTCTATCTTGCTAGAAATCAGCAGGAGCAGAGTTTACTGACTGGTCAGCTGATTTCCACATCCAGATTAGTGATTAGCAGCCACATGCTACCACTGTCCAAATCTAACCACAAAAAGCACGACCAAAACATGCGAAGAGAGGCAACTGGAGCCGTCCGTGCCTATGTCATTTAAACTAAGATAAGGTGAATGTTATCGGAATTTTTTAGATATTTATTAACAAGGAAAATATATTTCTGGGTTTCCAACTTATGTTTGGAGCGCCATGTAGCCCTAATACTTCACCCTACCCCTTTATCCTGACAAGAATTGGGACTTTCTACCTCTAGGGGTATTCCCCAGTTGGCTTTCATAGTGTCTAGACACCCTAGTATTTATTGGACCATAGGTTTTCAAGCTATGATGCTCACCTCCCCAGAAAGGAGTGAAGGGAGAGACTTTGATTCTTCAAGACGTAATACACAGAGTTTCAGATTCAGAGTGACTTACACTTCGATGATACCATTATGTCCTATGTCCAACATGAATAAGCTTCCCTAAATCTGCTAAAAAATACCTGAGAAATGACACATCTTATTAGGGATGCACGATAACATCGGCACATAATTGGTTTCGGCTAATATCAACTTTAAAATGATCAGAATCAGCCAATGTGCTTTTTATTGTTTTGCACAATGAATGAATGTTACATACATTAAAAAGTATTGTATTTCATGTCTCTGTCTGCTGGTGAGCTACGATAAGAGTATGCATGCATAATATGATGTTAATTCCACAACAGAGGAGACTTGATCACTAAAACTTGGTAGGGAAAAAAGTAGATTTATCGATATCGGTGTTGGTTATCAGCCGAATGAATTGTTATATATCTGCATATCAGATATCGGCAAAACATCCAGTGTCATGCATCTGTACTCATTTTAACTCCAGGACTTGCCTGCGAATCGTCACATTTTCAAGTCCTCTTCAGTATCAAAGTAATCTGCTGATAATTATCTGCACATCTTTGATAATGTCAAATACAGGCAAAAAAGGGGCTCAGTTGTAGCCCACAGCGAACTAACTAGTGACTCCATGGCATCATTACACTTCCTGTTTTCTCCTCCCAAAGCCCCCAAGTTCTCTTTATTTTGTCTGCCCTTATGGCTGTGATAGTTGGAGGCAGCAGCATTCACCAGTGAAGGCGAGCAGTATATATAGTGTATACTGTACCCTCCTGAGGTTAGCTTGTGGGTCTGGTTAGTTTTATACTCAACAGGCAGCTGCAGGGATAAGTCAACTCACTAGACTTTAACTGACCTTCCCCGTCTCCGCTGACAGGCCTTTATGACACACATGTGCACCCACAAGAAGTGAAAGCCTGAATCACTGGGGAGAATACAAGCTCCCATAAACCATGATGTGATTAACTCCAGCGCGGGGAAAGAGAGAGGTGGGGTTGTTGAGGCTGCACACCTAAATGAATTTTATTTTTTGAATTTAACTCTCAATTTTTCCCCGGCTCACACTCCTGTATCCACCCATCCAGAGAGCCGAGGAGTTTGCTGCCAGCAAGGGAGAATTTTTCGCTAGATTGGCTTTGTCATTTTGATTCATATGGGGCTTGCTAGTGAGTGTGTTATTGTGTGATCCTGAGCCCGTTCTCCTGCCGCACCATGCTCTCCTCCTGGTGTTATTAACTTAGCATCTTAGATGGGCCCTGTAAGAGATGAGTAGTCACAAGGGGGGAGGAGGGGGACTTGGAAAAAGATCAATTGTCAGAGGAAAGTTTTTTTTCTCACTTCCTAAATCTTTCAGCTGATTGAAATCTCACCATCTTCACTTATTGTACCCTCTGCTGTGAACAGAAGGTGGGTGGATAAAGGGTGGAACACAAGGGAGGAGGAAGAGTGTGAGGAAGAAGGTAAAAGGGAGAATATTGGAGAGGCTTGATTTGGCATGCAGTGCGTGACACCGGTGAGCAGTGTATGATTGTGGATGTAACAGCCTCCTTTTCACCTTTTGCCTTCTCTGATGTGGATCATCAGCTGCAGCAGGGATCCTCTCAACCACCCCAGAGAGTGATGAGTACTGTGTTCACACGAAATCAGGTGAAAAATCAGACTTCTGATATGTCAGCAACATTATTTTCTCACAGGGCAGATTGTGCAACTATCTATGCAGCTAAAGCATGTCGTACAAGACATTGAAAGTGACTAGTTAGTTTAGTTTTTTACTCTTTGTTTTTGTACAGCTTAAACAAACAACATATAACATGTTATGAGCTTGTAGAGCACCAGCAATACAGTATGTTCATAATATGCTTCCACTCTAGTCAACCAAAAAAGATGGCCTTTAAACATTTCAGAATTAGTTAAATGGTTTGGTAATTTAAAAAAACTAGTCCATACCCATTGAGTGCACAGTTGCCCACGTACAGTTTCACATGGTGTGTGTTTGGGATACAGGTCATAGGAAATTGCAGGTTAAATAGTCAACTGAACCCATTAAGAAGAGCAATGTATTCAGACAGAGTTTTTGTGAATTTGATAGTACGATTGCTTTATTGAAAGTACAGTAGTACCATTGCCAATAGTGGGATAGTTAGTGGGCTAAAACTGTACATTAGTAGTTGAGGTAAAAACATTGGGCCACATCGGTCGCATTTTAGCCATTTTTCAGCATTTTTCTGTTGTTATAGCGCCACCCAGTTGCCAATTAGAGTTAAATTTCTCCAGTCACCTTGAGGCGTCCTGTTCTACATATCTTCAAGTTTAGTAAAAATCAATATGGCAGTTAGACCTAAATAAGAAATTAGCTCTCTAGTGCCCCCATTTTGTTTGATGGGGTCAATAATGGAGGGGTCCCCTCAGATTATGTGTGGTCATATGCCTACAAAGTTGCATGGTGATCAGTGAAACCCTTGAGATGTTATACAGCTTTATGTGATGAGCCACGCCCTCCGCAATATTCATTGCCTTATAGAAGCTCAGTTTTAGTAAGTTTTCCAACTTTTGCCAAGAGGGAACTTTAGATATTGGTCCCTAGAGTATGTTCACCGAGTTTCATGCAGATCGGTCAAACTTCCTAGGAAGAGATCGATTTTAAGTGTTTTTCAAAAAATTCAAAATGGAGGAAAATCCATATCACCGGAAGTTATGGGTTCTTGAGGCAAATTTGTTTCTCATGAGGAGAGGAATCTCTATCTCTACAACATACAGGGCATGAGATATGCCCATTCAAAGTTTGCAATTTCAATCGGTTGCTATAGCATCCCCCTTTGGCCAATTGATGTAATATTACTTCATTCGCATCCTCCCTCTACCATTGTGCCAAATTTCACATGGATTGACTAAGTCAGTGAGGAGAAAAATGTGGAACAGACACACAGAGTTTTCATCATTATATAGAAAGAAACAACGTAAAATTTGAATGTCATGGGGTTTTTGGATTTTACTTAACACCTTATGCCAGTGGTTCCCAACTGGTCCAGCCAGTGGGTCCAGATTTCTCCTCTGTCATTAGTTCAAGGTCCACACAGTTTAATACATTTGGCGTCACACTTGTGTTTGGCCTTGTCGTCAAGCTACTTTGCTGCCTCTGTTAAGTAGCTGTCCATTAGTCACTCACTTTACAGCAGGAAACAGCACTTAAAAAGTGCTCAGTGCCAGAAATTCACCATACTTAGAAATAAAGAGTGGGGTTTTTTTTACAAACGTTTGCAAGTCACTTGCAATCCATTCAGAATGGACCTGCGACACATATTTGGACTGCGACCCACCAGTTAGGAACCACTGCCTTATGATTTAAGAAATTTTTTTATTGTTTGATGTGACAGTAGTGAAAAATAACTGATTAACTGATAAATTAATAGATAGCTGACACAGACTTCACATATTTGTTATGGTTAAAATTGCCAATTAAAACATTTTCAAACAGCAAAACAACATATACTTAATTGAAGGAGTAGTGCAGTAAATATAAAGATACAGCCACTTAGCTTAGCTTAGCTTAGCTTAGCATAAAGACTGGAAACAGGGGGAACCAGCCAGCCTGATGACAACAAGGTAGTCGCAGCTTTCAGCTACGGATTAAATATACAATGTGTAATGCAATAATTTGTGATCTTTAGAGGTGCTGGTAAGCAGATTACTTCACCTTTGTGAAGAACCAGGTTAGCTTTATCACTTATTTTCAGTCTTTATGCTAAGCAGAGCTGCTGGCTGTAGCCCCATAGTAGAGGACTACATTGGGATTAGAACCCCGCAGGACCCAGCCCTGATCTCTCAGGAGTGGGCGATTTTATCTTTGCTGCAGGTGGGAGCGGGCAGTTAAAAACTGCAGGTCCTGTGATTGGCTGCAATAGTTAGTCTGTCTTTTCCACTGGCCCTCTTTGTGTGCTGGCAGAGGTCAGCTGTTGCCATTGTATGAAAGTTAATAAAAAAAGTAACAAAAACCATTTCTGGAGTCATGTATACCTGAAAATAAGCTGCACCTATGTAGTTAGCCCTTACCAAGCTCCCAGAGCTGTGGGTGCAGGTCATAATAGGACACACAAACTTTGGGAGTGGTCCACTGTGCAGACATGAGAGTAGTTTCGATCTTCTAAACCAAAGTCATCCCAACGATATCTTTCACCACTGTCACTGTTAAAGTTGTGGCCTCAACTCCACCACTCACTTGAGTTAGAACAATTTTTAACACAGGATATTTTTACAGTTATCGTTCTTGGAGTGGACAGTCTCACAAGAAAGCAAAATAAGTCAGACAAATGTTGAGTCAGAAACTCCATAATTAAAAAAAACTCTCAGCTATCGCTGTTCTTCTGCCAAGTGTCCAGTTTATCTTTTTCCCTTCCTGTCTCTCTTCTCTCCCCTTCTGCCTCACTGCAGTCTGGACTTGTATGCCATGTGCTTCTGTGGCCTGTGGATAACAGAGTGAAAGTGACAGGGCGGGACGGCAACTGTCCCCAGAGGGACGCGATGTCCTTCTGCTTCAGCAGTGAGCGAGAGCCAGCCAGTCCTAAATGAAAGCCTCAGCCCAAACTCACCATGACAGAGAGGATGGAGCCTCAGCTTAAACCCTGATGGCGACTGGACACTCAGTCTGGTCTGATCGGGAGCCACGTTTACATGCAACACTGCACCCAGATGATCTGAAAGAGTACCTTCAGGATCCTGAATATGCTGGGAATCAAAATCCGTCCGTAAAGAGGGAACATTATGTAAAACTGCTTTGAGGCTGCTGTATTCTCAACAGGTGCCACCGGTCTGGCTCTGAGCCACTGCCCGTCTGTGGTGGGGAGATAGAAGATGGCAGCAGCCATTGAGTGTCACTGTAAATCACTCAAAGAGGAGTTTTACTGGCTTGTCTGCTGTAGTGCATATGCAGACGTGCTGGTAAACCTCAGAAGTCTGCTCTGTGATTGGAGAGAGAAATGATGGGCCTCTTGGTTAATGGGGAAAGCAACCGGCGGAGGAAGCCTGTGTTTTTCTAGCTCATCTGGCTTAGATTAGAGCACGCCTGCACTTCACTGTCACAGTGAGAGTGGAGAGGAGATAGAGGCATTAAGAGACGTGAAGAGAGCAGAGAGTGAGGAGGGAGGGGACAGACGGGAGGGAGGGGGGGAGGGTCAGAGAGAGAGAGAGAGAGAGAGAGAGAGAGAGAGAGGGAGCAAAAAACAATAATAAAGACAGAAAGCAGCCAGGGAGGAGAAAAAGCATTTGCAGAGGGTTTTAGGATTTGTGATGAGCTCTGGCTCTGTCACCCTGAGTGCTTAGCACAAGTCAGAGGCATAAACCCTTTAGATAGGCCTTGTGGAACAATGGAGGAGGAAAAGCTCTTAAGACGAGGCCATGAATGAAAGCACAGGGGTCTGGGGTCAGGGAATGGAGCCAAGATACGACTGCTTGCCCCTGGCACGTCCTTGCCCTCTAACTGAGAGCACATGGCTGGCACAGGAGGACAACTTTCACCCTCTTCACCTTCAGAACATCCTTCTGCCTCAACAAACGCCCCCTCCTTCTTTTCTCCTCCTCTGCTAATGCACTCAAACATGACCCCTAAGACTCTGACAGTCGCTCCCTGCACTCTGAGTGAAGGAAAGAAAAACACGGTGACAAAACGGTGAGAGTATCCATATCACTCACTGCAGGTTAGTGTTGTTTACATGGTTTGCCAGTTACCTCGCAGCATGCTGTACCTGCAGAGTCACAGAAACAAGTTGCAGACATGCTGGAACTAATTGTGTCTTCTGCTGACAACTGCACAGAAAGCAGTTTCAAAGGCTTTAAATTAGACGCCTAATTTCAGTGTTGGCACTCCTCCCGTGTCTTTTTTTTTTTTTTTTTTTGTCCTGCTACATGCAGTCGTTTGCCTCGTTTCCACTGCACAGTTCAGCTTGAATTGCCTCAACTCACTTTTGGTACCATATGCTTTTCTCTATTTTGTTTTTCACTGTGGACAGTACCCCGTCAATGTAGGCTGGATTTTTCATCTGATTGACATAGTGATGCAGCAAAAAATTGCTGTGACATCATCTTCAATGTGACATCATCCTCTCATCAGCAACCAAACTGAGGAACTTCTGCACTTTGTCAATTGTAAAGTGTAGTGTAGGGGAGAGTGGGGTTGGTTGGGACGTGTGGACAATTGGGACAGTGTGTTTTTAGCATGTTAGAAAGTAACTATGCCTTTGCTATTAACCATCAGCCACACCCTCTTCACTTTCAACCTCAAAATGGAGACCTGGCTAATCCTGACATCATTTTTCTCTTGTTGTACTGCTTTAAGTTATGCCACATGCAAAAAAATATATTGCTGGAGAGCTGTTTTTTGGCTAATCAGTTGATGCTAGTGTTAGCTGTTTGAATTTTTGTCTGTAGCTAGCTCAGAAGTCCAAAGTGTGTCCGCTCTCCCAGTGGTGCTGGGGCAACACATTCTCACTCCAACCTCGTCACATACTGACGTTTGGTCATGGACTTTCCACATCGGGATATGAAATGAAAGGTACCCTGGGTGCGTTAAAACAACACCACAAATTGACCACCATGATTTGCCCCCCGCCCCCCCACTCCCACCAGCCCTACTTGGACTTTGACTGCCTCAACTTTCATTCTTGTCCCACTGCGTTTCCCCCAATGCCGCTGGGCACTGTTAAACTATAATGGTGACCAGCCGCGTATCATGCCCACGTTAAATGATGGCTTTTTTCATCTGTGTCTGACGCCGTGATGCCAGATTTCGATGACCCTGGAGTGAGACCAGGTTGGACTGGGACAGCATTGTTTTTAGGTCCTACCCATAGAATATATAAAATAATGGACATAGCGCCATTAGTCATGGATTGTGCATTCCCATTTTGAAGCCTCGAGTTTGGCATTTCAACTGTCGCTATCTTGGTAAATTTTCGAGCCAAAAAGTGATATTTGTACAAGACACTAAAGCTGTTGGGGAACAAAGGGTGGATCTGACTCAGACTGCAGTGAGGCCTCGCAAATAACCTATCAGTCAAAGGGGCTCCCCTAAATTATGCATAACTTTAAGCCTTAATGAAATGTAAAAGGTGAGTTACATTAAAAAATCACCCTTTGTACAGTTGTTACGAATGGTAAAATTTACCATAGAGACCAAAGCTGTTTCTTGTATCAGGCTGTAAACATGTTTATTTCTGCTGTAAAGTTAAGCAAAATTGTGCCTTTTATGTTTGGGTTGGGCTCTAAAATCATCAAGTGTCCCAACCAACCCCACTGTCCCCTACGCAGTCTGCTGCATAGTTTTGTCCCGCCCTGATTAGCCTCACCTGTGTCTCGTTATCCTTCCCCTCACCACGGTATTTAGTGTGTGTCTTGTTTTCTCTCAGTGCCAGTTTGTCTTAGCGCCTTGTGCATCTAGCGTTCCATCCTTTTGTTTCCCTGTGACCTTTTCTTGGTTCTTGGATTTAGCCTGTTGATTGACTCTGCCTCTGCCTCATCCTAATTGGATTTGTTTGCCTGATAGTCTTTCTGTGTACCGAGCCTAACTTTTGACAAGTAAAGACTGACTTATTTTACTCGAACTGTCTCCAGAGTTGTGCGTTTCAGTCCTCACCTGGTTCACCAGTTGTTACAGTGCTAGTATCAGCTCAGCTCGCTTGGAGCCTCAATAGAGGTTGTATCAAAAAAGGTACTGGGTACTATCCACAATTTATGCCAATGGAAAACCAAAAAAGAGTGAATCAAGTAGAGTAGAGCCGTATCGTACCATGCAGTGGAAATGCATTTATGTGCCTCTGTCTGTTCTGCAGCTGTAAATCAGTCTTGGAGATGGAGTTATTTTTTTAAGTGGCATTTTCTGTCTGCATGTTTGTGTTTATGTGTGAGTTAATCCAGGCTTTTAGACAGTGAGCTGAGTGGAGGGATTTGGAGTGTTTTGAGCCCGTCAGTCTGTTTCAGCTTGTTGTGTAGTCTTCGTGCAGACAGGCTTTCTAGGTCAGGCCTAATTGACGACCTGTATTAATAACAGTGAGTGGAGTGTGGGTGTGTGTGTGTGTGTGTGTGTTCCTGCCCTGGATTTTGCTGTCTCACTGTCCTTAGGCACAGCTGAGACCCCCCTCCACCCAGCTCCCCCCAAAAACCCCACCCTTCTCTTCTGCTCTCTGGGGTCCTGCTGTTTTTGGGGCTATCAGTGGGTTAGTGTGTGCGTGTATGTGTGTGTGTGGGAACGTCCTGCTGTCACTGCAGGCAGGCCAGTCTTCGTCCACACCCTCGTCTATTTTGCCTCTACATGGGGTCTCTCTCAGATGGGAGTGGGGGATGTTGGGGGTCACAGTCTGAACAAATAACATCACCTCTAATGGGCAGACAGAGCGAAGCAGTGTTGATTGGCAGGCGAGTTTTCCAGTAGACACTGGTTTTGGAATATGAACAAATAGATGGAAAGAAAAAAGGGAACCTCTAATCATAACAAGACTCTGTGCCTTCATCTCCAGCAGGGTGGACAACTGCGACTGCAACCGAGTTTACAAAGGAAAAGACCATTAGACAGTTTAACCACATGCAAGAAAGTGCTACCGCAGTTTTAACAAGAACCAGGAGAACTGAGCACAGAGTTTCTATTAATAGTAATAACATTTTGCTCACCAGAGATTTGGTAACACGAAATTGCTCAAAGGAAGTCAGAGGAACAGACATTTATAAATGTTTGAAACAATCCTTGTGGTTAGCCAAACGTATTTAGAAGAGAAAACAAAGGCAACACGTGACAATCTTCACCCAAGCTGCCTACTGTGAACATTAGGGCTGCACAATATATGAAAATGTACCTTTATTGTGACGCCAACATGCACGATAAGACTGCTTGAGTTGCCATAAATAATGTGTTTACATGTGCCATGCATTCACACGCTGCATGTCAGTATATTTTAGGGAGTTGAAAAAAAGCAGTCCATGTTAAAACAGTGGTGTCTGGTGACTTTACTAGTTTTAAAAGTATTTCTCATGCCACTGAAACAACTGATTGTGAAACTTGTGTTTTGGATGTTATTATCATATTGTGTGATGTGTCGGTGTTTTTGTTCTGGTGCTCTGCACAGATCTGTCACCTTTCCGCTCGCCCACCTGTTCTTATCCCGGGCTCTCTGAAGCCTGGTGGGCCGCCGCTTCTTGGTAAATGCAGCAGGGCGGCACAGAGGTCCCTGGAGACTGCTGACAGACAATAACCTTGTATTTAAGGTTCATAAAATACACTCAAATTCACAAATATGCGGGATATTAATACAGACAATCCTGTTATCTTACCTTGCGACGTCAGCTGTGACAGCAGATGCTCTGTTCACCTGTGTCAGTGACGATGGTGCTTTTACTGTCCAGGGGATGCACTGGATTTTTCCTCCTGATAATGCTACATTGTGATGTGCTTGTGCTGCTGATCGATACTGTATTGATTCATGCTGATGATGATCTGATGATGTTTAACCGTCCACAGAACGTGCCCTGTTGAAAAAACATTTTCATAGGTGGCCACCATTTTCTTACCGTACTGTATATATCATATATTGCCGAAGGCTCATCGAGTCTCAATAAATGAAAACAAAGCATAAATACTCTTATCAGAATGAATGAGAAGAAGCATATTTCTCAAAATGTTGAACCATTAAATTTATACAGTAACTTGGGATGCATTCACACTGGCGCTATTTGGTCCACTTTAAACAAACTCTGGTCTGCATCCACGGATAGTTCGGTTTGTTTGGAGTGGTGTGAACGCTCATTCGAACTCTGGTGAGGACCAAATGAGCGAACCCTGGTCCACTTGAAAACTGGGGGTCTCGGTTCACTTGCAAGTGAACCCTTGCGCAGTTTGCTTTCAGTGGGAAATGCAAACGGACCATGCAGCTAACCAAAGTGAACCAAAGAGAGGAAGTGACGTAGAGCGTAGTACATTTTGGATAGAATAAAAAAAAAGCCAACGGCGCAAACTGGGAGAGGCACAGATAAAAAAAGAAAAAGTTGGAAAATGTCTTGTGGGCAGACGTGGAGCAGTGAGGAGGTGCAGGTGCTTATTGGCATATGGTCAGTGTTGCTTCATTGGTTTTGTGGTGACCAACCCGGCTGAAGAGGATGGATTTCTGTTCTCAGTCCTGGCCAATCGATGAGCCGGGTTTTCTTCTTGCTCTTGCTTTTTTTCTTCCTGGCCAGTGGTCGTTTCGGGCAATACCGCCCCCAAACGAGCAGTTGGTGTAACTGCGTGACGTTGTCCAGGTGATTTGGTCTGTTTTAAAAAGTGCAGTGTGAAAGTGAACTGAACCAAATTAAGGTTTGAAATTTTTTTGCATTCCCTGCCCAATCGAACCAAGTCCCCCAGACCATCCTGGTGTGAATGCGCCCTTAGATTCTATTTCTATGGGACTATCACAAATCACAATCATACTATATTCCATCTGCCTTACACTGGGTAGATGGTTTTGGTTCTCTTTGAGCGCAGCTCAAGATGTGACATGTTGTACAATGTTAGAGAATATAAAGACACATATACAGTCTGTGGTTTTGTAAATAAAGTTTCAGACTTGAGATTTTATTTAACTTTTAGAGATATGTTTTCATTGTAGATTAATAAAACCAAAATTAAAACCATAAGACACTGAATGTGAGTTTAACACTACAATTTGTCAGAAAATATAAATTTTTTTGGTGTCCCACTCAAATGATCACCAGTGGGTCCCGAGGACTCACTACATAAAAACCTGTGAACATCACTGCATTTCATTTTTCTATTCAGTGTGCATATACAGACTATTTATTGTCTGCCGTCTATGTTAGCAGCGAAACCCTAAAGCAGGACGACATTAAAAATGCATACTTCCATATGTGTTGAGTTATTGTGAGTAATATCGTCATTGCAATATTCAACAGCATTATTGCATATTGCATGTTTCACCGATGTTGTACAGCCCCATGAACATCCATCTCAGTGCCTGATTCAACTTTGACCCTGTTAAAGACATTACAAGCTCGAGAGAGTTTGAGAGTTAGTTCGTTTACAACCTGTATGATTGTCTGTATGATTGTCTTTCTTTCCCAGGTGTGCTGTGTTGTAGTGATGCATTTGTGACTCCAGATCTCCGCAGTCACTTTGGTATGTAAAATCTTGTAACATTAGAAAATTAAAGAAGATGGCAAACACTATGAAAATCAATGTGTCTCCTTTAAGAACAGGAGTGATGTGCTCAGTTGGCATTTTAGGCTGCGCTGAGTCAAACCATGCCAGGTTAATTTGTATTTCCATTATCAGTTTAAATGTGCTGAGTCGTGCTGAGTCATGCCTGAGTGAACCAGTCTATAAAATCAAGTCAAGGCATGACTGGCTGCCTCCAAGTGGGGTGCAGTGGCGTCAGATGGGCTTCGTCATTATTCAGGGATGATGAGTATCATATGGTAGCTTCCTTTTTCTCTTCCTCTTCTACATCCATTTCATCATCCCGTCCCGTGTATTTTAAGCAGTAAGTGGTTGGTGCCGAGTCAAAGTGTCACAACATAAGTTTAATAAGACAGTTGTTTTGTCAGTGAACCTTGTGAGTTGTATTGGAGCTGAATTTTGTTACGTTACCTTTGTTAAATATTGCTGTTGTCCTTGGTTTCATATGAGGAAAAGTCCACTAGCCGCTAGGCTAATTTATACAATGTAAAATGCCATAGGCTTGTGCTAAAAATATTAGCATGTTGTGTTTGTGGGGAAAATTTGTCCAGATAAAGACAAGACACAGTTATAGTGAAGCTGATTTGTGTACTTGTGTTTGAAATTGTTGCTATTAAGTCATGTTTCATGTGTGTTTTGGGTGTGTTTTGAATCAACTAAACTTTTCAGCACTTCACAGAAACCCTGCGGTCAATTAGTGTTTTGGAGGTGTAACTGCAGACACACCAACACACAAGTATAAATGCTCACACCGGCATAGGCCACGTGCGTAAGCTACGGTGTAGGCTCTGCGTAGAGCTGATGCACAAGTATAAATCCGGCTTTACAAAAATAGACTGGAGTTCTGCGTCACCGCGACGTGTAGTTACATTTCTGGCTAAGGCATAAGGTATGGCGTAGAGTAAGGCAAAGGCTCTAAATTGCCGCAGAACTTACGCTGTAGGTGCGGCATTGATTTGATGCAGAAATATAAATCTCACTTAAGACGCACCTTCAAGTGGGCAGCCCTGTTGTGCTGGAGATTCAAATCCCTGCCGCACTGGGCTGACACATCGAGTCAATCAAAGCCAACACATGTATAAGAAAGAGCTACTGGTTCTTGTTAGAGGTTTGGTTTCTGCCCTGCCCGAATGTGCTGCAGTTTTCTGTTGGTCATTTTTTATCCCTTTAATCTTTACGTTAGCCTTCATGTAGTTCATAAAACAGATTTTAAAGAGCTGTCACTAGATTATAAATTATTTGGGCCAAAATCATCTGACATTTCTAAACTTCTTGAAGAATATTAACCTAGTATTGGACCTATCTATGTTTGGGAAATAGAAGAGCTTAAAGTTTAAACCAAAAGCACAATGAAGCTGCATTCAGTCACTACAGTACACACAGAATTAAAAATTGATTAGATGCTTTAAAATCACAATTAAAAAGTCTCTTTTTTCTTGTATCTTTGATTGATAATTTGAAATGTTCCTTTGTATTGTTTAATTCAGTGCATTTCTTTGTCTTGTGTAAAGACCTTGTAGTTTCCTCTGTGTTTGAAAGGTGCTATACAAATAACTTGCTTTGACTCTCTCACTAGGTCATCTCTCTGCTGGAAAGTGAAAGTCTTTGAGGACAGCTTGAGGGACAGACTCTTGTCATTACATAGGAACTCTCTCATTGTGGGGAAAATGACTAACTGTATGATGTAAACCTCACCTCACAAGCTTTTTTCATCAGGAAAAAAAAAACCCTCAACTTTTCCAGCTCCGTCTTGTAGTGGAAGATATTATGTCCTTTCTTCACACAATGACCAAACTTCCTTGTTAATCTTGCAGAAGGTACTTTGAGCCAGCGCATGCATGCATGCTGAGTGTGGAAGTGAAAGCTGTGTTACCTTGAAAGCAGAAAGTCAGTAAGCTGTTCTCTCTGGAGCAAATCGCTCCTGCTGCTCGGCCTCCCTAATCCCTCACGGAGCTGCTGTGTTCAACACACACTCTAATAACCCTCCGCTTCTGTTTTCTGACACACGCCTCAGCTTTATCTCTGCTTCCTGTCTTTCATTTGTTTCTCATCCACCAGCTGTAGCTGGAAAGACCCCCCCTTCATTCTCCATCCATCTTCTATCCCAGAACCGTCACTGCTCCCAGAGGAGATGTCAGTGCAAAGAGAAATCATGTCCATGATCACAAAACCTCAATACTCTGACAGGCTAGAGCCCCAGCACCAAGAACAACATGCGTGTGAGATGGAAAGAAGTGGAGTATGGGTGAAATTATTGTTTATTTATATGAGCGAAAGTGTTCACATGTATAATGATTCTTTCAAAAATCCCCCCTTCGACTAACATCTGACAGCAGGAGGACAATAAATCTCCAGCTCCTTGTTAAGACAATGTTTTGGACTTGGACTCCGGCACACATTGGTCTATGGAATGTGAATGTGATAGCTTGTAATTCCTCACATCTGCTTTCCTCATAAGCGTCCACATCTTTATATGGTCAAAGTATTCTGTGGCTCCTGCTATTTGGTAACAATGTCTACAAACGGCCTGAGATCATCTAATCATGTCCATATCCACATTTTGACATCTGTGGTGTAAACCTATTCACAGGGGTGGGGTTGAAGGGTGCTGCGCGCACTCTCTCCTGCTTAAAACTCGTGTCCTTGTGATGTTCAAGTAACAACAAGTTATCATTAACATGCATTCTGCTGCTGGAGCACAGTCAGCGTGCACATTGTTTCCCCCTCTCTTTGAGAATCATGCTACTTTTGTCTGAGCAGACTGACGGGGCCAAGTCCTGCTTGGCTCGTTCGCTGATCTCTGTTGTCATGGCGACAGAGACGTCGTGGCAGTTGGAGTGCATCCTCCATTCGAAAAATAAGACCAGCACCAGAGCATTATGCATCTACTCGTGCTGCCTCTTTACTATTAATGGACATAAATATTTATATGGTTTGGAAGATATTTTCACGGTGGAGGAGAGCCGGTGGCCTGTGGTGAGCGGAGACATGAGCTGATGAAGTGGTCTGTGTCACACTTTTGTGGCTGTGTGCTCATGTGCGGATGCACAAGTGCATCTCTCAGCACCCTTTAATCTCAAATGGTTATAGGAATAATAATGTAGGATTTTAATGTAACACAGAAACAGGGCTTTTATTGTGTTTTACATGCATTTAAATCTCACTCACCTCCAGCGATCCTCTAAATTAGAATCATTAATCTCTTTTACAGAGCGCTGATACTGCAGTATGTTTACACTACTGTGTGCGTCGACACTATGGTGCTCTAACATTTTTTTTATTACAATGAGAAATCAACCAAGATTTTTTTTTAATTGACAATGATTTGGATAATTAGTTAGTTACAAAGGTGATACAAATACATCATACAGATTACTGTAAATTTATTATGTTGATCTGTTCTTTACACATGACATCTATTGCACATCTGTCCGTCCTGAAATAGGGATCCCTCCTCAGTTGCTCTTCCTGAGGTCTCTACCATTTTTTTTTCCATTAAAGGGTTTTTTGGGGGGAGTTTTTCCTTATCCACTGTGAGGGTCCAAGGACAGAGGGATGGCGTATGCTGTAAAACCCTCTGGGGCAAATTGTGATTTGTGATATTACACTTAGTAAGTAAAATTGACTTGACTTGGATTGACTTGAAATACCAATTTTTCACTGACTTGAGCTTCTCAAATATGACAATTTGCTGTTTCTGTAACGGTTGAATTTTTCACAGTTGTTTGACATTAAAATGAGTAATTGATTAATCCAACAATAAGTGGCACATTTAAGGAAAAGCGTGTTAAATTCCGCAGCATATAGTGGAGAGGACTGCAGATTCCAACTAGCTGAAACTTCTCCAGATTAGGATTCCTTCAGTGTTCATTGTTCAGGAGGTTTTTACCTGGAGCTGAATTATTCAGAGGTAACCTCCTCTCCAAAACAAACAGATCTGAAGATTTAAACCTGCTAAAAACACTGAATAAGCAGTTTCATGTTACTAATCAGTGTTTCTCTTACACTGTTTGGTTCTTCAGAGACAGGCCAGTAGCCCAGCACCTGCTAATCTATGCTCCCCTTTTTTCTCTTATAACTTAAGATCCAGATGCTCAGGAGGTTTTTAGCGGGAGCCGAACTATCCGCAGAGGTCTCTTCCTCTCCAAAACAAATGGACCCGTCGATTTAAACTTGTAAAAACACTGAATAAAGCAGTTTCAAGTTCAAAAATCACTCTAGTTGCAGAGGGGCTGAACAATGTGAAACACAAATGGCCCTTTTTAGAGCCAGTACTTGGTTTGTCAATTCTGGGCTACTGTAGAAACATGGCAATGCAACATGGCGGACTCTGTGGTCGAGGACCTGCTCCCTGTGTAGACACAAACAGTTCATTCTAAAGTAACAAAAACACAACTATTCCTATTTTACTACAAAGTCCCATTGAGACCAAATATCCCCTTTACAAAAGAGACCTGGCCAAAATCCTGCAGACTGTAGGCTACCTTTAACTGATAATGGCTACATCATTAGGCCAAACTGACACAGACAAGAATTTATATTATGGTTACATTTGCTAATTAAAACAGTTTTAAACAGCAATACAGCATGTTTAAAAAAACAATGATGTGTGACATATAAAGCTGGAGCCAAGAGATGGTTAGCGTTAGCATAAAGACTGGAAAAAGCTAGCCTGATGAGGTGGACTTGAGGAAGTCAGAAATAGTTATGCACATAATCATATTCCCTCAAATCTCTTGTAAAATCACTAACAAGAATTAGTGAGTTTTAGTGGTGCTGGTAGGTTAGAAAGGGGCGGAGCACATTAATTAACCATGCTCACTTAAATCACGTAAATGTGCCAGATTTAGCCACACTGGCTCATTTTTATCTGCAGTCCCTTGTAGGTTGATAGTAGATATGTGTATACAAGAAAAAGAAAAAGACATTAAAATAACATACAATAGCACAGAAACAAATTAGCAGAGATAAAAGCAGATTGATGGCATGTCCATAGAAGGGCACATACGCACTGAGCAAACATATAACCATAGACAGAAGCACATGGCAAGGCACATACGCAAAAACAACAAGACATAAGCACTAATAATAAAACAATGACATAACCATATAACCACAACATTAAGAATGTACTATATATAAAACACACAGAGCACATCGCCACAAACAAACACACAAAAGCACAAAGCAAAGCACGTAAGCAAGGACAGCAGCACACAAAGCTGCAGGTTTTATAACTCCTAGTTTAATATTATATTTTTTGAAATGAATTCATGAAATGTCGTTAGCTGACCTGGCAGAAGGCACCATTTGAAGGAAAAGTGGAAACTGTAACTGGGGGAGATTTATCTGCAGGTAGCCATGAAGGTATTAAAACTTCAGCTCAGGAAAAGACGTTAATTGGAAGTTGAGAATTAGGATTTTTCAAACAGTTAATAAGAAGTTTCAAAGCAGGTTTGTGTTGGATGAAGCGTGGAATGACAGGAGACCGTTCCTAATGTTCAGGGATTGTCCAGTGGAGGCTAGAGAATAAGGAAAATTTAACTTCTTCTGTGTATTCTGTGAATACCTAAAGATATAAACAGTGCAGGCCAAATATATATTTTACACAAATATTTAATGGTTGTTAGAAAACAGAACAAAATTTAATGATAAGGTGAATAATGTACTTTGTTGTTAGCTCAGCGCTCAATGTCACTGATTGTTCAAAAATAGTCATGCCTTATCTCCATCCTCAAAGAGTAAATAGAAAATAAACTGCAAGCTTTGAAAGATAGGGCGATGTTTAAACTTTCTGACAGAGCTCTCTTTGTTTTAAACTACTGCTTTAAATAAAAGAAAAATACTTGTGAGAGGCGAGATGGAGAGAAGACTCAGGCCACTTCCTCCTCTCACCCCATTCCCTGTGAACCCTCGTCTAATGGCTATTTAATTCATAGTACTAACGGATTATCAAAGCCATTTAAATTAGTCATTATGGAGAGGATAGATTGTGAGACAGCCATGGGAGGTGGGTCACGTTAACCAAAAGGCCTGGAGGAAAGATGGGGAAGGCATGCAAATGAAATATAAAAGAGGATGATTTTTCTTCTCTCCCCATAGATTCCACGGGCTCTACTTATGATTTAATCTGCTATAAAGCTGAGCCCACTGTGGGAAGCCCTCGGGGAGGAGCCTCGCTCCTACACTTTTACCAGAAATAATGTTACAAATTCAAGAGAATCTTAAGAGAAAGAGCAGAGACAAAAGAAGACGTGTGTGTCAGAGACCAAAGCTGGGGAGAGAAAGACGGAGGAGCAAGGCGACGGGCATAATATACAGACGGCACAGAAGCCAATAAAATATAGATCTCAAACATCACATTGAAGTGAAGTGAAGGGGTGACCTTGTAGCCAGAGACTGCCATTTATGAAAAGCTCAGAAAAAGCAAAAGGAGAAGCAAATGCAGTTATGTTGGACTGTATTTATTTATTTATTTAATGTCAGCCGGCATTACCCTTCCTGCTCTGTCTCTCATTCTCTACATTGTTTTGCAAGGAGGCGAGACTGTTTCCAGACTCTGTAAAACTGTCACTGTCACTGTGAGAGAAAAACTACTTTCCCGTCTGGTTTTGAAAGTATCAGTGTAAGCGGAATCTCAGTTTTGCCATCCAGGTTTTTGTTAAAGGTCCAGTGTGTAGGATTCAGGGGGATATATTGGCAGAAATGGAATATGACAATAATAATAATATGTTGGATACTCAAAGATGCTTTACAGAGACCAACAACCAAGAGCAACCACAAAAAATTTCCATAGGGAGGTAGGGAGGGAAATAGCCCAGAGAGGGTGAAGTACACTGAATTTAGAGGTTGTAGGCAGCTTTGAAAAGGTGTTTTGAGGGTTTCTTTGAAGGTGGAGAGCGAGAAGGAGTCTCTGATGTCTTTAGGGAGGGAGTTCCAGAGGGTGGGAGCAGCAATGGAAAAGGCCCTGTCCTCCCAGGTGCAGTGGAGGTTGGCATCAGCAAACCTAAGAGTGCGGGAGGGACTGAGCTCAGGCAGGTAGAGGGGAGCCAGGCTGTGGAGAGATTTGTAAGTGATGATGACTGGTTTGAAGTGGATATGCTGGGGGATAAGAGGGGCCAGTGGAGGTTATGAAGGATGGGGGTGATGTGGTCACGGGTGCGGGAGTGTGCAAGAAGACGAGCAGCTGAGTTCTGGATATACTGTAGTTTCTGGAGTGTGTGACTGTTGCAGTAGTCTAGTCTGGAAGTGATGAATGCGTGGATGAGAGTATCTTTAGCTGAAAAGAAGAGTGATGGACAGAGGTCGGCGATGTTTCTGGAATGGAAGAAGGCTGTTTTGGTGATGTGTTGGTCAAAGGAGAGGGTTTGATCGAAGATGACATCAAGGTTACGGACACTGGGGGGAAGAGAGCACAGTGAGTTATGGGTGGATTTGATATGAGATGTGGGACAGATGATGATGATTAAGTTTGAGGAAGTTGGTATGCAGCCAGGATTTTATTTCAGTGATGCAGTGGGTGAGGATAGAGTGAGTGGCATGGGTGATGGCTTCAGTGGAGATGTGGAGCTGAATGTTGGCCATGAAGCAGTGAAACTAAACTCCATGATGGGGGATTATTATAATAATAAAATAAGTATGTTTTCTTTAGCGTATAATCACCTATCACCTATAAGAATCATTGTATTTTCGTTACCCCAGAACAGGGGTGTCAAACATATGACCCATGGGCCAGAACCGGCCCGCCAAAGGGTCCAATCTGGTCCACTAGATGACAAGACTAAGGGGTACGAGGTTTCAGGAGCAAGTTGCGTTGCCTACTTCATGTAAAATTATATTTCAGTGTCTTTTCCACCCTGACCAGAATACAGTTGTCAGATACAACAATGAATACTTATTGTGATCATGTTTGCAGATATTGAACATTGTGCAAAATATTGTCAATCAGAGGCTTCAGTTTCAGAGAATCTGTATCTGGAAATGTGTGGATAAATGCACATGTAATGAGAGTGAGAAGCAGACTGGCTGAATGTGGAAAAACTGAGACATACTGCTGAAATTGCACTTATTTTTCTTGAGACATCTCAGGCTGTTCATCTGTTTTGTAAAAGGATGAGGGTGAGGAAAAGGATGTATAGAATGTATTGTGATTGTGTGGGAAAATATTGGAGCTGAAGGTGCTTACAGGTTATTGTGCAATGGTATTATTGGTCTGGCCCATTTGAGATCAAATTGGGCTGTATGTGGCCCATGAGCTGAAATGAGTTTGACATGCCTGCCTCAGAACAAGCCGTTTATATCTACATAGGGAGTCTGTTTGTTTTGGGGAGGAGGAGACCGTTAAGAACAACTCGTCTACTGGTAAAACACCTCTTGAATGTCTTGATCTTAAGTTATCAGAGAAAAAAGTTGAGCACACATTAGCATGTGGTGGGCGAGCCACCTGTCTCCGAGATGCAAAACAACGTCTGAGAAGCTTGTGATTGTTTATGTTCATGTTTGTGTGTCCACTTCCTGTTTTATTTTGAAATGTGTTCTCATTGTGTTTAGTGTTTCTTTTACTTTCTGAATTTTTGTTTTTTACCTCATGTGTCACCTGTGTCTTGTTCCACTCACCTGTGTGCAGTTAGTAATCAGCCCTTGTGTATTTAAAGCCCAGTGTTTCCCCAGTTCAGTTGCCAGATTGTGCGTTCATGCTTTCCAGCCTTTTTCTCGTGTTTGATTCCTTGGTTTTTTGACTCTGCTTGGATTTATGAACGTTGCTCTCTGCGTGATTTCCCTGAATGGACTTTTCTGCCTTCACTGACTGCCTTCACATGTTTGACCCCTGACCTCATAAGTAAAGATTTTGATTTTGTTTTGTGTTTTTCTCGGCAACTGAGTCCCCGTTTTGTACTAGATCATTACAAAACTGTTTTATTCGATGTTTTAAATGATAGGTCTGTTTGTTTTGGAGAGGAGGAGAGCAGTAAAAACCTCCTGAATGCGTGTTATGGGCGAGCCGCCTGTCTCTGACATGCCAAACAGCATTGGAGAAACACTATTTTGTAACATGAGACTGCTTTATTCAACTTCTTAACAGTTTTATTCACCTGGGCTGTTTGTTTTGGAGAGAAAGAAACCTCTTCAGTTAATTCAGATCCCGCTAAAAACCTCCTAAACAATGACCACTAAAGAATTCAAACCTGGAGAAGTTTCAGATGGTTGCAATCTGCAATCCTTACAGCAATATGTCACTTAATCCCCTTAAATCTTACACATTGGACCTATAAAGGAACAATTCAGCATTTAAGAAAAAGGCTCATTTGCTTTCTTAGAGAGACTCTCATATCTAAGTAGTATCAACCATCTCATCTCACTCCACTGAGTAAGAATATAAGCACTTGTCAAACTATTCATTTAATTAAACATTCAAACGCTTCCTGATTTTAACCATGGTGCCTTATCTGCACACTGAGGTCAGGTGAATGTAGTCATATCTCTTTTGAACGACACTCGGCTACAAGAAAACAAGTAGTAATTTGTTTGTTTACTGGTAGTGTGCAGTATGTCACATCCCTGCAAGCTGAGAGGAAAATGCTTTCATTATTAAACGAAGCCCTACGACACCGAACATTTGTGTTAGCAGTAATTAATGCACTTTCCTTCAGGGTAAACCGTTTAATTAATAAATAAACAGAAAGCAGCTGAAGGGTTCAGAGCTCCTGACACAAGGTGAGTGGTCGGAGCAGATTTACAAGTCTTCCTGTAAAGCTCGAAAGAGAAAAACTGACGGCAGAGGCTCACGCTTTTATATGAGCGGTATTCCCTAAATCCACATCTCACGTTAAAGTTTCATGTATCTGTCACTTTCAAAGTGGTGTTGCGGAGTCAGAGCAAATTGAACATTCATCCTGAGGGGTTATAAATATCACATCAAAGAATCTGATCTTTTTTATTGAGAAAATGTACACTGCCAACTGACAAAGGCATCAATTCTCCCCTGATGGACTTGGGCTCATGGATTTATGATTTAAAAATGAGCTTTCATATGAAACCTGGCAGTCAGGTGTTTCCCCTGAAACCACCCGCTGAGTTGACATGAAGAGAAAAATAAGAGCCAACCTGCTCCGCTCTGCTTTTTCTATTTACTTTTTTCCCCCTCGTTGCTTCCGCTATTCATTAATTCCTCTGCCTCATATTGTATGTGACATTTATTCTTTGATGCTGCAGCAAATGGATGTTGAAGTAAGACTTTGATATGACAATATGTCACAGCTCATTGGCTGAGCTTTGAATCATCGCGGCTAGTGATCCAAGGTTAAATGTTCAATCAGACTCTACACCTTCACCTTGTCTTGTCCTTGTACAGAAATAATTACTCCACTGCGCCCCCAGTTTCTCATGATAGACTGTTCCAATCAATCACCTGGATTACCTTCGTACACCAATCACATCTTCAAATAATGAGACTAAGATCCATCGGTAAATGAATGTGTCACATCACTCAGACGGGATGGGGATCATCTTTGCCCTGGTGGACAAATAACTGTCCACGTCTTATCCATCGCTCCACTTTCATCGACAGACTTGTTGGAGACATGAACTTTCCATCCAATGTAAGTGACCAAGCCATAATAATTACTTTCTGAAATAAGTTTTAATAATCTTAAAGTGATTATTTATTATACATAATTCTTTTAAATGTATTATTTATTGGTCATAAGGGATGGTCGGTGTGTGCATTGAGCAAATGAGTGTCGTAAGCAGAATACTGGATTTAACCCCTACAGAGGCAAGCGTCTGGAGGTTAATATGTCCCAATCTACCAGTGAAGACAGCAAACAACTGAATTAAAACTAGGTGCTGTTGGTGGTTGAGGTGGTGAAGATGAGATGAGAAGAGGATGTGGAAAAGATGGAGAAGTGCTGATGATATGGATGAGTAGAGGAGTCTCCGTTCATCTCCTGGATTCTAGATACGATGGCTGGAGGTTAACGGGATGGAAGAGGGCACAACGATTCTGCCTAAAGTGACAGCTCACAGCAGCAGAGGAGAGAGCAGATTTAAAATATTGCAGTAGCATCCTGATTGGCTGATAGAGATCGTAGCGAAGTTTGATTGGATAACTAGAAGAGTGAAGCCCATTGACAGTCGATTAGAGGAAGCAGTGGGAGTGGGAGGGAGAGAAATGTGAATGGATGAGCACAAAGAAAGTCTTCCTGATTGAACTTACGCTGAGCTTCATTTACTGTAAGTCCTGGGTATGAATATTCAAAGCTATGAGTTTATGGCCTATAGAGTGCTTCGGGAATGAATCCTAAAATCGGGAAATGAGTTGGCACTTTTGCACTTTGGGTCCTTCATCTCAAAATCAATAAGTTATTTTTAATGGGTTTTTGGTTAGATGCCTGAAACAAGGTCTGTGGTTAACATAAGCTTAAAAGATTTACATGTTCTCTTATGACCTAAAAAACCCAGTAATTTGTTACACTACTTGTTATGCTACTTTCCCATTACTCCCCATAAAATTGGTAATTGTGTATCTCCCCAGAATTCAGATGTGTGCCTCTGTTTGAATGTCTAGGTAATCACAGATGAGTGTAGCTGAGGCTAGATAGCTTCTATTTACCTGGGGGGGGTTCTGTTGCCTGTGACCAGTATTTTCCCAAGGCTCTGCCTGAAAGACAGAGTCACTCATGGAGCAACATTTCATCCACAACATATCCAGCCACAAGTTTCATGACTTCTTTGTAGCAGCTGTCCAAGATTAAAATCTAGTTTTGGTTGTTAAGCTAGTGTAGGGCTACAGCTTACCTCCACGGCTGAGGAGAGCTCACCTTTGGTGAGGTGTATTTCCTTGTTGTGTGGTCGATCCTAGTAGCCGAGTATTTCAGACCGGAGGTTTGAAGACATGTTTTTTGCAGTGGAAAGAGTTTTAGTCCGACTACCTGCAGCAACAGTCCAAGTCTGCTGCTGTTGTATTTCAAGTCAGTAGTGATGTGATAACAAAAGTAACGTTGCAACGCGTTGTTTGGTTTTGGAGTAACTGTAATATTATTACTGAAATTTATTTGGTAATTAGTGACACTACTCGTCACTGGAAAAAGTAATATCATTACTACTGCCCAACACTGGTGGTTGGCGACATTCCACCTCATCAAGCTAAACACAAACACTTTTGCTGCCTTCCATGTACGTCAGAAGTTGGAACGGGGATAGATGTTGCACCTAAATTGACTGTGTTTCAGTCCAACAAGCTGGAAAACCAAGATGTTGTTTGCAATCTGCTTTAGACAGGTTAGCCATTTTTAGCAATACCAGTTGATATAATTGCATTATGCTGCATTTTGTGCATACAAAAACTGTGGCAACATGTCTATGGATAAAAATTAAACAGCTCTATGTGTGACACACAATAAGACAGACGTGCTAATAAACAGCATATTACTGCAGATTTCACTACTGTTAAAGTGCTGAGCAGCCATCTTGGATTAAAGACGCTAACAAGCTCTGTAGAGTCACAGTTTAGAGTGTCGCATGTTAATTATCTGTGGATTCATCACTACAAGCAACCCCTTTACAGTTTAAACACATTAAACCATAGTTGGCTATTTTTTCCATGCATGCACTTGTCCAGCTGATTCCAGCACTATAATACTGAAGGCTGCTTTTGACTGCAATGTTTTGGCTGCAGGGACTTTCCAGAGATGAAAGCTTGTGCTACTGACCTTGTGTGACCATTAGGGCTGGTGCTGGAGCCCACTTACAGTAAGTTCTGTATGGGGAGGGGGAATCAATAAAGAAATACAGTGCTGTTATTGCTCTTTGCTCCGAGATCACCACTGACCTTTTAGGCTTCCTGATATTTAGGAACTGCAACTTGTCTGGTGAACACAAACATCCTGTTAAAAACAGAAAATGCCAAGGTGTCTCTTTAAGCATCACCTTTTCTCCAGACTGAGGTATTTATTCATCCATCCATGGAAATAAGACCAAAACAAACATCTGTTCAGTGCAGTAGGTTTTGTTTTGGACACTGATTTTGGGGTATTCCTGTGTTATGTATTTTTCAGCTGCAGCTACTGTGCATGTCGGAACAGGTAAGCTAACACTGCCGTCACAGGAGGAGCACCTGATTTTGTCTTCTAGGATCTCGAGTGAAATTATGCATGCGAGTTTTGGCACTTTGAACATGTTTGAGCAATTTTCATTTTTGTCAGGGAGTTGTTTACATCCAGATCTGACGACATCTGGAGTTTTGATGAGGAAAAAAATCCTTTGTTTGCATGCTCAGATTTCTGCTCAGAGTATTGGACAGGTGTTTCTAAGGAACCGGTCTGTTCTGCTTATTGGCCACACTCTGCACACACACGTGTAAGTCCCTGATGGTTGTCCTCAGGCCTGGTGAATCTCACATAGAGCAGACAGTAATGAGAAAAAGGATAACTGTGTTCCATCAACAGCTGAGCCCTGCAGCTCCTGTCAGCATTAAATGCACATATATAGCCGCTGGCCACGCAGTTGCTAAGGAAGTGTCGGTATCCAAGCAGGAGTTGGCAGGGAAACATCCCCAAAGTTGATTCAAGAGATTGGATGCCGCTGGAGTTGATTTCGAGCTGCATCCATATTTCATTTATGTATAGTAGCTCTCTGAAGGGAAAGAGGAAAATTACCTGGGCATCTGTAAAAAGGCTGCGGTGTAAAGTGTAGCAGGTCCAAAATAAACTCTGGGAACGTCATTATCGGCTTGTGGACATGAAAAAACAACGTTAGTGGTGGGACAGGACAGTAGTGAGAGTTATGGCTCTGAAAGCTCCAGGCTCAGACTGTATTAACAGGTTTCTACATTAATCTTGGGTCTGCGGGGCCTCCAGCAGGCCAGAGGCAGGAAAAATAGTGACCACCATGACGATGTTGTTTCCACACCTGATAACTGATCTCCAGTTAAAAGCTGTCAAAATAAGACATGTTGCAGAAGTGCACTGTAAAACATCAGACAGGGAAACACAAACTCCTCTGACTAGAAATTATGATTAGAATGAATGCACCGCTGAGATTTCATTAATCTCATTAAATTAAGTTTCTAAGAATAAAGTCATTAGACTTTATTCTTCCCAGGATGCATCTTTTTGGGGTTAATGCTTCTGAGATAAATTAAAATGTGTTGTTTACAATGGTGTAAATCAAATTTCTTAACTCAGCAAAACAGTGGGCTTCCTGAGGTAGTTTAGGACCACTTCTATTTTTGGCTTATAGTGTTTTACTCTGTTACCCAGCAATTAATCATAAGTATTTTCTAGGGCTGACATGATTCCTTGAGAAACTCGGGTAACTTAATGACTAAAATTTAATTCCACCTATCTCTATACAACACATTGTTTCACACAGATGATTATTACTGTCACACAACGTGTTTGCACTGTGGACAGGCAACATGATGACATGGAATTGCAAAATGGAAGAAGCAAAGAGAAAACACAGGCCAGAGAAAACAACAAAGTGTCTTATGTTTGTGATCCTGTTGAGCTGAAGCAAAATGAAAACTCTGCAGTGCATCCAGTGCTGGCAACCTGCAGCTCCAAAGCGCATGCAGCTCTTGAGCCCCTCTCCAATGGCTCCCTGTGTCTCTGACCAAAAATTAGGCTTCATGGAAATGAATCATTTTTATTTTTGAACATTTTAATTTTAATTTATCATTGTTGTGGTTCTTGGAATTCTTACATTATCCAATTGTAAAAATATTTAACCTATAGGCCCACAAATTTAAAAAAACATTTTAACATTTCATCAACTAAAGTGTGAGTCATAGCTTTGTCTACGGCCTGGCGCCTTTTGTCTATATTTTGCTGAACTTCAAGAGCAGTGGCTTGTCTTGAGTCTCCTATGGATTCAAAATCCAGACAGGAAAAGTCTTGGAGGAAAATATTAAATTTAATAGTGCATAGACAGATCACTGCAAGGTACCAAATATTCCTAAACACCTTACAGCAGAGCCACCCAATGGTAAAACATAATAATGATTACACTTATTAGTAATGTTGATAAGCTAATTCAGACTTAATAAGGCTTTGTTACCTTTATTTATTTTTTTTAACTCAATTTTTATTTATTTTGTCAACAACAGTACATTATATATCCATACAATTATCTTCCTTTCCAGCTGTATCCAAATACAGTTATACATATTCAAGTGTTAGTCAGATGCTTAAAATATTAAATGTCCACTCCAAGAAGACAAAGAGACAACAGCAACCATCACAGCAAGGATACAAACAAGTAAAAAAAAAAAAAAAAAAAGGAAAAGGGAGGATGCAGTATGGAGCAAAAGTCAAACAGAGGGGTCAAGCAGCAATTCTCATTGCATTGACAAAGGGATAACAGAGCTCCATCGAACAGCAGAAATGGATCTTTGGAGTCTTAATGAGTATGTAATTTGCTCCATTTGATAAAGATCCCATACTTTTTGGATCCATATACTATAAGTGGGCGGATCTGGTTTCTGCCATCTAATGGTTATACTCTTTAATGCAGCTGTGAGCAATATATTCAACGAATATTTCTTGGCCTGCCCCTCCACTCCTTCAGGAATCACTCCCAATAATGCCACTATAGGTTCCCGTGAAATATCTTGTTGGAAAATCACTTCAAGGGCATCAAATACCTCTCTCCAATAAGCACCTAATTTAGGACAGGACCAGAATATATGAGTGTGGGTAGCAATATGTGCTCCACAGTTCCTCCAACATGAACTTGAATGAGCTGGGCCCATCTTGGCTACTATTTCTGGTGTCCTAAAAAATCTAGGTGTTACCTTTATTAAGGCTCAAATATATTTTATGGCTCCAGACAGATTTAACTTATTTTTTTGGACCAAAAATTACTCTTCTGGTAGTAAAGGTTGCTGACCCCTGGTGCGATGTAAAGCCAAACTAGCCTTCCACAATAGCACGATGTCAATGCCTGAGTGTCTCAGCAGAAATCATCCAGTCTATGCATCCAGTCCATGAAGCTGACCTGAAACAAGGTTAACATTAACATAGCATATAACGTAAATCAGTGTTATTGTGATTGCTGTTGAGATGAAGGTCCCTAAGCGCTGAAGGCTGCACTGACTGAATTTGAACTGCTACAAGCCCTATCTGAAGGTCTGTCCCCGCAGTTGGCATCCACTTTCCTCCCAGCAAAGTAGTCCTCAAGTGACATGGAGTGAGACAATTACTATGATAGTCTCTCTTTCTGTCACGCATGCCAGACACACACACACACACACACACACACACACACACACACACACACGGGAGACCTCTTATTTTCTCTTTTGTATATTTACTTTTGCTCTTCAATAAAAGTAGGCTATTTCTTACCTGAATACCCGATTAATCAGTGGAATAATTGGTAGCATACTCGATTATAAAAAGAACTGATAGCTGCAGCCCTGGTATTTTCACAAATGCAATCACTGATTGATCCCTGATAGTTTCATCATTTTCCTTGTGAAAGTGTCCATCCTTTTTTTTTTTAAATTTATTTTTAGGGCTTTTTGCGTTTATTATATTGCAGCTGGAAAGAGACAGAACAACAGGTACTGAGAGAGGGGGAACAACTGGCAATAAAGGGCCACAGGTTGGTACTGCGCCTGTGCCACTGCAAAGGCCTAAACCTAGTTGGCCAAACATCCTGCCAGGTGAGCTGAAGTCACCCAGATGTAAGGTTCTATTCTGAGGTTGTATTTGTTGAGTCTCTTTTGCTGTTGAGTCGATTACCATTATTTTTCCTTTGTTTTGTCTTGGTTTCTGTTTTTGGTGAGTGTATATTTTAGGACTTCCTTGAAAACAAATGATACACCTGGAGGGGTTTATCCTGATATAAAACAACTAAAGAAAAATCATAATCAGAAGTTGCTGTGTGTCCTTAATACACGCTAAGTCATTTCATGGTTATTTCCTGCGATAATCTCAAAAAAACAGTTCTATCCGTGATGATGGTAAGTATTCACTTCAGTCCCTAACCCCATAAACCTCTAAGTTAACAAACACTCACATGTTTTTATTGTAGCGCTGGTACAAGTGTCTCTAACAAGGACAGCCAACGCTGTGAGGACTTTGTGGGAAATGAAGAACAGACCCTTTGTACTGAGAGTGTGTAAGTGGAACGCAGTGTGGCCTGAACTGAACATGTTTAGTTCATTGTACTTAGTTAAGCTTTCTTTACACTTTGTTTGGATAAATAATGAATCACTTTGCTGATGTGAATAGTTTTGTTCATTAGGCTACAGTACAAAGACTCATAATCACAGACCATGTAATGTGTTCCTTTTGTGTGTGTAATTACATTACTAAATGCACTTTACTACGTACATCAATGAATGAACACAGCAGAGTTCATACGACTGCAGCGTTCAGCACTGATTTTGACTGTCTTCAGTTCAGCTGTAATGTTCAGTCTGTTGCTGTTTGAAGCTGTTCAGTTTTACAAAAGCAAGGCAGCCGACAAGCGCTGTGCTTAAAGGTGGTTTCAGACAGCGAGCAGGTGCCATCACAATCGGCAACAAAAGCTCCTAGCTAACTCTGATAACTGCTGTTTTTTTTCTTTTTTTTCTTTTTGGTAGTATAATCTCATCACAGAGCGAAATAGAGCAGGTTGTAGCTTAATATAGAGGAAATTGTTGTTAATAAGACATGATTAATATAACAAGTTTTGCTTTAAAAATGTTTGGAAATTGTCTGGATTAACAAACTAACCTTACTTACTCCAATACCACTTCTCTTCACTGATCTGTTCGTTCTCTGCTGGTGAAGAATTGTATAAAAATTAAAATAGAGATATTACAAATTAGCGATAAAGTCGCAACCTTGCAAGATGCAGTCACACAATTTTACATGTGTATAGTTGAGGTCAAAATGAAGGTCAAGTTTGAAGATGGGTGTGGTCCATGCAAGGGCGTTGGAAGTAGGGAAAGGGCCATTGGCCACTGACTTTAAGCCCCTGGCTAACATTCGCTTTAAATTACAAATCGTTTGTTTTGACTGGAGTGATCTCATCACAAGATGGTCTCTAGTTCCTGCAGTTTTTTTTAATTAAGCTTTTGACCAGGATGTAATGAACCTTTTATCACTGCTAAGGTTCACAGCGGTGCTTTCAGTCTCAAGTGAGGGGAGCCCCACTGCTAAAAACTCAAACTCAGTCTCACTCTGAAGTCATCGATATCTGGCGCTTGGACGGTGATTTGGGGTGTCAGACACTGATGAACAAAGCTGTCCTTTCACGTCGGAATGAAACGCAGTCAGTTGCCATTTTAGTTTTACAGCACTCGGTGGCTTCGGTGGAAACGTGGTGGGACAAGAACAAAAGTTAAGGCGAGGAACATCCGAGTGGGGCAGGTGGGAAGGGTGGTGAATGGGTCCAACAAACACTGACTTTGACCTGGGAAAGTAATGTTTGCGTTCCATAAGATTATAAAGCCAAACCCTGTTTTTTTCCTTAACTCAACCACATTAGGAAAAAAAAAGTCAATTTGCGGTGTTGTATCAACGTAGTGCATTTATTTTGAAAGAGACTGTATGTAAATGTTAAATTTCCTGTGAAAACAGAAGTGTATTTTGAAAGAAGACAATGCATGTAACAGGCAGAACTTGACACAGCGTCCCAGAACATCAACAACCAACACACCCATCCTGCACGTCATCTCTGGACGTGGAAAGTCCATGACCAAACGTCAATATGTGACGAGGTCAGAGTGAGAACGTGTTTCAAAAACTGCTGAGTCATTCATTGCTAAAGGTGAATCAGTGTCAGTTTGAAGATTTGTTGTTCCAAGCTCTGAACGCCTCTGTTTTTCCTCAGTTTAACCATCTCACAATATTTTACAGTGCACCGGCCCACAATGCCTCAATCCACAAATCATTATTCATTTTAAAAAATCTTTTAAATCCCACATTTCCACCTTCCAAGGCTCCCAGACCAGAAAATGTGTCTGGCCTGGACCAATAACCACAGATCTCTGTGCTTGTGCTGCACACACAACAACAGTCCTCTAACAGAAGAACTGGCTCAGACCTGTTTGAATTAAACTAAACAGTGATGTCTTGTCACGCTGAATGTATAGCACACCTACAGCTACCGAGTGGATATGAGAAATCTACAGAGTTAAAGATGCATGTTCTCTCCGAGGTAAACGAAATCCCCAAATGAAACAGAGGAGGAGAGAAATTGTGTGTGACAGACAAATGGATCTTTCCCTCTCGGTGAATCAGATTTCTGGAGGAGGAGGAGGAGGAGGGGATGCATTGGTGGCTCCCCTGGCCTACTTTCCTCCATTCACCAGCCAGCACATCCTCCTGGGAACACTGGAGGTATACAGTATAAGGAGGCAGTTCAGCCACGCTTGGCTTGTCACCGCAAGACAGCAAAGAAATGGCTGCACTCAGGGGGGTTAGCAGGATGGGGGAGAGAGTCAGTCAGCACACTTACTGTACATACAGAGGGAGAAAGGGCAAAAAATGGTCCAGTCATTCCTTATTTCGATCTTTACACTCTCCATTTCCTCTCGCTCTACATCTTCGGTGTGTCTTATGTGTGTTTGCTCGCTGCTTGGTTAAACTCAGGCCCAGCAGATGTTTTCTGTTGTGCCTGAATTCCTGAAAGAAGAATAAAATATCAGATTGACATACATCTCTACACTCTTCCCTCCCACTCTTCCTCTCCTGCTCTCTCCTGTATCCCCAGGCTGCTGTCACTGGCTGAGCTACAGCAGGTAGACACCCGTAATTATTAAGGTGGAGGAAAACCTCACACTAAAGTGCCTACAGGTGTTTTTAATGCAGGGGAATGCACACAGAAACAAAGGAAAGGTAAAAACGAAACAGCACAGCGCAGTCTCAACACAGAAACACACTTCTAAAAGCTTTCTTATTTCAGATTAAGCATGTTAATACTCCTCTTTACGCCTCTTCCTATAGATTTGTCCAATTATTCCTCTTAACAGCGTCGGGGGCTTGTTGCTAGGTTACAGCCAGGTAAAGCACACCATTACCACAGGAGTTGCTGAGATGAAGATGTTTCCAAATAAAGACGATTCAGTACCTTCAAGCTTAAGAGTGTCAGTTCTATTGTCACCTTCCTCTACCCTCTCGTCTCTGCCAGCTTGGCCATGTGACAGACACAGACGGGCTCCCTAAGCCAGATGGAGATGCATGAATTCACAGATGATCTCATGTGAAAGCACGCTGATTTTAAATGGTGTATCAGTCAAATTCTTTGGGGGGTGAAATGTTTGCCATTTGCCTCACAAGGATGGTTTCTGCTTAAATATCTGTGTTGACGAGAACTATTTTCCAAAAGGTTTCGCCTCAGGATGAATACATGTTGAAGTTCTGGAAAACAGAATTATGAGTCAGGCTATCAAATGGAAAATTAAAGACAGCGAAGCCTATTCAGCGGCAGTGCAACCAAATGTGTGTGTGGTTCTGCTACAGGGCACGCAGGAGATGAGTCTTACCCGTCTACACCCAGTCTCACAGTTTTTGATCCTGGTCCCGGAGTCATACAGGGGGCAGGAAGCCGTGAGACATGATGGCATGTTTTTCCCCTGGGAGCTGGCTGATGCCCCCTGACAGATTGAGGCTGCATGGGTGTGTTCGACATCTTCCTGCGCGCATCTGTGTTTGTGTACGTCTGCGTGTGTCTTAGGGACGTTGCGTTTATCAGAATAATGGCAGGCAAATCGCACAGTTGGGGACAAAACCTCCACGGCTTTGTTTGTTTGTTCAAGCAAATTAAATAAGAATTCTAAAATAAATGAATCATAAAAAGCAATCATCAGTGTTTTGTGACTGATCCTCCTACTGCGATTTCTGCTCTATTTATCTTTTTAAAGTTGCCAAATAACTTTTAATTGCCTTTTTATGAGGGTGGGCCTAATCCGAACAGTTTATGTTCAGTCACTGAGTTTGTCTCTGATGCACACTATAAATTTACATCTAAATAAAGACAAGTTTTGGTTTTACAGGGAGTAACATGTTGGGACTACATCTTGTTTAACTGCAATTTTGGAACCCATCGACTATCAGTCTGATGACGACGGCCAGTATTTCAAATTTTGGTGTAGCCAGCGGATACCTAGGCCAAGACTTCCTCTTTCATGCACCGGCCATTGTTTACAGTCTAAAGATTCACAACCTGAGATGCTATATGAAGGGAGTCATGATGCTTTATCACTGTCGTTGTCCCGGATGTGGGAGGACATTGTTTGTTTGCTGCTTCTCCATCTGAATTCAATTCCTTAACTGTCTTAGTGTAGCCTAGCACTTCGGCTGGCCCTGTCTATTCTAAAGTTTTACCTCAACTGTATTCACACACTTCTGTGTGGATTCTGCTGTTTTGCTATAAACACAATTCTGCATAAGAGTGCTTCCAATACCAAAATCTTGTCCTGTTGCCTTGAGATTCTGCCTACGTATGCAGGTGCCTGTTCATAGAGACTAGCCAAACTGCAACTAGACACAGTGATTTTAAGGGTCCTGACACACCAATGTTGGGCTGTTGGAGAGCATCTGTCACCCAAGTTTTTGCGGTGTGTCCCGCACTGTTGGCACTGGTTGGCCCTTGATGGCTTTTTCTGGCTGATTCAGTGTGCAGAATTGTGTAGGAGCTGGCAGAGCCTATCGGTGAATGATGCCACTCTGATTGGCAGTTCAACTCAGTGCAGGTGAAGACAAATGGAGGTAAGAAAAGCAAACAGAGTCAAGATGGTGTAAGACTGAAAGAAACTTGTTATCTTATGTTAGGCTAGATGTTTTAGCCATTGACCTCTTGTGCAGAAACAGTTGGTGACTGTTTGTGTTATGTTAGGTAGCGACAAACAATCAATATTCTTTGCTCAGGCAACATTGAGTTGTGTTGTTAATGTGCTAGCTGGCTAACTAGTGTCCTAAACACATCTTCGTAGTCTTCCGGTTTCCCTTTGTGAATGACAAATACTGACAACCGCTGCCTGCTGCTATGGAGAGTTATTTCCTCTCGCCAGGGAGCAGAATATATGTGCTAGTTGGCCCTTGGCTGTAGTCTTTGCGTGTGTTCGGGTGGAACTTTCTGGCCAAGACACAAGTGAAATGGGGTGCTGCAACAGTTGGCCTTCATCACCACTAGTTCTTTGATGTTGGTTAAGTGTGACTGGGCCTTAAGTCTTGTCGTGGCTGTGAGGTTGCCAGGCAACCAGTGGAGACTCCAAGAAGTCACAATATGTCTGGATGCTGGTTTTAATGCTTAAAACTAAGTTTAATTGTCTCCTGACTCCTGCATACAATGCTACAGCTGAAACAGAAAATGAATGAGCAAATATTTTAGTAATCACCTAATATTTAGTAAAAATACCAAACGTTCACTAGTGTGTGATGATTTGCTGTTTTTCACTGGTTTTCATCATGGCGAGTTGAGTATTTTATGGTTTTGAACTGCTGGTTTGACAAAAGAAGCACTGAATGTTTTGACAGCCAATTTTCACTGTTTTCTTACAGACTGATTGATTGATTGATCAGTTGACAAAATTATGAGAAGATTATTTGACAAAATAAAAGTCCTCTGCTACTTTCATGTTTTTATTGGGGGGGACAAATGCACATAATCTACATATTGAGGGGGATGTGTCCGACTGTGTCCCTTCTGAAATCTGCACCTATGCCAGCAAGAGAGTACATAAGCACATGTCCCAAAATTCCACACTATTCTCTTACACGACACACTATGCATGTCAGAGTGAACACAAAAGAAGCGGCACAGTTGCAATGGAAAAAGGAGCTTTTATGCCATTTTAAACCTGCACAGCATAAACCATGTTTCATCATGAGGCAAAGACAGTTTTATCTCCGTGCAACAACCACAGAACGGTGAAATTACATTGTGTGTTTACGGGAACTAGCATTTACATATTAAAAAACATTTAAGGACAAAACAATCCAGCATCACATCACCACAAAAATGCAAATATTAAATTACTTCTATGCTGTTGCCGGGGAAATTCCTTAAGACTACATCCCCTGTGTGTGTATGTGTGTGTGTGTGTGTGTGTGTGTGTGTGTGTGTGTGCGTGTGTGTGTGTGCAACAATGAGGCCTACTTTGTGCGAGCTTGTGAAGCATGTCCGCAGCCTGTTTAATGAGATAGCATGTGGTATGATGCTATGTGTGTGAAATTGAAGCGCGGGCTGTGTAAATTGAATTAAATGGGTTTGTGTGCGATAAGAATGTGCATGTGAGGAACGGCCTGAAAGCTAGCACAGTCCGCCTATCACTGTGCGTGTGTGTTATGTGATTAACATGGACACAAGAGTAAATTTTTATTGCCGGCAGCTTGGATGATGGTGGAGGAACAAGTAGACTGTTCACCGAAACATGCCAGAAAAAAAATGGGTTTCAAATTATTTCTGCACATGTAATGAACACAGCGTTCAGTCCAAATTCCCCGTGGTTCGACATCCGCATGGTTTCACTGGAAGCTTTCACTGAAATAAATAGTTTGCTTTACTCGTTCCCTGCGGCAGCGAAAGCTTCCATCACCTCATCTGAGTCACCTCGAATGTCATTAATTAAAGTTTGGAGAGTGAAAGGCACCCTGGGTTTTCTGATCAGTCACCACTTTTGTGAAATCCTTTCTGAGTCAATTAAAATTGTTTCCTCGAATTCTTGCAAAGTGACTTAGACCATCACCAAAAGGTCAAAACCTGAGACTGTAAAGTGATTTCGGAGCTGTGTATTGAGCGGTGCACTACATCCCAGGGGGCCACGGATCACTACATTTGTTGATCAATCACTGATTAGCCAAGAAAAACAAATAATCTCTGAGCTGAGTTGTGTCAGAGCCTGAAGAGAGAACTTCTCCCCAACACCAGTGATCCATGTGAGCGCTCAAGGGCTGGGGGAGGAGGCGGTTTTAGTCAGTGATTCACCTCAGCCTTTCTTTACTCTCTGAGCCCTCTGAAAATACCCAAGGAGCCAAAAAGAAAATACCTCACAGCTGTTCTCTCGGCAGCCAAGCCATTCCTGTGATACTTTTCTTACACAAGCAGGCAGGCGGAGGCCCTGCGTCTGAACCGAGCTCCTGACGAGTCTTTCAATCCAACCTTTCCATGAGATAATCTCTGCCTTGTTTTAAACTTTACTTTAAAGCCCTCTTTGCCATTATTCTTGACTCCAGAAATGCTCTTAAAATTGCAGACTTCCTATGGGCCAATAAGAAAGGGATCAGGAGAAAACACAAGGAGGCTGGGGGTTGGAAGTATCACGTATGCCACTGGGAATGTCAGTGTCACGACCTTAGAGGAGAAGGCAAAAAGATCAGTCTCTGGAGCGCTTATCTTGCTCTCCATCTGTAGTAGATTTTGTGACACGAGGAGCACAGAGGGATAGAAACACTTCAGACAACCCCCCTCCACCTTCACCCCCTCCAAACCTGAAACAAAAGCACTCCTCTTGTTTTCTGGCTGTGAGAGAGTGGCACACAGCATGAATAATTAACAAGGGACAAACAATAACTATCAGCTGTCTATCTGAGAGTTGTCACTTATCTGTGGCTGGAATCAAAACAGAGTTGAGCTCATTTCTCAAGCAAGCAACACTCATTAATCCCACAAACACAATATTAGTTTATGCCTTAGGATACCCTCTAGTCACAGTAATTTGTTGTACTGTAACTTTTTCATTTCTTTCCCCACAAGTGATGATCTGTATCTTGTCTCATATGTATTAATAAGATGCTGACTGTCACCATCACTCTGTTTGTGTAAAAGATCATCAGGGTAAACACAATGACATGAGTGATTATTTTGTCCAAAGAAGAGACATTTTCCCACTGAGACTACAACAACAAACTGTAGAGGAAGATAAGAGCCACATGAAAACAAAATATATTTGAATTCTGAGATTAATATCTTCGGTTTGAATTCAAAGAAAAAGATTAAAGTCAGAATTTTGCTCAAATTGTTTTTATTCTGCAACTGAAAGAAGACTTTGAGTTTTAAGATGAAAAAAATCTGACTTTATTGTCATAATTCAGATTTTATGATGGATTTTTTTTTGTCTAACACTTAGCATCCTGACATTAAAGCAATCGTTTGAGAAAAAGCAATCCCACCCTGATTTAGATGAGAGGATCAATACCACTCTCATATCTATCATTTAAGGGGACATTTCCCTGATTGTCTACTTACTTTGTCAACTACAGTGTGGATCCCTGTTTGGCCCTGATTGGATTTTAGTTTCCGGGTGGTATTTGGGGCTCCACAGAAGTACATTTGAAAACTCAAAAGCAACAACTCTTTCCAGAAATCATGACCCACAGACCTTGTCATGAGCAGTTTCATGCAGGGACTATTTTCTGTACACCAACTACACCCACCAGCTGTATCACTGCGCAGAAGGGAGTGTTCATCTACTGCTAGCTCACTTAGCCCCACTGAGCTAGCTAACAATACAGCTCAGCCGAGGAGGACGCCATTAATGTTTACATCTCACATTGACCCAACCAGCATTTGTATGTGGGCCCCATATATGAGCTGAAAAATGGGCCCTATGTAGGATTGTCCAGGGGTTCCATTGTGGCTACATGCCAATTGCCCGCATGGGTGGTTTTACCCAAGTTGGCCAAAGATAAGATGCCTATTTTGGGCCTTTACCCAATTGGTGCCCAGGTAGCTGTAGCATAACCTATGTGGGGACCACTTGAATAAAACCACCCATGTGGGCAGTTGGCATGGAGTCATTATGGAACTCATGGACAGTCCCATAGGGCCCATTTTCAGCTCATTTACTGACCACATGGGAAGTAGATACGTTTGGAAGACGTAGTTCTGTAGAAAGAAAATAGGTCTGTGGATTATCTTGAGTAACTGGGTCATGATTTCTGAAAAGAGACATTGCTGTTGAGTTTTTCAAATGTATTTTTTTTTGCAGTTCGAGCACCACAAGCCAAGTGCCATCTAGTTCTATTGTACTGGAGAGATGGTGGCTGCCTTTATGGCTGATATATCCAAAAGCCGGCAACTCACGCCAAAGTAATCTAGCCTGAAAAACTGCACTACAGGTAAGAGGAAATATGTGTTTTTGATTTAGGGGTGAACTGTCCCTTTACCTCTTGGCAATAAGCACATTTTCCCCAAAATGCTGTTCTCCTTTAACCTGAAAACCAATGTAATGTGTCTCTAAGGAAGGAAAAAGGAGAATTAAAAAAAGTTTTAGCAGAACTTGACTACAGTCCAGAGGTATGCATCTTATCTTGACATGTGGTTCACTGCTGTTGATACAGATGCTAAAATGTATGATTTCTGCTGTGTGCATTAACAACTCCAAGAAGTCCTAACACCGGAGCGACAATAGAGCAGAAGGTAAACCGGGGGCGTGTATGTGAGCGCAGAGTCTCCGCCCTCCGGAGCAGAGCAGGCTGCTGGATGAGCCGCTCCGCTTTCAGTGACTTCACAAAACTGTTTGCATACCAATCTCTCCTCTCAACACTGCTTGTTACTGTTTGTCCAGACTGGGATCGCAGATCTCGGAGCGGTGGATTGTATTAGCTGGACTCTGCTGGGCACAAATCACCTCCGTGGACCTCCCAGCTGATCGGCATTTTTATTTTGTTTCATATCAACACTTCCCTCCAGCAGTTCCAGGCTTCTCACAGCGGCTTTTTGGTGACATTTACGCAAGGAAACAGCTTGTCACAGATACAGGTTTCGGCACTGAGCTGCGCTTTGAGGTAAGAAACACGCTTTACAACTACAAGTCTCCAACTTAAATGTGTTGAAATGACAATAAACGATCATATTTGGGATCCGTGGATTGTTTTCGCGACTGTCGTGTTGAACGCGCTCATTATTTACAACAGCGTGTCTGATGGGTGATGTGCTTTGATTGCTGCTTTACTTTGTTGCTGCAAGTTGAGCTAATGAACAAACAGCATGACAGAGAAATTACATTAAGAAGAAATCACACCCAATTGTTTAAATCGTTTATCAGGCTTCAGTCAACTTGGGGTCAGTGTTATTATCCTTTTGGGAATAAACACTCATGCAAACACCCAAGATCCTCAGGTGACTATCTGTGTCCTGAATCAGTCTGTGCAATGTTATAAATATGCTGTGTACAGGTAATAGTGGGTTATACTATGAGAAACGTGACATGGGGGGGGGGGATCCAGAGTGATGTGTGTCAGTCTCCAAGCTGGCATCCTTCCCACGGGGCTCCAGCCATAACCGTGGTGAGGCTGTCTGCACACATGTATGGGGTCAGCAGATGGATGCCTCTGACGGCGCTACCTTTGCTGTAGGGCAGGAGTTCACTGTCAGTTTGCATTAATCAGAGAAGGATACATCATCCAAAACTACCTCATCCCCCTCCACTTCTCCCTCTGTGACTGAGCTCCACTGAGGCGAGCATGATGCATTCAAGAGCTCTGAGATAGAAAAGTCAATACACTGAGGACACTGATAACACATGCTTTATTACAGCAGTGCTGATCATGTGACTTTTAAGTGAATTCAGGGTGGTTAACTCAAAAGTTTGGACACCAACAGAGTAAGAAAGTTATACTCCCGCTGACAAGACTCGAACATTTCTCCAGATACAGTAACAGCTGGAAATAAGGTTATAATCAGATTTCACCTGAGGAGATTGGCTCCAGGGGAACCATTAACACACACCAGCGTCCAGGTGAGTGTGCTGGATTTTCTTGCCTCGAGTTACTCACTCTGGCTCTCTGTCTCCCCGAGGCTGGTACAGAGTGTGTCTGGAAAGAGGAGAGAAGAATCATATCACGCCCCACCAGCTTGCACAGACTGACAAATCAGCTCCTGTCGTGATTAATGAGCTGGGCTACCATACTGCTGCATCATGTAGAGATTTCTCTCTTTCTCTGTCTCTTTTTTGTTCCACCCTCCTTTTTTTCCTTCTTCTCCCAAACCCCCTAAATGACTGGGAGTTAACAATTTGTAGAGAGAGAAGCACACAAACTGGAAACAGAGGCGTGTTTGTTCGGCATGTTGTGGGTGAACATTTGCCTTGTCAAAAAAAAAAAAAAAAAGAAACAGTAGTATTGATGCTTTTGGAGCAGCTGCCAACACGGATGACTAAACTCCGCCTAAAGCCTTTCTCTCCTCTGCTTGATTCACACGAGTGTTGGGAAATAGTTTTGTTGCTCAGACACACAAGTGATGTCTGCGGGATAAGTACAAATGCAAACAACAGGGTTTGTAAACCTACAGTGTAATTTATACAGGGAATAAAGGTTGGCTGCAACAATGCGGAGAGTAGCAATTAGGAGGGAGCATGTTTGAGTGTATTCAAATCTCCTCCGAGCCAAGCTGCTATTTATTCCGCCTACAGACACAAAACACCTGGTGTGAGACTTGCCACTGGTGATCAGTGCACTCATTTTTAATAGTGCCTCTGATAATGTGTTGCTCTTAATCACACATTTGCAATGCCAGCGAAGAAACGTACAGCAAACACAAATGAAAAGAAGAATGGAAGTGTGAGATAGAGTTAGAGAGACATACGCAGGCTGAAGAGACATATAGTTTATGAGTGTGTGTCTCTGTGTGTGTGTGTGTGTGTGTGTGCGTGTGTGTGTGTGGTGAGTTCTCTGCTGCTCAGCCTCCCAGTCCTTAACAGAAAGTGTAAATTTCAGTGTATGGCAGCTCCTGCTGAGAGGGACTGGGTGACTGACACGATGCCGCCTGACCTGGCAGAGCACCGCTCATTAAACGCATGAAATTAATCAATCCATGGTTCCACTTGGTTGGGTGCCTCTCTACTCCTCTTTCCCCCTCACCACTTTCACTGTTTCTGTCTTTCCTTACTATCGGCTGATGTGCCTGCAAATGAGTCTGCTGCCTTTTTGGCCGGTCATTTGATCGCCGGCCCTGATATCCCATCCTCGATTCATCCTGCCTCACCACAACCTCCGTCCACCTCCTCTATCTGTCTCCCTCTGTATCGTCTCATCTATTATTCTTTCTTCCTCTTGTCCCCATCCTTTCTCATCTGCCCCGTCTTCATTCCCCCTCTCATCCAGGCTGCAAAGCACGTCTGTATCTGTATCGATGAGTTCAGAGCAGCAAGGCGGAGGGAAAACGAGGCTGGGTCATCACTCTACACTCTCTTTCCCCTGTATCAGCCCCACTACGGCAGCAGCGGTCCGTAGAGAGCCCGGAACTAAATGGAGTATCTATTGGCTCAATGAGAAAATTGCTTTTTTCGATTGCTAGAGGACCCTTCATTTAATGTGTGTGATGCAGAGGCCTCGGCTAGTAATGGGTTCAGCATCTTTGTTGTCAGGAGACATGAGAAAATGAAATTTGCTTTTCAGCTGGCAGAAATAATTTACTCTGGGAAAGGTGTATTTTTCATCAGCTGTTTAAAAGCCATGAAGGTGTGTGTTATTATATATGTCTGGAGTGTGATTTGTGAGCACCAAGTGTTCAAACTCTGTGGTTTGATGTTGTGCAGTTTTAGCTAAAGGTCATGTCATACAAAAACTGCTTTGGTGCTCCTCTAAAGATGGATTTAGTTGTTTGTTAGGGAGTTATGGTGTAGCTACAAGCATAGACAGACTCCTCAAAATGCAACTATGTGTCAGGTACGGCTGTGCCTGACTCAGAGTTATGTCGGTTGAATCAGATTTGGCTGTTCAATATGAATATTTGAGTACTTTTCCCCCTTTTTCCTTTTGTGGAGTGTGAGAATTTAAATGGGGTTTGGCAGGACATTTCGGGGTGACAGTGACGCTCATCTAATATAGTTATAAGTTTAGTTAGCTAGTAATGCTAATAGATAGCAAATGTACAACACTTCCTGCCAACACTATATATCAAACAAAAGCCAGAGACTGTATTGTATTAAGTTGCCATGAGCTGTAAATCCTCCACCTCTAAGCAGAAGACAAAAGATAATTTTATTTCAGAGCTTAATAAAGCAAAGCTTCTCTTCCTCCTGGCAGCTGCCTCTATCTCACTCAGGGTCACCCTGGGTCTGGGTCAGCAGCTGCCTGTACCAAAGAGCAGCGTGAAAACAAGGAGCGCTCACTCTGCAGCTACATCTGGGGACCAAAATGTCCCCAGGAGAACACTACACACTGACGGACAAAATAAAAAAAGCAACAGCTGCTCAACTTAAAGAATCTCAGCTCAGATCTTCAACTGATGATTCAAATATCTGCCTCTCCGTTGGCTGTCGTTGGCTGTTTACTGCTGGACTGATGTAGAAAAATGGACTTATAGATAAAAGTAAAATGAAGCAAAGTTCATTTAAAACATACAAAGCGAATGAATCAACCACGATGTACATAAAGCATGAGACTGATGCATCAACAGTAGAACATCATATGTGTGTGGAGTGATGAGACTGTAACCTTCCTCAAATAATTACATGAAACAAAGATAAATGCCATATTTACATTGCGTTTTCCACATCATTTAACTGACGTTCTCTTAATTATGTCACCTCTTGCTCCCTCTTCTTCTTAATGGCATTTAAATAGAGAATTAGCCACTGACTGTTTATCTTCAGTGTGATATTTGCATAAAGATACTGGATAGAAATGCACAATAATTCGCACCTTCTTTTGCACATTGTCTGGAAATTTGGTCCAGTTTGGTCTAAACTTAAATTGAAACATGTGATGGTTCAGTTTGAGCTAATTATCTTTTACAAGTTTCTTAAAACGCCTCCAATAAAGACATGATCTATTTTAGTACAAGCTTTTGGTCGATTTCCTGCATGGACATTAGAAAATGCTGTCTAATCCAGTGCTATCCACCCATTCATGCATTCCTTTGGCCCTTGCGTGTCTCCATATGGGCCAGGAAGTAGTGAATGACCTAAGCTAGTTCGCTGAGAGCAGGAAGCTGAGGGGCCCCTCCGTGCTGACGTTTCCTTTTTATCTGGAGGAAGCAGGCCGGCTGTTTGTGCTCAACCCAAGAATTCTTTGTGCTTATCTTGCGTTCACCCTATTTCCCTCAATAATGGCTGTGCTGAGCAGGTAATGAGGTAAAAGGTATGTATTTGACAAGCTGGGCTCAGCAGATAGCGGGCTCTCCAACGGGCTCACGGCTTGGTAGGCACTTAGTCGAGGGTACACTCAGCCCCGTATCGGGATGTTCAAATCACATCTATCTTGAAATCCCCCCAGCCATCTTTTCCCCCCGCATAATGTTTTTCAGAACTAATAAACCGTGTCACTTAGGTGTCCATTAAAGGCCGCTGGTGAGTACCCGCTGGTCATTACACTGAGCAAGCACACTCGGCAAATCCCTGTGCCTTTGCTGGAGGGTTTCTTCATCACCTTGTGCTCTTTTCATCCCCTAGATGTAGTCAAAGCTCAGAGAGGAGCTTAGGCTGGCCAGGGAGTCTGGCACAGATATGTGACACGGGGCTGACTTGTGGGGAGATTACCTGCCTGGCTTTAACACAACTCTGATCCACTGAATGATGCTGAAGTTTAAGCACATTGCCACCTGAAAGAACATGGAACAAAAGATGTGGCAGAGCACCACACAGCGTTATGCTTTATGTGTGGTATTTGTTTTTTTGTTTGCCGCATAAACAACCGGCTCTTTACTTAGTTCACACAATAGCGCTGAGTTGACTCACAGTGGGCTCAGTGTTGGCACACTGGGCAGGAGGAAGCTGGGTGCTAATCAAGTAGCACCAGGGAGGAAGAGCTCATTTTATGGATGTGTTTGTTTCCCACACTCACTGACTAACACTAAAGCTTTTCACTATGGATGATATGTGGTGCCAAATTTAACATTTTATAGATAAAGAGCTAGTAAGACTCCTTGTTTCTTGGATAAATCGCTTGGTTCCAGTTAAAGATTTTGATAAAGACACTATTCAGAGGAATCATTTATAGACACACATGGAGGATTGTACATTGTGAATCATTGCAGGACTGATGATGTGTGGAGAATAAGAAAAACAAGGTTATATTTGGAGTTCATACTGTCAATAGACTGAATGTGAGGAGGTGGAACATGCTTCTCTGTCTGTATGTAAGCAAACATCCACAAGTGTTGTTCTGTGATGGGGTTCAACATTAATGTTTTATTTTCACTTGCTCAGTCGGGCAAGTGGATCAGAAATCTGCCAGCAAGAAATTGATTTTTACTCGCCCCATACAAATTGTTATATCTATTATAGCTGTAATGAAGTAACAAAGACTAAAGTTAAATGTCATGTTTAAATTTTATGAACGCCACCCAACTGAACTACTGATTCCAGGATAATTAAAATGCTTGCTTGCGTTTCAGCTTGTAAACTTTGTCTTTATCTGCTACCATTTTCTTCTAAGTGCCCGATCAGTGCTGCATGTGTGCAACTCCCAGCCAAAATGAGAAGGAAGAGAGGTGACTCAGTTCTTAGCCACTTCCATCATCAGTTCTGGAAAAACAATGTTTGTACTTGTTTGTTAACACTAGCTGAATCAGGCAGGTCAGTTGCTAGATTTACTTGCCCCACGTGGCACTTTACTTGCCCCGGGATATCGGACAATCCTTATTGTTGAGCCCTGTATACTTGTTCAGATTTTGGGTACTATGTTTGTATGGCCAGTTCTGTTTGGAACAGGATTTGCTGTTTGTGGCTGAGATTTGAAGGATGTGCTGTACACATTAGAGCTGAATACACAAATAAATTAACCAATTATTTGATAAAGATCTTGTTTGAGTGTTTCAAGAGCTTTTTAAGTCATTTATAAAGCACAAAATCCCAAAATGTCTTGCTTCCAGCTTGCAGAGATTCACTATAATAATTGTGAACGGAGTGTCTGTCGGACGTCACCTTGCACTTTAGGAAACTGTGATCACCAGTTTTCCAGACCAAAAAAATTAATTGATTTATCAGAAAAATAATAAGCAGATTAAGTCATAATGAAAATAAGCTGCAGCCCTCTGTGAACCTCTTTGACCCACGGTTCCCCATAAAACTGTTTTCTGTGTGCATATGCAGGGACTTTTTTTTTTTTTTTTTTTTACATATGTATGACATCAGTTTCCACTGATGAGGAGGCAATGGCATGCTTCTGGGGATAAAAGCCATTGTGCTTCACTTTGGGCCACTGTTCTGCTTCTCTTTGGCTACTTTTCGGGGATGGTACTGCGAGCCGAGCTCAGCCCAGATCTGTTTTTTCAGCCTCTCCCAGTGACTCATTGGGTCTAATGGTTCTCTCGTCTCCTGACTCAGGCATTTTTCTGATGAAATGGGACTCTCTCCCGGCTTCTGGTCTTTCTCTTTTCTGTTGCCCCAGCCACAACTGTGTCCCGTCTCTCCTCTACTCCACCCCTTCTCCATTCCCAGGTTCTCCTCCTCGAATGCTCCTGCTCTTTCCATCCACGTTTCTGGAATAAGAGAATATAGCTTTACAAGATTGCCCTCATTAGTCTTCTGGGGCTTTAAAAAAAAAAAAAAAAACGTGTCCTATTTTATTACATATTCAGCTCTGCATTTTTTATTTCCTCTGCCTAAAGGGGATCTGAGTCCCTGTAAATATCCTGTTTATTTTTAATCACTGATGATGGGCTACACAGTATAATGTGATATGGTAATTGTTTCTCGCAAATACAAACACACACTTGCTCTCGCCACAAATTGATTCCGTAATGTAGAGTGCAGAAATTGTTGTAGGGATGGACAGTAGATTGGTAATGATGACCCAGATAATTAACCTATTATCATTTTAAACAAATTAAATGCATGTCGGTTGTTGGAGCTGGATGTTCGCTCATTAACTCACCCTCTCTTGATTGGAAGTTGGGATATGAGGCCGAGATGGTGCGGTTACATCAGATTTATGGACACAGGGAGGACTGGTAGTTGGTATATATGACGTAGTCTTGTTTGCTGTCTCGGCTTTTCCAGCATGGCTGAATTATAGAGTACCTCTAAGAGATTTATTTTGAGCGTGATTTGGGTTTGCATCCCAGTCTGCTAATAACACTTTGCCGTTCCAGTCAGTGATAACCGTACAAACCTCAAATACGCAAACACAAATGCACATGAAGCTCTCCCACACACACACACACACACACACACACACACAACCCTACAGTCTGGATGCTGCTGGCAGAACTCAGCAGGAAATGGGGTTATTTTATATTTACTGTCCATGCATCTCATATCTGCTGGAATCTAGGTTAAATGTTTTGCATTGAACTCATAAACATGGCACAGAAAAAACCTTAGCAGAGACTTCTTGATTTCGACTTGGAAGTGAAGGTTGTAAACTTCAGTAGATCTAACTGGGCTAATGTGATTCTCTTTCTTCCTTCTTGCAATCTGATTATGTGCATTTGTATTCAAATACCATGCCAATATGAGTAAGTACTTTGAAAAGCCCCAGCAAATTTCTTTCCGCTAGGCTGGTTGTACTTTGCTGCCTTTGAAGCCCACACACCTTGTCCATAGCGCTGCTCCCTGCAGCTCCTCTGGGATAACAGCAACGTGACAGTCCCTCCCACAGGGCGAGACTCACCGCAGGTCAATCAGACATATGGGCTCCTTGTCAGCCTCCGCAGCATCGGGGGGACAGATCAGTGTTTGATTAAAAAAAATCCACAGCAGGGTCCAACTTCTACCTGGGGAAACCTGGGGGAAGGGTTGGCTAATGATGTCTCTCCTGCCAGGATCACAAGGCTCTGAGACTCACGCTTGTGTTTCATTTCTAGCTTGTTAAAGAGCAGGAACTGAATATCTTCAGAGCTCCTAAACAAATAGCAGTGTAAGGTGAGGGCCATCTGTCTGTTTGTATTTAGAGCCTCTCTTGCTTGACTGATAATGTTATCTCACCTGCAGTTACAGCACATAAAGTCCTCCTGTGTTGAGAGTGTGATGCAGGTGTCTGCAGGATTCTCTGCCGGTGTTTCTTCAGTGTCATTCTGTTTATTGCCCTCAATCACACCATTACGCCACATGTGGTTGAAACGTGAAGCACAAAAGGGGCGTTGAACTGTTACTGACATCGTAGCCCTAAAGCCAGTTGAGGTCGTTCAAGCAACCCGACCGGTTTGTGTGCTGATTGCAGTGCTGATTCTCGGACAACTCCCCTGCATGCTTCTTGTGATGATGAATTTACTTGTCTTAACAGCCTCTGCATGTCTGACTGAATAGTAGCCATTGCCTTTTAGCAGCAGATCAAATGTACATGCTGTAGACAGTTATTTTTACTCCTCAAAGGGGAAAACAATTAGACAGCAAAGACCGAGCGCCGCACTGCCTCATGATTATTTGATGGTGCTTTATGAAATTTTTAGCCCACCACCACTTTAAAAGTGCGCTTCTCGAGACGGCATTCACAGGTCACTGGACTAAAACACGGCCTCTGTCCTTTGGGCAAACAGTTGGTCAATGCCAGTCGATGTGTTACGGCCACAAGCAAACCACGGTGCCATTACTGTGGAGGGAATGAGCTGCATTTTATAAACTCAGTGGCTCAACTTCAACATGGAATCCTTAAGAGCGGTTTTCTAAGTAGAGAAGAGCAAAAATAGATATGAGGCAGTATTTTCTTCGCTGTAAAATTTCTTTGCTAATAGTTATTAGGGTAAACACATGCACACCATGAAGCATAATTCCTTTTTTCCCTAATCCTCACTGTGCTGCATCTCCTTTTCTTTGAAGCTTAGGGAGAAAGGAGAATCCACTGCACAGAAAAGCTAGCCACTGTTTAACCATTTGAAGTATATTAAAGGAGTTTGATATTTTCATGAAAATGTATTTCAGTCTGTACGTCGAATCCGGGGATCACCTTCACATGTGTTTGTCAGAGATAGCACAGGCACGGCAGGTGTCTCCGGTACGTGAAATTAAATTGGCTGCAATGTTCATTGATTTAGGCGTATGGATGCCTTTGGGGATTTTATTTTCAGTCGAACATCAGGTGATCTTGGATGGCTTCCCACTGATTTGTCACCCATCCTGTGTCAGAATGACGGGCCAGCAGCAAAGTCATCCAACCTCATCTTGACCACCTGGGTGTGACGCTCAGAACTGTGAAGTGTTTGAGGAAAAAAAGCAGACGGCTCAGGCATTTCTCCAAGAGTTTGCGCCCTGGAGAAACGGGCCCAGATCATGTTTCCTGATAACACTTGGCAGGAGTTGGATCCCATGTGAAATGCTTCAGCACTAATGTTGAAGCCGGAGTGATTTTGTGGGTGTCTCTGAAAACCCCTGGATTTATGGTGGTTCCTTTGGTTTTATCTGTCAAGCCATACAGTAAAAAAAAAAAAAATCATCCATCTTCATAAAGAAGAGGGAAAGATGGCTGCAGGGAAGATGGTCTTTTCATAAAGCTGGGCTGTCTTTGCAGTAGAAACATGCAAATACTTTACCATTAGTGCTACATGACTGGAGAAAACAGAGGAAGGGGGCTGTGGCATTTGCTTTTACAAAGAGATAGAAAACCTACAACTACCAGAATGCGCTGCGCCGCACCGGATCAATGAACACTTCCATTTGTGGGTGACATATAGCTAAAATATGTTTCTTAATATCTGAGGCAAGAAATTGGCAACACAGCAACAGAAGATTGGTTCATATGTGATCAGCACTGCTTAGTTTTAGCGTTTGATTTCGGTATTTTCAGTCTCTCTGTGCGTTCCAATACCCATATTACCATACTATATAGTATGCCAGAAAAAGGTTTAGTATGTCACAATACATAGTCTGTCAAATGTAGTATGCCAGAATGTTTTTTGTATGCAGTTAGCAGTATGTCCTGATTGTGTGCGTACTGCATGCAACAGTGCATACTGTTCAAGGGCAGCTGCAGTACCTACTAAAAGTAAAGAGGAAAAGTATGCGATTCGGAAGACCATCTGTTTTTACAACACAGGAAACAGTGGTGCCCACTTCCTGTTCACAAACAGCTTGTATTACAGCCAAACAGTACACTGAAACATGTTTCTTAAGACATTTTAGGCAAGTAAAAGCAATGTAGTAACAGAATCTTGGTTTATATTTGCACTGCCTGGTTGTACAGGGAGGTTGTTTCGTCTGAGTTTGAGAGACAGCGAGAGAGGGGCGGGTCTCTATCACAGCCTGCTTCTATATTCTTTGTGTCTGTGGTGGTGGGCATATGAAAATGTGGAAGTACAATCTGTTGCTCGAGCCTGCAAAAATCAGATTTGAGCTAAGATGAACAGGGAGATCTGGGCGCTGGTAAGATGGAGGGCAGTTTACCACAGTTCATTTCCACATACTGCCCACATTGTTATGATACAAAGCTGGTTGAAAATCATCAAAGTCTCCCTTTAACTGGTGGCTCAGCTGGAGGCTCCATACTGGTGCTGTAACTCGCTGCTTGCTTGGACAGACGACAAAACAGGATGTAACACAGATAAAAGCTTTAAACTGCTTTCTTAAATACATAAATAAAATTTAGTCTCAGTCAGTTACCGGACATGATCTCATTTGATCTCCCCACATTAAAATGATGCACTAAAGAAACAATGAAGGAGGAGAAGGCCAATGTTGTGAGCAATTACTGAAACCACTTTCGCTTATCTCTGCAGGCAGTTTGGATTTGGACAAGCTGCTTTTTTATGTAATAAGGAACAGATGTCCAACCTTTTCTTACTCAAAACATCTCTGAGTGAGCTTTCCTTACATTTGCCACATCTAGAGCAACCCCCACCTCACACAGCCGCCCAGCCTTGATAATGCAGTCAATGCTGTGCGCTTTCAAAGCACTCCCTTCAAATATTTGGCCGGCTCTTCTTGCGTATGTATTTATTCTGTTGCTTTTGGCCTGAGCCGAAGTTTTGTTGTGGTTCCAAGAAGCTTGAGACTTTGCAGACAGTTGGAGATATTGCAAACTTTTAAGACAAAAACCATTTAATATCTCCTACTGTAACTCTGCAGCTCATTATGCTGAATCTCCTCCATAATCTCCCCCTGCTTTGCTCATATCTTCACCATTTGGTGGCTGGTATCAAAGTCTCATGTGGTGAAAATTAATGAGTCGCGTTTTTCCTTTGTTGTGTCGGCTCATACGTTGTTTGTCTGGACTATATGACAGAAGCCCTGAGGAGATATCAGCTTTCTGACTTCTCGTAACAATCTACAACATTCATCTGTGGCAATTTGATGAACGCTGCTAAAGTCATGGCTACAGGTGATTAGCACAGCAGTCACACAGTGGCTCGGCTTCAGCTCACAGGACTTCAGTACGTGCATCTCCTAGACAAGTGGAAGGAAGATAGCAATTGTCTTTTTTTTGCATTTTCTATTCAAATGTTTAAATAAGCAGAAGAGCAGTAATGTGTTTCACCATAAATATCCCAGCTGTGGTCACTCCTGTGGTCATGTTACAGTAGTGGAGAGCACTAAATGGGCTGTTTATTTATAACTGTTAGGCTGCGGTGGGCTGATGGAGATATGCTATCCCGCTAACACTGCAGTGTGCACGCTTGGGCGCGTTACTCACAATTTCATCACTGCGCCCAATTAATACCCAAGACAGCATCAGCAGCATCTGCTCGGGCAAGACAGTTGTCATCAGAATTGGAAGTATGCTCAGCAGTGGGGTTTTTGCTATTCTGAACTTGTCATCTGCGTGTTCTGCATGAGCACGCTCATCCAAAAGCTTCCGTATTATGGCTGTTTTCGTAGATTTGTGTCGTAAATCAAAACCAATCATTTTAGATAGGCTTGACCTCACTGTGTTTCTTTGACCACATCCGTCTCCACACAATTGTCTCAAATCCATCATGTTTTGTGGTGTAAACCTATTGACTTGTGTTTCTTCAGGGACCAAATCTTGGACCGCCTCCAAGCAGCTCAGTTTCCATCCTCTCCCCATCTTTCCTCTGTCCCCCATAAATCAATGTGATGTAATTGCATAAACTCCCTTTCCCACAGCTCGGGGCCTGGAGGCAGTGTATTCTCAGAGAGAAAGTGTTTCAGTGTGGCCAGTTAACCTTAACCCACTGACTCCCACAACTGTAATGTCCCTGGCTTGTGAAAGTTTTATTTTGGCCCTGAAATATTGCTGTTTGCAGAGTTCCTTTGAGTGGTAATGTTTGATGTTTCATGCATTGTTGTTCCAAGCAGCAGGGCTGTGGAAGTTAACTTTCTCACAGCTGGTACTGACTGTTTACATCTGGCTAATACACTTTAAGCTCAGCAGATTAAATCTCATTTCTCTGAGTGCTTTTTGTGTTGAGCCAAGCATGATTTCTCCTGACGTCTCCCCGCTTGTGGCTCCCTCAGCCTATCGAAGGAATGTTTCTTAAAGCACTCCTGCATTTTCACTAGATTGTGCCATGGAAAATGTCCAACCCTCTTTTTCCACATCTCAGTCCCTCTTGGCTTCCTCCTGGGACTCACATACAGGCAGGATATCTCCTCAAAGGATATCTTTCAACTCCTTATCCCAGGAGTATCGAGCTTAGAGTGAACCGATGTGGAAAGGAGTGTACCTTAAGGTTTTTGGAGTGGGCAGAAGTCTTAATCACACAGTTCAGAGTTCTTCCTTATCCTAGTTTCATCTTCCGCTGCTCCAGTAATCCTCCTGCCATCCGTCTCGCCCTGCTCTGCCGAAGAACGCGAGAGATAAAACCTTCTCTTTTTTTTTTTTTATACCCCTCATGCAGAAACATATTTTCAGGCTCTTTGGCCATTAGTGAAAGCATATTTGACAGTGTGAGAGACAAAAAGCATGAGTCATTTTCACTGCTGGTCTCTCTGTGATGTTGTGAGTTTGTCACAGCTTGTTACCTGCTATCACCACAGCTGCCACATACAGGCTGACACAGATGAAGGATTCGGAGGGATTTGGGGTTCTTCAGCACATGTGCAGCTTTATGAGGAGGTCCCAGTGTGGAGCCCCCTCTGGGCTGAGGAAATGATCCAGATGCAAAGCTTCTGGGTCTCGTAACGCAGTGGGACACCTGCCCTGCTGCTCCTGTACAGCCTCCTGCAAAATCCACAAAGACGCAGGCCATCAGCTCTTTGTGTATGCATAGTTAGAAAGGTCTGTTTTATACTTGTATTCTTTGTAGCTTGTATAATATGTGTGTTGGCTTTCAGTCTTGCAATGGAGCACAGCTTTGTGTGTTTCAGTGGAGCACAATTATTGCTAAGCTCAAGTCAATGTTTGCTCTTGAACAGTCTGCTGCCTCAGTCACTCCTAAATACACCTGAATGTAAACTGTTGAATCCAATGCTAGGCTTTGCATTTTGAATAGTTTCACCAAAGTTAATGGCTCTAAACCTGACATAAGTTACAACACAAGACTTACTTTTTCGCCAGGGGTTTGATAGAAAGGAAGACCTGCTCTGAGTAAAGCCATGCCGCGCCCATTTGTGTTTATACTGTCAGTTTAGCCTCGCCATACCACGCCAAGCCACAAAGGAGATGGACCTTCTCAGGAGTAGGTCCAAAGACGGGCCGCCCGCCCTCAAGGGGGGAGCGGTGACGTCTTGCCGACTGCAGCCAACCCCCGACGACCCTGCTTCTCTGCCCCAAACAAGCTCTACTCTACTCACCTCTGTCTGCAGTAGTGCACTTGTTATCCACTACAGTTACTGAGAAACAATATGTAATTGAATAACAGTCACTAATCCAAACGTTGGTACTTACAAGAGAGTTACAACTAAATGTAAAAGAATATACGAATTTTCATTAAAAATTGACAGTTTCAGTGTTGAGTACTGATCAGAAAGTGATCAAATGCAATCACTTACATTACTTTGATGATGTAACTACAATAGTTACATTTTTAACAGGGTAACTTGTACTTTGTAACCTATTACATTTCAAAAGTAACCCTCCCAACACTGCATGTAGATGAATACACTAAGTTATACTTGTGTTTGTAGGTGCTGTTGAAGAAAAAAAAACTACGAGTCAGTGCAGTTTTTTTATTTGTTATGGATATCTTGTCCATTTCCAGAGGGGGATAATAAATCAACTTACCTTCTTTATTACTCAATAAATCCGAGCACAAGAAATTGATTTTAGCATACGCATAATTGCCTGTATCAGATCAAACTTCATTGATTTTTACTGTCAACTAGTTAGATGCAAGAGTGCAATCAGCAGGGACCTCCTCATATTGATTCATAAGGTGTTAATATCATATCTGCTGCAATCAAATTGTTACAGTTCTGTAATATTGCCTTACCATATTCACATTATTTTTGTAATTGTGCTTATTTTTTTAAAACGCTGCCTCCTGACAGTTGATTGATATTTATGAGTGATAGTACTCCATAAGTAGGATTTCCCCCAGGAATTGGTTTAGCAGTGGTAGTTTAGCAGATCGCAACGCTTTTCATCTTGTACTCAATTTAGTAAAAGTAGCAACACTCATTTAATATACAGCACTTCTGCTCTTTCCCTGAAGGTTAATGTTTTATTTCTTAAGAGTGTATTGATTTTCAGGATGTTAGTGAAGGCGCTCCACCATAAATCACTGTGGGAGCTCCAAGGTGTGTCTCTAATGTGTTTCTGGAGTCTTTTGTCCAGATTAAGCAACAGGTTTCTTCACGCCTGTTCCTTCTGTACTTATCTCGACATGGTTTTTGAGAGGGATTTTGGCTGTATCGCTGCAACAATTAACAATGCCATGACAAAGTTGTGAAATCCAAAATACCAGCAGGCCTCGGATATAAACTGGGCAGGGATCCTGCCATCATCCTCCACGTTTGTTTATACTTTTGTGTTGTAATGTGACCCACATGTTTGTACTCACAAACAATGGAAGTCAGTGTGTTGTTGCAGGCCAGGCTTTACGATGTTGTTTAACCTTGTCTGAACCTGGTCGAAAACAACGAGTCTATGCTTCAAATATGCCAGATAGAAACATTAGTTTTGGAATCTGAATTATCTGGATGTCAGAGTGGTGTGTGAGTAGAGTAGTTAGTTTTGCTGGGTGTGCTCAGTAAAGTATGCAGTGAAAACCATCAGCAATGGGAACCAGACCCACTGGGCCTCAGATTTTGGGCTGAACTCATGGTGTAACTACCAGGCAGCGATCCAAGTGTCCCTCTGCCCGTTTTTTGGTTTAAATCTTTTCACTGGGAGTTATACTACTTTATACTAATCCTAGTTGTGTGTCAAAGTTTTTGTTTTTCATTTGCACTGCCATGTCATGTACAGCTGCCAAGTGGTCATGAAGCAAAATTCAGATTAACAACAGCAAAACACTGCTTTGGCAGTTTCCCGTGCATATGAGCAACGTATCTATTTCAGAGAGGGAGTTTTGCTTGTGGAGGAGTCCAAACTCAAATGCCCTCCACTGGTTTTAATTATAAAAATAAGTTGCATCTGGTCCCACTGAGCCAAGGATCTGTTTCCACTTCTTGTGTATCTTCTGCATTGAGATGTTTACCATATTGTTTGTCAGCACACTAAACAGCTTCTTTCTTCAGCAATATAAAGATGAAGGTGAGGACATGTTAAGGACAGATAATCACAGTTACAGGTAACCTTACAGGTACAGGACAGCCCCCTCTGATAAGGACCTTGTGGTTATGATCACAGCTGAAGTCTTTGCCACAGAATGTGATTTCAACAAATGTACAGAACATACTGATCTCTGGTATTTTAGTAAAATTTAAATGAGACCTAGAAATGGTTACCAGATGTGTTCTTCTTAACACATGCTGCAGTGGCTGGTTTGACTTATAGGACAACAGTGGCCACGTATTTCTACATCCAGTGTCTTGTGGAGAATATAATCATGTGTTTTAGTAGAAATACCATGGATTTCCACTGGATTTCAGTCTTTTGGGTGTAGCAGTCAACACTAAACAACAAATATACTCATCAGTTACTGTTGTGTAAGTGTTATAAACATATTTCAAGTCCTCTCTTGTTTAGAGTGAGTAGGTTTAGGGCCAGTTCAGTATGTGCTGGTTGACAATTCCTTATCAGAGCTGAAATGATTAGCCAATTAAGCAATTGATGTAATGCCAGAAAATTATTAGGACTGTCCATTTAGACTTGGGTTAGAATAGTCACACTGCGGCTACTCGACTATTTACACCCATCCCCATGAGGTGTTATTATGGATCCCACTGAGTGCTGTGAGTGGCTACTCAGAGGTGGTTAGTTGAAGAGGTGAAGGTGAAGAGGTCATGGTTAGGGCTTGTACTAGCCAATCTCAGACATTCTCTGAGAGTAAAGTGGTAGATTTTTAAGATGAAACTCACAGAAGTGCCACCAAAAAGTCTGGTGATGTATTATAAAGAGTGAAACAGTCTACAAAGGGAGTGAGACACAGTGGATAAATGGGTTAAGCACACGACTTTCGCACATGAGACAGGGGTTTGTTTCCTGTGTGAGTAAATGCTGGGTTTTTATGTCTAGACTTAGTTGACTTAGTAGGCTTATTGCAAGTTTTTTGGATGTATAAAGCTGCCGTATGCACACTGTGTTAATCAACTTTGGTAGAATAGCTGAATAATCCCATTTGTGTTAATGCCATATTTCAGCATTGTTAGGATGCCCAGGAATATACACTTGGGTGTAGACAGCCACATTGGCGATCCTGCCTGGGTGTAAAGAGCATTGTTGGCTAATCGTACGAGCAAGCATGAACGCCCTAAATTCTCTATTTCCATCATCTAAATTGTCAGGATTTGTTGCTTTTCTTGAATCTAGTGATAAAAACTTTTGGTTTTGGAATTGTTGGTCAAACAAAACAAGCAAAGTCAAGATATCACCTTGGGCTTTAGAAAACTGTGATGAGAATTTTTAGAAAAGCTTTAGACCTTTTATAGCCCAAATGATGACAGAATAATCTGCACAAATCTATAATGAAGACAATCATTGCAGAGATGGCATGGCATATATGGATACTATGTCGATATCATGATATAAGACTCGATATCACCTTAGATAGATAGATTTTCATGGTATTAGGGATGTCCCGATCAACTTTTTGGCCCCAACCCGAGTCATTCATGTTCATGTATTTATTACTTATTTATTACAAAATAAGTAAATAGGTCAAAAATCGTTTTGACCTTGTTTCTGTCCCTTTGAAAGAGTACCCTGTTCTTCAGTGTTTGTAGCTTTGTTGCAACCGTTGCCTGAGTTACCTGAATGTACAGCATTTCATTCAGTGTTTATTTTCAGCGTCTGTACATCTTTTTCGCAGATTAGACTTTAATAATGTAAAACTCTTATGTGCTTTTTGCTCCTGGGGCCTTTGTTGTGCGGATAAACACTATACACCATACATGAACGAGACTCTCATACTGAGCTGAAATGAAACAAGTGCTCATAATTCTGGTAAAAAAACACTAATAAACAGACTCACACTGCACTTTTGCTCTCAGTTATGGCACGTGGTGTTTTGCAGCGGGCGTGGCTCAGCCCCTGCTCTTACACACACACAGGAGCTCAGCTGAGTGGAGGAGAAAAGCAGAGTGGAAAGTTTAAGACGACTGCATTCTGTGTGTCTCTGTATGAAAGCTTCCCGAGTAAAAACACCTGTGTGACAGATGACGGTAAACAAAAGATCGGATGCTCCGTAGAACTCAATATAGCCGATCTCGATCAGATAAAAGATGCCTTGATCAGTCCTGATCCTGATTTTTGATATTGGATCGGGGCATGACTATATACTATCATAAGTGTTGTCTCTTCCTGGTTTTAAAGGCTGTATTACAGTAGAGTGATGTAATTTTCTGAAATTACCCGCCTGTTATATTATTTGCCTTTACTCATGTAATCATTATATCAACATGACTGATTGATATTTGTAAAAAAAAATTCATTGTGTTACTATTTTGTGAAAGTACCGACAGTCAGCTGATTAAAAATATTGTGCTATTTGATTTTCTACATATTGCCCCGCTGTAGTGTGGTCCTACCTTTTTTCATAAAACTATTTCGTCATATATAGTCTCCTAATCTGACTTGACTACAGATCTGGTGTGTTGTCTTTTGTGTGCACATGTAACATTTTAGCTGAGGAAACACATCCTGAGGGAAGAGTCAGTGCAAACTTCCTCTTTGTGCTGGCAGCTTGGATCTTCATCTTCCAAGTTTTGAGGCCCTGTAAGCTGCGTGATTCTCAAGCTTTACTGGGCTTTAGGATTTAACTAGGGTGGAAATGGTTATCATGCAGCTCCTCGTCAGCTCGTAGGGCCCGTGGGTGGGGGAGTCAGTGAACAAACTGGCGAGAGTTTAACAGCCCCAGCCTCCTTTGTGTACGTAGTAATGAACTCTTACCTTGGCTTGGAAGGCTGCACTGCTGCCATCCTTGCTGTGTTTTTGTAACCCTCACTAAAAAAGCCTTGCTCTTAATTGTGTCCCAGGGGGCCCGGAGCTCTCAGTATTCACAGCCTTTCCTGTCCCTCGTACTGATCCTCCCCCTCTTCCAACCTTAGCCCCATCATCCCAATTCGACAGGTCTCTACTCTTTAATCGCTCGACTTCAAAGCGCCGTTGTACTGCCCCTCAGGCCCCTGGCTCCTCTGAGACAGGGGGCTAGCCTTTGGGGCCTGGGAAGTAGGGTGAAAGTGTGCTGGTGTACGAGGTGGCTTGTTAAGTTCGACAGGCATGGGTTAAAGAAAACAACAACAAGTAGTCCTGCTGCTGTTCTTCATCACCGTGTCACTAGAGTGAAGTTGATGTTGTGTAATTATAGACGCAGGTTGCAGATGTTTTAAAGGGTCTGAGTTAGACACCTCACACCAGTGTTTGATGAGGCCATCTTTGTCCAGGCGAAAGATACGGGCTGCTGTCTGAGGAGCCTGCTACAAAGAGAAGAGGCCTGGCTAATGTTTGCCGCTGACTTGCCAAAGAGGTGGACACAGTGTCAGCTTTCATCAGCAGCAAAATAGCACCCTCCAAACACGTTACCAGGGGCTGTGCTCTTATCAGGTTTCCATTAAGCACAAAACAATTAACACAGAGAAAACAGATGACTGCGTAATGAGTTCAGTCTGCATCTCTAGCTGGAATAATTGTGTACCGCAAATGAGTGAATACATTCATGCCCGGTGTGTAACCCGAGCGCACCTACTGTAGCGTGGAGAACAAAGAAAATAGTGGGTTAGCTGTGGCCAGAGAAGAGAGAGTGAGTGATTAATTGAGCGATGCCCTCTGATCATAGTGGGGATTGTTTCTCCATCGTGGTGGTTTATCTTTATCTCTGGTGGTTGACTCACACTGTTAGATCAATAAATCCAGATGGGGTGAAATGATAATTCTGCCTCAGCATTGCCCTCATTAAAGCAGCCATTCGGGAGATATATGGCTGCTGGCAATTACCCTCTTTCTCATTTCTATAATATTATCCGGTGATGTATATGGAATTGGACTTGCTTGGCGATCACCAGGGAGAGCTGACATCCAGAGCTGTGGATTTTCCCTTTTATTAAGTGTGTTTATAAAGGTTTGATTCCAAGCATAAAAGGCCCCAGAGGTCATTGTCTGTAAATGTGCCGTTGCCTCTCCGGCTCAGAGGTTTGCTTTTATCAACACTGGTGAGAAATTGAGGGCAAATACAGCTGTGAGGTGTAGATGGAAGAATAGTCACTTCCTCCCTAGGTTTCCTGCCCATTTCCTGTCCCCAGAGGAAGTGTCGCCAGTCAAGCTCCCTGCTGTTTTCTGACCTCTGACATTTCAGTCAAGGTTGGCCACCTGATTGGCAGGATGAGGAGACTTATGGAGGCGAGGAGAAAACATAAAATAGAAGTCCCTAGCCAATTGTGAAAATGTAGTAAAGGTCAGGGCGTGCTTGAAACAAACAAGTTCCTGCAGTGTGTCATCAGATCATGTTTGAAGGTCAGTGTTAAAAGGATACATTATTGGTTTTCAATCAGCTGTGTATCATGACAATGTGGGTAGTATGTGTAAATGAAATGTGGTAAACTTCCCTCCATCTTACCAGTGCTCAGATCCCCCTGCTCATCTCTCATCTCAAACCCAGTGGATTTTTGTTGGCTCTAGGGCTGTTGCTTCAACTACAAATTGCATCATCATGGATGCAAAGAGTACAGAAGCAGATCGAGAAAGAGACCCATCCCTCTCTCTCTGTCTCTCTCAAACTCAGATCAAACTGTAAAACTAAGAAGTGCTGACATATATAAACCAAGGTTCTGTTACTGTATCGCCTATATCTCGCCTTAAATGTTTTCAGACACATAAATAAGTGCTTTGTTTAGCACTGTCTAAACATTGAGACATTTTAGACAAGAAGCAGGTGCTATACTGTTTCCTGTATTATAAAAACAGGCTGAAAATACTGAAATCAAATGTTTTTAGAAACATATTTTAACTTACTGTTGAGCTTACAGATTGCTTGTTAGTAGCCAACTATCATATTGTTTCCTGTGATAAAATGGCCAAGCCTGCATTACTGTGTGGCGCTGCGCATCGTGTTAGTTGTATGTTTTCTCCCTCATAAGCGAAAGCAAATGCCGCAGCCATTTTCTCTGTTTTCTCTGGTCACATTATAGCACCAATTTTAAAAGCATTTGTGTCTTTCTTCTACACAGACAGCCCAGTTTTATGAAAAGAACATCTTTCCAGCAGTGAATTACTTCTTTTATGTCTGTTGTGAATGTCTACGCTCGAAGATATGGTGAAAAGCCTGCGGTCACAGGGGCGAAACACAAAGAATCATACAAACGGAGGTAATAGTGAGTTCACACTTTCGGACAGTCTCTCCTCATGTTGCCGCACTTGCATGTATACACAAAAAGTACACAGAACAGACAGAAGTAGATGTGTTAAAAGTGAAAACAAGAACTTTAGAGAGAAGTTGAAATCCTTCCCACACCGAATACATTCAGACCCAACCTCAGAAGACCTGAGGATAATTAGACCTAAAATCCAAAGTGCGGTCAAGCTGAACAGATCCTAATATAGAGAGAACACCAGCACGACAGCAGCATGAAGCCCTATTTTCATCTCCTGCACCAGCAGTGAAACATCCTGCAGCCAACTGGGCGAGAGTAGGTAATACTTTACAAACTTTTTAATGTCTGTCAATCAAATTCCAAAAGTCATTTAATAGCATGCATTTTCATAGGCTACAGATTTCCAGAAATCACACTGTGAATATGATGCACCATGTGATCAGAGCTAATACTGAATATGCTGAGATCCATTCAGTTTCAAGACCTGTGGCAGGAAAGTGAGACCCGACCTGAGCTGATTAGACCAGGGGTTCCTAACCGACTCACCAGTTGGGAACCACTGAGTTAGACTGAGTATAATTTGGGTCTAGTCCAACTTGAGTCCACAGCCCCCAGTACAATATTGGATACTTTTTGACGATACTTTTTTATTTGAAGCATAGCCACTCCTTCACTCCTCTTATTTCTTTATGGCCACTTCAGCTTCCTCTGTTATCTCTCTTGTGAATTGGCCTGTGGGGTTTAACTACAATACAAACTGTATGTAGATTAAGCACATAATTTGTAATGTGCTAGTGTCTTACACACTGAATAGATGTTGGTGATGCAATAATATTGTCAGAGCCTGAAATAGCAGAGGCTAATCAATTAGTGGCTGCCTTGATGTTTAAATTGCCCGCAGTGCTCGTGAGCTTAAATGTCAATGACTAGTTGGCGAGAGAGATATCCTTAAAAGGGAAGCTATTGAGCGGATGTAGATGAAACCTTTTCTCTAGTGTTGAGTCGTTCGCCGCTTTGTTGGACCCTCAGCGGCCTGGCCTTTCTGTCTCCCTCGAGGGTTCGTCCCATTGTTGTGCTTTCTCAGCCGTCTGCGCTGATCTCTCTTCTCACCCCCATAACCGATTCAATGAGGCTCTGCGATCCTATTGGTGCTCCACTTTCCAGTGAAAAGGGTTTCCATGGAAACCAAAAAATAATGCAGACCCTCACCACTGTTGCTCTCCAACAGCTAATAGCTCTCTAAACAGGGGTTCAGGAGAGACACCTCTGCAACAGGCTTCAGGGTAAAATTTGACCACTCTGCTGCTCAGCACCAGATTACAGACGATTATGTACCTATCTGCTGCTGTTGTGATGGACTGAAACAAAATGGAAAGGGATTACGGTGTTGTATTGCCTAGGGATGTGTTTGCTAAGCCATATGGTGAATATTTTGTAAATGACTCTTTCAAATAGACTCCATACGCTGGCTCCCTGTGCATGTGTAACCACCGTGGAGATGCTATTGATTCCCTGAGCTTGTGCTTTGTAGTGTCTGAATTCAATGGTCTTTGATAAGGGAGTGTATCATTCCGGTGCATCTTCCCCACTTCTCGGATTTGTCCGTTTTCCTCACTCAGGCTTTGATTGCCTTTCCTAGATGCAATCAGAAGCCCCTGTATTGTGTACGGGGGAGGGTGTGTTGCTGCCACTGTCAGTTGGGTTCTACGTCCTGGTGAATCTGATGTCTGCTGGCAATATGGTGTGTCGGCGGGATGATGTGGCTGGCTCTATCAGCCAGAATGCTCCTGGGACATTCTCCATCCCCAGCCCCCCGTCAGACTGAGAATACCCTGCCTGTATTTCACCATCTAATGTGGCAAGAGCTGCATGCTGTTCATGCCTCCGTAGGCAGCTCTCGCCATATTTGATGCTGTAGTTGTCTGTGCCAGTGCTTTGAATACAGCTCCAAAGTATTGTCAGTCAAAACCATGCTCCTGACTATTTTTGCACATCGGTGCTGGAATACCAGCAGTTTAATTGGCTCTCATTGCTATATCGTTATTTTCAGCTGGGAGACACTTGTGGCAAAGCAGTTTAGAACCAGGAGAAAAAGTTTAAAGCATTTATGCTCATTAGACACGGTTGGTAGGAGACGTATCGTGCATTGACAGTTTAAGCCAGCAAGTAAGAAAGCAAGGTATTCTCCTCGCAGTGAATAATGCATGAGTTCAGATGCTCATCAAGGTCACGTCAGAAGCTGTATGAGGAGTCTGTGGTGAGTTGAGTCTTCTAATAAAGGGTAATTAACAAAGTGAGAAGATACACACATTCAAACACCTCAAGGCAGATATTAAATTTTTACCTGCCAAGAAAGGAGGCCTGGACTGCGACCATTAAAGGCACTACCTTTATTTTATTCTTTCCTTGTTAATTTTGCCTTCCAGCTGAGAAGTGAAACATTCACACATAAAACACTGATGCAGTCTTAAATTAGCTCGCTGCTGGGAGCGAGCGCTTCATACATAATAAATGCAAACTCTGTCATTTTAAGTGTCCTAGAATTTTATTTTCTGTGGGTTTTTTTTTTCTAACTCAGTCTTATTCTGTACAAATGAATTACGCATACCAAGACAAATGTGCCACTTTTCTGTCTCCTGGCTGGTGCCTCACTGTTTATTCATCTCATTAGCTCAATCGTGACCTCTGCTTCTTCCTTTGTGCTTCTGTCCAACAGCCCATGAAAACAGGAGAGGAGAGAGAACCGAGAGAAGTCGTCAGCTTCACCTGAACAAAGAAGAGGCACAAGCAGATACACATGGTATGGCAGTATTTTATCTATAAACGAAGCGCACATGGTCTTAAAGAAAACTCTCAGCTGTTGTTCTGCCCAGCATCCGTAATGTGGGGGTGTTGCCGTGAATGATTTCTACTGAATCCAGCAGTGATTCCACTCTCAGCAGATGCATGTTAAATCAGCGAGAGAAACAGCAGAAAGACCTTGTTGACAGACTCTTTTCAGTAAGATGCTGACAGCACAGGCGCAAAGCCATTGTTGCCGTCAACAGGAGGCACGGCGCTGGTGAGAGCCGGTGCACGAAGCTGGTCCTGCGAAGAGGCAGACAAGTGCTTTTGTCCTTTACCCACCACAGCAGGCCAGCACTGGTCTTTGTTAGGCTCTGATTTGCATTGGCATTTGTAATATTAGTATTCAAGGCACGGCTGAGAGGCAGACATGTATAGATTGAGAGGTTAAAGGGGAGTTTAAACCCAGACACATCAGATGTAATCAGTCATAGCACATAACCATAAAAGCAGCAAAGCAGACAAACAAATATGTGTTACATGTGCAAGTGATGTGAAACATTATAACCAGATTCTTGAGACATTATTAGTTTTATAAGAACTGATTTAAAGGTTAATGCTGGTTTATTACAATTTGGGTCTTGCTTTCTGAGTTTTTGACATAATTTAATAAGATTGTAGCGACTAATGAGCTGCTGAGACCTGGGAACACTGCAACATTGTTTGAAAAAAAGAGGTCAGACAGGGTAAGAAACACGAGTTGTCAGGTGACCAAACCCATTTGAATCAATCAAAGGTTGTTTGGAAGGGAAAAGAAAGGCCTAATTTCAAAGACTACCCAAGATTACCCAAATCATCAGGTATAAGCATCCAAAACAGTTTACACTCCGACTTCTTGGTACATTTACTTAGTATAGTGCAGTTTGTTCCTGTGCAGTGAAGGATTGTACCAACATTTTGGATGCTCACTTTCAAGTTTACCCCCAAATAAAGTGGTTCATATCATTTATCTATACTACAAATTAAGAACAGTGTTATCATAATCAGTGTAGATTATTTAAGGGACAATTCACACCAGAATCAAGAATACATATTTTACCTCTTACACGTGGTGCTATTTATCAATCAAGATTGTTTTAGTGTGAGTTGCAGAGTGTTGGAGATACTGTCGAGATTTCTGCCTTCCTTTAAAATATAATGAAACTAGATGGCACTCGGCTTGTGGTGCTCAAAGCACAAAAAAATATGTTTCAAAAACTCAACAGCAATGTCTCTTTCCAGAAATCATAACCCAGCTACTGAAGATAATCCACAGACCGTGTTGTGAGCAGTTTCATGTAGGAACTATTTTCCTTCTACCAAACTACACCCACCAACCGTATCACTGTGCAGAAGGAAGAGTGCATCTACTCATGGACAAGGGGTTTGTGCTTGTGAGAGTGCGAGATGTTACAATAATAACGTCCTCCATGGCTAAGCTGTAACATTAGCTAGCTCAGTGATGCTAGGTGACCCAGCAGTAGATGCACGCCTCCCTCTGTGTGGTGATACAGTTGGAGGGTGTAGTTCAAAAGAGACAATATAGTTCCTAGATGAAACTGTTCACAACAAGGTCTGTGGATTATCTTGAGTAACTGGGTCATGATTTCTGGAAAAAGACATTACTGTTGAGTTTTTAAATGAATTATTTTGGTGCTTTGAGCACCACAAGCTGAGTGTCATCTATTTCCATTATATTGGAGAGAAGGCAGACATCTCTACGGCTGATATCTCCAACACTCTGCAACTCACACCAAAACAGTCCAGACTGATAAATAGCACTACAGGTGAGAGGAAAAATGTGTATTTTTGATTTTGGGATGAACAGCCCCTTTAAAAATTAAAGTTCTTTCTCGACCTTGGAAACTGTAGTTGATCAAACAGTCTCACCACATGGTCTATCTACAGTAGTACTTGCTCCTGAGCTTTTGATCAAGCAGTCTCACTCGACAGAGTAAGTTTGCCCAGAACTTTTTCCATCTTGGTTTAAAAGTTAGGATTAAATTTCACTCTTTATTTTAGAGACAGCGGTTGACAAAACAACCTCATCAGACTGAAATGAAAGTTTCAACATCCACAGTTTCGGTGGGGCAAACTCCATCTGTGAGACTGTGTGATACAATTAGAAGCTCCGGGACAACTAATCAATGAACCCTGTGGTGAGACTATTTTGTTAAATATAAATGAAAAGAAGACCCAAATTATAATAAACCAAAGTGATCCTTTTAAGTTCTGTGATGAATGCTTCAAGAAAGCTTGATCTCAACCGATGCTCTATAATCACACAGTCACAGAGTTACATTAATAACCACATGCAGTACAAGGTGCCTCCGCTGCAGAAAATCACAAGCAAGATCAAAGAGTCATGGATTTTCTGCTACGCTCTTCATGCAAAGGCATTAACACACTTTTAGGTTTATTTCTATGAAGTTGTTATTTTTGCAACGGGGCCTCCGATATAAGTGGATATCTCTTTCATCTGAGGCACAAACATTCACAAGCTTTATCCTTGAGGCTTTTGTTTTTAATCTTTGCATTGCGTTTGAAACGTCAGCCTGTAACACAAATTAGGTTACACTGTTCCTTTTGCTGTTTCTCTCTTTCTTTCGTTGAACTTTAGCTGAGCGTATGAAGGTTTAGATGTGTGTGTGCTACACAAAGTCATCAGTGAGTGATGAAACAGCTTTGAGGTCCTCTTCAGAGGGGAACTCTCTGTATTCAAACTAACATATGGCCTTGCAACAGGGTGTGAGTGATCGCTCATTAGACAAATGGCCGGCCAAGCTGTCCCCTCTGTCGTAAAGTGCAGGGCTCCGCGTCCCTTTGTTTTCTAACAGGAACTAGTGCTAAGTGGAGATGCCAAATACTGCTCTGCAGACAAAGGCCACTCTCACCACATATCCGGGTTGCCGTGGAGACTGGTGTTCTTATTGGAGGGCTGGAGAGATCACAACCGGTGCTAAAAACAACCTCAGTGGATATTACAAAAATTGTGTATCTGAGCCACAAGACAGTCAAAACTAAGATTGTTTTATCGTAGAGAGCATATTTCTGCTCACTGTCAGGATATGGTGACGCTTGAGCACTTGTGTGTGTGTGTGTGTGAGTTGGTGTGTATTTTGTGCTTCTGCGCATGTTTACCCTCCTAAGTTTCCTTTTGTGTTTGGTCCCCTGAGGCTGAAAGCGTTGTCTCTGCTTAAATCTCCCATTGTTTACTTCTGCCGAGGCCATCTGTGATGTAAACTCTCTTTACATGGAGATTTGGCAGAAACAACAGCCTTGAATTGAACGATATATGGTAGAAAACAAGGTCCGCAGAGAACATTACCAACATTTTAATAGTCTCTTGCCTGAGGGTCAAACACTGGTCACATTAGAGTTGGTGGAATTATTGATTGGATTTTCAAACTTTTGGTCGAACTGACATTGATTTTTGCTCCTCATGACCTCATCATAATGAAAAGAATTTGGCTAAGATTGTGGGAACTTGCAGAAAAGAAGGCAAAAATACAAGGACTGCAGGAAAATAATTCATTCTGTTGTCGTCACAGTCATTATTGAGCATTTAGTTCTGAATTGAGTTATTACTCATTTTTGTGGAAAGCCCCAGTGGCATTGTGTCATCTTCCAAACCTCCCCGTGGGAAAAGCCCGAGCTGAGCCCTACCAGGCGGTTAGGTGCAGAAGTGTTTATGTGTTCATTGTGTGCTGATACCACATACCCTCACTGCCAGACAACCAGCAGACTAAGAGCTGGAACTCCAGGGGATCAATGCATCATTGACCATGTGCCTGGGCCTGGTATTGATCCAGCCCCGCGCAGCCAGTTTGTATCTTCACTCAGCCAGATAGAGGTGCCGACACAATTAAGTGAGAATCCCTGCTTTGAGAGAGCGAGGATCACACACACACTAGTGTTCAATAGAAGCCAAAATCTACTCATCTCAATCACATGTCCTCTGCTGGAGTTAACCGAGAAGCTATCAATACCCTTCCCCCTTCCAATCTTTCTTATCTAAGGAGCTGGAGAATCGATTTCACTGTAGGAGCATGAGCAACTGTTAGTACTGAACCAACAGCTGGATGCGTGCCCAGTTGGGATGTCAAGAATGTGGCCTGCAGTGCTGTTGACAACACATGGTCAGTGAGTTTCTGACTGCGCATTTGTTCGTTTTGGAAGTCTTCTCTAGTTAATCAGGCTTTTGTTCAGGAGTGTGTCAGCTGCCTGGTCAGAGGACTTCTGCCCTCCGGGGTTCACACAATCTCATCCGCAAACTGAATAGGTCAGGAGAGCGCCACTCACAGGCTCAGATAAGAATTGCTTGAGATTCACTGCACGTATTGCAACAATGGACTGAGATGATAAATGGCTTTGCAAGGCAGAGCAAATTCATCAGTGGCTGCCTACTTTTTTTTTGTGGTGAACTAGCAGTGCCCATAATGCGTAGAAGCCGTTAATGTTCACAATCCTATATATATACTGTGAAAACTCATTAAGCTAAGCTTGCCTGAGGGTAGATCATTTGTATGTCTCCACCTCAGCATCGAACCAACATGAAGACCTTTGCTACAAGCCTGGCAGTTTCTCCAACTTCCCAACCCCGGCTGAGTTTCTACGCTGTGCTCCCTGTGTGAGCTACTCCCACACACACTGTGTGCTGTGTTGCCTTTGAGCTACTTTCGTACACTTTCTCTCTGCGCTTGTTCACTGTTGTCTGCAAGCTGCATGCCCTCTAAAGCAGCATACAGTGCTAGAGCTGCTTAGCATTCAGTACACTTCAAAGCTCCTCAGTGTGACAGCACAGCCCAGGGCTCATTCTCTCCTAATTGGAGGTTCATTAAGGGACATGGCGCGCCTCAGGGGAGCCCTGCTCACTGCCAGAGGAGCCTGTCTTTATTCGGATTTTGGGGTGTTTACTTGCTGCGGCTGATTTAGGAAGTCATGGAGAAATATGAAAATGGGTTTTTAATTGAGATAAAGGCTGATGTGGCATGTGTGTGGTCCCTTAGTGTCATTGTCGGAGGGTATTAGCACACTCCGGAGAGAGCTTTAGTACGGCACGGAAAAACACACCTGCTCCAGCTGCACCAGGGAGCCAGAGGACGAAATGTGCCATCCCCAGGGTTCAACTACAGGTGATCATTTAGAGGGTCAATGACATTTAAAAGGGTCAAGCTCCAACCCTTCTATTCTCAACAGGGTTCCAGTATTAATGGTTATTTGTAATGCTGGCTCACGCTCAACATGAAGTGAACTGGTTAGCGGGAGGGTGGAGGGTGGCGACAGTTTGGCAAGGAGCAGACACACTGTCCTTGTCATGGTGATCCATTTGTCCGGGGCGGTGGCCAGTGAAGCAGGGGAATACGGACTCACTTCATTAATCGTGCCGAAAGTGTCAACTTCAAGGAGAACCACCCAAGGGTGTACTATTTATATATGCTCCAAATGCAGGTCTATGTCTTCCTTATCTTTTAACCACAGTGGGTTGACATGACCATCATGATCGTGTAGACACAGGCCAAACATACCTCCGGATTATTGAGTTAAGTGTGAAAACAGGCCTGTAGAAATGTGTCAGAGTTCCTCATCTTCATACTGAGAAGAATGTAGGTCAGATGGGTTTGCCCTCATTACAGTGCTCTGGCTTCTGTCGGTCCTGTGAAGTTGATTTAGGATCACTTCTCATTAATCCCCTATCAAACTCAACCATGCTGGGGCTCCACTGCCCAGGCTGGCTGTGGGTCGGCCTTTGCCAGGAGTAAACAATGGGATCTTAGTGCCGTTTGGCATTTCATGATGTCAGTAATAGGAGATGCTGCAGACGTAGATGGAGTTGGCATTTACTGGATACCTCAGGGCAGAGACTGCCACTTAGATTGTCAGATTGAGGACATACATACATACAGTATTTCCAGCTAACAATGTCTGCAAATATAGCAGTGCAGGATTCCTTACGGCTGCGTTTGTTTCATGTTTGTTTATACTGGGTGGGTTGGTTCTTTTTTTGCTAGACTATACAAACACAATGCCACACTTATCCTGACACATTGCTGGCTTAGCAAAGCAGCACACCTGAGGAAGATCTGCCTTTAATCTGGTAGTAATTTGTCGATGTTGTTGTTGCTGCAGCTCCTGGGGTGTGAACCACGTTTCCCCTGTCCACATAATGCACTCTGCAGAATATTCAGAGAGACCTAGTGGTCTGATCACTACGCCTGGGCTGTGATCGATGAGGACCTGCGCTCCCATGGGAGTCATGGGAAAGACCAGTTTGTTTACTCTGCACTTTCTCCAGGGTCCCGGTGGCAGTTTGATTTATACTTTGCTGGTTTGCACCATAAGCTTGTTATTCGGAGCCCGGCTAGGCCCGAATCGTCCACTTCATTCTTAAGCATCCAATGCATTTTAATGCAGAAAAGAAAATTGGCTCCAGATCTGACAGTTGGTTTGACCCTGCGATGGGAGCGAAGAGCGAAAGGGTGAAGCTGGAAGAGAAATCAGACATTTTGTTTGGAGAATGAGATGTGAGCTGAGCCCTGAGAGTTTTTCCATCCGACCCTTTCCTCCCCTTTCCTCCCCCTCCTCGTTCCGCCTCTTCATCCCTTGCTCCAATAAATACAGTTTGCACTCTTCATAGGGGCCCAGGACTAACTGTGCAGAGCAGGAGGGATGAGAAAGGGCCTTTTCTAATGCTTTCTTTCTGAGACTGTAATTTATGCAAATCTCAATTAAGACCTCCTGTGCCCTCATTAGGCCTTTCAGTGGGGCTTAGGAAAAAGGGGGGGTTAATTAAAACCCATCTCCAGCAATGAGGCTGTTGGTTGCTCTCAGAGTACCACTAGGAGAGTGATCAATACCTAAGCATATCATTATGATTTAGAGGAGGTGTTAAACCATAGCTCTAAATCAATTTCCCTGGGTCTGGGGAGGAAAGGAGGAGAGGAAAAATAATAAGCCCTCAGGCTGGTGAGGGGAGGAAATGTTCTCATTCTGTGTTAGCTCGCTCCTGCAGCAGACAAAGACCGCCTTCACATCTTTAGTATTGTTCAATTTTATTGTCACGGCAACTTACACAAGCCCACAACGAGACAAAAAACTTTCTCTGGAGCTCACAGCACATTGAAATTAGAAGCAGGAGGAAAAACAAAGCAGTGCGGGCACACCACAATAAAAGAAAACTAGAGTAGAAAAAGATATGGGTCATGACTTTCTTATTCGCATGACTGCTATACTTTTGTATGAAATAATAATTTGCAGCAACCAATTGAGAGTTTTGTTAAAGACATTGGTTTGGAGAGATTGTGGTTTATTTCACCTGAAAACGGAGAATTTCCGAGTGAAAGGGGTGAAAGGGTCAAGGCTGAATTACATCTGAACGACAGCAGAGCCCCTTCAAAGACAGACAGGAATCAAAGCTGGCGTCGATCACAACCCGGGCTTCACCGCCGTCTCAGGGAAGCAGAGAGATCACCCAAAGGAGCCATCGGACAGCACATCAGGCATTGGGAAGACTGCCTGAAGATTATGAGATTACATCTGACGGACGTGCTGCAAAGTACAGACAAAGAGAAGTGAAAAGAAGGCGTTAAACTTTTTTTTGTTTTCAATTAAAGGTGATGGTGTCTCGCTGCCTCGTTGTGTAAACCTATTTACAATTCCTCAGAGAAGTTGCTTTCTAATCCGCTTGTTTCTCAGCCTCAATCCTGGCTATCACTATGGGAGAGCAAATTAATAATCACAACTACAAAGCAAAGAGTGCCGGTTCGTTTCTGCCAAATAATTAATTTTCTTCTTTCACTGAGACTGCAATTATAGCTGCCCCACAGATTTTTTCCTACTTCAGTTTTTGCAGAATACGTAGAGATGAATCCTTAGACAATTCCTGTCCTCCCTGAGGGGGAAGCGTGTTCATTTCTAGTTTGGTAGGTTAAACAAAAAAAGGCCTCAATGAAGGTTTTGTGGTGCATCAGATATATATAGGTATACAGGGTCATGGATACTGAGGCACCCATGTTGTCTTTTAATGCAGGGGAGGCATTCTTCATTAACCAGGAGTGCCTCCAGGACGGGCCCTCATCAGGTAAAGTGTGTTTATGTCAGATAGAGGAGAGCACAGGGCTCCTGCCTCTCATTACATTAAGTAAAAGAAGCTCCATGGTAAAGGCCATGCGTTGTCGGTTAATGCGCATGGAGCCCAGTCAGGGCTCATATCCTTAAAATGCTCTGAGATAGACAGCCCCCCCGTGTCACACTAAACCCAGAGACCCCATCTGTCCAGAGACAGGAAGTGCTGATAGGGAATCAGGCCTTGTGACTGTGAAAGCGCTTTTTAAAATTACATAAGTTGTCACGGTGTGTGGTGAGATGAGATGTGTCAGGTTGGGTTGACATTTGTAGCCCAAACTTGTAGTTACTTAGGGATTGCTGAGAGACTATAGCTGGTACGGTGCGCCTGAGGGGATAATACAAGGATTTTCAGCTGAAATTGGACCAAATGAACTGACAGGCCTGCGTGTGTGTGTGTGTGTTGTATGTTTGAGTGGCAGAACTCATTAAAAATGTGAGCAGGTTTCTTTTTTGCAGAGTATTATTTTCTTGGCAGTTTCATCTGAATGCATATCCAGAGCTCAGGAGAACGGGAATACTGTGAGCATTTGGCAGGATTCATTAAGTGGCACGTTTTCATGTTTATGTTGTTTTCTTCCAGGGGCAGGGAGAGGCTTCAGCTCGGGGGACGACCATGGAGGGGGACTGTCTCAGCTGCATCAAGTACCTCATGTTTGTCTTCAATTTCCTTATCTTTGTAAGTATTTTTCATCTCTTTCTCAAAGACACTTAATCTGGCTATCTGTGAAGTTAGCGTCAATCTAATGATTTGAGATGGGCTTCTGGCTGCCCCCTGCCCGACTGACTAATGGAGCCACATTTGCATTTCATTAGACGGAGGCAATCTTGATTCTATCAAATTCTCTTTTGATTAGATTTTAGTGTGGTGACACACATCTGAGGCACGGTGTGCCACGAAGAGTATGTGACTGGCACCTGAGTTTATCAGTCTTGATCAGACAATCAAGAGTAATCCTGTTAGTCTGAGCCTGCGAAGGGGGGGAGGGTCTGAGTAAGAAGGTTTGTCTCTTTTCCTGCTTTATTAAGCACAACCAAACCGTTTAGAGACTCCACTCAAAGGCGGTTGTTCAAGGCCGGGGTAATAATGCAACCAACAGACCAAAGAATGAACTTGGCTGTTAGAATCACTCAATAACAACCACTGTTTTTACTGACGTCCTTTGTTTCTCCCTAATGCATTTCACATTCACGGAACACAACCTTTTTTTTTTAGTAATGACTATAATGATAACCTTGGACGATATAGCTCCTTTCATAACATATAATGCATCTCATAGTGCTTAAAAAGAGAAAAAAATCAACACAAATATTTAAATACAGGAGCAAAACGGGTGTTGAAAAAAATAAGATAAAATCTTGAGATTAAAAAAAGGATACTACTAGTAATTAGAAGAAGATGATAATGTTAAAAAACAATTTTAACATTAAAAAAATCATAAAGACAAGTATTAGAAATATAGAAAAACATTTCACATATTAACAATGATGTCGAATTTATTAAAAGCAAGATCATAAAAATAAATTTGAACTGTTTCCTAACTATGAACACAGGTTGCTTGTCTTATTTGCTCCAAACCTTTGGTGTTCAACAACAATAAGCTGCATCACAGTACTCTTGGTACATTAAGCAAGCCAGCGCTAAACGACCCAACTGATTGCGCTGCCTCATGTCGCAGGTGTCTCGGTCAAAAAGCTGCACCTGAACACACCACAAAGACTACAGCCAACGGCCAACTTGCATGTACTGTGCCTGCGTGAGAGAAGATAAATCTCCATAGTAGCAGGTGGAGGAAGTCTGTATTTGTCATTCAAAAAGGGAAACCGGAAGACCGATAGGATGCATTCAAGATGCTAGTTAGCCAGTTAACACATTAACAACACAACCTGATGTTGAACGAAAATGAAAGAATGATATTTACTTTGCGCTAACGAACAATAACACAAACAGTTACGAATTGTTTCTGCAAAGAGCTCTACCGCTAAAAAAAAAAGATTTTTCACTGATATAACAAATTTGTTTCGATCTCATGCCCTCTTTAGTTGTTTGTTTGGTCTCCTCACTTCAGTTTCTCTTTTAATGCACTGAGCTGAACTACAAATCAGAATGGGCTCCTTTTTTTAATTGCAAGCTAAAATAAGTGTCAACCGGAGTACCTTGGTGTGCGCTGGAATTTTGATTTCCTTGTGGTTCGCCGCCAATCAGAGTGATTTCACTCACTGACAGGCTCCGCTGGGTGTGACGCTGATTCAATATTCTGAATTGGTCGGGAAAAAAAGCTGACAAGGGCAAACACGAGGAAGACGCACGCTCACTGCTCACCGACAGCCTGACATTGACCGACAGCTGACTGTTGGCTTGGTGTGTCAGGGCTCTGAGGGAGCGGTTTGGAACATGCTCGGATATGCAGGCAGACAAATGCGAATGTGCAAAACCACTTAGGGCCTTAAAAACAAGTAAAATCATTTTTTTACAGGTTGCCAGTGTAATAATGTTAGACTATGAATGTTTTTTACAGTAGTCTAGGTAAGCAAATACAAAGGCATGGGTCAGCTTTTTAGCATCTTCCAAAGAGAGGTAGGGTCTATTTCTTGTTGATATGTAATTTAAAGTTGAGCTTGTAGTGAAAAACAACACCCAGGTTTTATAATTCAGTCTTATTCTGTAGAGCCAGATTTCCAAGTTTGCTTAATATAACTTCTGTCTGTACATTTAAAGAATTTCTGTTTAAATTTCATTTAATTGAGGGAAATTATTACTCATCTACTGCACAATGATGGAGAGGCAGGTTATCAAGGGGCTGAGAGCATCAGTGTCATCTGGTGCTACAGATAAATATAACTCAGTGTCATCAGCATAACAATGAAAATTGACTCCTCCAATGAGCTTTCAAAATAGCTACCTCCGCTCATCACACCATAACCTCTGCCTCCGACGTGAAGTGACGTTCATTTGCTGAAGCTCAGGTCTCTCCTTCCTGTGACAGGAAGAAGGGGATTGTAGTTGTGTGTGTGAGGCTCAGATCTCTTCCACCCCCTACCTCCATACCTTCTTTTCTTAATCACATGAGTCACCCCACGGTGGCTGCAGATAGGGTTTTAGTGAAAGGGAGGATGGGAGAGGATGGAGGCAGCAGAGCCGTGCATTTCTATAGCAGGTTGGGGGGAGTAGTTGAAGCAGGGGAGACATCTCCACCCACCCCCCCACTGAGGCTTTATAGCACTGTAGATATCCAGCCATTTATCTACCCTCAACTCTTAACCCCAGCCTTTCAAAGATTTGCATTACCAGCATTTTTTCCTGAAAAAAAAAAAGCACAAATTTATTTTCCATTATATGACATCTTGTTGAATGTTGCGTGTGCCACTGGGGATTACACTGAGTTCCCATTAATTTTTAAAATGCAGCCAGTTTCTGTTTTGTCTAACTCGTGTCTTTCTTTTCTCCATCAGCTGGGGGGCTCTTTCCTCCTGGGAGTGGGAGTGTGGGTACTGGTGGACCCCACAGGGTTCAGGGAAATTGTAGCAGCCAACCCCTTGCTGTTCACTGGTGTCTACATCATCCTGGGCATGGGAGGCATGCTCTTCCTTCTGGGCTTCCTAGGCTGCTGTGGAGCCATCCGTGAAAACAAGTGTCTGCTCCTCTTTGTGAGTCGGCTGACAAATTCAAAATGTAGTTGTGTCACTGATCTTGTTTGTGTGCATATATGTTGATTATTCTGTCTGTCAGTTTTTTGGACTGTCATGCTTGAAACAGAAAGCCAAAAGAGCAAAATGCCCTTCTATTTGCCTTCGTGCTGCAAGCCTCATGCATAGTTAATGCTGAGTGAAGCGGGCACAGCCAGAATGTGATTTTTACTGACTGACATGCACATTTTCTGCCACTCATCGACCTTGTCTTACTCTCTCTTTCTCTTTGCCCTCTTTCTTTTGTCTTACTACAGTTCTTCATGCTCATCCTCCTCATCTTCTTAGCAGAGCTGGCTGCTGCCATCCTGGCCTTCATATTCCGGGAGCATGTAAGTTACCTCTATCAGGGTTGGGCCAGTGTAAAAATGTTCAAACCACTTTGATATTTAGCCAAACACCAGATCAAACTGGAATACCAAATTATACCTGGTGGTCATCTTAACTCAGCTCCTGAGTGGAACAAAATGACTCCACATCCCAACAGCATAAGATATCTGTTTAACCCATCACATATCATAGGACCTCTCTGTAATCACTGCATCTGTTAAACCTTTGAAACCTGAAGCGACATCACTTTTCTTGAGCTGGTTTCAGACACATTTCTCAAGTCTTTAAATATGCACTTCTGTGACATGTAAATATCATCTTTTCGCTCCAGATCAGACTGGAGACTTACCCACTTAAAAGGTGGGTGATGGGGGTAGGGATGAGGACCCAGTGGCGTGGTGGATAGAGCAGGTATCCCATATATAAAGGCAATGTCCTTGCCACAGCGTCCAGGGTTCAATTCCAGCCTGCAGCCCCTTGCTGCATGTCATCCCTCCTCTTCCTCACCCCTTCACATTTAGACTGTCCTAATAAATCTAATCTAAATCTAATAAAGGCAAAAAGCCAAAAAAAAAGGTGGGTGAGTAGCCGACTTGCTATCTTCCTACATTTGTAATGTTACTTTTTTAAACAGAAAACACACGTTTATGTCGTGATATGAACAGGAAATGACATCTTATATAGCTAACAGCAAGTAGCCTAGCTTGTTATTAGCGATGGTCATTTAGCTTACCAGAAATTTTCAGATACCTAGCAGACTACTTCCAGCCAGCCTTTTTCGTATTTAGGTTTTTGTAGAAAAATAAGGAGGTGTCATGTAAATAATTCCTCATCTTAACTTCATGCATCAGCCATTCCACATCCATTGCGGTGCTTTCAAAGCAAGCAACAGGAATAAAAGGAAACAGGGACAAAAATTCAGCTTACAACGACATCACTGTGTCAGTCGCAGTTATTTATGATGCCTCTTTCATTGGCTTTAAATTCAAAATATTGCCATACAGATGCAGTTTCAGTTTTCTTGAGACACTAACTCTGCCATGTCTCATCTCGTTACCCAAAAAACACATACATTTTTAGTAAACAAACACGTCCTGTGCTGCTCTGCCCCTCCCATCTCTACTGATCTCCTTCATGTTGCTGGTGCTTGGCTTGAAACTGAATTGCACACAGCCTGTCGGACATTAGTGGCTCAATTAGTCCGTTTATAAACATACTGTTTTATTAATCACATTGTCATATTGCTTGTTGACACTAAGCTGGATTTAGCAACGCAACACCGTCGGCACAGGTTGCTGATTTAGACTACTCTTTAATTGGCCAGAATGTGTCATAATATCAAACCGGTTTGAGCTCGTACACCAGAAAACTACCCAACTCTCGCCTCAGTATTCACCTCATCAGTGCAGTTTCCCATAAAATGATACCCAGCCCTTGTGTCCAGTGAAGGAAACCGGTATAATCCCTGTGGTGACACTAACCTGTGCTCTGTTGTTTCTAGCTGACCAGAGAGTACTTCACCAAGGAGTTGAAGAGACATTATCAGGGCTACAACAACACTGATGTCTTTACCTCCACATGGAATGCCATCATGACTACAGTAAGGCCACAGCACACATGGCAAAGAGCTTACACACTGTAGCTTTTACCAACTCATTGCTTTCACCAACAGTCTGTGGAAACAGGAAGGGTTTGCAGCCTGGCGTCAGGGGGCTATATTTTATAGATAAAATCCTAGACATTTAGGTCAATATTCATGCTGGATTGGTGCATGCACACAGCGGACCACAGGCCAGTGCACAAACAGGCACTCAGAAATAAGGGCTTCTTCCCCTATTCTTTCCTCTCCTCCCACCAGTTTGACTGCTGTGGGGTGAACAGCCCAGAGGATTTTAAGGACAGCCTGTTCAGGATGATGAACCAAGAGGTGGTGCCACAAGCCTGCTGCCAGCGTGCCAGTCAGACCGCGGAGTTGGCCTATATCAGCCATCAGTGCTTAACAGGCAATATGATGTTCCGCAATAACAAGGTAACTTCTGACATCCACCAAGACACCCTCTCTCTCCCTTGCCCTCTCTCCTTCTCCTTCCTTCCAAACCACCTCCAGGCTTAATTAGAGCTGGAGACAGTTGAGGGGTGACATCCAGGGACTCGCTTACTCCTCCATGGCTGATTAGTGCTTTTGGGTGTCATGGGAGGCCATCCTACTATGTGCTGTAGTGTGGAGACACCAGTGTATGTATGAATCTGAGCATGTGTGTGTGTGTGTGTTGGTGTATATAGTGGTTAAATCTTTGTGGAGCATGCATGTGTGCAAAAATAGAGGATAATGAGTGTATATGTGAAAATTAGCTGTGCTTCACAGTTACACACACACCCACATCCCTGCTTCCATGTGTGTAAAGAAAGCCTTGGAGTGAAATGTAATTACAGTGAAAGCTGATAGGAAGAGGTTTTTACCACACTCTCCACCTGTTGTTTTTTTCAAACCACTAGAACAATGCGAGATGCCCACAATGTGTGTGTCTCTCTGTTCATTCACACAAAGAGCCCTCATTAAAAGGCAGTGAGGCTGGAGGCCCTGCTTCCCACTCATTCAACCAGCCTTTTGTTCGGAGCCTCACTCGATTAAAGCTGTGATGTTACTTTAATTGTCTTGGTAATTCTGCAAGTTTATAGCCTATTGATTCTCTGCTGAGCGTCAACGTCTTTGTGTGTCCGCAGGGCTGTTACTCCGCAGTAGTTGACTACTTTGAACTGTACATCTACGTGGCTGGAGCGCTGGCCATTGTGGTGCTGACCATTGAGGTATGAAGGATTTTCATTTCAGTTTAATCGTCACAAATGCAGCATTTTCTTTGTCTCTCCAGTGATGTGAATATTTATTTCAGAAATGAGTGATTCTACATTGAGCTGAGGATGTTTGCCTCAATGTGTGCGGTGTTATTTGAAAGCTCTTTGTATGGCAAGATCTCCATCTAGTGGTGAGACTTGATGCTACAGGAACATAAATTTGACTTTACAGTTGGTTATCAGCATGTTTCTCTGTGCTAAGCTCACTTTTACTACTGTACAGAACACTGAATTTTTTCTCCCTAAATGAACACAGTGTCACTAATAACACAATGACTGAAAAAAACAGCATTACAACATGTATTGCTTTCCATTTAAAGTAGCTTTATTCATTTATTTAAAAAATTGTTTCTAATTGTTCATAAACCAAGATAATAAAATGAATTGTGCTACACGTGTGCATGCATGTGTATGTGTTACAGAAACTAATGAGAAATATTGCAGTATGTCTCAATATGCAAAGTAATGCCAGTGATGTCATACAAAACAGTATACTGTAGCCTATATTCATCACTATACATACATGTGAAGGACAACAAAATCTAACAGCTAGAATATATGTTGGCATTGTTCATTTTTGTAAACCAAAGGTATATTAGATTTGTAAGTTATTGTTTAGCAGATACGTTTCTTTATGTTTCAACAGTGCTGTGGTTAATGTTTGGTTATGTTTAGGCACATAAATCACTTGGTCATGGTCAGTAAAAGATCATCCTTTAAAAAAAGAAAATACCCAGTTTTAGTGGCACAATCCAAACTGGAAACGCAGTGATGTATCTGTAAAAAAACAATCACTTTTCGTGGTACTATCACAGCAGGAAATGCAGCGATGTTTCGGGAAAAACAATCACTTTTCTTGGCACTCTTCAGGAAGGAAACTCTGATCTGATCGTATTGTAATGACTGTTAAATCATCCTGGAAAACCAATAGTAAGGTATTTGAATAATAAGAACACCTGCTTTTTGTGGCACTATCCCCGGTGGAAACACCCATCTCGCTAAAAAATCATCTGGTATTGTTGTTTGTTGGTCTCGATCAGTGGTCTGCAGCTTGGCAGGCATCTCGCCAAGGAATTACGCCATCCATTATCCCCTCCACCTCCCAATGACAAAGTCAGCTCACATACTACATCACTAGAAACGTTAATAATATGATACGTATGAAACGTACAAATCGAATGTATTTGTGGTTTGCAGAAACATACAATGCCAAATCTTTCTTCTGGCCACTGGGCTGGATAGCTACAGATATAGATACAATATTGTATAGCCAAGTTAGTGGTTAATGTTTTTTATTCGTCCATGTTTTGTCAGTGTAGATGTTGCAGTCTAATTTACAGTAATGAGTCGTAATTAGTACTGGTCGACTGTAAATGTGATGGTTGAGTTTGAGTGAGATAACAATTAATGAAATCTAAAAAATGTGGTCATTCAATGCATTTTGTTGCAAAACATCAACAATGTATCTGCTTTAATCCACACTGACTGCTGTTGTGTAAAGAGGGAAATGTATATAACCAACTGTAAAAATGATAGCAATCCGGAGTTGGAATGATATGCTGCTGTTCAAGTATCACATGCATGTCATAATGTTGTTAAAAATAATCTATGTCTTCTTCCCGTGTTCTGATCATTTCCTTTTTATTTTTCCTTCAGCTCTTCGCCATGGTCTTTGCGATGTGTCTCTTCAGGGGAATCCAGTAGAGCTGCTCCATCTGTGAACTTCTTTTTTTAAAAAAGGGAATTCAGGAGAAAAGAACAAAAATGGACACTTGTAAATTTGTTGATCTCTTTTTTCTATTGGCTAATTGGTAGAAAAACCAACTCTTAAACTCTTGTACTTCACAGCTGGACTTTTGAGGTACTGGGTAGCAAAAAAAACCAACACATTCACACACAAACACACACACACTCATATGTAAACCATAGAGAAAGTGGGAGATCAGAGACAAAACTGATGTAAAAAGATTTGTGTGTAAAGTGGAAACAGTAATTTTTTTTGGACCAGGTCTAGCACAGACTGGGTGTAACGTGGGCCAGGCATGAGGACCAGGTGAAGCCTGAGCAGAAGGCACTGCACTGACTTTTGGATGAAGAATATTTATATTAAGTAAAGTTGGCTTAACTGTAAAAACAATGTGTTTTATGTACACTTTGGCTGTTTCCCTTTTCCTGCTCATACTGTATACTGTAACACACTCCCTTTCTCCATTCGCCTTTTCTACAGCCACTCTTCTTTAATGCTGTATTATACAAGCTCTGTGTGTCTGTGCGTGTGTGTGTGTGTGTGTGTGTGCGTGTGTGTGTGTGTGTGTGTGTGTGTGTGTGTGTGTGTGTGTACATACTGGACGCTCTTTTTTGAATGTGTATGGACTAGTTTGTGAGCATGTGAGCTCGTGGCTCTTCATGACCCTCTCCCAAGCTTGAAAGCCAACCTCTGATTCTTTTTCTATTTGTATGGTGATGTTTATTGCAGTAGTGGTTATAATGTGGTTTTAGGTGGTGAAATGTATGTGTATGCATTTGTATTAGATTCTTGAAAAGTCAATGACATAAATGGCATTCTAAATGACCGTCCTTGTCTTTTGCTTTCTTAAAGTGGTTGCACAATTACAGATCATATTCCTAAATTAAATTAAACATGCGTGTAATTCTGCAATTAATGCTTATGAGTAATGAAAATGCATCCTTGCATGATGGAAACATATACAATGTATGGAGGTTTTTCCAGCTTTTTATTTGTTATTAAAAGTTAAAGTTTGATAGGAGAGATGAATGAATTGTTAAGAGTTTTTAAAGAACAGCTTAAAGATGTTTTTTCCTTGCATCTGACCCCATGATAAAATCAATTTTCTAGTTAAACTGCACAACCAAGTTATTTATCAGAATAGTCAGAATAGACAGTTCTCTGCGGCCTTGGCCATTAGTCTCTTCTAATAAATCAACAACAAAGCATTCATCTTTCCTTCACTTTTTTGAGATGTAAGGTATTGAAACACAAAAGATGGATGCCTCATTTATCGATGAGCCGAAGCATAATGAAGTGTGTGTAGGGTCCACATACGGCTCTCGGTGTTATTGTGATAATGGGCTCAATTTCACCTCAAATGCATTAGTGCATTGATTTTTTTTTCTTCCTGCAAGAAAAATCCATGAGAAGTGTGAACAACATACTGGAAAAATGAATAAGGTCAAGTTCATCCTGTGCAGATATGCCAGAACATGTGGTGCGGTAGCAGAATGCTAAGTAGAAAATATACCCCCTGTTTGTCTTAACAAGGACTGGCTGCACAAAAGACACTTTCACTATGGCTTAGAGCCAACAAATATGACTTCAGGTACACATCCCAGATTGTTTGTCGTAGGTACAAACCTGCCTATTTCTTGAATATGAACACTAATGTGTCAATTACGACCCTAAACAAACAACAGCAGCAAAAAAACATATGTGACAGAGCTCCAGCTCCAGCTTTGTTCATTTTATTGGGGACATTTGTGTTTTGTGAAATAATTTAAGCTACAAATACATTTGACAAGAGAGAAAAACACTAAGGTGGAGAAGTAAATACAGGTTCCTGTGGTCTGCAACAATCAGTTTGTGCACAACACTGGCACAACACCAGCGCCATTTAATTTCATAATGCAGCCTATATTTATTTATTTATTTATTTGTCAGCAGATGTGACTGACTGCTGCAATGCTCTCAGCTCAGAAACAGTCTGGAGGCAAAATGGTAAATTTGCTTTAAATGAAGTCTTTATTTTTATGTAGCTGAAAGTGCAAAACTAATTCTGGCTCAACCCCACAGAACAGTCTTACTTGCTGTGCAGCCAGCAATGTGATTGATTACGCTGACATATTGTATATGCATGCAACTTCCTCCATTTTACATAGCCTTGATTCATTGTACACCTCTATGTTTTATTACAAATGCAAAGTCCCTTACTCATCACTGCATTCTTTATGATTTAGTGAGTTGGATGTTAATGACCACTCGCAGACAACAGCACTGGTACTATAAACCAATATTGGTTACCAGCTACGCTCCTCCGAATGGTTGCTTTTTAATGTACCCTGGGTTTTAACAGATCTGGGGAAAACTTGATTTTCCTACAATGCACCATGGACATGGAACAATCTACAAAAGATCTAAAATTAGATTCACTTATATACACTGATGGGTTTAAGGGCATCATTAGGAATGTGAGAGAGGCCACCATGTTTGAATAGTTGTTGTTGTTTTATTAAGATAAAAATAAGGTAAGATAAGATAAGATAAGATAAGATAAGATAAGATAATCCTTTATTCGTCCCACAGTGGGGAAATTTGCATCATTACAGCAGCAAAGGGAAGGTGCAAACAGAAAGCATCAGTAGAAAAAAAACAAACAAAGCAAAATATAAAATTTAACATAAAGTAAGTAAACTGTACAAAAACAAAGAACAGAACAACAAGCAAACAGTATAAAATCTCAAAATAATATAATAAGAAAGCATCAAAAAGAAGCAGAATATAATAAAGAGACAGACTGTATGGCTGGTTTTACATTATTGACCAGTGGAAGTATAAATAATGCACAGTTTAACAATAGTGATATTGCACCTGAGTCATTGATTGTAAGCAGTAAAAAATAAAAGCAAGATAAAATATTAAATAGACAGGCTGAGTGGCAAGACTTACATTATTGCACCTATCAAGTGTAGATATTGTCGATTTTTGTACTATATGTTGTATTTGCTGCATGTTAATGTAATTGGACTGGCTGCTACCTTGGTCAGGTCTCTCTTGTAAAAGAGATTTTCAATCTCAATTAAATTTCCTGCTTAAATAAAGGTAAAGTAAGTAAGTAAAATTAAACAAGCTCCTATATTAATCTAAAGCGGTGCATCTTTGGCCACTAGGGGGCAGAAAAACATCAAAACAAGATGGATGCTGTATCCTGTAGACAGGCTTGTGGAGCCGTCACCTGTCCGCAGGTAAAAGTGCTTCAGGCTGACGTGTTCGCGAACAACAGCTTAAATATTCACATTCAGTGGAAACGGAGCAACATAGATATTCAGTTGGAGTCATGTCTCTGGTCACCTGAGGGATGTAAGTAAGGGCAATACATGTTCAAGCTCTACTTTGGTTTGTTGTGGCTTGCTAGGTGTTCAGCTGCTCTGTGTGTGACCAACACGTGTCACAGCACACATTTCAGCTACATTGCCACTGCAGATGTTTTTAACATAGCCACACACTGGATTATGACAGCTGCAAAGAGGATGCTATCAGGGATATTTATCAGTCCATTGTTTTTCTGTTAATATAGCATATTTCTTAAATAAACATCAGAATATTGAATTGAGTAGTGTGTCACAATTCACCAGAGCCCAAAGTGACGTCTTTAAACGGCTTTATTTAGTCTGACCAAACATTCCAAACACAAAGATATTGAAATTACAAGGATATAAAACAGACAACAGCTGCCTGTCTTAGTTATCAACAATCAAACTTCCAGTTACTTCACGCTGGAAGAAGTTAAACTGCAGCAAAGGTGCCCTGAAGAGAATTATAGATTGGGTAACTAAAGCTACTGAGAAACAATATTTCAGACTTCTTTGCAAATAAACAAATTGACAATGTACATGCCATGTACCCTTACCCTGCTGGTATATATCTGTATACTATATAGCTACCATGATATAGTATGTGATTCTATGAAAACATATACTGTGACCACATACTGTAGCTGAAATTTGTATTTGGGTCACAGAATCTGAGAAAAAAGCCAGTCTTTCACAGGTTCCAGGTCTTCATTTTCTCTGCTTGTGTTGTTCAGATATGTAGGCTACTCACTGGTTACTGCTTACTAGGTTACTGCAAGGTAGCCTTGTAAATTAACTGTCTTTGTATATAGGGCTAAACACAATTTGGAGTTGTCATCATGGGAACATTTTGATGGGCATTTTCCCTAATTCTGACATTCTATAGACTAAATAGATAATACTTACTCACAAAAATGATAAAGAGAATAATCAGTAATGAACACGGTATTTTGCTTATGTTATTGCTGGCCTAATGTGCTAATTATGAGTATGGAGCATACTATGCAGCCACATGATTTTCTGTAATGCACCACATCACTTGCACTGTCCTGCAGATGTTGAGGACATTAGGGCATTCTCTTTCTGGCAAAGAGCACCATCCTCAGGTGAAGGACTGAGTTAAAGATGTGCTGGAGAGCCTGTGTTAGCTCACTGCTGCATGCTCTCAGCACTGAACAAGGTTTATTGCTCTGCCTCTCCAGCTCTCCTCTCACCTGGGAGACACAGACCCACTGTTTAGGTGTGTGAAGTCACTGGAATGTAACAGTAAAATAGTGAGAGCGAAGTGCACTATTAGGCTGGGGGGCGGACATATCTGGACTGAGGTTCCCCAGTCAGGCTTCGCAGGTGTTACTCATTCACTCTTTCCTGGTTGCCCTCCATCATTTGTCCTGGCTGCTTACAGGCAGAGATTCTTTGCCATGTTTCTCCTCACCTCCCTCACACTGTTGTGTTGGAGCGTTTCACTCGTCTCTCCGTAGGTGTTCTTTCCATCTTGAATTTTATTCAGCTCCCTCTGGGGTTGCTTTTTCAACGGCACACATTGAGCCTGGCGTAGATCTAACAAATAGTAAGTCAGATAGACATGTTGAGTTCAACAGTTGCAAAAAGCTGTCTCGTTCTTGGCTACCCTTTAAAGGGGACTTGTTTGCTATGCATTCTGGGTAACATGGGACTCTTTTCCAACTTAAAAAAAAAAACATCAGAGCGAGCTACAGCTTCAAGCTGCTCAGTGCTGCTGATGAGTGAAGGAATACGAGAGGTAACGTTTCAAGGGCTTACTGGGGTCTGTAATAATTCTTTCCCTCCTCACAACACTGTTCACAGACCACATGTTCGCTACGTTTTTGTGTTTTTGGCAACAGGTGACTGAATAAATGGAAATGCTCCTATTATTTCTGGGAAAGACTTGCTCTGAAGTGGCCAACATTTTAGACTTATAGGACTATTTTAAGAGCAACTATTTATAACTTAACAGATGAGAGTCCCCGTGCTCAGGCTGAGGGAGATACTGCGTTATCAAGTTATTGTCACCTTTAAGGGGCTGTTTGTTAGTTATTTTGGCTGAACTTTGTACATATCAGGATGCTCTTATGGTTTTTTTTCCCCTAAATGTGTTGTTTTCTTTAACCCCTACTGTAGTTTCTTGCAGAGTGTAAAAGAAAAAATTCTAGACAAATTCGCATATGGTTTGCATTTAAGACTAGACTTTCTTTTTATTTATTTATTTATCTTTTTTTTTTTTCCCCCTAAATGTATTTCTTAGGTTTTCAAACAAATCCATAGTACCAAGTTTCAAATAAGACTTTAAAGGTCCACTATGCAGGATTTAGGGCCCTCTATTGGCAGAATTGGTATAATATTCACAGCTATGTTCTCAATAGTTTATAATAACCTGAAACTAAGAATCATGTATTCATTACCTTAGAATGACCCTTAAGGAGCGGGTCCTCCTCCACAGAGTCTGCCATATTGAACGGACACGCCAAACACTGGCTGTGGACAGGGCCAGTCATGTTTTTGTGTTGATTACCATAGTTTTCCCACACGCTTGCCATGCAAAAGTTTCAGCTGGTTGCAATCTGCAACCTCACCACTAGATGCCACTAAATCCTACACACGGCTCTTTAAAGTAATTACACAACCGAGGATCAAAGAAAGAAAAGACACATCGCACCTTTAGTAGGAAGCAAAGAACAAACAACTGGTCACCTATGAGATCCAAGAAATTATGTTATCTGCGCATATGAGGAATATGCAACGATAAAACACAATGTGAAACATTTAAATGACAACTTTGGTATTTTTCAACCTGGGCTCCATTTCCCCATGTATATGTGTTCGTATGATTCATGGGTACCACTTGTTCTAAAATTGGTTCAGTATTGAGCCGCGAAACAAGCTAAAACGGTAATGGGGGCAAATGCGTCCCGTATAAAAGTGCTTTTTTTCGCCACTGACCGGTTCAGATCGCCAGTGTTATCTCTGTAGATAGCATATTGTAGCGGCCCTGGGGCGGCTCAATACTGAACCAATTTCAGAACGAGTGGTACCCATGAATCATACGCACACATACACATGGGGAAATAGAGCCCAGGTTGAAAAATACCGAAGTTGTCCTTTAATACATTAGGTAGGGACTCTGAAAATGGTTTATGGTAGCAAAGGTCAGTTTGTTAGCAAATGCACTCATGTCCTCTTAAAACTAGCAGATGACACACTCAGCATACATCTATTTTTTTCATATTAAAAAAGTAGGAAATATCTTTAATCCAAGAGTGATGGGTAGGGAGAGCGGGAGATTTTCACATAGCAAGAATCAAGTGTCTTGCCAAGAGAGTTACAAAAGCTATTCTTTGTATAATTTAATGTTGCAGGCATTAGGGTGACTCCGAAAAGGGCAGTGATTGCAGATGGTTTGGCAGAGACAGAGATAACTTGTGAGATTTTGTTGAATATTTCCAACCAAAAGTTATGCAGAAGACCAGATTTAATTATTAAACTATAGTAGATATATACGGGCATGGCTGTGTCAACTCAGTTAATATCAGTTAAATGAAATGCAGAGATGCCCAGTGTTTTGTTTCTGTTTTGCATACTTAAATTCATAAAATACAGATTTTCTTTTGCTGTACTTGAACCTCCTTTTCAAAGGAGATTTGTCAATATTATATGTTTATTGCATTGTTTTTCTCAGGGACTTTATTTATATGTTTGTTGTTGTATCCTGCTTTTTAATAATTACACAGAATTAAAAATAATAGGGGAGATAAAACTTTGGCTGAAGCCTTCCAAACCGTCCACACAACCACACATGTGATTACAATTTTCCTAACAGGCTTATTAAGAAACACACTTTTAGACTTTTGGGAATGTATGAATACTTGTTAAGCTCAAGGTGAAGCGAACAACGGCCAGCTGACTTCTTTTAGTTTCCCTGCCTCATTACCATATACTGGAGCTCATTACAGTCACCTCAAATAAAAAAAGAAATTTGCAGCTCTGCTTCCTGTGCCATGCACGCCGAGGGCAATCAACAACGGTCGCAAAACAGTAACCAGTGGTGTCAGTGAAGCGTAACCAAACTGAATCATAAATTCAAAAACCTGTACAGCATCTCACAAAAGTGTGTATTCTTTCAGACAATTTTAAACTTTCATTAGTGTGTTCACCCTGGCTTTTATTTATTAGCTTTCACTTTAACTTGTACTACTGTACTACTTATCGTACAGTGTATATTTCCCCAGACGCTAAAATATTTAGTGTTAAACAATCAATGAAAAATTCAGCCCAGTTTCCATCATGTTCAGTAGCCAACAATAATTAAGCCCACCACATGAGGGCGGTAGCATTCCTACAACTGCTCCATCCACTGCTTGTCAATGTATATTTTCCTCTGAGCATCAACAAGAAGGGACCTTTGTATAGAGACTGAGATGTATGCATAAGAATTTCAGCAAGTATTTATTCATCATTATTTAATATGTAGGTTGCTTCTTGAGGTAGTTATGTGTGTGTTGTTTTAGTATTTAAAAATAAAGACCCGAGTACGTTCATCTTTATTTTCATAGGTTAGAAATGAGAAATGAACGTAGCTGTCTGCCACACACAAATATGATTTAACACCATCTGTATGCATATGTTCCAAGGCGCCCTCTCACTGACTCTGTAAACACGAGCTCCAATCTCAAGAGGTCTGAGATTTTTAATCTGACAAACTCTGAATGTTGACTGAAGCAAATTTGACATGACTATAAGGCCGGACCCTCAAATTAAAACAGTGTGTCTTTGGTATTTTAGGCACATTTTGTGTTTGACCTGCTGATCAGAAAGTAAGCACCAGTAGCAGTCAATGTGTCAGAGCGCACCCCCCACCTTCACCCCACCACCACCACCACGTCTTGCATTTGAAGTGTCTGCACTGGTTCAGGTCAGGTTCTCACTGAGTATTTAACAGCTGCTAAGTGTTACTGGTGGTCAGCACGAGCAGCTCCTGATCCTGGTGGTTTACTCTCTGCAGCACACTCACGTACAAGCCTGAGGTGTCTGCAGCCATCCTGGTGGCATCACAGCAGATATATAGACTGGAGCAGCTATTTTGTAATACTCCTCTTATTGCATCTGCCTCTGGGATGACAACACTTGAATCTAATTTAGAGCCGTGAAATTAAGTTGAAAGCAGCTCAATTTCAAAATCTGGCAAAAAATCAGTGTGTTGACACACTGGGAGGATTTTCTTCTGTTTGTCATACCAGATTAAAGGCTGCTTTAATTTTACTGAAAAATAGAAAAATGAAGGATTTATTCTGCTTTCAATTTTTTTGCAAATCACAAGTAAATCTTAAATCTTTACACTCAAGTCCCGAACTTTGAGTTTCAAGTTCTAAACAAGTCATAATGAGCTCTTCAACAAATGTAACGTCATTAATAAATTTACAAAAAGCACTAGCTTGCTAGCTATGTTAATATTTGCCTCGACTTACTGTCGGTTTGTGCAGCGTCAAATGTACTGCAATATTTTATTCAAGTTTTTGTACACAAACAAAATGAAGTTTGGTATAATTTTAATGAAACCTGACCCTCGGTTATGTAATGTTGGTTCTCTGTGGTTCTTCTTCTTCTGCTACTAGATTGGATGCTGTCCAACTAATTGGATCTGGGGAATTATGTTTGGACTTGCTGTGAATATATAACGTTAACGTTCGTCAATTCAGGAAATGAATCGATTGGTGGCACACTTTTTAACCTTTGGGCCTGGGGGAAGGCATCATGTTTTTTCAAGCTTAAAGGCTCGAGTCCAAGTGAAGTCACGAGTCATTGGTGTTTAAGTGCAAGTCAAGTAGTGAGTCTTTTTTTATTTTCTCAAGTTTTGTCTAAAGCCATCAAATCTGTTACTCCAATCTGACTCGAGTCGGAGTCATGTGACGAGTCCACACCTCTGGTTAGTGGTAAAACGTCTCTCAGAGCCTCTTTGATTGTGTCAGCATTTTCCATCTTAATTGTGGCCACAAGAACATCCTCGCAAAAGCTTTTGCATCCTCTCTGTGGTACCAAATCTGAGCAGAAGAACAGACACTGAACAGCATGCTGCTCCTTTGTTGTCATTATTTTGCCAGTAACAGGAGTAGGATTTGTAGCCTTCCTACTGCCGTTAAGGAAACTTGTGTAAAAGCCCTTAAAATAATGTTTGATTATTTTGTAGTTCGGGGTCACTGCAGAGGCTTGGTGTTGTAGTATTTACCTCTTTGCTCTAGTGTAGTCTTGCACCACTCCATCTCTTCTTTCCTCATAAAAATTCCAACCAGGAAAAAAGGGAGAAGAGAGCAAGGGATGGGGGTAGTGGTGAGGCTGAGGGGCTCCGTGTTCAGTTTGTTTTAGCCCCCTGTTTGGAGAGGAAACTTTCATTGCTTGATGATTTATGAGTGGTTAGACTCCCAGGGGAATTAGAGAGTACTTTTTCCTGCATGTAATAACCCACCCTCTAACATAAAACTTACGTTTCTCCTTTGTGTTGTGTTTATCCAGTGTGAAAGGTGTTAGGTCCGGTGGGGAGTTGAAGGGCCCCGGAGAAACCCCTGAGGACCGTTCAACACAAACCATACCGGGGGCAGATGATTCACATCTGCTGCAATGTGACCACAAAACCCATTGTGAAAATGTGAGAATCTAAAAAAATACACAGTGAACCAAATAATGCTGGAGCCCTCAGTCACAGCCTCGCTGTTGTGGTATAGAAAGACTGAATTGTCCCACAGCTACTGAGTCCCACAGAACTAGTGGCCCGGGACGCGACAAGACAACCTTTGTGACGCACAGTGTGGTGCCCATGACCCAGCGTGAAACAGGAAGTGAGCTGGAAGGGCCAGGAAATGAGTCTGTAGGGATGGGTCGTTTCTCAGGCCGAGCATCACCACTGTCTTGAGAGTTCTCTTGAGCTGTGTGACTCACTTGTGGAGCATGTGTTTTCAGTCCACAGGACTTGGATTTAGATGATGACTACAAATAGATGGCCCATGCTATCCCATGTGAGGAGACCACAAAGTGCTCTATGGTTACAAAGGAGAAGAGTAATGTTTTTGCGGCCAGCCGTCAGCCAAGTGATAGGGACTGTATGAGGCCACATTTTTCCTCATTAGTTATCTTTGTTTCGTTTTTTACTTCTGCCCCCTTAAGTTTCTGTGTTACAAAGTTTCCACCCAGCTGGAGCCTAATGCAGCGCTTAGCTCCTCATTGCACGCCTGATTTTCTCACCCTGTGGCCTTCGCTGTCAAGCCGTCATCCCTGCCTGTCAATCAGGTCCAGAGTGACCCGTTGCACATGAGTCCGCGAGAGGTCAACTGTTGTGTGTGTATGACCTTTGAGCTCTGCAGCAGGAGGGCTTTTTCTGCAAATGCACTGAACAAGGCTGGACTTGAGTGCACAATAAATCAGAAAGATGCTCCACCGCCCCCATATTCACAAGATTCATAATTGGAAGCATATTGCCGAGAGGAAAGACAAAATGCTGCTCTAGAGCAAAGAGGTTGAGGAGGTTAGAAACACAGTCTGATAACAAACTTGAAGGAGGAAATCATCAGTGGACAGGCTGCCGATTCAGTGCATCGACTTAAATTTTAAGGGGCTGCACAGGCAGAGAAAAAACTAGGGGAATCAACAGGGTGAGTCATTTCATTGCTACAGCATGCCAGCTGACAGTTGAAGCATGTTTTATCAGTCTTATTATTTATGGTCTACCATATGCATCCTGTAAATACAAAAATAACAGCTTTTATAAACTTAACCAATCTCATCTTATAAGCATTGCTTCTGCAAAAACACACTTTTATATTCGCTTGTTACTTTTAACAGTGCTGCTGCTCTACAACAATACACAAGTGCTGATTTAACCCACTAACCCAGTGTGTTAGCGCCACGCCGTTCACCTCAGTCTGCCCAAAAACCTCCACCCATGTGTCAGTACCACTTTAAATCCTTTCCCTCTCTGTTTATGTTAGCATGTCAAAAAGCCACACTAGACATTTCCACACTCTAATAAACTGGAGTTTTATTAGTGGGAGTCAGTGAATGATGTGAGCCATCGTGAGGCTGTCTCCATGGTTACAGACCACAGTGATGCCTGTCATGCAGCTGGCGCAGCATCGATGGGGAAAATGGAGGAGAGGTTGGAGACAGACCACAGATTAAAGGGGTAGTTCACCCCAAATTGAAAAGTATAGATTTTTCCTCTCACCTGTCATGCTATTTATTAATCCAGATTGATTTGGTGTGAGTTGCCGAGTGTTGGAGATATCAGCTGTAGAGATGTCTGCCTTCTCTCAAACATAATGGAACTTGATGGCACTCAGCTTGTGGTGCTCAAAGCACAAAAAAAGAAAGAAGTAATTTGAAAAACTCAACAGCAATGTCTCTTTCCAGAAGTCATGACCCAGTTATTCAAGATAATACACAGACCTTGTTGTGAGCAGTGTTATGTAGGAACTATTTTCTTTCTACCAAACTACACCCACCAGCTGGATCACAACACAGACGGACTCATGCATCTTCTGCTAGCTCACCGAGCACCACTGAGCTAGCTAACACTACAGCTTAGCTGAGGAGGACGCCATTAATGTTTACATCTTGTGCTGTCACAGGCACAAGCATCTCGTACACGAGTAGAGGCATGCTTCCCTCTGTGCTACGATACGATTGGTTGCTGTAATAGGGTCACGATTTCTGTTGAATTTATGAGATGCATTTTTGGTGGCATGCACACCACAATTCTAGTGCCATCTAATAACATTATATTTGACAGAAGGCAGACATCTTTATAGCCGATATCCTCCAACACTGATTTTTGGGTGAACTGTGCCATTAATAAATCAAGCTAATACCTTCTCAAACTCGCTGTGATTTTGATTCTAGCTTTGCACAGTGCCCACTAATCCAAACAGTACTTTTGTGTTGTATTTTACAAGAGGGTTTCCCCTTTGTTGCAGATACAGTAGAATCACAAATATCACACAGCCTTCAGACCAGATAGAAAAGAAAACATTATGGTTACTTGCTAAATGGAAAAAAAGTACAGATAAGACGTCTCAGCAACATTCACACAGAGGCCTCCCAAAGATTTCATATACTGCTAAGTGCTGTAAGGAAGTCATGATGGACTGGTCCTTGTGTACCTACTTCAGTTTAAAATCAGTATATTGCTGCTGAAGATGTGAATGAGAGCAAAATGCAGTTCAGACAGAGTGTGCCGAGTTCAAGGTGATTACCGCAACAAATAATAGCTTGTGAAGTTATTCAGTTATAATCCAGCTTTTTTTTTTTTTCATTTTCCTCACAGCTTGTCAGCAAATGTTCTGAGGTACAGTACTGGTCTGCAGCCCAGAGGTTGTGAAACCTCTGTTTTGTTTTATGTTTTTTGTCCCTGCCTGCAGGTATACTGATATTTTTGAAAACTGATATTTTTCCCCTCCATTTAAAAGCAATAATTCTGTCCACACGACCCTCATTTTACAAAGTATCTCTGTCCACACTAGAACGCAAAAACGACTCCAAGGGCTTACTGGCATTAGCTGCTTTCACCTTTTTCAGAACACTGAGAGATCTCATCACAGTTGATTATCGATGACTTTAAGGATGACGGAGCTCAATCAAACATACGAGCGATACTCTGGACATGTGAAATTTTTCCATCAAGTTCTCACTGACAGCAAACCCACTCTGGAAAGCATCTCAACATCTGCTGGTTTGACTAGGTTTGAACCAAAACTGTCATTTGACTTTTTTGGCTTTTTGCCTAAGTCTAAGCATGAAAGAGAGGGGACAACATGCAGTTAAGGGCCACAGGCTGGAATTGAACCCGCAGCTGCTGCAGCAGTGACTTTGCCTTTGTATATGGGATGTCTGCCCTGCCCACTAGGCCACTGGGAACCCCAAAACTGTAAGTTTTGATGGATGCTGAGTTATGCAAAACCACTGGGTGCAGCAGGTGCTTCCAGTCATCCCTGATGTGATGCAATAATACTAACTTTTAATGTAAAGTAGTCATTAGATCAAGCATTTTTAACAACATGTGAGCAAACTGGTAGTCCGCCATTCTTGTTATTGTTCCTAGCATATGCTCGTTACACAAAGCAACAATGGGCATGTGCGAATTGAGGAGATGATGTCATCATTTCCCAAACGCTCCAATTTACATACCCACATGCATATACAGTAGCCAGAGTATGGAAAATCTGCGCCTTTGAAGTTGATTTAAAAAACCTCCATTTTAGCAACCTAAAATTTTGTTTGTGTGCACATGAGAGGCCAAAACGTAGAGGAAAAGATCATATACATGTAGACAGGGCCTTACACAGCATGTCATCAGCCATGTGAATATTACAGGAAGAAGGGAGAGGACCACTTCGTCATCATACTTTAATAAAAGTCATTCTGATCAGGAATGACCACGTGTTTGCAAATTTACAACACTGCAGATGTGCTCCACAGTATGAGCATCAAAAGAGATGGAACTGATCTGGTTGATAGAGTTGAGTTGTAGATACGTTGATAGGTCAGGCTGGCCCCGAGCCAGAGACCCCATTAGAGGGAGCTCAGGAAAGTAAGGTATCCATGCTCCTCTCTCAGTAAACCTCCACTCTGATCTCACCTCTGAGCAAAGTCCTCCTCCTACACGTACCTCCTATTGCAGACACCATGACCTGTCGGATCATGTGATGCACGTGACATGATGACTACACATTTTGGATTTTTGTTTATTTCTGTCATCTTGAGTTACATCCTTAATTGTCCCAACAAAGTCCCAGTGAGTATTGCTTCACATCACAGCTCAAACAAAACCATCCTGTCTCTCGCTCCTGCTGTTTGCCTGTTTTCTTTCTTTACTCAGTTGGCAAATCTTGCTAAAAACAGATGTCACTACTTTTAGGTCAGTGGTATATTCAAGCTGTTTAGGATTGGTTTCTTATGTGTGTCAAAAGCTTCGCTAAAAGTGAGCTGTTTACTGGCACTCTCGGCTTGTAATGAGGGACGTTTTACTGGACAAAGTGATGTATGTGGTGTTCCTTCCTCCTCAGCCGCCTGCTCCTCTCCACAAAGCCGTGCTGAGGGGCTGCAGTTCTGACTTATGGCCACAGCATGAGACTGCTCGGCCTTTTATGTCCCTCAGGACAGCATCAATATATCAAACTTCTGCTGGCTCTTTTGATTTACGACGACACGTCACTTGAAGTTATTTGAGTGAGGTAGACTTCAGTTTCATAGTAGCAAACATGGCCTGCGTGAATTTACATGTCGGAGTCTGCAAGGTGAAGTTTGTTTTTTTTTTTTTTATTGGTCAGCATGCTTGTCATTTTCCTTTGGCTCCAGACCTCTGCAGTTCACAGGAGCTCCTTCATTGGTCCAAAATTAAGTGGAAAAATTTGATTTACAGTGCGAGCACCAGCTTTATATTCAAAGCAAAGGGATCATTTAACAGTGTAAGCCAAAGTGTCAGCTCTAAAATATGACCTATAAGAATTTTTTTGCTGAAAGCTGATATAAGTGCTGATTTACAGCCTTGGCCTTGCTAACGATGGCCCTTAATGAGCAGCTCAAGCATCCACTTGTTTATGGAGCAGGCTGATTGACAGGGCGACCAATGGAAAAATAAAGTAGTGAATTGGATCTGTCCCGTCTTTGCCATATCAGCAGGGCCCTAATGTAGTGGGGTGAACTTTGAAGTGCCCTAATGGTCTTCATGGTCCCTTAACCATGCAGGCTTCTATTAAGGGTGTCAGTGGAGCCTGGCTGGAGCAGCGTGACCCATTAGATTTAATGAGTGCTGTTCAGGGCACAGTGGGCTGCTCTTCTTCCTCTCTGTGAGTGTTTATTTATCTCATCTACCCGCGTTTTAGACAGAAGGGGAGTGCAGAGGAAGAGGGAATGACTCTTTAACTAGCGGCCCGTTTTGTTGTTTGGGTCTATGGTTTTATCAGTCCTGTGATGACCTCTGAGCTCAGTCTGCGTCAGTCAGATGGTCTGACTGGGGTCATGAGTGGCACCTAAAAGTTTTGATTTGCTCAGAGATTTTTTTCTACCTTTTTATCATCAGTTATTAAAGGATAAGCCTGGTGATATTCTATATTTTTCAACTCTGAATTTGTCTTCACAAGTATTTGTCTCTTACTAAATCCTGATGTAGCTCATCCTTCAGTGCCATACACCTCCATCGTTGTCCAAACACTATTAAAAACCACATATACTCCACAGTGTTGCTCCAGCTGACATGTTCTTTCATTACAATGAACACACTAAGTGTAAATACTCACCAGTGCCCCAAACCTGCAGCTCAAAATGGTCCCCAACAAATGCACAATAAGAATTAAAACAAAAAATCTTTATTTATAAATTGCTTTTCAAAAAAGAGTTACAAAGTGCTTTACATGTCAATAATTAAAGGGCCAGTGTGTAATATTTGGCTGGTTTATTGTCAATCTGAATCTGAATCTGAATATTCTACCCATTAATATATTTATACAAGTGTGTAATCGCTATAAAATAAAATTCGTTTGGTTTTCGTAGCCTTATAATTATGCTTTTTTATATATATATATATATATATATATATATATATATATATAAATAATATAGCAAGGGCCATGCTTTAGAGAGGTCGCCATCTTGCGCCGCCATGTATGTACGGCAGACCCAGCGGACAATCCAGCCAGCCAGAGAATGCGTGTATAAATGAACCAACAAAGACAGCGGAAGGAAGGAAGAAGGAGGAGGAAACAGCAGAGACCCACTCTGGGTCTGTGTCCGCTACAAGAAACTCTTCAAAATCGCGTTCAAAGTCGTCCATTGCAGCTACTACAGTCCGGAGATATTGCTAGGCTAAATAAACAGCTGAGCTCTGTTTACCGGCTACGCTGTCAGTCAGTGTGCTGGCTGGAGATTGGTGGAGCAGAGAGGGGAGGGGGTCCCCACTCTGTACAGTAAACGAGTATGTGCGTATGAAGTGTGTGTGTTATGCTAGAAGAGTCAGAGTTTGGGACGGAGTCTTTTACCCCCTGGAGTGTTACCGGAGTTTTTGGAGTGCTCAAATAAACTGGCCTTTTCCCGAACGCTCCTCTGGTCTTCTGCTCGTGAGGGATTCATTACAATATCGTAACATGGTTTAGATTTCTAAATAAATATTCATCTCGTCGCTAGATAGACCTACTCCTGAAAAACTTGTGCGCAAGGCTTTTTGTCCCTACAAGGCCACCATCATTTACCTGACGGGAGGGGTGAGCGAGTGAGCCCTGCAATCTAGAATTTGACCACTGATGTCACTGTTTTCAACCCATTTTATACACTGGCCCTTTAAGACAGACATGAAAACAACTTTTTAAAGAACTGATAAAAAACACTGGTATATAAAAACTGAGGAAATGAAAGACAGATTAAAGAACTTAAAACTTAAGTAAAATCAGGAAAGGCTTAAAAGGGACTTAAAGGGACTTAAAAGAGATCACTGACTCCGCCGACCTGATTTCCTCGGGCAGCTTGTTCCAGAGCCTCGGGCCCTGACAGCAAACACTCTGTCCCCTTTAGTTTTCATTCGAACCTCTGGAACAGACAAAAGACCTCTGCCCAAGGACCTCAATGTACATCCTGGCATGTACGGCACTCACAGGTCAGAGATATAGTTGGGAGAGAAGAGTCTTTAAAGTAATCAGTGAAATCTTAAAATCTGTTCTAAAACACACTGGGAGTCAGAGTAAAGAGGCTGAAACTGTGGTGATGTGACCATGTCTCTTGGTTCTGGTTATAGTCCTGGCAGCTGAATTCTGTACACTCTGGAGTTAATTAATAGATTTTGATTTTTGGAGATATTTGGGACATGCCTGTATTATTTGGGCTTCAAGAGCATTCTTTGGACATGCGCTTTCAAAACGCGTCTCAATTTGGGTTTTATCGCAGTTTGTAACACAAGGCCTCTTACCTGTTTACAATCAGCTCCGTGGGTTGTACACAAACCAACAACCCAACAGTTTGCAAGGCAGGGGTAGAGATGCATGCCCAAAAGGAAAGCCCACATTTCTGGTCAGAAGAAGAAACACCTATTTTTAAAACATAATGCAAGACTTGGATATTAAAAGCTTTTTGTATGTGCACAAATATTGTAATGCCAACTGTTTCATGAAGGTGGTTGAAGGAATGAAAGAGGGAGGCTGTGTTTGCACTGTTGAACAGGTTCGCCACCAGTGGAACACTAAAAATAAAAATGATATCTTGATGCAAAGAAGCATAATGGCACAAGCGGCTCCAGCTGTTCCACTTTCACGTATTTTGACATGATAAATGACATTTTAGGGCATGTTAATCAGAGTGTGCACGGCTGTATGTAAACAGGAATATGAGTGGAATATTCATTTTCATTAGTCATGTGAACAGTTAAGTAGGAATATTGTCTTTCTTGGATTAAGGGCAAAAAAATGAATATTTTGTGCATGAAAACATAGTCTCTGTTGGTCTTGGCCTTTCTGTGGGATTTGTTCGTCATCAGAATATCACCAATGTTTTTCTAACAGTGCACTGTGCGTTTGAGAGCACTGTAAAACATTTAAAGCTGTTTTGGAGAGTTTTATGTTAGTTAATTTTATTGGTATGACCATTATTATTCACATCATGATGAACATAAAGAATAAAAGGCCATTGCATGATAAGTATTTCATTTGACATGTACAAGCCTGCACTGAGGCAGGTCCTCTTGTACCCTTCCAATGCAGTCCTATTGATGATCTCCAGTTCCTCGACTGGAGCTGGAGGCATTACTGGGCGTCTTCTGAGTTTCCCCATTCTCGTGCGATCACAGTGCTCCAGTTAAACTCTTGCACAACTGTGGAAAAGACAGCAATTGTTGCTGGGAGCGAGCAGAAATGGGAACGCTCCAACATTCTTCGCAGGGCAAAGACCACAGCGATGGCAAGTTGCAGATTGGCACAGGTTATCTTTTTTTTTTTCCCTGGCCATGCCTTCCCTTTTGTCTCATGTGAAACTTGTCCCAAGTTGTTGTGCCTTCTGTGGATGATATTCAGCACAAAGTTTGAAATAAAGGCTGGATTGATTGCAGACACAGTTTTTGTTGTGTAGGAAAGACGTTTTGAAGTGATTAGAAATGTTTTTCTGAGGACTGTTTTGTTGCATGATTGAGCTCGTATTGCAAAAACAAAGAACATCTGTGTGAAACGATGTTGCATACTGTATTGCATGACAGCTTTCTCTCGCCGCGGCCATAACTACACTGTTAGCCAAAGACCACCTGGAGGTATTTAAGTCCCATTCAAACTATTAGGCTTAACTCTGGGCCTAATGGCTTGGGCAGAGCATCCCATCTGGAAGCTGCTGATGCGAGAAAAGGAATGGGATCACATATCATCCACCTTCAACCACACACACACACACTCATACACACATGCATACACATTCATCTTGGGTTAGAGATACGTTAAATATTTCTAGGTTTTGCCAATACATGCTGTTTGTATTAAGCCCTTTATGTCATTACACATCAGCATGCAAGTATTTGTGGACATTCACTGGTTTTATTTTGTTGGATAGTTGTTCAAAACTTGGTTTCAGATTTTTCTGCAGAAGTTACAGATTGGTTTGTATTTATTAAAGGGCTAGTTTGACATTTGAAGGAGGTTATTGAAGTTCGTGTGCAGAGTTATATGAGAAGATTGATACCACTCTTATATATGTCTGTTAAAGTTTGTAAAAGTTGAATTTTTAAATGAGATACTTGTCCACAGTCAGTGTATTACCTGCAGTAGATGGTTGTCAGCACACCCCCAGTTTGGAGAAGCAGGAAGGTACAGCTGTGTACGGGGGGCAGCAGCAAAAATCATTTCAACCATTTAAAAAAGGTCAACCTAAAAAAAAAATCAATATTAATTTAAGTGTACACTTTATTAAGAAGAGTTTCATCATTGTACCTTCCTGTCAGACAGCCCTTAGTGATGGAGAACTGAAGCAGTTACATCACTCTTTTCAAAGCCACCAGACTCCTTTGAGCACAGGAGTTGCTGGTTTACCACTGCCTCAATCATTTAATTAGTTTGTGTTTATGTGTGTCTGTGGTGTTTTAAATGATTAGTTTGTATACACTAAAGTCACACAATTACATGAACAAACTAAGCGATCAAGGCAGCGGTAGACCAGCAATGTCTATGTTCTGTGAGGTGTTGCTTTTGTCAAAGGAGTCTGGTGGCTTTAAAGAGCAATGCAACAGCTTCAGTTCCTTGTTGTAAGGGGCGCCTGGTAAAGGTAAAGCTGTGAAAATATTCTAAATAAAGCGTACAATTAAACTAATATTGATTTATATTAGGTGGCTAAAATATTTCTTATTGCTCTCCCCATTCACAGCACTCAGTGTTGTGGCAGTACTCCTTTCTTCCTCTCCAAAATGGGGTGAGCCAGCTGCCATCTGCTATAGGTATTACATTGACGATGGATAAGTACCACCACAGTGTGTGACTCTGGATTCTGTGGATTCTGTTTTGTTTTAATTATGACTACTCTCTGTATCCCAAATTGCCCCCAGGGACTATAAAGTTTTACCTTACCTTACCTTACAACCTTAATTTAAAGAATCTTAACTATCCCTTTAAATATCAAGCATATTAGCATACAGTAACATAAAGACTGGAAACAGGACTCTGTTCAAAAGTCCCCCCACCAGCAGCTCTAAAGCTCACTGACTTACACATTTCATCTTGTTTGTTTAATCTCAAAAACTGAACTGTAAAAATGACACGTTGTGGCCTAACTCTCGTTGTTGTTCCCAAAATGTTGAACTATTTATTTAAGGCAACATTCAAAAATATAGCGTGTTATATTCCGTATGTATAGTGTATTTTATATACCCCTCCACCATTTGATTGTGTCTGAATTTTGAGTGTGAAGTTCATGCTCCAGTGCCCCAAAAATTCCCAAAATGGCAGAAACATTCATTTTTGCTGCTGCAACAATCCCAGAATGCAATGTAGTCACACTTTATAGATAGTTGTGTGACTTATCAGTGTCTGAAATATCAGTTTACTGCTCACTATACACTAATGTGAGTGTCTCTTATAGGGGGACTATACTAAAGTTTGCCTCAGTGTGGGTCTGATTTGATCAGATTTAATTGACAGTGGCCCGACAACAAAAACCAAACAACCCAACAAGCGTCATTAGATGTTGATTCAGATGTTGCTAAATCCTGATTGGTGTGTAGAAGTTAGTGACATCACCTTTTTCCACCTGAGCCCCGCCCACTTCAAACGAGCATAAAGAGCACAGACAAAAACACACATACAGAAGTATCTCGTGAAAATAATGATAAGAATAATAAAACTGTTGTGGCAGCTTTGGCTGACAGTAAGCTCCTGACAAACTTAACCTCTGATGTTATTGTCTGTTACCTCCACTATTCCCTTGCATCCCTCTATATTTGCACCACATTTGATATCTGCACTATATTTCATTTTTGCACATATTATCTTTGTTGTTCATAGTTTTTGTATGTGTTTTCCTGTTGTATATGTTGTATTAGGAGCACAACACAGGAGCGAGCAACAAAGAATTGACTGCCCGGCATAGAAATATGTTGAGTATGTGACATAAAATACTTCAACAGTAGTGTGATCATGTAGGACTTCATCAGCTGGAGAAACAACGTGAGAAAGTTGTTTTCAGAGGCTGTGAAGAAGAAATTACCTGAACTCTTTCATCCATTGGAGACTCATTTATTTCAAAATCACTTCAAAACCATCATCAACAGAAACAGCAAGTTACTTCTGTACAAACAAATGTCAGGCACTTTAAACAGATGTCAGTGATGCTGTTCATGGTGCTAAATATGGACGGGCTTAGGAGACAGTTTTCGACTGTTGGGACACAAAACCACACGCCTCTGGCTTTAGCAAAGAGGCCACTGTCCCAGTATAAGTCAAAAATAAAAACTTCTCCAACACTGTAAGTGCAATAACTTATTGCAATGGCACATTATATAACGTCACAATCAGAAGTAGAAATACTTGATTAATATACAAAAAAAAGCTGCTTAAAGCCATAAGAAAATTAGAAAGCAATTTCAACCTCGGTAAAGTCCAGAGCAACTCTTCAGAATAACACACACAAAACATAATTTTACATTTCTTGGCAAGATTATTGTAATACTTCAATGGTTTATCTCTGGAGGTCCATTATTTGACAAAATAAGCGAAACAAATGTACAAGCAAAAGAACAATATCATTAATATTGCCCACATTCACACAATACGACATTATAACTATGGATCTCAATTGCTTTATTTCAGTAGTATCAACACGGACGGAGCTGCAGAGGAGTGGAGCACTGAGGGAGGACCAGCGGGAAGACACACTCAACAAAGTAGGAATTCAGTCACACAAAAAAGTCATGTAATAATTTAATTTGATCGCATACTGTTTTTATAATGTGTTTGATTATTATCACTCCCATCGAACAAAGACTATACTCATTCAAAATCTTTATTGGACAGAGAGTCATGGCTTTATTTTAGAGGCCTTTTGTCTTTTTATTCGATTCCAATGAACCCACTGTGTAGAATATATTCACAGCATGAGCAGTCATGTCAAAGTAATCATCATGTTGTCACCTCGTTTATTCGCTGCTGACATGAAAGGGCTTGGTTTTAAGGCAACAACAATCTGTTTTGTCAGCAGATGATATTAGGAATTTCAAATTGTTTTTTCTTTCATATGGAAAAAATTACAGATTTGCAAGTCATTTCTACAATTAAAAGCAGGAACTGTGGAGCTGCAATGATGGGTCGACAGAAAAATAATCCACGGCTATCTTTATAATAATTTCAAATAATTTTTCAAGCAAAAATGACAAATGTTCTCTGGTTCTAGCCTTTGACTCTGCTGCTTTTTTATCTTATATGATAGTAAACTGAATATGTGACACTTGAAGAAGTAACATTTGGGTTTTAAAAGATCAGGAATGTGATTTTTCACAGTTTTCTGGCACTTTACAGTCCCTCCAGGTTTTCTTGTGCTTTTTTGGGAGGGGATTGTTGTGCTCTGAAACGCTCCAACGCATGTGGTGATGTTTTTAGGCTTTTTTTTTTCGTGATGAAATGGGTGGAGCAAGTGAAAACTGCAAAAACAGCTGTATAATTTATTAAAACTCAGAATAAAACCCACTGTTCTAAATTTGCAATTCATACTACACTAACGTCACCACTAACTCTGCATAGTTAATCTAGTCTCTTGTCAAAGCATTTCAGTCATTCTCTGGGTGTGTTTTTTGCAGTAAAAAAGTATTTGTCAATTGATGTTGTTCATGTTCCACCACAATGCTGCACACAGGGCAAAACAGTTTACCTCCAAATGAGAAACGTTCATGTCACATGTCAGCATCTTCACACCAAAAACCAAGGAAGTGAGTTTGGTGACATGTGAAGACTGCTATGCTTGGTGAAACTCACAAGAAACTATGAAAACTGGTCAAATTTGCGAAAAAAATGATTTGACGAAATTGCAAGGTCACACAGAACTCATGGGGATTGGTTTAATTTGCGTGTATCGTGCTGATTGCGGAATCGCAATATCTTGAAAGGCCTGATTTTAAAGACCGAACAATCGACAATCGAGAAAATAAATCAATACTGAAAACAGTCATAAATTTTAGTCTTACTCTCAAGATGGAGGACTTTAACGGGCACTCATATGTTACAATGATCAACCAGCTATGAGGAGCAGAAACAGACTCTCCTGCCATCATCCTCACCAGGGAAAGAAAACGGATATGTAGCCCAGCAGGCGTCACAGAGAGATCAGCCAAAAGACTAATGAAGCCTGTCTCTAGCCTCAGCCTGCAGCCCAGCTCTGGTGACAAGCTTATTCCGGCGGGGCAACACACAGAGACACCCCTGCAATCACTGGACATATTCACCACATTCCTGCAGTCCAGCTCTAAAGTCATCACATTACCTAAACATTACAGAATGCTCCTCGGGACGATTGGGGCCACTGATTTGGCCTGCAGTCTCTGGCATGTGGCGGATTGTGTGAGCGAGCTACAAACTCCAAGAGTCATCTCTGCTGAGCCCACGTCTGACGACGAATTGATTATTACAGCGTGTGGAACTGTGTGTGCAGCATGTCCTCGCCGTGTACGCTGTGATGTGCTACGGTGTTCGCAGGGCAGGACGGCTCACTTTGAAGCTAATTAAGTGTGTCTATTCCCGGTGGTTGCTGATTGAAGCTGGCGTAGCTAGTTGGTGTTGAAGGCTGCTGCTGTGCGTTGCTGCGCCTTGTCTGTCGGTTGAGACGGTGTTTCCTGTAACCTGAGGCCTGTGCCTAGCAGGGGAACCTGTGGAGGCAGCCCTGGGGGAGGAAATGACACGTTGGTTTGAAATTGCTGCCAATCCAAGGCCTGCCCTCCTCCCAGAATAAATTGGCACAGGCTCATGTCTGCTCTCGCTCAATTAGACTCTGTTCGCTTATTGCATTCAACCTCTGTCCTTTGCAGGGACATAAACTACCCACCGCAGGCTTCCAAAAAATTGTTTTCTTTGATTGTTTGCTTTAAAGCTGTGGTTCCCAACCTTTTTACTTAAGGGACCCCTTTTCTATCTTTGAGTTAAATGACAAACCTGACGTGAACCCGATATTTTATAGATATTTTATTTTATATTCAATGGATAACAAAAACTGTACAATTAACTTATTTATACTTTGTTTTTTTTACGATTCTCTGAATTGTGTTTTTTTATTTTCATTTTTAACAATCTTACATACTTAATAGATTTCTTTTTTAAGTGTTGAAGTGTTTTCTTCTCCCTGATGCTTAGCCATACCTCTGTTCGAACTGCATACTTTCAAATGCAGGAGCAGGCTGTTTGGCAGACAGTTAAGGCTCTGTGAATATAGCTTGTGTTCAGGTCCCTTATCCTGTAAGATTTTGTGAGAAGTATATATCTCAAATGATAATCTGAGCTTTAAATATACAACTTAATTTAGTTTTTGTCACAGAAATAAATGTAATGCTGAGATGTTATTTACTTTATCTTTTAAGTTTTCTTACACCCTTTAAAAACAGGAAGGGCTAGCAACCCCCCCTGAAGCTTTGGTGACCCCTAGGGGGGCTGGGACCCCCAGGTTGGGAACCTATACTTTAACGGATGCTTTGTAAGTGACAGAAAATCCATCTAAGCTTGGCCTTGTTTTTTTTTTTTTTTTTTTTACATGGCTTTTAAAATGCAAATACTGAATGTTTAGATATGTACTTGAACTCATGTATGTGGAATAAGAGACATGTCCAAAGTAAGACACATAAAATGAGTGTGGTGGGATGGGCGGTGTAACAAACTAAAGGAAGTAAAAACGTGAATCAAGCCTCTGTAAATGAAAATACTGTATGAAAAAGCTGGATTTGGCACTGAAATCCTGGCTTCTATGAAAGCAATTTGTAAACCATATTTATTATATTGCTTATTTTACTGAAACCTTTCATTATCATGAATGATACCCAGTTTATTGAGGACTAAACCTCATATTTCAATGAGACCTGAGAGATCAAGGAATCAAGAATGAACACTTCTCGGTGACATCTTCTTCTGAGTCACACCTCTGTATTTCTCTCACTTTGAGCATCTGCTGATTGTCACAGCCACAGTTGTTATCTCGGTTACGCTGGCCGCTGTAATGGCCTCTGTTATCTCCACAGTCTCTCCCTGTTCATTTGACCTGTGTTATCGTTAGTGCTCTCAGGAAAACTCCCTCCTCCCCCACAGCGCTCGCTGTTGGCTGCTCCAGAGTCGAGGGCCTTATGGGGGCAGGGTGGAACTGGGCCGAGGCATCATGTAGCCCAAGAGATGGCTGCACTGTGTTCCTTGGCCTTCATACGCAGCGCAGCTATGCTGGAAGACTTGCGGTCTGGATCACCATTGAGATCATAGCCATTGATTCCCCCGCCCATCCCGGGACCTCCAAAAAGGCTGCCCATATGTGTCTGTCCCATGTGGCTGCTCCCCGGACTGGGCACGCCCAGGAAGTCAGAGACACCTCCAGGACCGTGAGGGTGAGGCGGCATGCAAGAGGGGACGGAGTCACAAGGCACAACGCAACCCGGCACTGGAGATGCTCCACTGCTGCTCCCGATCCACGAAGGGTTCTGGATCTGGAGAAAAGCAGTGATTTTAAGTTAAAGAGGCTATAATTGATTAAAATCAAATGACGGTTTGACAGGGGATGCTTGTAGTAATGAAGCTACAGATAGTTATCACCTGAATCTGCAGCTTCTGTATTTACAGGACATTATAGTTTAGGTTTAGCTCATTGTTTACCTGTCTGGATGCAACTTTACTGATTTGTTTACTCCCACCACTTTCATTTATTTTCAGCCCAGCAGCAGCTCTTTCAGTGAAAAACCTCAAAAAACCCACTGTACAAAACCTGCTCATCATCAAATGACAGACAGACACAATTAAAAACCAGCTGGCAGTGCACAGATTGTGATGCATTTAGCAGTTAAAGAGACAGAAATTTCTCCCAGGAGTTGGTGGAGACCAAAACCAGAGCTAAAAGGGTGATAATTGGACTTATATTCACAAGGTGGTCAGAAACACAACTCCAAATGAATGATAATGTTGCTCCATAACATCTGTCTGTGTAAATAAGCAACTCTTCGCTAACTAGGTTGCCATATGAACTTAAAGGCCCCAGTACACCAAGCTAGCAGTCGGCTGATGGTCAGTGTCAGGCTGTCAGTGAGTATCTGACGCCCTAGTTTTTGGGGTGTGTACCACACTGTTGGCACTAATTGGCCCTTGTTGGCCCTTGTGGCCTGTTTTTTGGCTGCATGTTGAATTGGCGTCCAACATGGTGGAGCCCATCAGTGAGTGAAATCACTCTGATTGGCAGTTTAGCTCAGCGCACCAGAAGAGAAACAGGAGTGAGAAGAGCAAACAAATGACTGAAGTTTGGAGGTTATAAGATTTTTTTAGGCATTGAGCTCATCAGCAGAAACGGTTCAGTAAAGTTCATGTTACTGTTTGCCAGCACTGTAAATATAATTTGATCCTTCGATACTGAGTTGTGTTGTTAATGTGCTAACTGGTTAACTAGCGTCTGAGAGTCTGTCTTGTTGGTCTTCCAGTTTCCCTTTTTTTAATTATGAATGGTATGGAGAGTTTTTTTCCTCTCACACAGATGCAGTGCTAGATGAATGTTGACTGTTGTCTTTGTGATGTGTTCAAGTGCAACTTTTTGGCCAAGACACAGGCAACGTGAGGCGACACAACAATCCGCCTTCATCACCACTGGTTCTTAGATGTCGGTTTGTAGTGTTTGGGCCTTAAAAATTGATATTATGTCAGTGTTGTGCTCACATATTGTTTCTGCTGCCCCCAAGTGGCTAACTAGAGTTATTGTGGGATCATTAACAAACCTTACTCATTACCATTTATGACTCTGATACCTCAGATCATGAGTATCTGTGCTACACTTCCATTTCTTTTCCTTTTACCTGTGCGTAGTTCTCAGGCCGAGTCAGTAGAGGCAGCTCATAAGCAGTAGAGAAGTGTGTCCGGACCTGTTGCATCTGGCCATAACGCTCCCTCTTCCTCCACTTGGCTCTGCGATTCTGGAACCACACCTGCAAAGAATTCATTTCATCAGGAAAATACTGACCAGCCCTGACAGAACAAAACTTGAATATCACTTTAAACACAGCGCTCATATCACAGCAAAACCCAAGTGCTTTCCTTGTATAAAACAAGGCCATCCTCTCCGCTCAGCAAGACAAGGTAAGAAACTGAACCACATAAAATGAAGATAGTGAAGCAAATAAATTCTGCAGCACATGAAAGTCCAGGCCCAGGTTTTAAGACTTGACGTGTCTTTAAAGTGCCGTCCACACGGAGCTATTGATGTGAAAATGGTGAGTCTCCCCTGGTGCTGCACGAATCAGCTCCTCCCTTTGATACACAGGCGTCTGCCTCCCTTCAGGCTGCCAGCGTCGACAGATCCACATCTGGGCCTGTAGCCATTCATAAATCACTCTGAGAGAGGTGTGCTCTCCCCCACATGTCAGCACAGTGGGATACAGCGGGGAATCCCTCCATATAATCCATGAAACCAAAGTTCAACTTTTGACCAAGAATATGCTTTGCTTGTCCGTCTTTGGGATAATTAAGTATTAGATGCGGTATATGAGGTACTGGGTGATTTCTCCCTGTGAGATTGATAGACGTGCTACTCTGCAGAGAGGCTGTGCTCTCAGTACCTGCTGACAGACCAAGTGCAGGCCACTTAGCCCACTTCTCCCTAACAGTGGAAGGCACTGAAGGAAAGTAGGACTGAGGGCTGAAAGACAGTTGTGAAAGAAAGAGTGCTAAGAGCAAAAAAGTAAAGTTTGTAGCCTAAATATTTCTACTGCAGTCCTGGTACTCACTGTCAATGCTGTGTAATGTAATCATTTCTACATATCAAGATATTTTTACCCTAATCGACGGTCTGAGTAAAGAGGGTGTCATATGTTGTGAAGATTGCAAATCCTTTTAAGGCAAATTTACCGTTTGTGATTTGGGGTTATATAAACAAAATTGCCTTAACAAGTGTAGATAAAGATGAGTAACAGCAGCTCTCTCTCCGAGAAATTACCAGAGATGGGACCAAGTCACTGTTTTGCAATTCACAAGCGAGTCTCACATCTTTGCACTCAAGTCCCAAGTCAAGACAGGCAAGTTACAAATCAGCTATGTCCTAAACTCTATGTTTTGAGTCCTACACAAGTCATAATGTGCTCTTCACCAAATGTAATACTATTTTAATAACTGAATAATATATTAAATTGACAAAAATCTTGCATGCTTTTCAAAATTGTTTTGTTAAAACAAGTGGAACTGAGTAAAAGTCCTAGTTTTGACATTATACTTTCATAGCAAGAACTATTAACCAGCACCACAACAGAATGAATTTTTTTGTGTGTTTCTATCCTGTCTTGTTGTGTTAAACTCAGCTCATATTAAAAAATATCTAACTTTCTCTTCCCAGATTGGCTCCTGGGAAGGTATCAAGTATTTTCAAGTCAAAAGGCTCAAGTCCAAAGGAAGCTGTGAGTCATTAGTGCTAAAATCCAAGTCCGCTTGCAAGCCTTTTTTGATTTTGTTGAGTCTAAAGTCATCAAATTTGTGACTCGAGTCTAAGTCATGTGACTCAAGTTCACACCTCTCGAAAATACAACTGATTGAAAGAGAAAATGTTTTTTTGAGGAATACGTAAATTACAAATTACTTTCTGTATCAACATAAAGAGGAAATGTTGCTTATTAACGTATCTGGCAAGTCGCAAAAATGTTGATACTAAGAGTATCAGCATAATGCTCACTGAAAACATATTTAATTTATTTTCCACCAGAACAGGCAATCTCTCAATACAATATCCACTAGTAGTGACTGAAGCTTTATTTTTTTATTTTTACCTTTTTAATGAACTTTTAGCCATAATCCTGATCCTTTCCTGACCGTAATCAAAGTGCTTCTTTTGCTTTAATCTGACAGGAATCAGGATGTATACCCCAGATCCTGGTGTCACAGTCCTGCACTTTGTATATTCACCATCCACCCCTACCACATCCTTATGAATCCAGTGCGGTATATAAATGTAGTTAAATGTCATGTTTCATGAACTCAAAGAAACAACAGCGATTACATTGTTAATGTAATTATGTAAACAATTTTGTAATATACAAATGTCATGGTTGGAAACAGGGTTGGAAATAGTGACATTGTTGGCCTTATAGAACACCCACTGGATATTGATTATAGACAGAGAACCAAAATGCATTCCTTGGCACAAGCCATTTCTTTTCAGCCTGCTTTAAGTCTTACACTGCTTTATAATTGGTTAAATATCAGCTATTTAGACACCTAAGTGGCTTCCAAACTACTACCATGCTCCTATAGCATGTAGCAAGATCCTTACTTAAATGATCTGTGGAAAATCTTTTCAGTTTTTAAACAAAATTGCCAAACATTTGTTGGTTACATCTTCTGAAATCTGCTTGTGAACTCTACTTGTCTTTGTTTTCATCATAGTTAACTGAATAACTTTGGGATTTGGACTGTTGGTTGGGCTAAACATTTGACGACTTCAGCCGAACTATCTGAACTTGTGAAGAGCATTTTTCTGTTTTCTGATGTTTTTATTTAATAGACAAATTGTAATTTGTATCGATGATTGTTCCCAAACCGTGCAGATCAGTCAAGTTGTGGGAAAAATCACTTTCCTTTCCTTTGTTTTGTGTGAATCACATCCAACATGAGTTTCAGATACCTTCAGCCTGCATGTTTATCCAGCCTTTTTAGTCACTCTGTAGTCACAGTGTTTGAAATGATACAATTTTTTGGCAATTATTAACATTCAATGGCATTAAATCTACCAAAGCTAAAAAAAAAAATAAATAAAAAATCAGATTTTCAACCAGAGGCTGCATGGATGAAACAACTGAGGAGAAAATCAACTGTATTCTCTCCAGCAATGAACCCACTGTGTGACTGTTGGTCTGTGTTCTGTGACTTTGTCTTTATCAGCACTGTGTGCAGGTGGTTAATCTAAGAAGAGAAAAATTGGTCCTATTTTTTTGTACTTGGACTTTTTTCCCTTTTTGCCGTTGTATCAAAAAAGGTATTGAGTATCATGTTTTTCTAGTATGGCGTCAAACTTTAAAATTCTGGTATCATTCTTACCGTTTTAATCCTTAATACATTAATATCATAAAATGAAAGCCGGTGGTAGCCTCCTCATCTATTTCTCCACATTTTCTCCTGTCCTATCTGTTTATCTCCACTGTTCCGTAATATAATCACTTGTAACTTTCCCTAATCTTTCTTCTACAAAGTTTTCTCACATCTTGTTGCAAGAGAATGGAGGAGCAAAGGGAGGTACTGGATGACTCCACATGTTTATTTGTATGTATTTGTTGGTTGTCTGAATCTTATCCTCCCGAGAGGGAAAGGGAAACGTCTTCAAAGAGAAAAGAGAGAGCGATCCTGCTTCGACACAGGGGTTTGAACTTGGATTGTGGGCTGATTCCCAGCCCAATCAGCTTGTGGTTTTCACAGTCCCTGACATGCAATTTCCCCTCAGTCAACCTCCTCAAATCCCCCCTCATTGCTCTCTCTCTCACCATTTCTCTCAGTCAACTTAAACGCAGCGGAGCTTAGTGACAAACATGAGCAGTGTTGCACAAAGATGTGATTATTATAAAAGCAGACAAGGTTTGATATGATCCCATACTAAGTTTTTCTCACAGTGCAGGACGGGATTTTTATTCAGTTGCATAAAATCTGCTATAAGCACCACAACATGCACACAAACCTGTCGTTCTTCTGGCCAGATAAAACTAGTTAAAAGCTGGCTTGTTTTCAAAGAGAGGACCATATATGGCCTCCTGTGGCACATACAGCCGCTGACTGTGTATTTGCGAGAAGGTGACGTAAAGAAATGTCGTCTGACTCCGACATTCCTCGGGTCAGCTGGCGAGATTAGAGGACAGCTCACCCTTGCAGAGTGGTAAGATGATATCTAAGGCTGTGGCTGAACCCCAATGTCAAGGTGAGGGGTTGTTGCCCTTTGAATTATATCATATGTTTGGAGGGGGGCTGGGAGTCTATGTTATGCTCCCCCTGAGGATATTGGGTCTATTATTGTTTAAGGTTTGTCATGTCTTTTCTTTGGTTCTCCTTTGGTTATGTGAGCTCAGAACATCACAGCTTTCCAAATATAAGCCTCAGCACAAAAAGCCTGATTGTCCTGATAAGTGCAAAGCTCGGTCGCAGTTATAGTTTTAGTTTCTGGAAAGTTGTGACACAGTTTGATTTATCGGAAGGTAATGTTAGCCAAGTTACACCTCTTTTTCGTAATTCAAACAATGGTCCAAACAAAGATGGTCGCCACAAATGACATACAAATGTTCTTGCTCAATATGTGCAACATAAACAGCAATGAAAATTGATTGATGTTTCCGTCCAATATTTTAGATATTCATAAACAATAACACATTATTATTTGGTTGTGCTTTGTAAAAAAAGACCTAAGAAATATTTTCTTTCTTTATTTATTTTTTGGTAGCTGATGGAATAAATTTTCATACAGATCATTAGAAGAGTCTTTAAGATTCCGGAAGGAATTTCAGCACAGTCGTCACTGTTGCTTAACATCTTCTGAGTTTTTCAAAAATCACCAGGTATTTATTTTAAGGAAAATGGGACGCTCAGCTCTGTGACTTGAATGTAATGGTAATATATGAGAAGCACAAACTGGGGCTAAGGTTAAAGGAATACTTCATCAACATAATGATCATTTGCAAATCTCTTAGTCATGCTGTGTAACCTTGAATTTGTGAAGAAAGCTTTGTTTTCCTCACATGCCTCCAAGGAAAATAGCCAACATATTAGTTTCTTGATTGAGTGTGTAAATTGTTAAACAATAGCAAAACTCTATCAAGACATCGGTTTACAAACTCTCACACAACTTGTGCAGCATAAACCAAGTCTCACTTATCCAGTTGTATGCTCAGTACTTCCCAAACACATGCATTTTCACTAGGGCTGACCCCCAATAGTCGACCAAATGTTAGTCGACCAGAAAGGTTGTTAGTCAGCATGATTTCATTGGTTGCTTAGTCACAGAAAAACAAAACAAACAAAAACATCTCACTCTATTAGGAGCTGCGCCTTATCAAAATAAATCAAAACCTGTATGACTGGACCATGTGGGAATTTAATTTGAAAGGACAGACACAGGAAGTGTCCACGCTCAGCAGTCAGACAGGAGTCAGGTTCATTTCCAGGGCTGGTACCTGCGGTTATTCCACAGGCTAGTTAATAACATGTCGGGCAGGAAATCCAAAGTGTGGGATCATTTTGAGAAGGTGAAGGACGAACCCAAGGTGATATGTAAACTCATCTTCATTGGTCGACTACAAACATGACGTATCATCTGAAACATGTCAGTAGCTACATGTCCATTAGCCACTTAGCACAATCATTACTGCTTTGCAGACAGCGTCATGAACAGGCGGCTCGCTCAGTGTGTGACGTGCACTTGTAGATAAAATATAGGCCTATATTAATGAAGGTTCATTAGTACGGTTTTGTATTTCTCTGTAATGTAGCACAGTGTTAACAATGTTACTGATACTATTCTTTCTCACACCTTCAACTCAAACCATTGTGTTGCCCCACCCAAAATATATCATTTAATAATTAAATTAACATCATAAACATGCGGTAAACTAGTCGACTAATGGCCCTAAATGACGACTGTTGGTCAGCTAGGAAAAGTCTTTGTCGGGGGCAGCCCTAATTTTCACTAAAAAAAACCTTAGTATTTAAAATTGGACTGGAAGTGAAACTTATCAATGTTCTCTTCGAAGTCAGACACCAACAGAGTCCTCAAACCCGGAACTGAGTCAACACTTTTGCACTCCTGGTTCCCTCGTCTCGAAGTCAAAGTGTTTTTGAATGGGTTTTTTGTTAAATGCCTGAAATAAGGTCTGTGGTTCACACAAGCTTAAGAGACTTCACATTTTGGTTTTACGACATAAAAACATCAGTAAATACCCCACTCATTAATTTTGAAGCTTTTAGGTGTCTTTAAGATGGCAGTTACTAAGAAGTGACTAAATGAGGCTACAGAATGTCATCACGTTGAACGCGGCTTTACAGCCTTGTTGTGGTGGCAACTTTGAAGCCATAGGACCCTGGTGGAGTTAGTTTACAGCCTAATGTTAGCTTTTTATGTCTGGCCATTGCATTTGCTATTCAAAAATCATATGTGAAGATTATCTTGCTGAATAAAATGTGTAAGTATCATAAACTTTTGACCTTATTTTCTGCAATAATCCAAAATCCCCAACACCATAGTAAGGTGGGGTTTTTTTTTTTGCAAAAATGCATGTGTTTGGGAAGTACTGAGCATACTATTGGACAAATGAGTTTTTGATTATAGTACATGAGCCGTGTGAGAGTTTATAAATGGAAATCAACATGTTTGCCGTATTCCGTGGAGGCATGCGAGGAAAACAAAGTTTCCTTTACAAATTCAAGATTACACAGCATGACTAACTGACAGACAAATAATCATTTCGTGGGTGAGGTTCCTTTGATGTCGATAAGGTTAATGTTGTACGAGTATTTCAAAGTTCCACTCTCCTTACAAAATACAAAGTTTTATCAGTTACGGAGCTGCCATCTTAATTGTGCTGGATCAAGATAACCCAACTTAACTCCTCTAGTCTTAATCTCTTTGTCGTACTCCCACCCCTCCCCTCTGAAGCTCAGCCTCTTCTCTCCCATCTCCCACCGCCGACCCCTCTCTCCATGTCTCTCTCCTCCCTCCTCCCTTTTAAGTCAGCGAGGGGAAGTGGGGATATTGGAAAGTGAGATGGGAGAATGTTCAAACTGGAGCTTGTTTTCATTTCATGTTTAATTTCCTGACGCCTAAGCCCTTGGCTTTCCGCAGCTAACCCCGCTGACCTTTCGGAGGCGTGCAGACGAGAGCAGCGGACCATGTGCACACATACACAGGATACGCTCAGAAAACACACACATTTACATACCATGTTATATACAAAATTCAAAGTCATTCACTAACAAATGCGTTCTTTTAACCTGGACGCACACACACTTACTGGAGCCTTCTATAAACAAGCAAACAATGTCTGAGCACATATATGGCCCGAGTCTTGGTTTCTGGGTACAGAGTGTGTCATGTTTCACAGAGGGTTCGCTCTACGTAGCTTTGCCTTTGAACGGCAGTAGGAATGAGACCCAAGCCAAATAGTTTGGCAGGGAGATCATTCGGAGAACATTATGAAGTCAGATGTGTCCTTTGCGGCTCTGTGTCTCTTATTCCCAAACTTTTAAGTTCGTTAGGAAGGAAAGCTCACCGTGTTTTTGCACGGGCAGAGTTTCAATTAACACAAAGAATTTTTGTTGTTTCTCATAATGATTAACGCTGACCCATCGTGAATATGAAGCCCGAAAGGATGATATTTACCAACTGCAAACACTTACTACTCTTTTTTATTTTATCTAGCGGACATCTGCAAAGAAGGTGGTTCAGAGCTCTCGGAGCTCAAAGTGCTTGGCGGTGATACAGTAATTGCTAAAGACGTTGACAGCAAGAGGCAGCTTACAGAGCCATTAAAGAGCTTTATTTATGCTCCAGAGCCAGCAGGCAGAGAGAGAGGGGAAGAGGGAGAGAGGGAGGGCAGAGTGCACAACTCCAAAAGCAGCTTTGAAGTCCAGCCGTCTCACCTCATCTCTGTCATCCAGGACCACTACGATTGATAGACTGCCTCAGCAGTCACTCACACACAGCCTCTCTCTCCATAAAAACGTGGGCAGTGTGGTGAAGTTCAAGTCTGAGGTTGAGAGCTAATTGTGCTAAATAAACTAGTGGCAGCAGAAGTTGCAGATGTGATTATGGAAAACTGCAGCCCGACTTTATGAAGACATTCATCATCAAGCTGAGGATGAAACCGTGGGACCTTGACATTGGCATTTTGGCAAAAAAAAAAAACCATCTGTACTTTGGATTTCAATGGCTGCTGTTTGAGATGAAAAGGATTCTCCGATTGCTTGCCAAGCTTCGAGTGCCCCTTGGTATTCAACAATTGCATATCCCTGGACTTTGTCTTGATAGACCTTCAGTTGAAATTGTGGGATTTAGTCTTGATTGCGTACATATTTAGGGTCTGATTTTAAGAAGTATGGGTCAAACCTCACAGTGACTCAACAGAGTCTGCTATGTGCCTGTCAGATGAGGAAGTTAATTATATTCATCTGGGGAATAGATGGGTCTGTGTGAACGCAACATGAATGTACTTATTTTACTGTACCACCACAAGGACCAGGCCAGGTTCTCTGTCCCTGACTATGTCTTGGACCATGCGTGGAAATTGAAACTGGCATCTCAAAGTGTTTTTTATATCCTTGCCAAATAGCTTTGATGACTTTTCTTTTTTTTTCTCCATGTGTTTTCCCTCCCTGCTTCCAGAGTTGTGCGGTGAAGTAGTTTGAACATAGTAGTGCTGAGGAGAAACCCTTGGCCTCTGACCCCTCCGCAGAGTCTGCAGCATGTAAGAGCTAAGAGCAGAGTATTCCCTTAGTCCCACCCATCCCACTCTGATCTAAAACTGGCAGGCAGAAAGAGAGATGAAGAACAATAGGCTTCGCTGTCTGCTGCTCCGAACAATCTTTGTCAGCATGCCAGTCTTGACTCTCCCAGCCCTCTCTGTCAGCTCCCCAAGTGATTATTAGCACGCAAACATTAACGACTGCAGTCATACAACACAGCTCATGGAGACGATCCTCCAAAGAAAGAACAACAGCTTTCGTGGTTTCAGCAGATGCCCCAAAATGACTTATGTTTATGATGAAGTGACAAAGCCCTCTAGTGGCTGGAGTAATTTTAACGAGTAAAGCAGATAATCAGATGACAATTAGAGTAACGTGGGGGTTGGGCTGGATGGACTTTAACATGGGAAACAGCTGTTTCTTTCCCGTTTCATTCCCTAATCTTTACCTTGTCACTGCGTAGAAGGAAGAGTGCATCTACTCATGGATGAGAGGCTCAGGCTTATGACGGTGCGAGATGTAAACATGAATTGTGTCCTCCTCGGCTGAGTTGTAATATTAGCTAGCTAAGTGAGCTAGCAGTAGATGCATGCTTCCTTGCATTGATACGGGTGGTGGGTGTAGTATGATTGAAAGAAAATAGTTCCCACATGAAACTACTCCCAACAAGGTCTGTGGATTATCTTGAGTAACAAGGTCATGATTTCTGGAAAGAAACATTGTTGTCGGGTTTTTCTTAGCGCTTTTTTGGCGTTTTGAGCACCACAAGTCAAGTGCCGATATCTCCAACACTCTGCAACTCACACTGAAACAATCTAGATCCATTAACAGAGGTGTGGACTTGAGTCACATACCTCTAACTAGAGTCAGACTCGACTCATGAATTTGATGACATTTGACTCGACTTGACAAAATCGACAAAAAAAAGACTTGCAACTTGACTTAGATTTTCACAACAGTGACTCTTGACTTAATTTGGGCTTGAACCTTTTGACTAAAAAATAGTTGACACCTTCCCCCAAACCTGAAGATTAAAAAAATTAATAAATTCAATATATTATCAATACGTTCCATCCATTAAAATTGTATTACATTTAGTGTAGAGTGCATTATGACTTGTTTTTGGATTGGAAACTCAAATTTTTGTCCTTGGGACTTGCCTCGGGATATTAGTGCAAAGACTTGAGACCTACTTGTGACTTGTAAAACAATGACTTGGTCCCACCTCTGTTAATAAATAGCACTAGCACGACAGGTAAGCAGAAAAATATGTGTTTTTGGAGGTGAACTGTCCCTTTAACAAAGTAGTCCCTTTTAATCCAAACCACCATGTTTCTCTAACCCCTAACGACAGTGGGGGGTTTTCTAATTCTAGCCAAACATCTATCAGAGTGTTGTCACATCATAAAATTTATTTTTACAAGAGTATTGGCTTTGAAAGATTTGATCAAACAACATTCACCATTCTAGAGGGCATGAACAGAGGACTTATTTTGTCATTCAATTTGAAGGACTCATTGACTCATGTCAAATACAGGAAGGATCATGTAGAACCTGGTGTTCTTCCCCCATCCTCACCTGCACACGAGCCTCCGTCAGGTCCGTCCTCAGTGCCAGCTGCTCGCGGGCATAAACATCTGGGTAGTGTGTCTTCTGGAAAACCTTCTCCAGCTCCTCCAGCTGGTAGCTGGTGAACGTGGTGCGATTGCGTCTCTTCTTGCCTTTGTTGCTCTCTGCCTCACTTTTGTCCAGAGGGCTGGAAAGTTCTGAGCCCGGCCGCTCGCTCAGCCCCTTCTCCCCTGGCACTTTCAGGTTCAGGTAGCTACCCTCCATCCCGGGAGGGTCAACACTCGGGGGCAACTCAGACTCTGTCAGGCCACTGTTGTCTTTTCCTGTAAGTATCATAAGACACAGATAGAAGTGTGCAGGGTTACAATCAATGGTATTTTGTTCTTTTAAAGGGGCACTTGTCCAGTTTTACACATGAACTTTGAGCCACTTTCAGACATGTGCTGCAAATCCAAAATTGTCGTTATCCGTCGAAGAGCTGTATGTGAGAATGCAAATGTCCAAATTAGTTGGGTCGGACATCACATGGACTTTATCCTGCCACCTCCCTAACACAAAGTCTGTGTAATGTCTGATTGAACCTGTGTGGATAAAGCAGGTAACTGTCCAGAGAATTCACAGCAAGCCAATGAGAGTGTTAATGAAGTTTCTATGACAAGGCTTACGCAAAACTGGACATAAACAAACATCAGAGGGTGAAAAAGAAGGGTCATGTACAGAATAACGGTAACAAAAACATCTAAATGGAGAGATGAAGAGATTCTGGAACTTCTGTCTACGAGGTCCCAAGCCGAAATCGTCAGAAAATTCAAGGAAAGGCAGGAGACACTGTTGTTTATGACCAAATGACAAACCACCTGTGGGACCACAGTGTTGTCCACATCATGTCCTGCCTCCTACATTCTCTATCCAGGCTTTGGCTTAACCAAACATAAGATTTCCAGTAAGAGAGAACACCTCTCTGAAACTTTGGACATTGTACGAAGTTCATATGAGAATATGACATTAGTTTATGTGTCACAAGAAGAACTATTTGGTCAGTGAAAGGAGTTAATACAATTAAATATAATGTAATGTCTCCATCTGTGGCTCTAGAGGGACCAAAGCTTGAAAATGTCTTGGCTTGGACTTTTTTAACGGAAAGCCTGCATTACAAACTGAAGGTGTGGAGTTGGCAAGAAGTGGGCTGAATAAAAGACACTGTCCAGTTGCTTAGTGGGAAATGTAGGATCCAGGGATTTTTAGAGCTTTACCTTTGCTAGAAAATAGAAGTCAGGACATCTTGACTTCTGCTGCATCAATTTCGACCACTATCTTATAAATATGTCTTTAGCTTTATGGACGTACAACTCTAAATCACCAGAGAATTCCTTCATTCTGTGAAATTTATTGACAGAACTGCTCAAAAACCTCATAAAACATACTGGAGATTTCAAAGTTTAGATGTAACACTGTGGTTTTAATGAAACACATTTGAGCAATTTTGGTTTCAGTTGAAGTGTGACGTTCTTAAGATTTTCATGTGAAGTCTGAAAAATCAAAATAACCTTCACAGTTTAAGTGTGGCTTCACATATAATACTAATCAAATTCTTACTGTAATAATATTATGCTCAAGCAAGCTATTAAAACCAACTTTCTGACCATTTTAGAGCAGAAAAAAAGAGGGCCACATGTTGTCAATAATAGTCCTATAATTATAGTTACTACACTATAATTGGAATATTCAGCAGTGTGATACTTTCTTTAAAATGTGGCTGAATGAAACCACGGTGCCTCACGTTCGAGTCAGGCACTGTGTCTGCTCATCATCACGTTACAACATCCACACAAAACGGCATTTACTTTAAGCTTACATCACCTCTGTACTGTTTTATTTTGCCGTTCAAAGGCCTTGTCTGTTTGCCACAAGAGAAGAAATGTCTTTTACTGTTTGAAAGCTATGTCACTACACATTGGCGTGACCTGTGACACAACCCTTGAAGCCCTCTCCCTCACATCTCTCAATCACGCCACCTGAAACCCGAGTCACGCAGGACCTGCTCCGTCTCGAGCTGTGTATGGCGGGCCTTGTGTACGAGCATGCTTGCCCCTCACGGCCTTGCCCCGGAGATGTAAACAACATTGTGTTTGTCACCTTCAATTTCGAGAGCATCCATTTTGTGACAGACCTCGCTCTGTTCCTGTCAGCGCTCGCTAGCTTTTTTTGTTTCCTTTTAGGAGATGAAGAAAGCTGTCCCTTCTCCTTCAATAAACAAACAGCTGTGTGAATAAATAAGCTGAAGGGCTCTGGTTGCGGGCCAGTGAGAACAGTGTGCTCTGTCAGCCTCTCTGTTTGCCTTTCCTGCGACTGGGCACGGTGAGCGCCCCGTCCTAACTGTATTGGTCCGAAACCAGCGCATAATGGTCTCCTCTACATAAACAGACTTGTAAGTCTTGTGCAACGCCAGCGTTACTCAAATCTAACAACATTTGTCTCAGAGTAAGACTGAGTTTAAAAGGATTAACGTGCATTTTACTTTGTCACTTTGCATTTTGTTTATGAGTAATGGCCTCCTGTCATTCCCAGAAACCCAGTGCGAAGAGGGAAAGAAAGTTGACACCTTGTGGCACTGGTGACTCTCAGAGCCAAGTGTTTTAGTGGTTACTAAGATGACTGAATAGTTTGAGAGTGATGAAGCTAGGCGGTGGCTGTCTGCAACATGCATGTTTGTTTTCATAGATTAGTACGCCTTTGGCTAGTGTGTCCCACAATGAGTTGTCAATAGTCATCCTCTCAATACTGCAGCAGCCCTCCCCTGCTCTCTGGCGCAGACTTGCCCTGACAGAGACACTAATGGAACAACACAGCTCGCCCAGCTGGAGTTCATGACCTCATATCGCTGTGGCCCACCTGTCAGACCCTCTTACAGTCTCCACACAGGCAGATGTTCTGACATCACCTACCCCTACGCTGGCCTCTAATGCTAAAGCACTGTGCAATATTTTCTTTCTACCCCTGAGCAGGAATATGGTTGAAATGTTGAGAAGTAAGACAGGTCAACTCCAGGTTCCTGCATGGCATTTACATCTGTGAGAGAAAATGCAGTCATGCCCCTGAGCAAGGCACATATCCTGTAAGGCAAAGGTTGCAGCTGGACGCACAGATGAAGGGTCAGGGAGATGGTGGAATAGTGAGTGAAATGTTTAAAGACTTCAGTTCTGTGCAGACTTATATATCAGCAGCCTCAGGCATTTCAGGACCAAACTGTTCTGGGGACTCCCTGAGAGGAACTGCCCACTGGAGAGCTCCACCAAGAACTACCTGCAAGGGCTTTTGTTCTGTCTGAACTTGCACCACCAAAAGGAGCGCTGAAGTTAGGTAAGCCTGGAAAGCAGTCAGTATAGCAGCGTCACTTCTGTGCGACATATATTGTCAATTCAAGAAGCCAAAATTCATCTATGGTCAGTAATGTCTGGACTTTACTGTCGGCCCATTGTCCATGACCTCTTCGTGTTTTTCACTATGAGCTGTTTGTGTTTGTGTTGTCTGTTGTTAGCACGGCTAACAGGTTCTTAAAAATGGCAGTTGCTCATGAGCCAATGTGTTCGACCAGTCACCACCCAGCTGGCCACCAACGTCAGTATAACGTCAAATGCCAACGTCAATTTGATGTAGAACAGTGACAACAGATCATTTTGATATTTTGTTGGTTTTAAGTTGTATTGTGAAGTAACCAAAATCCAGTGTCTTCCGTCACTCAAGATTCCTCTTGTGTGGGGAGAGTACCTACAGGAGTTAAATAGTCCCTCAAACTACGTTCTAAGAACTACAGTAGTTCCTAGTTCTGGTGGTGTGTAGACGATACAAAAGTATGAAAAAGTCTCTCTGATCTGAAAACACCTATTTACACTGAAATATGCACTAATTACAACATGAAATGAAATAGTTGGACATTATGGGACACACATCTTTGCTTTCTTACTGAGAGTTAGATGAGAAGAATAATGCCACTCTCATGTCTGCACAGTTATTACAAAGCTACTTTGAGCAGCTGGTTAGCTTAGCTTAGCACAAAGAGCTAACAATCACCAATTTATAGGAGTTTTGTGACTATTGCTTAACTGGAAATAGCTGCCAGGCAACCAGCAAAGACTCCAGGTTGTTACTGGTCCCAACTGAGAAACAGTTAACCCCACGTAAAATGGCAATTTGACATTTTAAATTTGTTTATTGTACAAATTAAACAAAATGAGACACAACTTTTTAATTAGTGAGCTTTAGAGGTGCTTGTAGTCGGATTTTGTTACCTTTGAGCTAAGCTCAGTGTTTCCAGTCTTTTTTGCTAAGCTAATTGGCAGGAGCTTTATATTTAGTATATAAACACGAGAGTGGTATCAGTCATCTCATCCAACTCTGGGCAAGAAAATAAATGAGCCAGTTTCCCAAAGTGTCAGACTATTCCTTCAAGTTTCTCAGCCTCATACAGACTTATATCACCACAGTTTGCACTAGAATCTTTCTCTGTCTTGTTCTCCAAACTCATCTCTCTCTTCTCTGTCACGCTAACAACACACAGTCCTTTGCCACAAACATCTTCCAGTATTCCCGCATGCTGAGCTGTCTTTTCTGCACGCTGTTCTGGAGAACACAGCCATCACACACTTTCTTTTGCGAGCCAAGATTCCACTGCGTTGGCTCCAGCTTTTTTTGGCATTCAGAGGAATGTGTTTTTGACTGTTCTCATTTCAGCATGCATCAACATATATATATGAATGCAGCGAATATCACCGGCTGATCCTGCAATTTGCCAAAGCTACTCTGTGACAAGCTGCAGACCTCTTCAGTTAGCTGAGGTCAGATGTTTACTAGGGTCAGCAATTTAATCACTGCTGAAAACAGAGAGAAAACATCAAAGTGTAATTTAACTGGTTGTAAAGCAACAGGGCACCCTCTCAGTTTTTATGGAATGGGACGGGGAGGGTCAAGTGAAGCCAAATAAAAGAAACACTATAAATTAGTAACCTGGGGAAGGGTTAATGACCAAACACTAAATAGGGAAGGGAATGCTTTTAAACAGAGTGCTCCAAAATGTTCTCTCAAAACACTCAAAGCTGACAGCAGTGTGCCACAATGGCTCTCCACTTATCACACCTTATATGGACCACATAAAGTCAAATATTCCATTGGCTTTGGTGGCTTTTAATTTTACATTCATTGCTGGTTCACAGACATGCTTTGGGCTGGATTATTTTTCCCGCAGCACAGTCTAAGACCTGATGTTGACTGTTGTTTCCTCAGTGGAAGGGAGGCTCCCAGATGTTCCTGAGGAGAGATCTATGCCAGCGGCTCAAAGAGGAATGCAGATTCCCTGGGAAACCAAAAAATCTTTCTGTTCAGCCTCAGCTCCTGATAAATTGACACGTTCGTGACCTCACTACTGTCATGATACCTTGGGCTGTAGCTGTCACTGTCTCATATCAAACAGCTCGGAAGCACTTTGGGAATTTAGGGTGTTTACGTTTTTTTATAAACGGTGGTAGAAGTACATTGTGTTTTCCTCTTTGAGGTCCTGTGTGTAGGATTTAGGGGGATATATTGGCAAAAATGGAATGTAATATAATAAGTAGGTTTTCTTTAGTGTATAATCACCTGAAAATAAGAATCCCCATGTTTTCTTTACAGTACCTTAAAATTAGCTGTTTGTATCTACAGTTGGAGCAGGTCCTTGTCCAGAGAGTCCACCATGTTGCACCGCAATGTTTCTACAGTAGCCCAGAATGGACAAACCAAACACTGGCTCAAGATAGGGTCATTTGCATTTTCATGGCAGCCCTCGTAGTTAGCAGCCCCTCTGTGGTGAGCCAAAAAACATCAGAAAAACACAGATATTTTTGATGTGAATCCGTTTTATTTAAAGTTTTTTACCAGTTTTAATCACCTGGTCTGTTTGTTCTGGAGAGGAAGAGACCTCTGCGGATAATTCGGCTCCTGGTAAAAACCTCCTGAACAACGAACACTGGGAGTTTCAACTGGCTTCAATCTGCAATCCACAACGTTAGATGCCACCAAATCCTACACACTGCCCCTTTAAAGGACAAAAACCTGTAGGACACATTCTTATAACTGAGTTTTTAAGTATTTGCAGTTAAATGCATGTGCTTAAATTAAAAGTACATTTTCATTCTTATATTGTAGTATATGAACTGTCTGTAATCAAGATCAAGATGAAGAAAATTACAACTAATTTAAGTCTAAACATGACATAAAAAGAGGACAAGGAATTAAACTGATAAGGAATTCAAATCAAATGTGACTATAGATTATGTAATTAATCATCTGTTAGCCGCTCCCTGACTTCCAGTAGCCCTGAATTCAATCCATGACCACATTTATACTGTCTGGATCATGTTGGAATCACATTTTTATGAAGTAATTTTGCCTCTTTGCAATCACAGAGATGCATAAAGAAAGTATGTGCTGCAGGCGGTGTCACTCGATGATTTGGGTAACTTTCCACCTCTGAGCTTTATTAGAAAAATATATCAAACAAGCAAAATGAGCTGCGTCTTTCTGCTGAAAGCAAGCAGAGAAAGAGAAAAAGAATTATTGTTAATCACGGACCCAAAAGTGATCATTATACTTTCGCACTGCCCAGTAGTTTCCATCGTTAGCCTGTCACAGTTGGCCCTCTTGAGTTCACATTTTGTGACATGTCAGGCAAAAAGCTTATACCCCTTTTATGACCGTATATTAAAATAATGTTCGGCCAAATGTTGCATTATTCAAGCGCTCCTCCAGAGGTTAGATGTAGTCCATTGATAAGAATAAAGGAAGTCAAAGGAAAGACACAGCGCCAGCCTCAACACGAAAGGCACAGATCAAAATGTGCACCAGCTGGTTAAAGTTTCCAAAGCATCTCTTTAATCTGGCCTGCATGCGGTGCTCAGGTAGGCAGTGGGGAGTTACCTTCCCCTGCAAGAGAAGAGAGGTGGCTCAAAGCAAAGGGCCAAATCATGCTGTGTTAGCTGCACAACAGCATGAGGAAAACATATTTCTGAGCGGTGACAAGAGGGGATTCACCCAAACATCTCATGAGACGCTCTGTCCCCTGAGCTGATGTCTTTTCGTTAAATGGCTGCTGCTTCACCTCCCGAGTCACACGCTCATACAAGTCATTACATTTTAACAAGCCAAGAATTCATCCTTTCAAGTATTCTCATTAGATATTCTAATTTATTCTGGTTCACAGACACACGCCGGCACGATCACAGGTGTCATTCAGGCTTATTGTGAACATCGACACAATGTGTTAGTCATCAGCACATGCATATCCTGTGACATCACTTCCCCGAGCCTTTTAACATGTACTTAGAGTACTATATTTTGACAGGGGGCTTTTAAAACACTGCCAGGACTTTTTTCTTGGGGTCTTGTTTTGGTTTTCATACACAGAGAAAAATGTTTTACATATCACAGGATGCTTCAATGTCCCGCTGAAGGGAGGAGGGGTTGTTTGAGAGAACAAAGATTGACGAAGCTGTGTTTTATAAATGTTTAATTTAAACTGTTATTTTGTGAGAAGACAAAGAGGATGAGGCACATTCAGCCCTGCAGTGTCCCCACAAACACTACGTTGTACATCAGCAATGCAGAGCTCAACCTCAGTATCAACTACAGGCCTGTAAACACAATTTCTACTTTTCAGATTTAGCCTCCATTTATGTTCTCTCAAATTCATAAAGACAGGAAGAATATTCATATACACATTGCATCTCAAAGCCAAAGAGTTCAGCAAAATACGTGCATGTAAACATTCATCCCCACACGTGTGCGGCTTTCCCAGAAACCCTCTCATTTCTCCCGAGCCCCTCAAATCATTACCCAATCTTGATGTCCACTTCTGACTCGTTGCTTATTTGTACAAGGTATTGTTGAGACGGGGTTATGTAAACCAGTCCCACTTTGTCACTCTCTGGGACTCTCTGAAGCTTCGGAGATGTGATGTTTGGGGAGTATGAATAATAACTATAGGAGCTCAGTAATGCACATCTGCCTCAGATTAATGCGGACCTCTCCTGCAGCGCTGACCTGCATTCCTCAGCACTCGATCAGCTCCAGGGGTTTTATTTCATTCATCGCCGTGTGAGCAGGTAGACGGCTCCATCCCTGCTCTCGCTGTGGGACAGTCTCGCTGATTAACATGCACTCAAGGAAGCAGACCCGCCAACCTGAGCCACTACTGTGCAGAAATAGGTTCAGTCACTCTTCCTAAAGCAATATTGTATTTTTAATTAACATCTTTTAAATGATTTATGATTTTAATCCATGCTACACAACATGAAACTTGCAAAACACTATTTTAAACAGCAAAAATGTGCAAGAATATGAATTTTAGAATAAGCTCTTAAATTTGTGTATTGCTTCACTACAGCTGGATCATACTTAGTGGCAATGGTTTAAATTGATTAAAAAGAAATAATTTGCAAAAGAAAAAAAAATGTCCTGAATAAAAAGGGTAAAAATGAGCATGCAGCATACGCCAAAAATATTTTCCCATCATATTTAACAGGAAAAAATAACAACAAATCCACACTTAACCTTTGCTTCTCTTATCCTCTTGTGTTGATATTAATATATTAGATATTTTAGCATCTCCTTTTTTATGGTGTATTTGGGTGTACACAGTCAGAATGACACATATCCAAAATGTTGCCGTGTAAACAGTATCACAGTTGTAGCTGAAGTTGCCACACAGAAAACTCCCTTCAGGGTATGAGATGACTTTTGTCACCATGATGGAGTTAAAGCGTCAGCATTGAGCAATATATCTCCCATTGAGGACCACACATAACAGCACAAGCCTGTTGACGCCTGAGGCTTTGGCAAGGCCCCAAAGCATCCTCCCCAGAGCCATGATGCCTTCATCTGGCTGCAACATTTTTCAATGATAACATTGCAGAGCTCTCCTCGAGGGAGGCATGTTGCATTTAATGATGGTGCTTAAATGGTTCTGTCAGTGCACTTGCCAAATCAATTCACTGCAGTGCAGGGGTGCTGCAGTCTGTGTGGAGGCATTGCTCTCAAACTCCAGGAGAAGAGAAAAAAAAGTGACACTTGAGTTTAAAGTGAAGAGTGACTCCAGTTGTTTCTCAGGAAAACACATTACATTGCACTTGGTGGATGTATCTTGGCAAAGTGTGGTACTGGCTACTGCACAGAAAATACTCATGCTGAGGCCTAGTTGGTCCCTCTGAGCAGTGTCAGGGCAGCTCAGCTTTATTTCTTACACGTAATCCTTAAACTGACAATTATTGAGTATATTTAAATATATTTGTATTTTCTGACCTGCTTTATTTCAGCGACTCAATCTGTTTTCCACCACGAATCGCCGATTAAAAAGTCCATTTAAAGGCTGGGTTGCTGCGTAAGTTTCGAACATCATATTTCAGCCACGATCATAACAGATGTTTTCTTTTGCAACATCCGCATCATGATAAACATCTGGACCTGAAGATATAGGCGCCGATGAGTCTATACGCCGATATCTTATTAAACTTATATTTTTTATGTAGTTTTTAAAAGGTAGACTGTAATATATTCTATATGAATATATTATGCGGAGTCATTTTTACTTAAAATGGATTTTTTTAAGAGTCTCGGCCCTCTCTTGTGGACCTGAGTCAATTTCGTCTGCGCAATAAGAAGCTTTTCTCTTTTTATTCTAAGCCCCCAAGTCCCATAAAAGGGACAGTAAAATGAATTGTTTTCTTTAAACGGTGCATTTGTGGTGCAACGAACTGTCGGCACACTGTAAAGTTGTGAAGCTTTTAAATGAATGCTGTTTGTCATGACGTCCAAGCTGTTTCTAAATGTTTAAATTTGTCTTAGACTGTTGTGTTGTGGTCGACAAATTGAGAAATCCTGGCCTATAACTGGAGCCACTCCATTAAATAAATGTGTATTCCCATAGTTGTGGAATAGCTGCGCCATGTTATCACCAGTTATTTTAATTATCATAAAATAATCATGTGCTTAAAATAGAAATTTGAATAAGCATAATGGATTAGAGGAAAATAATCCAGTTTAAATATTTATTCCTTTTTTACACACAGGCGCGTGGATTCCCCATGTGTGTGTGCGCGCGTGCCATGGTGCCTTGTAGCTCATATTTGAATTTTAAACTAATTAATTACTGTATTTGTCAGTGATGAGAGTTTAACTGTCTGTAGACAGCAACAGGTTGTAGCTGTAGGCAGTGAGATCAGTGAGAGATCATCTTCAGCATGAAATTATAGTGAAGCGTCATGAGGTCGACACACACTAAAGTGCAAACATCCATTCAATTAAATTAAAAAAAAGTTTTAAATAACCTCCTTACCTCTCAGTCTGAGCACACATATGAAGAAAATAATTTGCAATAGGCCTTATGCAACGCTGCAATTCTAACTTGCAAGCTTCTCTGGAATATATTTCTAATTTATTCATGGTTGCTTTTTGTCAATCAGTGATTAGACTCAATTCTTCTTGTAGCTACTTATTCCATGTAAATTTTATTTTAATTTGTGATGGTTTTAATGGTTTTAGTGTCTGCAACTCAGATATTTTGCTCCCAATGACGCGTAAAAAGTACTTGTTCTCCTCAGCTCACAGTTGCGCACATCTGTTTCATAAAAAACTAATTATGACAATAAATATGAATTTATTGAAGTAATATACACAGTTCTGCTCTGTTAAAAAAAACATGGATATGTGATGGGAGCCCTGGTGGGTTTATCCTCTCCTCCTCTCTGCTCTTTGCTCTCACATAACTTTCAGATTCTGTGTTACACACTACACTCAAGTTGTTGTTTGCAAATGTCCCCTTTTCTCATGCATCTCCGTTCAACTCATGTGTTGCCTCATGTTTGTGTCTTTATCGTGCGCACTCACCATAGCAGGCAATGAGCGTCCCGTTGTGTCCGCTGTCCGGGTGCAGCTTGCCGCCTTCGGGCGGAGTTTTGCAGGTCGGTCGCTGCATGAAGAGCTGGTATTTGCTGAAGGTGCCCTCCTCTGCGCCATCCAGTGACTGGCACTCCGGCTGGAAAGGACTCCGGGACTTCTCTCCGTAAGCCTGCCCTTTACCCGGAATGAACGTGGGGCTGTATTTGGCTTCAGTGGTCGGGAAAGTCCTGAACGGGTTCGCCTGGTGATCCCTACCTTGCGCAGTAGAAGTGCTATAATATGAATCCATCGATGTCATATCGCAGTATGAGACGCACGCTGCGTTCATACCTAAAAAGTTATATTAAAAAAAATCCACACGGTTCTTCTTTCCCTCCCCTTCTCTAGACAGCAGATATTCTCCCCAAATTCTCATGCACTGACAAACTCACACTGACGCGCTCATGCACACACACTCTCACGCTGCCGCATCTGGGACTGGTTAAAAAATGAATCAGATGTTTTCCAGAGACTGCAGACTGAACAAATGCTAAAAGCCCCCTGAAGGTTTGTCGGGGTAAAGAGAAATGCCTTGCTCAAGCTGATGCCGCCTCAGTAGCCTACAGTGCATCTGACACACACACACTAACACACACACTCCCAGCACTCCGACCTTCAGGCTCCACACACACATCTGAAGTAGGCCCACACCGAGCTCCAGCATGCGCTATTATGCAGCCTGTAGAAATGGGAGGTCAAGCTCAGAACGGGGAAAGCTTTTTTGGTAAACACGCGGGAGACACAACACATGACGTTAATGTAATTAGAAGATGAATATAGCTGCTTAAATTCCTGCTGTTGCATGACTGAGAGCCCTGACCCCTGACTTCTCCTCACATCAAACTTTAAAGCTTTTTTAAAAAACAGTTTCCATCTCTGTCAGAGGAGCCTCGCTTTGTCACTGAAGGAAAATCAAATCTGTGTTTTCTCTGCTTCCTGCATGCAGAAGAGGACCTTAAAATAAAGTGTAAATGAATTTGCACCAGTAACAGTGCGTAAAGTAAATCGATGTTAAGCTTAAATATTATACAAATATTTTCTTTGTTTTACACCGAGCAACATTTACGCTTTGGACAGGAGGTTATGTGAGAAGTCAGCCTGTCACTGCGGATATATCCACTTATAAGGATGAGAATTACAGCCCATTATCGCAAACGACCTTCAGCCGTGCCATTTGAGAATTGGCTACTTCTTAATATTAAATTAATTATAAACCATTAAGCCCTGCGATGCTCATTGAAACGCTTGACTTTGTGCGCATTTACAATTTGGTAAAAACGCCACCGCGCCAGAAATTTGCCCTTTCTTGGCTATAAAAATCTGAATTAAAGGGTATTTTAAGGAAACAAGAGGCCTTTATGTCCGCCGGTCGTTAAATTGGATAAATTATCTCAAATCAAGTCCTTATTTTTTTCCTCTTTGAGCCATTATTGAGATTTAGGTGATGGTAATAAATGGCGAGAATAAGTCATATTAAATCTGACGTTATTAGCAGAAAGTTTTTGATGAATTTACAACGCAGCTTTAAGTAAGGTGTAATATAACTCGTAGGTTAAGGAGCAAAAATAAAATTATAAATATTATTATTGTTAATTGACGTGACAATTATATTTTAAAGAGATTAAACGAAATGTTTCTTAACAGTGAACTGCGGCTGCCAAAAGTTAACACTTTTTCTTTCTTTCTTTCTTTCTTTCTTTCTTTCTTTCTTTCTTTCTTTCTTTCCGACATAATTAACTTATTAATTATGACTCCAAACATAACTCGTGTCCTGTCGCTGTTATGCAACATCATGTCGGTCAAATCTGCTGGAGAAGGAGGATTAAATTTCTTAATAAATAAATAAATAAAATAAACATTTTCCAGATGCATTTTTTCTCTTTCCCATCTGCAATAATTTTTTAACATCTATTAAGTTTCTCGCTGTCAGGAGGTCACGTTTTTACATTTGGGGAAAAAAATAATTGCTCAGTTGTAAATAAATTAAATGAATAAATAAAACAAATTTACTGGTTTGGGCCCAGTGCACGTGCAGGCTCATCGGCACCTCTCTCGCTGTGCAGGTATTCGTTAACGAGACTTGTGTCTATATGGTTTATTAGGAAATGTCTCCTGTTCAAAGGTATATCCAATATAACATAATGAGTTTAACTTTGGCTGCAGCCCCAACTTTTGTTCCGTCCTTTAGGTATTTGTTTTATTGTTATTTTTATTTATTTTTTAATGATGCGGCTTTACATGAGATGAACTTTTCATTTTATTATTTTCTTTTCGCGCTCTGTGCTGCAGTTTACTTCTATTGAATTTTATGCATTTATGTTTCTGAAGATAAGTTCAGCTTTTGACTGCTTTATCAACCTTAAACATTCATCTATAGTTTCAGGGGGAGGCAGGGGACACGTCTCCCTCAATATTTTGAGCATGTGCGTTTCCCCCCCTCAGTAAAAACATGAGAGTAGAAGAGGACTTTTACAACTGTATTTTGGAAAAGAAAAAAAAAGGAAAAGATATTTACTCATTGATGCAGAAAAAGCCACAAATCAGTGCATGAAAAAGTCACCAAAATGCAGTACTTAAGTGTTTGATGCTCAGAATTTTCAGATGGAGGACCCATAAAACCCCCCATTTCATATCTGTCCCCTAATTTTATTTATTTATTTAACCTTTATTAAACCAGGAAGTCCCATTGAGATTCAAAATCTCTCTTACAAGAGAGACCTGGCGGAGGTAGCAGCCAATCAAAACAGATTCAAAATGCAACAAATACAGCCTATCCACTATAAAACAACAACTATTCAAACACAGTGGCCTCTCGAGAAAAACAAGCACATGTCTCTGTCACCACCTTCTTTATGATGCCCTTAAATTCATTGATGGATACAAGTGTTTGGACCCTTGGTCACAAAGAAGCAGAAGCTTATTTGCACATTTACACTGTTTTTATTTATTGAAACATTTTTTATTTGTTTGCTAAAACAACAAATTGGAGTTTCATTTGACTTGTAGATAATCTCTCTTAATGTTGTTGGATTTATTCAGATTTTTTCAGCATCAAAATAAAAAACAGCTGTCATCATCTAATTAAATGTGGTCTAGAAATTATTGGATTTTTTTGCACTTTACTTGCTTACCTGCACATAGTAGTAAAGTGCACACACATGCATGTACATACACATTTGCACATGACAACATTTGGCTTTAAATTTAAGAAATAAAATTGAACTATATTGGAGTGATTTTCTTCTCCTTCCATTTTGTTGCCTCCTGAGAGTAAACTTTCCTGCAGGAGAAGCAGAGACAAACATTTTAAGATAATATTGCCTCAATAAAGAAACTAGAAATTACAAGTGGAAGTTTGTCACACAGCAAAAAAATCAAGACTGACAGACGTCTGCTCTGAGTGCAGCATATATGCGCAGGCCTCCCTTAATATAAACCACTCCACTGCTACAGGCTAAAGTCTCAGCTGTCACAGATATGCATCACTCATGCATGACATTCTCTCTAAAAGGTTTCCACTAAAGGGCGACTTGTCTGTTTCACTTCCAGCAGGCACCATGTCCAGGTACTCGCTGCAGAGGGGACGGGCTTTCCACTGATGCAGCAGCTCGCAGCCTCCGGGGTTTATGTTGGCACAGGCCTCTATGTGTATCAGCAGCAGGGTCCCTGAAACTCTTCTGGCTATCAGTTACTTGTATGAGAGGCGTGGCGGTGCGGGTAATGGGCTGGAGAGAGTGCTCCAGGTTAGACTTTATGTCTCAGTGATGCCATGTTCATGCTTGGCTGTGGGAAAGGCCAAGCGGGAGATGGGAAACATGTAGCCTATATGTTGTTGTTGCTCTTATGGGAACATTTTCTAATGTTCACATGTTGAAGCATTTTTTTGTGGAAACAGCACATGTATGGAAAGTTTCTGGAGCGATGACGATAAAAGTCTGTAGTCATCTGTGTCAGATTTAAATAAGCTGTTCACATGTCATTCAGCAGGAACACTTCACAGCACTGAGAGCAGTTAATTGAAACTGGAGTTGGACTTGTTTCCTCTTATGCCCAGTTTCACTCATAGATGGGAGTTTTAAATAATTAGAGGAATGCTGGGAATTCATAAACCAGCTGAGGCCTGAAGCATCACAACTGCAGATCAGATCTCACTCTGTCATTTGTCCCAAAGTCTATTTTGGGGGGACGTTTCCATGTGTCCTCTGTGCATGGCTGCAGTAATCCCGCCTGTGTCCTTTCCCTGTATTATCTGCGTCTCCTGTGGCTGCAGGTTACGTTCATTTAAAGGATAGCTCAACCTTTTTTTCAAGTCCATCTTAAAACAACACTCACATGCTCATGTGTGCATTGAAACACTTTTTGAGTACAGTCGGTCTAACTCAATGCTTCCTACTGCGATTTTAACTGGCACTGAGACAGAAAACAGCTCTGTGTTTAAACAATGCTGCAGTGGAGGGGGCATGTTGTTTCAAGTGACAGTGAGCCAAAGAAATATGATCCAGGAAGGCCAGTTTTAGTCACACATCTATGAAGTTTGAAGGCTGTGAGGTGCTGAAAAAGTACACAGTGATTTACAATACTGCAAGACAGGATTTACAACTCTGGACAGCTATCACAGTGACAAAATAATCCACCTGGGATGTGCACTTGAATGAATTTGATTGGCCAACACAAAACAGGAAAACAGAGTCTGCACATTAAACCATGCTACCATGAACACATGTTTCATTTAATCTCTAATTATCAGTGTTGGGCAGTAGCGTCACTACAAGTAGCAACGTTACGAATTCAACTGTGTTTCACAGCAGCGTGGTGATAATGACACTAATTCTAAGTCAAATAGCTTTTCAATAGCAAAGTTAATTAATTGACGGAGTAGTACAGTAGCATCCATTAAAGCTACAAGCTCCTTTTCTCTGGAAAAGCTCTGAAATCCAGCTGACTTTTTTTCTGCACAGGTCTGGATAAAGTAAGGACAACAGAACTGAGGACAAGTAATGTGATGTAATGTGCAAGAGGGAGCACTTGCGCATGACATCACATACTAATCCTTCAGTTTGTTCTGCCTGCTGCTTTGGCTATTGGCTTTTCTTGGCAAGACCCGCCCTACTCTACCTCTGACTGGCTACATTGCAGGTCTTGATGTGTCTCTCACGTATCTTGCCCATAGACTATTATATTTAGTGGATTTGCGGTGGACACCAGAAAAATAGACACAACAAGGGCTTAGACACAGAGAATATGAATAAGAAGAAATAGATAGAGTGACATGCTGTTGTCACGAGTCATTTTCCAGACATGCTTATGTTCTAATGTCCCCTGGAAAGAAAAGTTTTAATTTAGGTCTGTTAATGCTATTGTTTTATTACTGTCTTTTATTTAATTATTGTGGTTTTATTGAGAAAAATATATTTGAAATTATGTTGTTTAATTACTGACATAACCATATAGCCGGCTGGAAAAGGCCAAGACAGAGAAATGCAGTAGGTAGGAAGAGGACAGAGAAAGACAGAGAGCAACAGGCCGACTGATGATGTCATGTTATTGGAGGACATGTTCAAGTCTTAAAAAAATGTGGAAAGATTTAATTAAATTCTGTCATTTTATAGTTTTTCTTTGCCTGCCTATTTGTTTGGCTAATATTTTTTCTTATCACCGAGATAACGCTGATTTGATATAAAGTAAAAAATAAAATAAAATTAGCTTTGCAAGTAGCGAGGTACTTTTGCCATTTTCTGATAGCTTAGCTTGGAGGTAGCTTCAGTGTAGTGAAACTTCATTTTGACGTAGAGTAACTGGTAGCTCAGCTCACTACATTTTCCAAGTAGCTTGTCCAACACTGCTAATTACAGTATTAGTAACTTTCAAGCTTTATCAGACAGAGTGTGAGACCCACCTTCAAATACCAGGTAACCTCTCATTGTATTTGGTTTGATGAAGAGGGTGATGTTGGATACATCACCATGGTGGTAATTAAATTAAATATATGTCCATGGGAGCATAGTCTAGTGTGTGGACTCTGTTTTTCTGTGTTTTCCATGACCTCTTGTCCAGTGAATATTGTTTACAGTCTGTGTATGTGTGCTTTTGCAACACAACCTCTTGCCAGATGATGCTGAATTGCTCTGCAGCAAAAGTTTAACATCGCTTAAGTTTCTTTTGCCAGAAGACTTTGTTCACTCTTTTTAATGTAAAATTCTCTCATAGTGCCATAGTGGAGAGATGGTAACATAGAGTGGCCTTCACAAGAATCTCTTTACAACCAGTGCAATCAATCAAGAACTGTTTCAGTTTACATATGGGAGTATGAGTGTTGCCTTAAGACTAAAACATTGCGAACCTATCCTTTGAGTCATACCTGCACTTGAAGAATGTCGCACACTGGTGTGACTGGGGTCACTGATTGTGAATGTGAAGCACTGGACATGTTGCGATTTTTATTTATGTAACTTTACACGTAAACAGAGAGCAAATGTTCTCATGTTAACTAGATTAAGTTACATCTCCGGACTCAACTTGTTCCATCCACAAAACTGTTGACCCGTTGCCGTGGCAACCGGACGATGAGCCTCGGTGATGTTGCCACAGTATTTATCTGCATGTGGTATAAATACACAATCCTGCAAACCACATACATTTTTGTAAACATGGCTACACTCACGATAGTTGCCACATTGCTCTATACTGCTGCGGTGTCCAGTTAAAGCTGAAGATGTCTGTCTCACCTGTGGACAAGCCATCAGCTGGTGTTCCCCCGCTGAGATTTATACAGGCTGATTATTACTACAAGACTGTCTCTGCGTCTCTGACAAATGGCACACACCACACCCTCTGTATGTGTGTATGCGGTGTGTGCGAGGGAGAGAGTAAAAGAGACACCAGATTTTTATGTGTAGCTTTAAATTGGTTTCACATGAGCCGGGCACACACTGCATCAGCAGATTCTCTGATCAAATTAGGCAGAGATGAGGGGAGAGAAAAAAGAGGCAGCGGTTGTACTGATGTATAATTCAATAAACAGGACCAAGCAGGGCAGACAGAGGAGATGCTGTGTTGCCTTCATCTCTCAGCTCTATATCTGGTTTAGCCACGCACTGTTAACCCATGAGCGGGAGACACACACCTCCATCCATCATCACTGCAGCAGCCCACACAGTGGATAGAGATATGTAGGAGCAAGGATTTAGAAAGTAACGTTGCACTTGATATTACTTTGTTCATCCAAACAAACAAGTTTTATATAATTTTTTTTAAAATATATAGAGGTGAAACAAATAGTCAATTCATTGATAAGTTGATTGACTTAAAACATTTTTGAATAAGTGATGCATTGTTTTAGTTATTTTTTAAGTAAAAACACCACATTCTTTAGATCCAGCTTCCCAATTGTGAGGATTGTCCACTTTTTTTGTCTTCTGTAATAACAAGCTGAATATCTTTTGAAAATTTCGAGTTGTTGGTCGGACAAAACGAGCCATTTGAAGATGGTACCTTACATTTTGGATGATTTAATAGGCATTTTTATCTATTTTTCTGACACTTAATGGGCAAAATTATTTATTATTTTATTTATTAACAAGTTTATTTGTCAGGGACCACGCATTATAAACATAATTTTCAACACTTGAGATCGAGTGTGCAGCTAAAGTGAAACAACTGAGAGGATAATCTGCAGTATATGATGGCTAATCATCTCAAATTGTTCACTTTGTAATTAACTTCCTGTTGAGCGTTACATTGTTGGAAGCATCAGGGTTAAGGTTAAGATAACTCATATTCAAAATCTGAAACAATTACTCAACTACTGGATTCGTCAACTGACAGAAAATTAATCTGTTTTGACAATGGATAATTGTTTCAGTTGTTTTTCAAGCAGAAATGCCAAACTTTCAGTGATTACAGTTGTTCGCCTGCAGGACTCTGCTGTTCTCTGTCATGTTTGACAGAGAACAGAATATTTTTGGACTCTGGAAAATTATTATAGTAATTTAATCCATTTTCTGACATTTTATTGACAGAGTCATTTAACAATTATTTGAGAAAATAATTGCCAGATGAATAAATAATGAAAATAATCATTAGTTACAGCCCTACATCATAATAATGTCTGGCCGCTATGGCTTTAATAAAATAAATAATTTGAGTATTTTGAAAGTATTTTTTTGTAATGGAGATTTATTCTCTTGTGTTCAGCTGCCTAAATTTACAATAACTCACTTTTTTAGCCTTGCATTGCTAGGAGCTATAAATAAAGGTTAAGGTTACTTATTGACTTGACTGTTATTTATGTTATTCAAAGTTGAATCTATTAGTCGACTGAATTAATCAATGATTGGTGAGATAAGCAATTGAAGTTGTTTTTCAAGCACAAATGCCAAACATTCATTCCCTCAAGCTGCTTAAATGTTGTTCTTTGTAATGTATGATAGTTAACTGAATATTTTGGGGGTTTGGAATCTTTGACAGACCCCCAAATTGCTTGACAAAAAACAAGCAATTTGATGATTTCATCTCATGCCACGTAGATAAAAAATGAATTTAATTAAGGGTATTTGTTGTATATATGATTATATATGATTCTGAAAGAAAATAATCCGCAGAATAATCTATATTAAAACAATTGTTACTTGCAGCAAGGTTATTTTTGTTGTTATTACAATTATTATTCAAGGGATTATACTATTGTGCCCAGAGAATCAACCCAGACCAACACTGTCCTCCTCACTGAGCTGTAGTATTAATCTACATAATCTATTGAACATGTAGACAAAAGAAAAAGTCTTAAATCTAGGCTTACTGAGCATAACGTCAGAAGAACACATAGTAAATGCACATTACAAAAGGATTGTGCCCAAAATAGATCAAACATTTGTCATGTGGAAGCTTGAATGTGGAATATATTTATTGCTCCACAGTGTTAACATATTCATGGAGGTGCCTCGCTGTAATAACGAAAAAATTGAAGCAACACTCATGATTGTTCAAACACGGGACATATGGAAGACTTCAGAGGATGAGGCTGAACAGTTGCGGACACATGCTGCAAATATCACCAGAGCGTGCGCACGCACGCACACACACACACACACACACACACACACACACACACACACACACACACACACACACACACACACACAATAGTAATGTATTCCAAAAGAAGAAACGTCTCTGCGCTGGTGTTAAATGTCTTTGTATTGAGCACCAGTTGATGACAGCTAGAGGGCATCTTCACTCTGAGCTTTGCGGAAGATCAGTCGCTGCAAACGAACACGGGAGATAATGAAGATAATGAGTCTCTCTGCTAATGCTGTGCAAATTGATTGCAGACAGAAACTGTGCCATGTGCCAAGCATTCTGAAAAGATTACACTAATATCCTGTAATTTTGATGTTAGCTTTAATATTACTGGAAAAAGCCAGATGTGCTTTGTTCCCAGGTCATCATAAAAAGCAACAATGAAGGCATCGTGCGCCATTGTTTTACAACTGTACTTCCGAAATGATTGTATTTTAATATCTTCCTCATCATGCTATGAAGCAAATATGGTTGTAAACTATTTGTAGACACAATAAAAAGTAGTTTGTAGTGTCTGCAGTGCATCTTCTGAGCACGTTCATACAAAGACTGACATTCAGGGCCAGTCTAAAGCAGTCAAATGCTCTCTGTCTGAAAATAGCACTTGTTGCATTTCCATGAACTAATGCTTATTGTTTACTCTAGCCCTAATTTACATGAGTGCTCTTGAACATGCTGACTTTTCTGTCTTTTTTCAACAAAGCCAAGTTACTTTAAGGACTGATCACGTTTCAGACTTGCTTTCTTTCAGATCATTATGAAATAAGCCGCTGACGATGGCCGACTTCTCCTCAGATATCTGTGTACCGAAGTCTAAATTATGATAATTGAGCCAAACAAGAGTATCTATTTGGTGTACATGTCAATACAGTATTTCTGCAGGGAAAATGGAGTTCATTTAATTAGATGTAACACGGCTTGCATTGTATCTAAACAGTGTAATTGCCCAATTACATTGACTTGGGTTTGTGGAGGCTTGGAACTAAATAAATACACAGTGAATTACAGTGCACTGTGAGCTTCAGTCTCTCCTACTCACACTGAGTTAGTCATGTTTCATTTATTGCATGTGAACCTACGTCTATCAGCCCCTGTTGTCATCTCAAGACCATGCAAGGTAATAGCCAAAAATACATTATTTTTTTTACCCAGGTCTCCTCTATCTGCCTGTTTGATACAGTTTTAGTAAGTGTTTGGATTGTAACAGAACACCATGTGTGCGCTGACCCAGCCTGATCTTCCCACAGCAGTGTCTGGACCAGGCGAGGCGATGTGCACAGAGACGCAGCACCAAAACAAAACAAACGGGTCCGAGGGAACATGTCTGTGGATCCAGGGTTCAGCACAGCCACACAGGGCTCAAGGAGGACTCCTATCTAGATGGGGAAAGAGCCACATTCCCCTGAAATGAGCTTCTCTGGGATGAAAGCCTTGTGTGAGCTCCCCAGATGACCCACGACCCCGTCTGTATTTGTGCAGGGGGGAGCCCTGATCCTGGGTTCTCTGCCTCCCTGCCAGGATCCTGGGGAGTCGGGTTGGGGTGGCCTGACAAGCCCACCATTCTGCCCTCGGGTGTTTTGCTTTTGGGGTAAAGGGAGACCCTCAGATGAGCCGGCACTGTCACAGCAGTGACCTCTCACCCCAGGAGTTTCAGAGGTGGGCCATAGGAGGCTGTTCCTGGAGCGATGCGATATCCCGTGTCAGTTTGCATCACGCTAATATTTCAAGAAATCTTGAGATATGTTGTCGGTGTTTTGCTTCAAAACACAGTTTGATATTTTAATATTGGCTGAAAAATCATATGTATCTGAGTTCAAATCGCGGTCGTGTGATTTTAGCATACTGCACAGGCAGCATGGTGTCCACATTTCACATGCCAGTAGCTGAGAAAAGCCTGGCATGTTTCAGCCAGTTGGACGCCAGCTCCAGAAAATCAAATCTGTTCGAGCAGGCGAGGACAGAAGCTGTCATCGGAAACCTGTTGGCTCCTTTAATGTCTGCCAGTGACGGTGTGCTGACATCATTACACCCAACAGCCTCTGATAACCAGCTCACGAGATCAGAGGAGCAGAGAGGCGGCTTCATGGGTCAGACAAAAATACTTTTATACCCAAAAATGATGGTAATACATATGGAAAATAAGGATACTCAAAGTTCCACAGCAGTGGTCAATGTGCAGTTTCACGCCTGAGCAGTGTACACTGGGACGACGATGGCTAACCTCTGCCCTACCCCTTAGGCTTTGCAGGATGTCAGAGTCAGCCCCAAACACGCCCAATTACAAACAAACACAGATGCCCCAAATTCCACTTTCACTTGAAACAGTTGGCTGACCCCCCTTTCCCCTCTGTTCAGGTTACCTCCAGCCACTCTCACCCTCAGGCCAACGTTAATCCAATAGAGCACTCGCTTTAAAGGAGGTTGAACAGGAGGACACTGTGGGTGACTGGCTGACCAACCCAGCCTCCAACTCCTCCTCCACCAGCCTACATATGTTCCAGGGGGGGGACACAAGGATAGAGTGCATGTTGACCCGATCGTTATCGTTACTGTGACCTTCCCCAGGTTACCTACACTTCCTCCAGCTCTACATCCACACAGTTTCCCCTCATATTCAATTCTATTTTCCCCTGTAGCTATTTTGCAAAGCAGTGTTTCCTGACTGATCATCTAAAAATGGCCCAGTACAACCATAAAATGACTCACAATGGAAAGAGTGAGAAAGTAAGATTAAAATTTTTAACCTTAATCAATTACAGTTATGGAAAGTGCACACTGTTATTAAAACAATAGAACAAGACGAAGAGTGTACAGCCATGCTAGGAGCTCTGTGAGGCTGCACTTCGGGCAAAGTGGTGCTCTGAGCTAAATATGCTAACGTTAGCCTAAAATAACAATATCAACATGCTGATGTTTGGCAGCTTTTTACCATGTACACCAAAGACTCCATACTAAACAGCCAAAACATTAAAATCACTGGCGGGTGAAATAAATAACATTGATCATCTCATTACATTGCAATGGTTTGCTGGGAAACTTTTGGCCCTGGCATTTCATGTTGATGCCAATTGACGTGCTCCAACCACCCAAACACCATTACAGACCAAGTACACCCCTCATGGCAACAGCAATCCCCGATGACAGTGGCTCCCTGCAGCACGACAATGCACCATTCCTCACTGCCAAAACTGCTCAGGATTTGACCTGATGAACATTCTTCAGATCCCAATCTGATCGAGCATCTGTGGGATGTACCAGTACCCCATCTCACAACCAACAGGTCTCAAGAGATTGCCACCAACACCTGGTCCTAGACACTACAGGACATCCCCCAGAGGTCCTGTGTTCATGCCTCAACATGTCAGAGCCAAGTTCCATCCAAGGAGGCCTCACTGGGATCGGGGTTACCTCTGGGGTACCAGCACATCCTTGAGCCCTTTGTCACGTTCCTCGGGCCATTCCTGAGCAGTTTTGGCAGTGTGGCATAGTGCATTGTCCTGCTGGGGGGGCAAAAAATCATTGGGGAGTGCTGTTGCCATGAGAGCGGGGGGCTTTGGTCTTAAATGGTGTTTGGGTGGTGTGAATCAAGTAGTATCCACATGAATGCCAGGACCAAAACTTTCCCAGCAGAACATTGCATTTTAACAAGATGATCAATGTTATCCACTTCTCCCATGAGTGGTTTTTATGTTTTGGCTGATCAGTGTATATGAAGATTAACAACATGATGATTCCCCAAAAGTGAAGCCAAAACATCTCCCCTGCTCCCCGGTGGCTGGCTGCAATACATGTCATAAACCCTGTTCCCTCTATGTTAGTGGATGGTACACAGGCTAAACTAAAAGATCAAAGTACACGTCAAATGCATTTTTCCAAAAGACGATTTCTGTCATTTTAGGTAGTTCTTACCATGCAGATGTATGTTTAAGTGTTTTTCTTAAAGTTTGATTATAATTAGTTATTTGATGCTATAAGAATGGGGTTTGATGTCATGATTGACAGCTGTGTGTTTAGATCAGTGTGCTCCAGATCGAGGCTCGCGATATTTTGAGGACAGGAACTCGATACTGTGGGAATCGTTACAGCACAGACTCTGGCTTCAAATGATGTCACCAGCCTGAGATGGCAGCTGCTGTCTCTGTAATATTTTGGCTTAATTTTTGTCTAATGGGAGAAAATGGGATGTGTTGTCCATCTTTGTACACAGTCATTCATGTACACCATCTTAGCTTAGCATGTCACACCACAGTGTGTTTGTCACAGCTTGTTTTTTAATTTAATTTAATTTAATATCAGTCCATTCAGTAATTTTTAAGATACTGTGGACCATGCCGCTAGCATGCCTAAAGGTGGCAATACAATTCTTTTTTTAATAGATACACAATACAAAACAAATTTTGTTCAACAATCTGCACATATGATGGTACAGTATTACAAATTCAAGTTTTTCTTTTTAAATATTTTCTTTATAAATAAATAAGACAAATAGTAATAATTTGATAGAATAGGTCAATTGTAATTGTTCAGCTTTAAAAAACAACAACCTAGTAATAAACAAAATCAATATGGCAACCTAACCTTGAGTAATGCCTACATCCCACAAGATCACAGTAGATGTATGTACCCACACTGTTACACCTCCACAAATATTTACCTACTCATACACACCTATATATGTACCCCCACAAAAGTCCATTATTTACCTCCAGTCATACTCCTCATACTTTAGTTGAATAATTAGACTTGATGAAGCTGCAAGGTCACCTGCTGTGCTTTTGACTTTGAGAGAGTTGTTTTTTTGCACACCAGAAGGTTGGACCCACACCTTTATGGGATGTTTATTTGTGAGATGACAACATTTCACTCAGTTGCATTCATTGTGTATGTCTTCTTTGTTCAAAATCTTTTCCTTTTTCATATCTGAGGAAACAAACCTCCCCCATTCATATCACTTTTATTATCTCTCTTTTTTCCACTTTCAGTCCATTGCTCACATTGTTCCTCTCTCTTTTAGCGTTTTAAGTTTGGCACTAGAGGCAAGGCTAAGCACCCCAAGAGGCAATATCCGGATTTGATTTTGTGGTTGCACCATAAAATATCCTGACCAAGTGACATTCCCGTTTATGCTCTTTAACTGCAGTCATATTAGAGGCTACATCGGCCCAATAAAAATGGCTGTCCTGAAAAAAGAAAGTCTCTCTTTGTACACAGGCCTCATCTGTTTCATTTCTTTGCTGTTCTTCATCTGTAACTGACACAATCAATAATAGCACGTAACTTTGTGAGTCACAACACTTCAGATTTTGGCTCTTCACCTGCCATTTGTTAATGTTATTGCTGCAGAGCTGCACACAGACAGATCACATGGTTCCCGTCCATCTTAGACTCCCAGGTAGTCACTGACCCAACAGACAAGGTCGCCTCCGAGAGACAAACAAAGCTGTTCTCATCCTCCTAATTGCCAGGAATGTCCTCATTGAGACAAGAAAGAAGCTCATTCACATGGCGTTATAATCAGAGTCATGCTTCCTGCACTGAATTTCGGAGAACACTTGTTGAACAACTGCCTTGTCCTCTTTCAGATGGCTCTGTGTCCTACTCACCCCTGCAGAACCAACACAAGACAGTGTTAGTTCACAGCCTTTGCCACCATCTCAGTCTCTGTAATGCCATGTCCGTTCACTGCCACTTTAAACGACGTGCCACCTTTTTGTGTTCCTTTGATTATTCCATTTGTTCGTGGTGTCAACATCTGGGGAAAAACAGGAATTACAGCTGTCCCAGAATAAGTTTATCAGGGTTGTTGGGGTTGAACGCAAGGGCACATGTTGCAAACAGATTCCAACAGCTCTGGTGGTTACCTTTGAAGGCTAAAGACAAATACAACTGCAAATCAGCAAAGTTTGTACTCTGATGCTTAACTGCAGTGGTTCCCAACTGGTCTGGCCATTGGGTCCAGATTTCTCATTAGTTCAGGTCCACACAGTTTAATACCTTCTGTGTCATACTTGTGTTTGGCCATGTTGTTGAGCTTGTTTGTTTGCTGTCTCTGTCAAGTAGCTGTCCGTTAGTCACTCACTCAACAGCAGGAAACGGCACTTACACATTTGCGAGTCACTTGCGGTCCATTCAGAATGGACCACCAACCCACTTTTGGACCAGGACCCACCAGTAGGGAACCACTGCTTTACTGTGGTCAGTGGCTAGTCCCTACATTTTTCTGTCTACCATCTGATGCTGGTCAGTAATGCCTAGTTCACAATACTTTAACCCTGAGTTTCTGCTCGTCAACAATTTTTGGAGCTCCCGAACAAAAGCCCTTTATCAGAGCAAATCAGCATTTGTCCGGCACTTGCAAATCGGTGCCTGAGTGCTACGTGTGAACTGTTCAAAAACTCAAGCTGAGAGGCTCACTCATGCATCGCAGAGGCTCTCCAGATATGTAGCATGGTTAATATCCGAACTTGTCTGGGACTTTGTCGATGAGCTACAGACAATGAGAACGCAAGATAAAGTTGAGTATGGAGGCAAGTGGCACTTTGGAGCTTTCTAAGGTGTGTGTTTGAGAGGGAAAGACAGAAAGTGACAGAGAGAGGGGAAGAGAAGGTGGACTACTGCACGCAATGTTTCTGTATATTAGCCTAGTAACCTACTCAGAACACTGTTTTGTCATTTTTTGACTTCGATATTTTCTAGTAAGCACCCCCAGACCCCAGGTTGCGGTTCAACCCACACATCTTTACATCCTTATCAGGGACTCCTCCTGGTTAGAGATCTTGTAGTGTGTGACCTCCTGTCACTGGTCCATCATGTAGGGTGTAAACCACAACAAGACTGCTGATTAACAAGACAGCAAGCTTCCTAGTATGAACAGTGACAACTCTGAGGGTCGTAAAGCGTCAGCCTAGCATCAAGTGTACAGTGGGTTCATCACTGAAAATGGCTGCCTGCTGCAACTGAAAACTACATTGATGAGAGCCTTGAGAGTGAACCAAAACATTAAAGCTGAGGGCTGTAAAACCAAAAATAATGAGCTGAAAGACACCAAAACCCTCCGTAGAGTTGAGGGGACCTACAGAGTCAGAGAATGAGTTTCTGTGTGTTCATCACTACAAGCGACTCTTTTTATGTCAGACTTCATTTGATCCATTGTTAATATAAAAATAATGATTAGCAGCTTCAAAGATAAAGGAAAATTATAACTCATGGCAAACCTACAACTGTACACTTTATATATTGCGATTTGTCTGTTCCTACACGAATGTGTAATTCTTGCATATTGTTTATATTTCATAGGAGGATACAAAATTGATCTGCTTTTCTCCGGTATTTATTTTCTTGTGTGTATGCCAACATAGTGTTGCTGAAATGCTGTTGTCTTATGTGGGATTTATACTTCTGCTTCAAATCAACGCTCTATTTTTGTAAGCTGAAACCATTTCCCTCAGTGCAAACAAAGCTTTTATGTACTTCTGCACTACTGCATGTAACTTCACAGATAAGAAACAATAAATTGTGAAGACAATAAAGCCTCCACAAAATAGCATTTTAAGTCCAGTGTGTGATTTATCCTGGCTTCATATGAGTAGAGGAAATCTCCACTAGTTGCTAGGCTAATTTATACAATGTAAAATGCCATAGACTTGTGCTAAAAACATTAGCATGTTGTATTTGTGGGGAAAATATGTCCAGCAAAAGACAAGTGTTTGTCTGTGAATGCTGCGAGTTATAGTGAAGTCAGTTTGTGTACTTGTATTTGAAATTGTTGCTATTAAGTCATGTTTAATGTGTGTTTTGGGTGTGTTTTGAATCAACTAAACTTTACAGCACGTCACAGAAACTCCACTGTCAACTAGTGTTTTGGAGGTGTAACTGCAGTATGACACAGACACACCACCGCACAAGTATAAACTGTCACAACGGCATAGGCTCTGCATAGAGCTGACGCACAAGCATAAATCCTGCTTTATTAATCTGTTTGGAAACACAGACCCTGAGGTGTACCTCACCATTTAACAAAATCACTTGATGCCGGATGCTGAAAGTTCACTGTTAGCAGCATTAAAAATGTAGGTTTCTTTTGAAGACTATCATGTTAACCTTCTTATTGAACATGGAATGAATCTATTTGATATTGTTACGAATGAGTATGTGAGTCACAGATATGATGTTAGTGTCTGAGTGTCGATTACAGCCTCACTCTGCTATGCTGATACAAACACACAGAATGTGAAGCTGACTTAACTGTGATTTGTGGGTTCAGATGTGATCTGAGTCAGCTGCAGTAGTCATCATTGTATCCAGGAGTCTGTAACAATTATAGTAACAAAGCTTTACAACATATAACTTGAGAATAGGGCCTCTGGCTGCCCCGCAGGCCTCTGCTCTCACTATTGTACTGCAGGGTATTACTGTAAATCTGTGGGCCTTCTTGGCACAGTCCAAGAGGGTGTAGTCTATCTTTAACAATATGACAGTTGGCAAGTCGGCTGACCAAGCATTAAAGACACATGTTGGATAATACACTTGTCTACACACACATTTGCCAAGATTGCTTCCACAAGTCAGCTCCTCAAATGGTGGCGAGAATTTTCTGACATTTCTACGATCCTGGATTTAAGATTAACATTTTCTTTTATATTTTGTAACTAGCCCTGACTTTCTAATCCCACTGAGAGCTGGTGTCCCTTTGGTTTAGTAATGAGCCATATTTTACAGACTTCAGCTCCTCTAGGGACTTTGATTTACTCTGAGAATTAGCAGACTTGAAGTAATTTATGGAACTATTTCACTGCATCACAGTAAAGCTATGGAGTGGGCCATTTTCAGTTTCTTTATTATTATGCCAGCCATTTCCTGCCAAATTTGCATGAGCTGGGGCAGATTGACAGTAAACAGCTGTGTGAATGTGGGGCTAATGGGTCCACACGCAGCAGTAATATTTCAAGCTGGGATAAGTTGTGTCACAATTCAGAGTAATTTCACAATCCTGTGTTGCTGATGTTTTTGAATTCAAGGCTTTTTTCTTGCAGTTGTTGAAAGCAGTCAAGCCAATGTGCTTTTTGCTGGGTGATAGCTTTAGACTGAATGTTGGCCTATCAGAGTTTGCTTATACAACGTTCCCAAAACTTCTCAGCAAATCGACTTGAGGAAATTCTGCTCACAGACAATGATAATTGGGATGTTTTTATGTGGTTGATCGCAGTCTAAAGATAGTGACTCACATGGCAAACACAAGACATGGCAAGAACTAAACCTGTATACTGCGTAGTTCCTGAAATTGGCGGCCTGGACAATTATAGTGGAGGAGTCCATACAGAGGTGCTGGCCAGAGGCCGATCAGGCCGCGTGATTTAGCCTGAAAGGTATCAGCGATGATGGAGGGTCATGGACAAAGGCTCCACTCAGCAGTGCTCTTTTGCTTTACGCCTCAAACTCACGCGCACTGCCCTTCGATTGCTTATTGAATTACATCTAATCACTCAATTAAAGTCACATGGAGGAGCAGCATACGTCGGAACGCTAGATAACGGGCGCTGTGTTGTTGTCCGTGGGAAGTTTCAAAAACAAGATGTCTGAAATGTTAACGCTATGACAAGCGTCTCAATCTCTGGCTGCAATCAGTTTTGTTTCACGACATCTTGGGAAAGCACCAAAACGGATCTACATCAAAAACAGGCATTTTTCTGTAACAACATCCCGATTCTGCAGCTCACATAGTATGAATTCACATAATTAGATGGTTATAGACTTCTTTTATATGTACACTATCTGCCAGAATCATCTTTTGTGTAGTTATTCAAGTGTATTTATTTATAATTGAATAGATTTTCAAAAGAATGATGTGATCAGCAAAGATTATCCCGTGAGAGGGAAGAGTTGAGAAGAGGATAGTGGGACTCAGTATCAGTATAACAGTGGTTGGAAGAGCAAAGAATTTTTTAATTTTAATGTGTGCAGGCTGAAGAAGCAGAAGACCCTGTCTGTTATTGAATAAGAACAGGACGATCAGGCTGCAATAAGCAAGTGATCGCCAATAACTGAGGGATCTAAGAATATAATCTGTTGTCAATGAATCATGTTGATGTTGCAACATTTGGGAAAACAAGTGTCATAGTGTCAGCTGCACAGGGCAGACTGCTGCAGTATCAGTTCAGCAACAAAGATTTTTGCAAAACAGATTTGATACTTTTTAAAATCCAGACTTAAATCTATCATGGCAATGTCAGCTGTTTCACCAGGATCTATAGACACATGTACATGCATGGTGAGTCCCTGTCTCTCAGGGTTTCAGTTAGCAGTTACTGTCAGTTAATGTAAAAGTTTCCTAATGATCAGTCATTGTCCAAATACTCAGAGGAAAAGCATCGAAACACTGGGCGAGAGGCGGGGTACTCCCTGGACAGGTCACCAGACTATCACAGGGCTGGCACATAGAGACAGACAACTATTCACACTCACATTCACACCTACGGCCAGTTTAGAGTCACCAATTAACCTGCATGCCTTTTGGAGGGTGGGAGGAAGCTGGAGTATGCGGAGAAAACCCACGCTGACACAGGGAGAACATACAAGCTCTGTACAGAAGGGCTCCCCCACCCCAGGCACCAAAAGCTAACCACTGCACCAATGTGCCACCACCCCCTTTTTTTTTAAATGAATAACCTCTTTTCGAAGTTGTGACACAGGAATAGAAAATTTTAGAAATGCATTACAATTTTCAAAGTGTAAGTTGACACCTTTCAGTTGCTTGTTTTGTTTTCTCAACAGTCTCAAACCCAACTGTTCCAACTGTGAGCATCGGTACTCGATACCTTTAAGGTATCAACCAAGATGACCCAGTACCAAGTAGTATCCAAACTTCTCCAGTCAACTGATACCATTAAAGAAGATTATTTCATTAGTCTGCTCACAGTCAGTCTCAATTTAATACAAGGTATGATTGGCCCACCACTGCAGCATCAGCTACAACCCATACAGTCTGTCTTGTACTGAAGTCGAGTGTGGTTTAGTTGACGGAGTTTATGAGTTCAACATGCACTGAGGCCACCGAAATGTTCAAGAGTATACTACACACCTGTGGAGTCTGGTGGCACTCTATGCAAACAAATGCTCCACCTCACATAATGGGTATCAGATGAAAAAGTTATCAGGTAGAGTATCGATATCACCTTAAAGGTATTTGTATTGGTAGTATCATAATTTTCTATAAGATACCCACCCCTGCCAATGATATTCATATCATTACTGTATGACTAAAAAAAAAAATAATAATAAAATAAAATAAGAAGCAGTAAATCTTCATATTTTAAGATGCTGTAAGCAGTGAATTTTGGTTACTTTTGCCTGAAACATGAATTAAACAATATAGTGATTGTCAAATTGTTTTTGTCAATCAAATAGTTTACATTATTAAATGCAATTTAGGATTTTTTTGCATATGTTTAGTCATAAAACATCAAGAAATATTTGTAATTACTGTCTGATTACCAGCATGATGGAACTATATATCTGTATTTGATACGATAATCTAACAAAAACATCCTAGTCTTGTGTTTTTAAAGTGACGTTTTTCAAATGTTGATATTTCAACAAAGTGAATTATGTAATGTTTGGGAGAAATGGGTCATTCATTGGCAAAGTTCCCTGTGTATGTCTAAGGCTTTACGCAGGGTCACTTCCAAGGTTTCCCCAATCTATACAAGTTCCATGTGGAGATCTACTGTGGCTGCAGCCGGTTGGGTGTTGAGAGGCAGCAGTGAGTGAGGAGGAAATGGGGTCTGGCATGTTGACTCAGGAGTAAATCCCCCCGGACTTCTCAAAAGGCTGCTATTAGAGTTTAATCACCCTGCGATCCTGGACACACTCTGAAGCTGAGAGGGATGACTGATGAGCATGCAGAGTACAAACTGTAAGCATCAACTCTTCCAGAAGCTGCAATCAACGCTTTGGATGGATGGGTGCAATCAAACGATGAGGAAACACAATAAGCTCTGAAAAAAAAGCATTGTTACACTCTTATTTCCACATTTCACGCTTCCCACATTATTAAAAACTTGCTTTGGAACAATGGGCTTGTGAAGCCATTAGATTATGCTAAATGATACTTGAATAGCCAACACAAGTTATTCGTCTTCCTAGTTATATTTTATTACCTCACATTTCTCAAGGCCTTCTCAACAGTGTTCTCAATTTTTCAACAAGCCAGGCTCTTAGTTTTCATTATGCACAGCTTATTTTTAGACAATAGGCCCATTCTGTTGTCTGCAAAGGCAAAAGGCAGAGCACCAGTGAATTGTTTCAAGGAAATTTGCATAATGCTTAGTGACTGAGTCTCTATTTCGAGCTGAATTTTTTCCAGACATGGCTGCTTGAGCTACCAGAGAAAAGAGAAAAGAACAAGTGTGGAGAGAAATGGACTATCAAAGGAAGGAACTGAGCTTTCATGTTAGGACACTTTGATTGTGTTACAGATTGGTTCCAGGTGAGGCAACTCTGGAAGAGGGGAAATCCAAGGGAAGAGAGAACTCCTTAACTAAGGATGGCATTGCCAGGATTTAAGCATTAAGGGCAGATTTAGAACAGCAGGTGTAGAGAATCGATGAGGCTCAAATATTTTATATTGTGGTGGGTGGCACCTCCCTGCAGAGCCTCAAGAGTCAAGAGAAAGTGTCTTGTTTTAATGGTAGAGAAAATTGTCACACACGAAAAACAAGTACACTTACTCAGCCAGTGTACTTAGGTACAGTTTTAAGGCATTTGTACTTTACTTGAGTATTTCCTTTATATGTTGCTTTATATTTTAACTCCACTTCATTTCAGAGAGAAAAATTGTACTTTTTCTTCCACTACATTTGATTGGCAGCTGTAGTTATGACTTGTACACATAAAAGAGCTTTATGGCTGCAACTAATGATTATCTTACAACATCGATTAGCTTGATCTGCCGTTGATTATTTAAATTGATTAATTAATAATTTTGTCTACATCACAATATCCCTCAGCACAGGGTGACATCATTCAAAGTCTTGTTTTGTCTGACCAACATGCCAAATTCCCAAAATATTCAGATTAACTCAGCTGGCAGAGGACATCAATATGACTTAAGAAAGACATTGGATTCTTACGTCACACAGATCTCAATCTGGAAATCCATCAGTAAAAAAAAAAAAAAAAAAAATTCTTCCTTTACCTCTGGAGGCACAGCCTCCAGAGTTTTTCGACTAACCAGAAGTGCAGGGGCCTCACGCCCTTCACTTCCGGCGGTGCCCCCAGGGAATCGCCGTGTTGTTTACAAATACTTCGGGTAGAAAACCAACAGAGTTTAGCTATATATCACATTTTTCACGTCACAATATCACCGTGTAGACTAACCTGATGTTTGTTAAGTCTATAAACACAATGACTGAACAAACGTTACTATTTCTGTGTGCACATAATTAATATGGTTATCGTAGATTAGCTGGGCTAACCGTTAGCTGTTAACGTTAGCCGTTAGCGTTGTATATAACCATAGACTATAAAAATAAGGTAATAACTCAATAAACGGTCCGTGAATAAAATATTTTTTTCCAGCAAATATCTTAGTTACAACATGATAGAGCTAGCAAAGCAGTTTTGTGTTGCTATGTGTGGTATTTATTCAGTTATGGGAAATCACGATGTCTAGAAAGCATGGCTGCAGTTGACAGGGACAGTTAGCAAAGCTAACATCAGGACGTCATCTGTTAAAAGCCTCCTGTTGCTGGATACGACATGAAACTACTCCAGTTAGCTCAATCATGTTGTAACTCAGACATCCGCTGGAAAAAAAAAAAAATTTCATGTTGACGAGACGGCATTACTGGAGCAGTCGCTATGGACGCGGAGCTTGCTGTTTCTGTAGGTACACATTTCCTGGGGACACCTGCACGTCTCGGCCCCGCCCCCTCCATTGTGACTGGCTAAAGCACAGCATCGTTCAAACTCAAAGCTCCCCCCCAGTCGTCTTTCACACAGGGCTGCTGACAGATTCTACAATGTAGATTGCAGAATCTGTCTTGAGAGATTACACAGATCTTAAATATTGGATGGAAAATTGGGTTGGTGATATTTTAAATATCTAATAACGTTCGAATTTCATGTTGTGTGGATGTTAATATTATGACATTTTGCAGACACTGGATTTTGGCAACCCATCTCACTCCGAAGTTGTCGAAATCCAGTGCTTAGGTAGTGACTTGCGGCATCAGGCACTGATGAAAAAAGCCATACTTTAATATTGGTATGACATGCAGCTGGTTGTCGGTATAGTGTTGACGCTCAGCAACATCAGGGAGAAACAGGGCGGGACACGAATGAAAGTTAAGGTGGCGAAAGTTTGCGTAGGGTGGGTACGAGGGGCGGTGGATGGGTCCAACAAACACTGACATTCACCCAGGAGAGCGGTGTTCGCATCCCTGTGAAATTCTAAAGCCAAACGCTGCTCTTTTTTCCTAAACCCAACCACGGGTATTAATTGTTGGAGGACAAAAAAACATCAGTTTGCGTGGTTGTACTGATGTAGTGCATTTATGTTGAAAGAGACTGTATGAACTTGACACAGGGTCCCAGAACGTCAACAACCAACGCACCCAGGATACCTTTCACCTCATATCTGGATGTGGAACGTCCATGACCAAACGTCAATATGTGACGAGAATGTGTTGGTTTTGGTCTCCATATCTCATGACTAAATGTTGTTATTCTACATGAAAATGACGTTGGCATTAGACATTTGGAAGACGTTGGATTTTGGTTACTTGACAACACAAATTAAAAACCAACAAAATACCAACGTAATCTGTCAATACTGTCAGTGTTCTACGTCAAGTTGATGTTGGCATTAGAAGTTGTCCTGACATTGATCACCCAACATCTCAATCCAAATTCAACCCCATATCAACATCAGATGAGGAGGGTGGCCAGCTTTTAAGAAGAGCAACAACTGTCACATTTGAGAACCCAGATCCATCATATGTTTGGCATTTTTTGCAAAAAATGACTTAAGCATTTAATTAGTTATCTAAATAGTTGCAGACTGTTGGTTGTTGGGTTTTTTTGGATCATGTAATCAGATAATTGACTACTTGCCAGTTTGGATGCAGCTCATCCCAACTGGCATTCTAGTGTTTATTCACCATGGTTGAATCATTGTTGAATTATGTTTTGAATTAAATGATTTATGGGAATTTTGTCAACCTTTTTACAACCATCAGAATTAAATGTTGTTTCAGTGTTGTTTTAATGTTGAAACAACATCTGACATAATTTCAATACCATTTCAATGTTGAAGGTTGGTCGTGTGCCAGCTGGGATAAAAAAGTTTATAAAATACAATACATTTAGATGAAACTCCCAAAGGAAACAAAGTAGTCCAAATTGGCCACATCGCAACTAGCTACAACATAAAAGTGATGCTTACACACACACACACACACACACACACACACACACACACACACACACACAACTTTTACTTGGAGTATGTAAATGTGTAATTTTAAATCCCTGCCCAGTCAATTTTCTGTCCTGAAGTTCTTCACAATCTGTCCAACTGTGGTCCACCATCCTGCCAGTATGCCTGTGCTGAGCTGGCTCTCTACAATGATTGGAAGCAGGCATTGCGTGGGAAGTCCAATTAGAGACGGAAATTGCACTGAGCCTGACGCTGTGTAGCCACAAGTTTGCCGCATGGTCACTTACCTGCACATCTGCACTGATTTTTTTTAAAAGCAGTAGCCACCTTTTTCCACCACCTTAATTGGAGTTTCCATCGCTGATTGCTTGAAAGAGAAATACACTGCCACGGTCTGCTTCCTGGTAACGGTCTGGCTTTTCACTGAAGTCTGATGAGGAGGAGGTGGGAGTCAGGTTTAGATTTATACCAGGAGGTCTTTTTTTAATGCTCATCTAAATAAAGCAGGTCTAAACTTATGGGGTCCTGATGATGTGTGGTGCGAGAGGTCACATATACTGTAACTGGAATAATCAGGATAAAATATGATATACATGATAGTGTTGTCTTTCAATGAGAAAATGGAGATTTCTGGCTGAATGAAAAGAAACCACAGGAACCAATCTCCAAGTTGTTGTAGCTTACGTATTCACATGTAGAAGAGAATAAATCACAAGCATTATGTAAGTCTCACGCTTATGAAAATCATTTTTCTACTTTTTTGGACAGGTTTGCTCTTCATAATCAGCCCCTCTCACTGCTCGCAGCACAGACAACGTTCACCTTTGACCTGTAACACCGTATCCACTCACTCATGGTCACAGTGAACCCTCAAGAATGTTTTCATGTGTCATGTATGTTCATTTTCTCGACTATTCATCCATGAAGGTACAACAAGTCCGTGGTTTTGGAGTTATAAAACACATAAAACCCATGATTGTTGTTTCTAATCCATACTATGTGGTCTTGACTTGCGGCTACATTTATTATTCTGCAATATTGCTGGCTGCCAGTGTCAGTCAGAGTAAGATTTAAAAAAAAAGGTTCACCTAACACCCCACCCATCCCATAAGGGCATCATATTTGATGCTGGTCTTGGGACAGAGCCTCATGTGCAGTTGTGTAGTTGGTTCATCAGAAGCCAGGAACACTGCTCAACATATGGGGATCATTTTAGGGGGGGAAAAAAGACTTATGGCCAAAGAAACATATGTAAAAAACACACTGTAGATTGGCTCGAAACAGATTTACTACACTAGCATCACATATTTTTGCAGATCTAAAGAATTTCAGCTATGATAAATGCAATAGTGTGTCAGTGTATGCATGTGTTCAGACAAACCGCTTCGACAGCGGTGGAATGAAACAAAGTGCATTTACTCACTGAACTTTGAGGGACATCTTTGCTTATTCACTTTCTTACCAAGATTTAGATGAGAAGATTGATGGCAAGCTTATGTTTGTTCAATGAATATGAATCTACAGCCAACAGCTGGTTAGCTTAGCTTAGCACAAAGGCTAAAAATAGGGACACAGCTAAAACAAGTAAGTGTGGAACTTTTCCTTGAGATCCTATTCTGTGGTATATCCACTTTATGCGACTATACACTTCCACTTCACTACAGTTCAGGAGGAAATACAGTTTTTACTTCTCTACATTTATCTGACATATACATATAAAGATTTTATATACAAAATATATTCTTATCTTTCAAAACTGGAAGCTTGCCTAGAGTTCTGATCAAGAGGGATGGAAATAGAGCGCCTGGGTGGACGTGCTTAATTTTTCCCCATCCATGCCTGCCCAAGAAGTGCTCCAACATCGATCGGCACCAAGTTTGAAAGAGAGATTGAAACAGAAATAGCCACTGTAACATTTTCACTGTTCACTTACCTGTTTTCTGGGCTATCCGTGATGTTGAACGTAACACACCAGCAAAAAAAAAACAGAAAGGCATACTCATCTACTGCAGAGATTGGTACACAGCTCCAGTGTACTGGCGATGAGAATGGTGTCCAGTGCTTATTTTTAACAGATTTTCTTGCATTGAAGAAAAAAAACTGCATACATATGCTAACTTTGGTGGAAAAGGGGCACTGGGTACATGCTGCTTATGGTCTGGCACCTGGTTGCTAGCTTTTCTGTAAAGTCCCAACCTCACCTGCGCACTGTGCCCAGGAGCCCCTAAGAGGAAAGTAAGAAAATACAGGCAGAGAGGTACGGATGGATTACTGAACAGGCCTTCTGGGCACAGGACCAGGGGCCTCCCTGGGCTTTACCTGCAAAAATGTCACTGAAATAAATATGTACTGACCAGGAAGAGACACAAAATGACCACAAATAAACACAAAAGGACTTGTGACTACAAAAAGATGCAAAACAACATCAAAAAAAGAGGCACAACACCAAAAAATGAACCTGGTCTCATTCCGTAGTCATCAAATACCAGCTTCTGCGTCAGACAGATGAAAACAGCCGTCCTTTTACATAGGCATGATACATGGCTGGGCGCCATCAGTGTGTAATGGTACCTGATGGCATCAGGGGGAAACATTGGAGGACAACAATCTAAGGTAAGGAGGCAAAAAGTCTGAGTGGGGCGGTGGGTGGAAGGGGTGGTGGATGGGTCTAACCAACTTTCACCTCGTGGTTATGTTACACTGTTATTTTTTTCTAAACTTAACCACGTGTGTTTGTTGTTGAAGGAAAAAAAAACGTCAAGTTGCGGTGTACATTTATTTTGAAAGAGACTGGTGGTTTATTTTGAAAAGACGCAATGCATGTAACAGGCTGAAGCTGACACAGCGTCCCAGAACATGAACAACAGATGCACCCAGGCAACCATTGATGTCATATGTCGACATGGATGAAATTATAAAATTAGCTCCATCTTGACAATCTACAAAAGTAAAATCCACTCATACATTAATACATTAGGAATAATCATTCAGTGATTAAATATATAATAGAGTGACACACACAGGGATCAGTTTTCTGCATGGAGTACTTTTAATTTTGGTACTTGGAGTACATTTTTCTGATTATACTTTACTCAAGTGACATGGATGCAGGGGTTTTGCCTATAAAAGAGTATTTTTACATTGCTGCTTTTGATTTAGTTGAACATCTGAATAGTTCCTCCACCACTGTGCTAAAGTCCCTTGGCCTCCCTGTTTGACATAAAAGCCTACAGGCATTCAGGCTGAAGCAGTAAACATCATAATAATCACAGAATCCATCACCTCACACATCTCTACACGAGGCTGGCTGAGGGGGACAGCGAAAGGGAAATACAAAAGAACACACTGGGAGTAGAAAACGGATGGAAAGGTAGATGAAAATAGGTGAGAGAGAGATTGTGTGAGGTAGGGAGAGAGAAAATATAAGGTGGCAGAGAAGTGGAGGTGGAGGCAGCTCAGTCTTGGAGTTTTTTCTGGGGCCCCAGAGGTCTCCTGCCTAATAAATCCTCAGCACATATTTAATCCAGTCAGAGGACAAGCCCAGCGAGAGTTAAAGGATGCACGCTTATTACTCACCTATCCACCTCTGAATGTGCTGCTGTTACCCCACAACCCCCACCCCTCCAAACTCTACTCCCACAGCCTGTCCTCCATCCAGACTGCAGGCGCTACGGGCTATCAGAGAATCGGAGCAGGAATGTGACTCCTGACAGACACATCTCTCAGGACCACGGACTGAATATGTTCCCAATTAGCTCCATCTGATAAAGTGTGAGTGCAAGTGAAACCCAAGGCGGGCATGATCAATAGCACTTGACTCATTTTGTCAGATGGGTTTGACATTGACGGGCCGCACTGTGATTAATCACCATGGTGCTGCAGATAATTGTCCGACCACATCTTCCTTTGTAGGTGTCGTTGAACTCTCACTGTCATGCCTGTAGTGCTTTGAATATGGCTCGTCACTTTCAGTTCAGCTCTAATTAATCTTTTCTTGAGCTGGCATCCATATGAAAACCAGTTTTTTTACACACACGCACACACACAGCCTCTTTTTTTGTGCATTTCCCCAGAACATGTACTTGGACTAGAACTGCCATCTGCTGTTCACGCTGCTCACTGCAGCAGTGTGAGGTCGATGTGTGGTGGTTGTTTCAGTGGGGTGAGCTGTTTGATAAAAACAAGCTGCGAGCCGTTGCGGTTTCATCCTCAGAAAGTCTCCTTGGTTTCCATGCCCACAGCTGGATGTTTTTAGGTTTACCCGTACGGGACTGCTGTGACATGGGCACTGGAGATGAAACAGGCCTCCCTCGGCACACAAACACAGCACTACACTCCCGGCCTTGTGTACAGCTGGTAGGGATGACACAAGAGGCACAGGGCTTTATTGAGTCCTGCTGAGGCTGCTGTGCAAGTCAGGGTAGTGCTCTGGCAAAGCTCAGCCTGCAGGGCAACAGAGGAGAGTCGGCCGATAGAACGCAGGCCGCTTGGCCGATGCTGTGGGTCTCTGTAGGCCGGTGTGTTGTGTGTGTGAATGTCATGAGATGAGACCTGGCCTCCACTCAGCTTCAGTCTCATTAAACTCAGTGAACTCTTTGTAGAAAGGGAGCTGCAGATAAAGAGTACAACACCCTCTTTAACACTCAAGTCCTGTTTGGCACTCCCGGCTTTCCTTGACAGCTCAAAAAACATACCTAAAATTGTTTCACCATTACACGCTTATAAACGAGATTTTGGAGCGATGACATGTTTCAGAAGTCAGCTACAGAAAACAGTGCTTTACTTCTGTTTGAGAACCAAGAGCTGTTACAGCTGTAAACATGAGTCTACAGCAAGCGGCATCATCCAGGGAGAAAAGTGACGCCAATGCACACGTGCCGAAAACTGCAGTTCTTTTAATGGCCACTTGAGGCTGGCTCCAGAAATGATTCAATCCCCATAGACCCATACTTTAAAATACCCAGCTTTACAGCAACTTGAGTTGGGACAGAGTTACTACTTGAAAATTAGTTCAAGTGTCTAGGAGTCTTGTTCACAAGTGAGGGTAAAATGGAGTATAAGATAGATAGGTGGTTTGGCACAGTGCCAGCTGTGATGAAGACGTTGCACTGGACAGTCATGGTGAAGAAGGAGCTGAGCCGAAAGTCAAACCTCTTGATTTACTGGTCCATCTATGTTCCAGCCCCTCGCTTTAGGTGACTGAAAGCATGAGTGTGGATACAAGCAGCCGAAATGAGTTTCCTCCGTGAGATGGCTGGGCTCAGCCTTAGAGATAGGGTGAGGAGGTCGGACACCCAGAGGGAGCTCAGAGTAGAGGCATCCTGATCAGATGCCAGAACCACCTAAGCTTGCCCCCTTCGACACAAAGGAGCCTCCTTCGTCTCAAAAGGGGGTAAGCTAAGGTGGCTCTGGCATCTGATCAGGATGCCTCCTAGGCGACTCCCTTTAGAGGTTTTCCAGGCATGTCCAACTGGTAGGTGGCCCCGCAACAGATCCAGAACACACTGGAAGGATTATATATTTCACCTGGCCTGGGAATGCCTCAGGATCTCCCAGGAGGAGCTAGAAAGCATGCTGAGTAGAGGGACGTTTGGAGTGCCTTGCTCAGCTTGCTGGCCCCTCGACCCAACCCTGGATAAGAGGAAGAAAATGGATGGATGGCACAACACGGCAGAAATACACGTTTACCACCCTGTCCTTGTAGCTAATTTCCCCATTCATGACAACTGAATAGGGGGTACATTTTTATATAACTACTCTTTAGATATTATGCATAACTAAGGGCAAAGGCCGAAATGCAAAACTTGAGACTTCAAAATGGCAGTCAACAAACCAATGGATGTCGTCACACTGGCTACATCCATTATTTTGTACAGTCTGTGGTCTGCAGCTATGCTAGCGGCTCTGAGAGGCTGTACTTTGGCACAGTGGTCACTCATACTAAATGCTAACACATCCCAAGTTACCATCTTATCATGCTTTCATTTCCCAGTCAGCAGCAAACAAAGCTACTACAGCTGTTGCTGATGGGAATGTAATTAGTTTTGCAAGTATTTGGTCGTAAAAGAAAGTAGTTTAACCAGTTGATGGCGTTAGATAAAAAGTTGAGTGATCGTCGACATAGTTAGGATTCTTCCCGTGAGTATTGTGAGTGTCTGCACAAATTTTCAGTCAAAGTCAGGGGAGTCATCACAGGGCTCATCCTCTGGGCACCATGAATATCTGTACCAAATGGCAAAGCAATCCATGTGACATTTCACAGGATATATTACTAGGAGCCAGTTGGTGGCACCAGAGGAAAGTCAGGGATCAGTAGAATTCATCCTCTGAGGACTGTGAATGTTTGCTCAAAATTTCATTTTAATTCGTTCAAGCATTGTTTAGATATTTAAGTCTTGACCAAAGTGGTGGAACTATCAGTAGGCCGACATTACCATCCATTGAGCCCTGTGGCTAGCATGGCTAACAGGGTAAATACAAGTATACTAGGATATTAGGGTTTGTTCACCAGAGGTTTAGTCTGACTCACCAGATGTGGGTATAAGCCTGCCATTGGCTGACTATTTCAGCTGCCCTTCTCATCTATCAGTGTATCACCTTTTTGCCAGGGCACCATCGCTGCATCTTGAACTTAGTGCCACCCAAGATGGTTGTAATTGGTTTACAGAGAAATAAAAACAACCTAGAGCATTTATTTTGCCTACACCAGAAGGATAATGGTTGCTGTCAGACCTTTCTCTAGCGCTGACACAGCGCTGTGGAGATAGGTGTGGCTATGTGAAACTATAGGAGGTGATGAGGAACAAGAGTTAATTGACCTCAGTGCTTTGGAGTCATTTCTGTATTTTGTCACCTTCATTAAACACCTAAGCCCAGTTTGTAGCAAAGAGAAAGGTTACCACTTCTCTACATGTTGGGTTTTAACACAGTCAGAGGAGAAGAAAAAGCTATCCGGAGGGAAAAAAATGGTGGTTTTGCAGTTTTTATTTTTGCACACAGCTTTGAGGTTTATGGCACCCGAACAATGAGGAAGTAAAGCCAATGTCAACAGAACACAAGGGTTAACAGTCCTATGTCACCAGCATTCTGCATGTTTTACTACTGAGCTGCTTCATTCATTTATGTAGTTACTATGTTATTTCTCCACACATATCTTAAGCTTGGCGTTCAATATGGAGCTGATTTGTTGTTGAGACCACCGTGTAGTAGTTTTTTCTTCGCAGCCATTCCTCAAGCATTGCTTAATGCCACACTGATGATCCTTCAATCTGCAGACCTCCAAATGAGCTAAGGCCCAGTATCCCTCTGTGTGCCTATACAGTATATTCCCATCTCTATTGTGGGAAAACTCGTTAGTCTCCCCATAAGTATCTCTTTCAGCAAAAGCGTCATCTCAGCCTGGGTGGTTTTTTTTAACTCTATCTGTTCCTTCATTCCTCCCTCGTCTATGAAAAGCTGTCAGAACATGCTAAAGACACCATCCTGGAGCTTCTGTGCTCTGCCTTCACCCTCTGCTCCACTTTTTCTCTCTTCTTTGTTGCAAATTGTTTCCCGATCACATTTTTAACCCGCTGATTAATGTCACTTAAGGCCGCTTTTCTCACCCACTAATACAGTGTGGTCAGGCGCCTTCGTTCCCAACCTCACACGCAAGAGCAATTTATGGATTCAATTATTGATGTTATGGCTGTAAAGATAACTGGGGATGGCAGGAGGTTGTGGGATGGCACTGGAGGAGCACGCCTCGTAGCCAGTTCAGAGTGAGTTGACAGCTGCTGGCAGACATGAAGAAGAGAGCAGAAACACTGAGGGGCACCAGCTTTGAAGACAGACAGTGAGGAGGGAAAAGCCAGAGACAGTGAATGTTACAGCCCAAAACATCATGACTTCATTAACATCAATTTCTTCTGTTTCTCTCTCTAGGATGCAGTTTCTCTTTTTGCTCTGCCAGGACAGTTTATTATGAGAAAAAGCTGCATCCCATAATAAATGTAATAATTAACAGTATTCAGCAGCTTTCCTTGACCTGCCTACAACAACCCTGATAACTAATTGAACTGTTTACAAAGGATGGTTGGAATTTATCAATCTTTTAGTGACCTCTTGTGGCTAAAACTGAAATAGAGAATAGCACAGGAATTCACCCTAAGGATCTATAACTATTCTGTTTAACACACACCTACAAATTGTATGTCCAAGTCACATGACTTGGATTTGAGTCAGACTTGAGTCAAAAATTTGACGATTTAAGACTTAACAAAATCAACAAACCTGCAACTCTACTGGGATTCTCAATGACATATGACTTCACTTTGACTTGAGTCCTTTTAAAGTTCTTGATACCTTCCCCCAAACCTAAAGCTTGAAAAATATATTATTTAAAGAGTATACCTCAAATTAATTTATGTCTTTTTATTTCCTGAATCAACTAACATTAATGCTATTTACAACAAGTCAGCACTTAATTCCCCAGATCCACTACGTTTGAACCAATTTGACAGCATCCAGTCAAGTTGCAGAAGATTGTAAAGATAAATTTGTTCATGCACTAAAACTATGAGTGGTCAACAAAAAGTGCAGCAAAGTGCAGTATGCAAAATGTGTGGATCAAAATTACAGACAAAACAGCTACCAACAAATTTGTTTTAAGTAGTTTCAAGTACATATTTTGAAAGCATTCATGATTTTTGTAAATGTATTACTGTTATATTACTTCCCTGTCATTAAAATAGTATTATATTTTTTGAAGAGCACATTATGACTTGTTTAGGATTTGGAACTCAAAGTTTAGGACTTGGGACTTGACTTGGGACTTGTGTGCAAAGACTTGAGACACAAACAATGACTTGGTTTCACCTTTGCTTTGTGCTTATCTTTATGTTGTTGCTATGCAGCATGTGTTTAAAAAAAATCAACGTACTTTACTTTATTCTGACAGGAAATGATACAATATGTGCACAGTGCAAAGGCCATTAAACTGCAACTTTTCAGTGTAATTAAACATTCAAAATAGTTTTTTTGCCAGAAGCTCCTATATGTCTTTTTGCAATGCATTGTGGGAGATAACTGTCCCTTAAAAGCACACAAAAATCAGGGTTGTTTTAGTTGCTTAGTGACTGAGTTTACACTTAAAACCTGCTTAGAGTTAGTACGTAGTATGGACTGGTGGTGTATTGGTGGCTGGCTAAAATTTCTGGGTGCATTCCGAATCGCATACTTTTTCTTTTTTACTTTTACTAGGTGCTGCAGCTGCCCTTAAAAAAGTATGTACTGTCGCATGCAGTATGCACACAATCAGGACACACTACAATACGATACTCAGAACGTAACGCCCTGAACTTTAACCTTTTACTCATATATCTGTCACCATGGAAATAAAACAAAAAGCCATTCACCAAGCTCACCAGAGACGGAAGTCAACCTGGACAGCTCTGATGTTATATTGTAGATTCTAACATATTTTATTCACAATAGTAAAATGACATCAACTATATGTTTCTCTGTCGGTATTATTTAATACTTATGCCCTTTTGTTGTTGGTTATATTTATGATTGAACTGAATGTGCTGTCATCCGTCATTGCCGCTTCTGACAGTCGATGTGAGGTATTGTCCGCTGTGCAGAGGATTATGGGTCGATGTAGTAGAACATCCTAGTAATTCTGGCATACTACATCTGACATACTATGTATTGGGACATGCTAAATCTTTTTCTATCATACTGTATATTATGGTAATATGGGTATTGGAACACACAGTCAGTGTATGAATTTCAAGTATTTCTGTAACTCACAGGAAGACACTCATGCCACAGGTTATCAGTGTTTCTCTAAATTGTAATTTATTTATAGTAAATATCCAAAAAGTCTTGGGTGCATGTCCAGAAAGGTGTAACAATTACAAAAGACACTGCAAACAGCTCCAAAGTCAGTAAAATTAGTATTGCATGGAACCCCTCGATCACTAGAGGGCGCCACCAGTTCAACCTGGCAACACATTACAATCATTCTGATAAGGATTTTTTTTTTCCAAAATGGACTTTGTATTCCATTTATAACATGAAAATCTGGTAGCGCTTCATTTTACATGTGTGTAATTTCCTAATAAATTCTTGCTGATTTTCCGGTGAAGCTCCCTGGAGAGAAATACAAAACTATTCATGTAGAAAATAGAGACAGTCAGTACAACATGCAAACGTGAAATTAGTCCACAGGTTAGCATATAATTCAACCTATATGGAGAATTAAGCTTCCAACAATGAGTCAGTGTTTACTTGGATCTAAATTGGAGCCATTTCTTCAGCAGAGTTTCTGTTTTCTCTATAATTAGTAACAAATGACATTGTTCTTTCCAGAAAATTCTCAGGAAACTACTGACACACAAAATGAAAGCTTACTGAAATTCTCATCGAACACTTCAGACCAGACTGAGGTGATGAAGCAGTACTAGACTGCAAGAAACTTGACAGTGATTTAGTTTTTGTTCATTGCTAATGTTCTAAAATTCCAGTGTGTATAACAACAACTATTATTGCATGTTTAAGTATTTCCAGTATTTAAGCATTTTTTGCATTAAAGGATGAAACCTCTGATGAAAAGTCATCTGTTATTGCTGGTGCAGCAGGGAGCGACTCAGAGATGTGTTAAAAATGATTCCATATGAATGTCAGATGCATGATGAAGCCTGCACAGGCTGCAAACAGTCTGTTTATCAATGGTTCGTTCCCGTTAAAGCCAGTGGGAAAAGGCATGGTGACGCTCTTTTGTGGTGAGCAAGAGATTTTCCTAAACCATGTTGTTATTGTTGAGTTTGGTCCACTCAAAGATGTCCTGCTCGCACACAATGTCTGAGTTGATGAGCAGGTAGCGGTCACCCACGCAGAAGTGCTTCTGGCACGCGGCACACTTGAAGCATTCCAGATGGTAAACCTTGTCCCGCACACGCATCGTCATCTCAAACGCTCGGATCCTCTTCTCACAGGAAGCACAGAGACCGTCCTGACCGAAAAGCCTGAATGGATGAGAAGGTATCAACATAACACTGAGAAGAACATAGAAATCATGAAACTATAAAGAATGCATTGATTTTGTGGCTGTTGCCCACTTTGCCTGGTTAATTATCCAGCCTGTCCCTGACTCATTAACACATTCTCCCCGAACACAGGGATACAGGGAACACACTGTTTTTGAAATTTTCAGATCAGGTCAAATGTAAAACTGCAATAATCATGTTTAAACAAGAAATAATTTACTTGACATTGAGGGGGGTTATAATTTAATTTAAAAAAAACAATGTGTTCGTACTTCTATGTTTGAATTTCAGTGTGTGGGGTGGACTTGTTGAACGGGCTGCGTGATGAATTGAAACGAAGCACAAATTTAAATCAATTTAAAAAAACTATACAAAAAAAGATACTTTTGTCAGATATATAGACGAGGACAGGTTGCGTCAGGGGAGTGCATATTTATTCTGTAACACTGTGTGGTACTTTGTAAATAAACTGTGTTTATTACTTATTCATTTAATTGGGTGCTAAATAGACTGGGGATAGTTGTCTATTAGTTGTAAATAAATTTGGGTATTTGTTGAAATAATATGAGTTAAAAGAAGAAATGTAAGACATGGGTAGGGATATGTAAGTTCTACTTCTACCTACTCCTTTTCAGACACTGTTCCCTTTGTTCGCTGTCTTGTTTGTTTTTAGCTTTTTTTTTTTTTTTGGTTCGAAATAAAGTCCTTCATTCATTTATTCAAACTAGCATAACTTGAATCTCCACCACTCACTTGCCTCTACACTAAAGTAACATGTCAAGTGGGAAGGAGAATTTTAAAAACTATCTCCCTAAGTGAGTATAAAAATGAACCCGTTAAAAAATTAACCAACAATGCAACATGTGAAAAAAGTGAGGTTTGTTAAACATATGCGATATTTTGAGTGTTTCCAACAGCTTTTAAAAGGCTAGGGATGGCAATATTTTATATTTCTGATATTATCTGCCTGGCATCTCACATTCACAGTGCGCTCCAGTAAGCTGGACGAGAGACCTGGTTTGGACAGTTGGGGTGGGGGTTAAAGCCTAATCTCCCCTTCTAGATTTCTCTGCCATGTATCCTCAAAACTCCTTAAAATGACCAAAACAAACAATGAGTTAGTTTGTCTCTCAAACTTTAAGACTACCCAGTCTGTGGCGCTCAACCCCAAGACAATTTCTACTAAGGAAATACATCTTTTTAAACAGGTCAGGAGCTTCATTTAAGATTGTTGAATCATCACCTGAAACACCTGGGCACTGCTGTTTTAAGCAAGTGTTACTTAAACCAGTGTAAACAGTGAACTTGTCTGGGACTATTTTTGGCTGTGGAATACCACATTTGGTGTGCTACGACACTGGAACAGTGTATGTGTTTGACTCAAAGAAACTCAAGTGCAAGAGAAATGAAGGAAAATGTCACCCAGTGCAACAATGGCGCAGCAATTGAGGCCTATGGTGCAGAGGTATAAGCTATAACAGGCTTTGGCTACACAGACATATACATGCATGTTGGATTTGATGACAATAAGACAAATATACAATATCATGAGACTTATCCTATATTCACTTTGGCACTTACCTGTTAACCAGTGTCTCATTACTACACAAACTGCCTCATTAAATCATGATGTCAAGACATTACTGAACCAACCTGAGGTAGTCTCTCCGACATAACTTTCTCCCCAGCTTGTAGTAGAGCCTGCGGCCCACCTCCCCGAGTCGACAGCCACACAGGTCACAGCTCAGGCAGTCCTCATGCCAGTACTGCTCGATGGCCTTTAGGAAGAATCTGTCACCGATGCTCTGCTGACACCCACCACATGTCAGCAGGGACGGGGGCATCTGGAGGACTTCATCCACAGGTTCCCTGAACAAGACAGAAAACTAGAAAATCTAATACTCTGTTGACACACCAAATGACTGCGTTCTGTGTTACTCAGCTCATTTAATTACCCTGTTGTCTACAACAGAATATGACTGAAAAATGTGCCCTGACTCCAAAATGATCTTGCATTGCCACTGGTCCACTGATTCTAATCTGCCCATCTTGAGTTACTTGTACAGTTGCAGTTTGTTGCTGTCCACCTGAGGGAGCCATTGGATTTATACAGCACTGTAACCACAAAACAACTGGTATTTTATTAATCCCTCAAAAATTCCCTTTTCTTTCTCCTATACAAGCATCAAGGTTGTAAAAACCATCATACTCCACACTGTCTGCTGCTACCATAGCCTACATATCTGTATCAGCTTGTTCCAACTCTTCACTGTGGACTGTGTGGATAATTCAGGTACACTTTTGTCTCCTTAAAGTCTAGACAAGCCTGTCGCTGGGGTGATACCCTTATAACTACATTGTAGTACCTTTTTAAATGGGTACATTGCAGTAATATAGTTTAAATGTACTTTTACATCTTGCAGGGTACAAGTTGTGCTTTAACTGGTACAGTTTGAGAAAGTACAAAAATGGACCACCACTAAAGGGTACACAATTGTTTCTCTAAAGGGTACCATCGACCAGCAGTTGTACCCTTTGAGGTACATATCGGTACCTCTATTTCTGAGTATGAACTACAGTATGTGAGGGTTATTGAAATATTTAAAACACAAGACACCTTCATGATTTTTGCGGCTACACAACATTCAATAAATGTAAATATTCTGCATGTATTGTGCATTAAGTTCTGTGTGTTTGAATAATGTCTATAATAAATGACCCACTGGCAGGCAGCTGCTCTGTATGTCAGGTCTGCATGCCTTCGACAATGTAATAATATGTGAAATCATTTTGGACAATCTGCAGATTTAAGGACACTTCACTCGTCCTGGGGCGCACTGAACTTTCTCTTGCCAAGACCGTATTTCCCACACACAACAATCTGCTCTTGGACATGAAGGTGATGATTCTTGTTGCCTGTCAGCAGGAGGATCCTGACCTCATGCTATCAGCCATCTGCAGTTACTGCACATGAGATAGTTTGGCTGTCACCATGATGATGCGTCCTTTAAGGTCTTTTTCAAAATACCAGAAATAATACCACAGGCAGTTTACACCTAGGCTACTTACTCATTGGCTTCCAGTGTCTTCCTCTCTATAGTGGATGTCATGTCTGAGCTGTGATGTCCAAGCTGGATCCAGATCAGGTTTCAGAGTCCACAGCCGGCTCAGCGGCTACCTGTGAGCTGTGAGGCTGCCTGCGGGCAGACAGAAGCCGAGACGCGCTGCACCTGCTCCCACAGCCTCCGGGTTAGTCTTTATGTGTATTAAATTAAAGGCAGTTGAGTCCTGTGGAAATGGCCGCAAGACAAGACAATTTCGCTGTGAGCAGCTCAGCGATGATGGAGGACACTGTCATCATTTCCTGAGGCAATAACCCGCGGTGACACTTCCATGTCTCTCAAGTCAATTTCACCATCCTGCAGCGACTTTGCGGACTGTCCCCTTCTTTTAAATTAAAAACACCATCAATCCGATCAAAAGGTCACTTGCGTGGATCTCAGTGTCCGTGCGTGTGTGTGGAGTGGGCTGGCAGCAGACGCGCTCCTCCGTGCGACGCCGCGGTCACCGTTATTGTGCGGCAGCAGCAGCAGCATCGTGTTTAAATACGTCGGGCCCCCTCGGTCTCTGCTTTCGTTTCCCTCTTCCTGCTCACGACTGTTTGACAATGGGGGGAAATCGGTCTTAAAGCGACAGCTAAACACTGCACAGGCTGCCCTGTCAGCCGGGGAGTTTTTGGGTCGTGACTGAGACTAATGAGTTCATTATATGCTTTGCTTCACCAAAGAGCCGATAGGACAAAAGATAAAGGGTGGCATGTTATAATTAGTACACGCTTTGTGTCTTTCCTCAGTAATTACAGTGTGTCTCATTACTGCCCTTATGAAAACAGGGATGTTAAGTAGGTTGAGAAATAATTTCTAGAGTTTTTGGTGCCACTTTCTAGTAAAGATTTGATTCTTTATAAAGGATTTGTTTCAATTTGTGACCTTTTCTATAGTTAATGATTAATTTATGTTTTATAGAACAACTTTAAGCTTAACAAGCTGTGAAAAATCTCCGGGTGCTGGGTCATAACAGTGAAGGAAAGCAATAAAGCACATTCAAGTAGGCTACTGTACTCAAGTACAATTTGAGGGACAGGTATTTTGCTATTTCTGCTCCAATGCAGGGAAATCTTGGACTTTTTTACTTCACTACTTTTGTTTCAAAGTTAACAATATTAGTTACTTTGACTTTACACACTTAATTAACTCATAAAATATAATAAATCATAATGATAATAGAATTTAATCGATATAGCACCTTTCACCGAAATGAAATTCACAAAATAAAACATGCAATCAATAAAAACAAAGGCAATATAACAAATAAACAAACAAACAGAAACATACCAGGGAACAAGCACTGGTCAATTTAGGGTGGCAATAAAGACAGTTTAGACAATAATATATTATTTATTATCATAGACAAGAGGTTTTGCACAACCACACAGGTATTTTCAATCGTGGCTGATCAGATTCAGGTTGGAGTTGTGCAAAGCTATATATTCGGATTTACATGAACCTGTCCCACAGCAAAACTAACAGGAAAGCTCCTGAAGTCCCAAAATCATTATTATTTTTTATCTTGTTGCACAGTATAATAACTTGTGTGCATAAATCATTAAAGACATATCATCTTTCAACCTTGATGGCTCCCTAATTTAACATTTCAGTTCTGCATAATGAGTACCTTTTGATACTTTAGGTGCTGGTTATAGCCTTCTTATGTACTTTTGATCTCAGGTAGAATTTTTAATGCAGGACTTTTACTAACAGAGGTAAAAGAAGTGAAGACAAAGGAGTAGAAGCGCTGCTGGGTCTTAGTAGTAGTCACATACAGGTGCTCTTTGGATACTTCAGGTGTACTATGTTTATTCCATCTTAAAATGATAAAATGATCTCACAACTAGAAAGTAAAAATTTACGAGTTAATGAAACTTAACTGGTAACATTTGGTTAAAAAGATGGATTAAAGTAAGTTAAAAATCCAGTGAAAACATTTGTACTAAGTTTGGAGAAATACAACATTTAAGTGAAAATACTTCATTTATTTAAGTTCTATTATAGGTGAATGGAGTTAATATTAGTAACTTAATTTACCTAAGTTACCTTACCTATAAATAACTGAGTTACCTGAACTCAAACCAAAGAATATTTAAACTTAAGTATTAATAAACTTTGGTTTCCTCAAACGGTTTTTACCAGGTTTTGCAGTGTATGAAGGGCTCATTGTAAGTCTCCTTCAAAAACAATCTGAGGCACACTGTGGGGTTTGTGCAAAAAACTGTGGTGGTAAAAGCAGTATTCATAGATAATAGTATCAATACAAGCTCTAGGCCACGGCATTGCACAAGCAGAAGTGATACTGAAAGAATAAAGAGGGCAAGTGCTCAGTTAGGTTCACTTGTAGTTCAAGTCAAGGAAACTTTTGGTGCTCTAAATTAAAAATATAAGAGAAGTTCACTATCAAGGACCACACCACAATAATATGCTGTTCAGTTGTTAATTGTAATTCAGGATGTGTTGGTTGTTGAGGACTGGCGAATGGATTGGGTGAAGGTGTAAGAGGGATGTCTTCTGTTAGGTTGATCTCGGAGGATGTATGGGAGATGGGGCAGAGGGAGACTCAGTGTAGGGGCTGATTACAGGCCCCCCTCCAGATGTTACCTAGAATGAGACACGGGAGAGGTACGCAGCAGATTGAATAAGAAGAGATGACGAGAGAAGGGAAGAGAGGATGAAGGGATGTTGGTAGGGATGAGGTAGGGAGGATGAAGGGAAGGGAAAGGGAGAGTGGGTCAAGAAAGCTGAGACAAACAGGGCAGGATGGGTTGACCAGGTATAAGTAGGCTTGGCAGGTAATCAGAGGTGTGGCCCTGCTCCCGAACCTGTCATTTATATTTAAAGCTTTGTCTAGTCGGGCATAAAACACTGACCAGTTTTAACCCCATCAGGGCCCTGTTTCTTTATGTAAACAATACACAAGAGATAATTAAATGATTATTATTGATTCCTGAACATGTAAGTAGCATTTCTATATTGCATGTAGGTTCATTTTTAACTGCTTCGCTGTAATGCTGTGTAGTTGAAGCTCTAAAATTTTCAAACTGATCATATGTTTTGTGTGTGAAATCTTTATCTGCCATGTAACTACAAATGTTGTGAAGTAAAAAGTGCAGTATTTCCCAGAGATACAGCTCAGAAGACAACAGAGAAAATAACTAAAAAGGAGATATTTGCAGTACAAGTAGCTCATACATGTTAGTACGTATACAATTCTTGTGCAAATTTAGTTACTCTCTGTCACTGTTGAAATAATTTAAGATAAAATACAGATTTGTGATTGTCTTCTTGACAAAGCTCAAGAAGAGAAGATGATAGGCCTACTAACTTGTAAACTGATAGAGGAGAGAGGATGACTAACGCTATGAAACATCCCAAAATAAAATCTTTTCAAAGTTGCCTCTGTTATAATGATACTTCTATATAGTTGCAACCCTTACAGCCTTTTCCTTTTCAAACCAGAGCTACTGTGGGCTCTCCGTCTTATCTGCTGCCAAAGCCTCGGGGCTGCCTGCAGGAGGGAGGGACACAGACAGCAGTTGGACTGGGCAGAGAGATAAAGCACCAACAACTCCAGCAGCAACAGTCAGCTCCTCAGCCAGATGCAACGGGAGAAAGATCGCAGGCAAGCTCTGAATTCAGGCTGGATGCATCCTTGGGCGAGACAGTTGCTGGACTGTGTGGGCTCACTGGATAGATACCAAGCTGAGAGGGCCCAGGAGCAAGGTGAGCATGGCACCGCGTTGTGCCAGCTACACAGAAAGCAGAGCAGCTTGACAGAGATAAAACTCCAACTGCACGTCCTTCAAATGAAAAACATTTTTAGAGCAAGGTTTTCGCCCACTGTCTTTGTACAACAAAGCAGCACAGTGCAAGTGTGATGGTGGCTTTCTTAGAATGAATTAAATAAAAATGCCACACACTTGAACCCTGAAATCTCCCTTTAACTTCTCTCAGGTGATTGATAAAAACAGTCTGACACAAGGTTCATACTACATCTGATCTGTAGCTTTCCATCATATCACACAATCATCCTCACTGGAAAGAGTTTGCCCAGTCATCATGGAAATGTAGATGTTTAAATATCCATTTTTATTAGCATTTTAAGGACTGCTCATCCATGCTAGCTTACAAGCTTTACAGTTAATTCTTGAGAATTCCCTCACTTGGTCTACTCTGTAGCTCTTCTGTAGCTTTGGATTGTGTCATGCAATTGGTCTTAACTTAATAAGTACTTAAAGGGACAGTTCACGTCCCTTTTTAGGTAGGAATTGTGCAAATTTGCACTAAAGTCCAATCAGTCTTTTTTCAGCATTGGCAGTATAAAAACAAAATCGGGGAGTGCGGCAAAATGCTGCCTACCTAATTTTGTTTATACAGAATGCACCTTTTTAGGGGCAGTGTAAAAGGGGCTCAAAACAATTTTTTCCTTTTGCCTATTAATCTACGGAGGAGTGCTTTGGTGGGAGTTGCAGAGTGTTAGTGTTGCCCGTAGAGATGTCTGCCTTCTCTCGAATACAATGGAACTAGATGGCACTCAGCTTGTGGTGCTCAAAAACTGAACAGCAATGTCTCTTTTCAGAAATCATGACCTGGTTACTCAAGATAATCCACAGACCTTGTTGTGAGCAGTTTCATATAGCAACTATTTTCTTTCTACCCAACTACAACTGCCAACTGCATCACCACACAGACGGAAGCATGCATCTACTGCTAGCTCACCTGGCATCACTGAGCTAGCTAGCATAAGCCACTTGACCATGAGTAGATGCACGCTTCGTTATGCGCGGTGATACGGTTGGCAGATGGTGTTCAGCTGAAAGAAGAAGTTCCTACATGAAACTGCTCACAATCGGGTCTGTGGATTATCTTGAGTAACCAGGTCATGATTTCTGGAAAGAGACATTGCTGTTGAGTATTTCAGATGCATTTTTGATGCTTTGAGCATCACAGGCCGAGCACCATCTAGTTTCATGATATTGGAGAGAAGGCAGATGTCTCTACGGCGAATATCTCCAACACTCTGCAACTCACACCAAAATGATCTAAACTGTTAAATAACACTACAGGTAAGAGGAATAATATGTATTTTTGATCTGAGGGCGAACTGTCCCTCTAAAGTGCTCAGAAAAAAATGCAGATGTGAACATCTATATTTTATCACCATTATCTGCTGAGGAAGATCTTCAGATTAGCTTCTGAGTAAAGCTTGTGGTGAGATTTTTTGCAAACTGCTTTGTCCAAGGTCATTAATGAACTTCAAATCTTGACATTATAAATAAAACATTTTTCAAATAGCAACAATCTGACCACCACATGGCGTCTGACGCTACATTTAAGCTATATCAAACTACATTTTATCACTATCATTCTGTGGAATTACATGAAATGGTTTTTGCTTTTTTCTCTTTGAAATTCAGCCTGATATATTCGGTATCTATAGATTTTTGTAGGCTTCTTATTTAAAGTAAAGTTCAGAGGGTTTATAAAGGGTTGTCTTTGTCATAATGAACACCACTGATCTGTGGGGTTTTTATCAAAATTACACATCAGCCCCATCAACGCCGCCAAAATGTCACGTTGCACAATCTCAGGGCTCAAGGACAAATTTATGACAGAAGAGAAGCAAGAGCAGAGAGAAGTCCTTGCTGATATGACACCCAAGTCATCTGCTACTTCCTGTGGAGCTGCCTGAGAAAGCCCAGAGGATGCAACTGGCATGCAAAGATGAAGCTTTCCTGGGGGGTTGGTGTGCACTGCATTCACTTCCTACCCCCCCCCCCCCCCCTCCTATTCACGATGACACCTCTCTCATGGCTTCCCAGATAGACAGGTCAACTCCAGATGGTTCAGTGTGATAGGGGTAACACTGCTCACAGCGCACCATAAAACTAGCATATCATTCAGTGGTAAAACCCTTATCTGGTTCTTAAGGCTTCCTAATGTCACAAGAAAGGAGGTACAAGCTTCATGTCTCAATGTGAATTTTTTAAATAAGGTTTGTAAGTATGTGATCGTTATGTCCTGGGCAACACAAGCTATCTCTTTCTGCTTTCATTCCTATCTAACGTGGAATTTGGGGAATAAATAGTTAAGAATGCAGACAACCTTTTGGGAAGTGGTGTCACTCATGCCCAGCTTCCTGTTTTGCCTGCTTGGTGCTGAGAGCATTATGGAGTTGAAAGCAGTGTGGAATTTGAGGGCAGCTGGAAAATTAGCGTCAGCACTAAGCAAACAGTAGAATTATACAAACAGCTATTTCTCTCGTCATTCAGCAAATTAAGTGATTTTAAAGTTCCTTTACTGATTAGTTGAGTATAGCAGGGCTGTTGCAGGATATACAATCAATATGCACCATCTTGCTGAATCATAAGTGATTTCCTGTTAAGTAAGTCTCCTAATTAGTAGTGGAACAAAGATGGTTATCCATACATCATGGACTATCTGGACGCAGGCTTGCAGGCCCATTTCCTGAAATAAGAGGACGCTGGACGTATTGTTGATGCTTTGATAGCACAAACTCTGGAACAGCAATAGCAAAGCCGACCACTTCCTGCCTAATCTGCAGTGAAGTGATAATTAGGCAACCATTTCAAAGCCCTCCTCCTAAACTGTCACAGGTCTACAAAGATGGAAATATTTTAACGATCACTGTCACCACATGGGATTAAAATAGAAAGCTGTGGAAGTGACAGTGGGTTTTAGAATGTGACGGTGTAAAGGTCAGAGGTCAGACGAGGAAACACCCTGGAATTCTTTTAGAAAATGGCCGGTGGGCTGTGTCCAGTGTTGTTGTTTGATTGAAATATAGCAGGCCGCGGAAATGAGTCACTCGTTGAAAGGGAGCTTCACTTACCCTCGGGACCCTCCCATAATCAGTATTATCCCTGAAAGAAAACACTTTCAGTGGAACTGTGCAATCAAAAAGCTCTGCAGCCATGTTAACTGCTTCCTGTATTTGGCAAAACAAAAGAAAAGCTGGTTTCACATTCTTCTGGTCCGTTTGCTCCCAGTTACACACTGATGGAAAGTATGTGCTCAGGGGTGAAGCAAGAAGGGGAAAACATATCAGTGGTCCCAAAGATATTGGGAAATTTAGATAATCAAATATGTATCCACTTGTTTTCAGTATTTATTCAGTGTGTGTGTGCATATCTGCTTTGTGTGAGTGTGTGTGAGTGAGCTGTTGATTTTTACATATAGTAGTAAATGTGTCGGTTTATTGAAAATGGATGACAGGTGTATATATTTCAGAATTAAAGGATGAACATAAGCAGAACATTGTCTCAAATCGGTTTTGTTGTTGATCATACTGCTGAGCTTTACTGCCCCCTACTGGTTTAAAGTGGCAGTGAAGATGGCAGCACTGACATGATGTCTGGATCCAGTTTTGTTCTTGTGTGTATCCAAGACTTTGCATTTACTTAAGTGCTTGCACATCCCATTATAAGATATAATTATTTAATGAATTCTCAATATAGGAAATATTGGAGTTGTATCTTTAAAAAATTTTTCTCCTTGTGTGAAAAATGAGAGGCAGAGTTTGTCAACTTAAAGTCAAGACAAAAGAGAGATAAGAATGAGATGCAGATGGATTTGTGGTTGTAGAACTGGCAGGTTCATATTTGTTTGATATGTTCTAAATGTAAACAACATATTAGGAAATACTGAAAATCAGGATAACATATTTTTGGAGCTAACCTCTGAGTTCCTGAAAATACAATGCAAAAGATATCCCTGGTTATATTTACATGATAACTTTACAGTTGTAAATAGTCATAAATTTAGGACTTTAAAACTAGGCCAAGCCTGTCATTATAACTCATCATATACCTGTCTTTTTATTGCAATTATTACAGGTTCTGTCGGTGTAAAGTACAAATGATTTATATATTCAATCATTTATCATTCAGACCAACAGACTAAAGAAATGTGTGCACTTTTACTCTGGTGTTTCAAGTGGGGTTCTTATTTTCCCTGCTTCAAAGTTCAAAGTAACAACTTTGCAATAATAATCTTTCTGCGGTAAAACTAACATCCATTTTTATGCAGAATACATTAATTCATTTATCGAGAAGGGCCAGCCTATGTGGGCAGTACATGGCAAGGAGTGCTCAGTAATGCTCCTATTGATGAACTAAAACTAATCATTTCAAGAGTCACAGTCAGGCAAATCAATCATATTTACAGTTTGGGAATTTTTAGATTTAAATTAAATGTGATTTTTTAAAATAATTTTTATTATTATTTTATTCCAGATCTTTTTGACTCTCACTTTCAGTCTATTTGCGTGGCTTTGTGCAGTCTATTTTAGTTTTGGGCCTATTCAGGAATCCAAAATAACCTTTTGATCTGTTTAAAATTAAGTTATTGTTATTAGCATTATTACAGTCATTGGTTCATGGATAAAATTTTCCTTTTTAAATATCCATATTTTAGTTGTGGTAGTGTGTCTGCTTTCTGGATTTTGAATAAGGCTTTTGTCTTACATTCTGCAACCTAATCTTTTGCAAAGTATTAAATAAAACTTTAATTAAAAGATGTAACTTTAACTCAACTTCAACTTCTAAAGGTCTTTTCAGTGACAGTCATATTCAGATATTTTAAATGCCCATTTTCATGTTTAACTTGAACTTCAAATTGATGTGCAACTGATGAACAGTTCACGTACTGTAATGACTAATGATGAAGTGAGGCAGCTGTGAACTAACATACACTCAGCGGGATGGGACAGCTGCTGCAGAAATAAAAATACTGTACAGTGTATGGTGAAGGCAAACAGACAGAATAGCCTAATCAAAGCTAATGATTGTGCAGATTTTCTGCCAGGAGGGTGTTGACGTTTTTGCCTGATCACAAATAGCAACTACGTAAAGTTTCATTGCAGGAAAATTAATAAATAATTCTAGGTTTGAATGTATATGTTCACATTCTGTACGAAAATCTTGCTATTAAAAAATCTACGCTCAATTCGATTTTATTTTTTTGTTTTATTTATTCAGGCATGTCGTCGACAGCTAAAAACGGACCTTCGCCTTTATAAAGAGTTTCTCCGTCTTTCGAACCGTCTCAGTTGTCGGTGAGGCCGGCGGGGCGGATCCCACACTAGAGTGAAACAGAAAATAAAGCAACACAACAATAATAACAACTTGGCCATTTCGTACATTTGGCTAGCAAGCTCCCCTGTGGATATATACCATCAAGGTGGGTGAATCCGGAGCCGTGCCACCGAGGTAACGCGGCTCCCGGCCGGCTGTTGGTTAGCACGCGTCGCTGTAGCAGATGCTAGCTAAGTCACTGGTCTGTGCTAACGGTTGTGCGGCCAGGGCCATTTTACCAAACCTCAGCGATAACACCGGCGATGTGACCGCATTGTTGGGTGGACACCGGGCTACAGAGCTGGCAGCCGAAGATACAGCTTTGTAGCCGAAGTCATGTTGAAAATATTATGATAAGGAAAAATGCGGGGCTCTAAAACGTCCGTCCAGTTAACACAGTTCGGACTAAAGTTAGCCAGTTGCTACGATGAAATGGTTTTGATGCCTACGGATATAGTCTGACTGGTACATTTAAAGTGTTAATAAGATGTACTCAATGTTTATATATCGTTAATCCGTAACAGTTAGATTACACCGATAATGGACCATCTGTAGTAACGTTACATGTCCTGTTTTGCTAACGTTAGTGCTATTAAACCCCACTCGAGCTGCTAAGATTAGTCAATTAATTGCTTACCCGATCGGCAGAATATTTATCGTCATCTATTTTGATAACCAGTTAATCATTAATGCCATATTTCAAATAAAAATAGATATTTTCAGTTCCTCGAGTGTGAGGATTTGCTTCTGTCCTTGGGCTTACATTATGGTCAATGGAGATGAAGACACGTTGAAGCCATTTTAGGCTATAGGATATTGTAATAGGCTTTCTACTGTGTTATGTTTGTAGACCAAATGATTCATCAAGAAAATAGTGTATAGATTAATCAGTAACGGACACAGGCCTAATCGTAAGCTGCAGCGCTTTATCTGATCCTCAGTCACTTTTACCTCGGATGTTTCTATATATCACTTCTGTCAGTACACACGTAATCTCTTTATGACATTTGATATCTATCCACAGATCTGTCTAGGCTTATTGCATCATACATCTGATGTTATCTCAAGTGCAACTTATACAGTTGATTCATTGATTAGTCAACTGGCAGAAAATCCAGCACAAGCAATTTTGATTTACAGCCACAGAAATTAAAATCATTTTTAAAGCCAGGCGCTAAACATTTCACAGGTTCCAGCCTCTCAAATCTTGACACTTTGTGGTTTATTCAGGTCACTTTGTTTGTAAACTGATACCTTTTATGTTTTGTACTTTTTGTTAGAGTTAAAAAAACAAACAGGCACGTTAAATAAGTTGATTATGGGATTTTTTTGAAATTGTGATGGATATTTGTTCACTTATTTCTAGAGGTTGCATCAGTCCAACTCAAGTGACTCTGCTTTCCTCTTTCCAAATTTAAAATCTCTGTACTTAGCTGCATAAAAATCAATGTAATTGTTTTTTTGTACACATAACTGAGTCATGGTTTTGTCGCGGATGAATTCATGCAATTTAATGGATAATGAGATTGACAAAGACATTGTATCTGCATCAAAACCGATCTGAAGTATTTGATCAGTGCATTTCTGTTATCAGACCATTTATTGTCCATGTGATTTATTGAAGTGAGACAATGATTTTCAGAATAATCAGCAATGGAAAAAAAATGTTAGCCACAGCCCTACTCCCATGACACTGTTCTCAAAAGTCTTCATGCAGTCCAATGGTGATAGCGTCCATCTCCAGTTAATCATATCTCTATGAATTTATGTAATTTCTTCATCTCTGTGTTATTACCAGCAGTTAACCTTTCGCTCTTTAACTTCTAGATGCCCTCAGCGATGAATGCAAATAGGACAGTGCAGTCTGCCAGCCCAGATGTGGGATCCGCTCCAGGGTCAATGGGCAGTTTTGCACTTGGTGGACAGTCCGAAGTTATGAAGCAAGTGCTGTGCGTCCTCGATAAGAAGGTCCGCAACATGGAGAAGAAAAAGGTCAGTACTGTTGAGAGCCATCTGTTCCAGATCCTTCCCAATAGCGTAGCTACATTTCTGTTGTGTACAGTATGAGTCATGACAGTTGTCCCACTCAGAAGCGATCCATTGCTGAAGTTTTGGATGTTCTGTTACAGAGTAAACTGGATGATTATCAAGTCAGGAAGGATAAAGGAGAGCGTCTGAATCAGGACCAGCTGGTAGGTGCACTAAAGCATTCATTATTTTGTACATGAGCACAAACAACCTTGTAATTCTTACAAAGATTTTACAATCGAGTAATGTGTGAAATGTCTCTTTTTCCTTTACCTATTTAGGAGGCCCTCTCCAAATTCCAGGAAATCACGAATAACTTAGAGTTTGGCAGAGAGTTGCAGAAGACCTTTATCACACTGGGACAAGATGTAAGAACATTTTTTTAGTGAAATTGTTCCCTCAGAGTGCTGTCCACCCTGACTCACATTAACTTGACTTCATGTGATTCATGTTCTTTATATTATTATTATTATTAGATCCAGAAGGTGGTGAAGAAGTCTGCGCGGCGGGAGCAGCTGCAGCGGGAGGAGGCGGAGCAGAAACGGCTGAAGACGGTTCTGGAGCTGCAGTTCCTCCTGGACCGACTGGGTGAGGACACTGTGCGGCAGGACCTGAAGCAGGGAGTCGGTGGCTCGCCGCTGCTGACAGACGCAGACCTCGCAGCTTTTGATGAGTTCTACAAGCTAGTGGGGCCAGACCGTGACCAAAATGTCAGGTAAGTCTGAGGCACTGATTCGTGGATGAAGCTGACATGCAGTCGTTTTGTCGGCCCACACAACTTATCTCTACATTTGCAGGTTGGTTGACCAGTATGAAGAAGCATCGGTGCACCTCTGGGACCTCCTGGAAGGGAAGGAAAAGGCTGTGGTTGGAACGACATGTAAGTGAAATTTAACTTGGAGCCCATGAATGGTTGCAAGCAGAAGAGCTTAATATTTTGGTAAAGGGTTGCATTGGCTATTCACAGGGCAAACTGCATTATACAGCATAAACAGTTGAGGAATCGATCATCAGTTGACAGGAAATTAATTAGGAAGATCTGAAGATGTTAACTCTGGCTCTAGAATCTGGTGATGAACATTTTTCACTATTTACTGACTTTTAAAGATAAACGATTAATCAGTTCAAATCAAAAATAACTGGCAGATTAATCAGTGTTGAAAATAATTATTAGTTTAAGTCCAACTGTAATTTGAAGTTGACACAAAGGGATTCATTATTATTTAAGTCAAACTGGCTTTATTTAGATGCCCAGCTGGTGGTGAAAATTGCTGGCAGGACATTTTATCAGATGGTTGGTGACAACAGTCATCAGCGAGCGTTTTATTGTGTTGAAGCCATAAGTGCTTATCCCATACCCTTGAGTAATCCCAAGCCAATGTAGATAAAGTTGTGAAACGCTCAAAACAAAACCCTCTTCTCATTAACCAGTAGTTAGTGTAGCATGTGTGTTGTATTTTGTCAATGCAGCATGTGTGCAGTGCTGTGATGTGAATAATCGGGGCTTGGGGATATTGGCGTACTGCATTCTCAGCGATCTGGCCTCAGGACTCGCACTGCTGCATTCTGCTTGGGGGCTGAGCGCTGTGGGCTTATCCTGACTCAGCAGCAGGGCAGGGTGCCAGTGGCCCTGTCGCCTGTGGTTCCACTGGTTAGATCTCTGGAGCCACATTAGGATACCGGTGACCCAGTTCACTGTAGTGACACCAGCCAACCCTTTCACCTCGGTAAGGAGGTCTCACTTGGTGACTCAGGGTGATATTTATTCAGGCAGCAGCAGACTTCTTGGCCTGAGGCTTGAGGCAGTAAAGGAAATAACACCAGCCTGCTTTGCCTGGAGAGCCAAAAGTGGAAATGCCTGAGCTAGCTTAAAGGCTCTTCTAGTGTTTTCTAGGGAATTACATGGAACTATTGTTATCGTAGCATATTTCTTATCTTGTTAGTCAGCAATGTAGAACATGTTAGCCCCTATCAGGCCTTGTATTTTTTAAATCATGAATTAATGTTCATAGTTTTCAGTTTACCCTGTGACTGTTGAGTGTTGAGGTTTTCTAAACTTTGTGTTAAATCATACCTGAAGATGTTTTGTGAACAGTAAAAGTAAAAGTAGAAGCCGACCCCAGATTCACTCTCGTTTGGTGTTTCACCTCGCTATATTTGTCTTTCTCACGCTGTGTCTCTTGGATATCTGCTGGGTACAGTCTGGCATGAGGTCACTACCTTTTTAAAAGAGCCCCAACCTCACCTGAGGACAGCTGCGGTACATCCCCATAAACATCCCAACCATAGAAAATAAGACAATACAGGCAGAAGGCAGAGAGTCTGCAGAAAAATACACCCACTCCTGCACAGTATAACTTTAAGATTTGATTGTTGCTCATCACATTTTAAATATTAAATTGTATGAATAAATAAATAAATAAATATAATGCCTTGAAGTTTTCAGAGGCTTTTAAATTGGATATTTAAATGAGTTGTGTCATGACCACCATGTTGAGTTTAGGACCAAATAATGGACGCTATTTGGCTTTGATTGCTGCAGTCTGGCTAGGTGAACTTAAAACAGTCTTATGGCCTCATTCACCTCTCACCTGCCTTCAGTCAGCTGTGTCAGATGGAGTAAAAGTTTTGACTTTACTAAGTCAGTTAAATTAGTAGCATGGCAGCTCTGCTTTAGCAAGCTGTCTAAGCTAGCCACCAGCACCTACTTGTCCAACTGAAAACAAGACAACTCTTGGTCGCTCTTCATCCCCATCCTCTCCATCAGTGCTCGCCAGCTAAATTACAAGTGAAAACCAAGCCCAGATTTGCTCTGGTTTTGGAACGAGCATTGTCCACTTGGCGTTTTGTCTCCCTTTATTTGTGTTTTGTTGGTGGTGTGTTCCCTTTTTGTTTTTTTGTTGTTTTTTTTTTGTTTTTTTTTTAAGCTTCCTCTTTGATGTGTGTTGTTAGATAAATACACCGCCAACCACTTCTAGTGGGTTATAAGCGATGATAAGAGGGATTACTTTTGTATGAGTCTATACATGGATATTTTAGGAAACTCCTGCGTAGTATACATTTAAATAATTCATCAGTTGTCAAAACAGTTGCTGATTTTTATTTTGCTTTTGATCATTTATTCGACTGTTGCTGCTCTGAAAGTTACTAAATAATTTTTAAAGAGAGTATCTTCATTTGTGAAAGAACAAATCTCTCTTGCAAGCTGAACTGTGAAATCCGTTCGTCACTCCACCCTGATCTTTTGTTAAAGGGATAGTTTGGATTTTTTGAAGTGGGGCTAAATGGGGTACTTAATCTATAGTCAGTGTATTCCATACAGTGGATGCCTGTTGGTGTTCCCCCTCTACTGAGAAGCACGCCGGGGTCCAGACAGTGCAGAAGCTAAGCTAAGATGGGGGTCAGCAATAAAAAATATTTTTGCCACCTCAAAAAAAAAATCAATATTATTATAAGTGTATGCTATATTGGGAGTGATTTCACCACTTAATCTTTCCATCAGACAGTCTGTACCGATGGTGAAGTCGTTAACAGCCTCAGTTCCCCATCTGTGCTCTTGTCAAAGCCACCAAACCCCACTGACAAAAATAGCTATTTTAGCCTGCTGAACATGGGAGCAGAATATATCGCTGCATGGATCAGTTAATTAGTTTGTGTTATGATGTGACTTTGGTGAATCTGAACGAACCATTTTACAAGCCAAAGTCACACAATTAGGCAAACAAATAACTTTTGGAAGCAGAGATAAACCAGCAGCTCCTTTGTTCAGCAATGTTAAATCACTCAATGGAGTCTGGCTTTTAAGAGAGCAATATAAAGACTTCATTTTCCTGTTAAAAATCACTGTTTGACGGCAAGGTAAAGCTGGGAAAACACTTAAAATATAGCATACACTTAATCTGGTATTGAATTTTTTTTTTTTTTTTTTTTTTTTTTTTTTTTAATGTGACTTGTTTTCGATGGCTAAAATATGTTTTGTTGCTAACCAATCTACAGCAGTAAATTGCTTAGCTTCCATGTCAGATTCCAGCCTGCTTCTCTAAACTGTAGGTGTGCCGACTAACATCTACTGTATGTAATACACTGTCTATAGATAAGTACCTCATACAATCCCACATTAAAAAAAATCTGAACTATCCCTTTAATAATTCAAAGCTCACAAAATAATGGTGTGATTGTTGTGACTTTGTAAATGTGATAATTGGATGTCTGTTTTCATGACTTGACTTCACAATGAATTGCTTCCTGTGTTGTTCCTCTGATAGACAAGGCACTTAGAGAGACTTTGGACCAGATTCTGTTGAGTGGGTACTTTGACCGGGTTCCATCTCATCAAAACGGAGTGTGTGAGGACGAGGAGGAGGAAGAGCCAGCCTCAGCAGCGGTGGCAGCGGCGGCGGCGGCAGCAGCAGCAGTAGCTGAATCGTCAGAAGCAGAAGAGCAGACTGTCGATCCAGGTGCTGACCACTCTCTGAAGTCATGCTACGTTAAATTCGCTAGTTTTAAAATGCTAATTTAATCAAGCCATAAAGAAATCATCACTGCATTCTCTAACATAGTTTTGTCTCTTTACAGAAACTGAAATAATTGAGGAGTTCACAGAGCCCATTGCGGTAGAAACAACAGAGGTAAGATTAATTTACCTCTTTTACAGTGAAGTCTTGAGGCTGATAATAATTATTGCATTGTGCTGATGTTTGCTGTTTTCTCTTGCAGTTTGTAAACAGACAGTTCATTCCAGACGGCACATACAGCGGTAGTGAGAAGGAGCAGGGTGATGAGTGGACCACTGAAACAGAGGTATGCTGTAGGGATGTTAAGGTTTACTTTTTCCTCTTTTGTGTTTGATTAATTGCCGTCTGAGTCTAGCTTTTGTGGCTGCCGTAAGCAGTCTGGCCCGAAATAACCTCAATTTGAAGCGAGAAGGTCCTTTTCGATTATTCTTGTTTCAGCTGGCTGAGGCATTTTAAACATGATTAATTCAGATCATTTTATGGCATAGAAAACTATGAATACGTTCAAGGGATGTCAAAGCCTTTGCATGACTTGTATACTTGTAGGCATTGGAGGGCAGAATTTGCAAACGAGTAGAGGATATTTTATTGGAACTTGACTGTGTGCTGATCGCTCCTCAGCCCGTAAAATATATATTTTTGTCACTGTTATTGCAGAAAAAAAAAAATCGCAAAATGTTTCGCAACAAGTTGTAAACAAATACTTCTTTGGATCCCCTGTGCTCACATAAGCAATGTGTTGCTGAGTGCCTACTGCTGGTATCACGTTACATCTGCATTTTCTTCCGTGTCATGTTCAAATCGGTTATATGATGTTCAGATTAGATGTGTCACTACATCATATCAGACTTAGATTTTTTTTGAGAGAGTATATTTGTCAGATTTTTTGTCAGTACTGGAATGTTACTGACATTCAGTTCAGCAGAATCCTGCAAATGATGGATGGCTTCAGCCACATAGTCAGAAAGGCCATGTTGTCCCTGGAAGGCATACACTACACAGATAACTAGATGTCGTCAGGAACGTTTGTTGGCAACCTGACACAATTCCTGGCCAAGATTTAAATGGATGTCCTTTCATCAGTCATTTAAGCTTCTGTGAGCATGCTCATGCTGGAGACAGTGAAGGTACAGTCGCACATGAGTGAATGCAGGTGAGTGACTGTCACCTGCTGGATCGATATTTGTGCTGAATGTGGGCAGTGTCTGATGTGGCGAACACGTAAAGCTAGCCTGCAAGCTAATGTTAACTAGTTTGCTAATAAATACTGTGAATTATGATGTCACAAGTGCCATACCTGTCTCCCGACTCTAAACCAGCCAGGCAGCAGCTCTCATGTGGGGTAGTTTGTATTTTTCATGGCCAATATCATACAATATCAGCTGGTTAGACACAGCAACAATCAGTGTCTCCTCCACACATACCTTGCTATCAGTTGAAGTTCACCAAAGTTGAGTTCCGCACAAGGCGAAGATGTAAATTTGCTTAACCTGCTTTGCCCTCTGGTTGCATTTAAAGGAAGTGAATGGGAGGCGAATATTTGCCAATGATTTTTTATCATTAATATTTTATTTAAAATGTTTGCTTTTTTTCTGACATTAACAGTGTCACCGAATGTTAATGAATCAAATATATGTACTTACACAAGGGACAAACAATACAATAACAAAATAAAATAATGACATAAAAATACATGCATAATTCACTTCAAGATATGTCTACACCCGCAGTGTACTCCAAGTAGCTTTTCCACTCTGTCACATATTTTTCCGTCTTGTCCTTAGAACTGAAAGAGATTTGTTCATATGATGCACATTTTGCCAGCTCTGTGAACCATTCCTTAAAAGAGGGCTCACCTGGTTTCCTCCATTTTCTCATTATAATTTGCTTTCCCACCATTACACTGGTCTGAATAAAGCCCCTGGTTCCACAGTGAGATGTCATTTGTGGGTCACTGAGAACATACAGCCACGGGCAGATCTCAAAGTTAGCCCGTGTAATTTTTTTTTTTTTCTTTCTTTCATCTAGTAGTTCTGAATCATGGGGTATTCCTAGAGTAGGTGAAGAAGCTTCCTTTCAGAACTGTAAACTCAATGAATATTTGCCAATGTTAATTTTTCTCTGTCAGTGTACCTTAACTCTGTAACTTCTTTTTTTGTTACCCAACTATAATCAGTTTCAACATGAAATGCTTTTCTGTGGCACATTGTCAAAGAAGATTAGTCCTCCTACTATGATTCAAAGGTGCACAGAGTGGTGAATCATTTTATAGATGCTGCAGTGTATGTACAGGCTTTTGCTTCAATAAGGGTTGTCAGCCAGATGTCTGAGCACCACCATGTGAGGGTGTGATCCCTCAGGATAAGTCTGCAGTGTGTAATTTGCTCCGACTGGTCCAGGTTTTTGTGTGACATTTCTCCACAAGAATGCTCACATTACAGGTTTAATTATGAGCTGTGATGTTTCTATTTATGAACTGTGTTATGAATATAACCCCACAGCTATCATGTTATTATCACTGTACCAGCTCTGTTATTCCTCCTCCTGTATTCACCTGTTCTGTTTGTCTTCCACTTTCAGGCAGTCAGTGCCATGCAGCAGCAGCAGCAGCAGCAACCCATGCAGCCTGCGGCTTCACCTGTTGCCCTGGAGACCCACCCCATGAACTTAGCGTCTCCTGTGCCCCCAACTGACCCCCTGGTCAGGAAGCAGGTGGTGCAGGACTTAATGGCACAGATGCAGGGAACGTACAACTTCATGCAGGTGGGAACTTTGTGCTAGGAATGTCTGTTGACTGTAGATATTGAGCACAGTGCTCATCACTTCTCTGCTCTCAGGACTCCATGCTGGAGTTTGACGGACAGCCCATTGACCCTGCCATCGTCTCAGCGCAGCCGATGAAGCCCGCTCAGAACATGGACTTACCACAGATGGTGTGTCCTCCAGGTACGTTTGTCAAAGAGAAACTCAGTTCTAATGTCTTCTGCTGTGTAAAAATGGCACTTGTACTTAAACTCAAATCTTTTTAGTTCATCCAGAGTCCCGGCTATCGCAACCCAACACTGTTCCTGTCCAACCTGAGCCCACACAAGTGAGTAATCAAACTCGACATAATTGACAGACAACACTGTTTATGAGGTTTCTACTGTTTTTTCCCCCCCGTTAAAGGGGTTTTTTGGGGGGGAGTTTTTCCTTATCCGCTGTGAGGATCCAAAGGACAGAGGGATCTCGCATGCTGTAAAGCCCTGTGAGGCAAATTGTGATTTGTGATATTGGGCTTTATAAATAAAATTGATTGAGTGATGTAGCCTGCTGAAGACATGTTAAATGTTTGACTTTTACTTCCTTTGTTTTCAGGTTCCTATCGTCTCCCCAACTCCACCCCCCATGTATCAGACCTCACACACGCCAGACCCTCGACCCTCAACAGAAACCATCGACCCCATCCAGGTAAACCACGGTGCTCTGTGAAAGAGTCCCTTTGTTAGGAAAAAGGTAGACCTCATATTGCTGCGTATCTTATCAGATTTTACATGATCTAATTCAGACACTTGCTTTGACAGCTTAATATTTTTTAAATTGTGTGTGCCAAAATATGTTTAGAATCCCAAAACAAGGTACTGCTTAAGCATACATACAGAGACCAATCCCTAGTCCTTTATTTAGTTTATTAAATGTCGTCAGATTTAGTTGTATAGTGTTTGAAACCTACCCAGATCAGCCTGTAAAGTGCACACTTGTGTAAGCAATAAACTGTAGGTTAATGAATGATTTAAATAGCCTGGGACAATACAAAGGACATGGCTATCGTTATCAGCGTGCATCATATCCTCATCTCAACTTTTGCTCCTGCAAAGAAAATGTAAAGAATTTGGAAATCAAATTGTGAAACTTCAATCATACATGACACTGAGAATTGTTTCAACCTGCTGAACTTGTTTCCACTCTTTCCCAGACCTCCATGTCCTTGTCGTCGGAGCAGCCTCCACCCTCTACAGCTCTCCCACCTGCCTCTCAAACACAAGTTTTCCAGCCTGTTTCCAAAGCTCCTCACAGCAGTGGCATCAATGTCAACGCAGCACCATTCCAGTCAATGCAGACAGTAAGGCTTCTGGGATGAAGAAATGCCCATGTTATCAAATAACACCTGTCTTAAAAGCATTTAATGTTTGAGTTCATTCAAAGACCGGAACATCTGGACTGTCACGGAGATAAAAGAGGTCTTTGCAGAACTTTGTGCGTCACTGCCAGTGAAATCAAAATAGAAAATCATTAATGACTTCCATTAGGAATTGCTTGCAGAGTCCTCAAGTGCCCTCTCTCATCATACTGCAGTTGTATGTGTTTGTAGTGAAGCAGCTATATCCAGGAAATAATGAGTAATGGACTTTAGTCCTAATGAGCCTGTGACCTTTCCTCTGGTTTTGGCTTCACCACAATGTGGCCCTTGTTCTCCCCTCAGGTGTTCAACCTCAATGCCCCAGTCCCGCCAGCTAATGAGACAGAGGCTTTGAACCAGGCCAGCCAATACCAGAACAGCTACAACCAAGCCTTCAGCAGCCAGCCGCAGCATCCTGTGGAGCAGACGGAGATGCAGTCAGAACAGCTGCAGTCTGGTGGGCAGATTTTAAGTTTTGTTTTTCTCAGTATTGACTTACTGAATTGATTTGTCTTCCTGTGATAACTTCCCAGTTAAACTCCTTTTACATTAATACTGTGTGCTCAACTCAGATTGGAGATTGACGTGCATCTGTTTGGGGCAACCCACTCTGTGTTTTTTAGTAGTTGGTGCCTTCCATTCCCAAGAACAGTCAGGAGGCCATCAACAGCCTTCCCAGCAGGGCCCAGGCTTCGTCAGGCAGGGTCAGTCCTTCTACAATAGCAGAGGCATGTCTCGTGGTGGACCTCGCAATGCCAGGGGCATGATCAATGGCTACAGAGGCTCATCGAATGGATTCAGAGGTGAGCTCACAACCTACAGCCACAAATGAATCCTTAAAAAGCCCCTTTTCTGACATGGAGTATATGACATTGATGGCTTCATCTAACTGTTAAAGTGATGATGAGGGTGTCAGTTACATTATGACGTAATTTAGACATAATATGCCCTTCACAGAAACAAGTGGTGTCACTGAGGTGGAAAGTATGTGATATCAAGGAATGGTGTTTTCTGTGCTACAGGCTCATTTTGAAGCCTCAATTATTGACCATCTCGAGTGCGACCTTGTGTCTAGACTGCAAGCGTGTCAGAATTGTTTGTCTTGCGCGTCTCATGCCACAGATCCGCTCTGATTTTAATCTATGCAGCTGTCTGCATCGTTTAATCGACAATACATGCATGAATGCAAGGTTAATACCCAGTAGAAGGGCATTGAATAAATATATTGTATATGTTTACGTTTTTTCAACCTGGGTGGAACAGTGTTGTCTCTGGACAGAGCTGAAGAGCAGGACACTAAAGCCCCATTTCCACCAAACACTTTCAGTATGGTACCTTTGGAGCCAAAAGTAACCCTTCACACACGGTACCTAGACCCTAGCGTTTCCACTGCAAACAGAACCCTTAAATATGGGCAGGGTTGTTGTCACTCACTGCTCCGTCCAGCACTCACTGTATTTCCTCATTACTGGTGACACAGAGGGAAGTCTGCACCTCGTTTGTCGTCCACAGAACGAGGCTGCAAGCTGATATTTTCAGAGCAAAATAAAACAGGCTGCAGTGAGTCTCTCTCCATGGGATATTTAAAAATAGCAGGTTTGTGCATTTAGTCCTTCTGAGGCAAGCTCAGGGGCTTAGTGATGCAGGAAGACGCTCTGCCTGATGCTTTTTTTTCTCAGAGTGAGGATTAGAATATATGCATTTCACATAATGCAGTACAAATGAATATATATAAACGCTTGAAGATCCACTCATTACTAAAAGTGTATGTCATATCAAAACTTCGGAAAGTAGTCAGTGACATTTAAGGTGTGTTGATTGATTAACATCATCATCTCATGCATTGAGTAACAATACAGGTTAATGTTCCACTTTAAAAGTCGCCAGCAGTCGGCCCAGTAAATTAAGTTAATTTTTCTCCAGCTCCAGCTGCTGATAGAAGCAGTAAAACGTCCTTTCAATAACAATCTACTAATTAAACTCTCCACAGTATGACTCAGCACTGAGCAGAGTGACCATCCTCTATTGACCAATCAACAGACTGCAGTGTTCACAGCTCCACCTTTTAGTACCAGATCTGTATGCTAGGTACCCCAACAGAGGGGTGACCAAAAGTGGTAGAGGTATAGAACTATAGAACGGTACCATCCACAACTTTTCACAGCGGAAACGGGGGGAAAAAAGCATACCGAACTGAACTGTACCATACTGCTCGGTGGAAACGGAGCTTATGCTCACTTTCATTGTTCATTTCAGAACTCTGCTGACCATTGTGTCATGTTTTGACAGTCCACAAGCACTGATTGACTTTTAATTTATTTGCTCACATACTGTATTTAAAGAGTTTTGCTGTATCTTCATAATTTCAGTTGCCATCAATGAAAGATGAAAACAGTCTGATTCTTATTGTTGTTATGCCAGTTTTGTTTTGTTTCCTCCAACTCTTTTCAGGCACGAGGACAAAAAGAAAAATGTATAGACTAATCACACACACGAGAGGAATCTTTACAACTTTTCAATAAGTAAAAAAATATGTATTGTCTTGCATTAAATATGATAAATAAGTGCTCATAAGAACGTGGAACAAGAAGTCCATTAAAATCATCTGTGCGTATATACCTCCGCCAAGGAGATTATGTTTTCGCCGGCGGTGGTCTGTTTGTCTTGCATTCAAAGTTCCGAATGGATTTTGATGAGATTTTCAGGAAAGGTTGATAATGGGACAGGGAACAGATGATACAATTTTGGTGGTGATCTGTTGAAGCGAAGTGGATAAAATCATAAAATGGTGGGAAATCCAAGCAGCTTGGCAGAGGTCTGCGCTCTCCAAGTGCTTTTCTAGTTAATCTCATGTTATTATTGCCTCAAATTCAATTTTAAGGCATTCTGATTCAATTCAGATTAGCTTAATGAGTTTTTGTGATGTCACAGCTTGACTTTTAAGATTGCCTTTGTGATTTACAGAAAAATGACAAGGCGGTTGTTGATGTGTAAAATCACATATGTCTGAAAGGAGCTGAAGGGTCTGTGCTTATTTTATTGCTGATCTAAAGAGAAGCATTTTAAGTTTATATTCTTCCTATTTTCAGGTGGCTATGATGGTTATCGTCCTCCTTTCGCCAACACTCCAAACTCTGGTTATGGACAGACTCAGTTCAGCACACCTCGGGATTACTCAAATGGGAATTATCAGAGGGTATGACAGAAGCATTCAGCTCTCACACTGACTTTGTTTATGTCATCTTCTCTGTCTGTTGGAGAAGTTTCTAAAATGTCTGCCTTTGTTTTTCATCCCTGTGTGTGCTCAAGGATGGTTACCAACCCAACTACAAGCGCGGAGCTGGTCAGGGACCCAGAGGAGTGTCAAGAGGCAGCACTCAGGCAATACGATCCTGAAAAGGCCTTTCATAATGACTGTGACTGACTAACTTGCACCACACTGAAAATTCAAAATTCAAGAATGCATTTGCCCCAGCTCACTCATGTTCTCTCTCTTTTTTTTGTTCTTCATCAGTGGTATTTTTCCTGTCTCTTAAATCAAAGTAATGCCTGCTTTGATATTTGGAAATATTAGATCATTTAAAGTCTGGAACACAAAGCTGAGCTGTAAATCCAATCATCGATTTACACAAGCCATGTGTTACAATATTCCTGTAAACTTGAAAGATTTCATAAGTTATTTTTTGTATAAAAAAAATGCACCTGCCACTGCTGGTCCAACCCTCGGGAGTTTATTCCCCTTCTCAGTTCTTCTGTCATTTTGGTTCTAAAAAAAAAAAAAGCGTTTTATGTTCAATGAGCTCCCGTTTCCTTGTTTGTAAATTGATGTTGCTTCAAGAGTTTCAATAAAGTTGTGTTGCATACCCATGCTTCAGTCCCGGTTTACTGCTGTGGAGTTAAGGTATGAGCCAGTCAAGGTATGTTAGCTATTAAATTCTGCAGTAGATAATTTTCTATTGTAATGCTTTCTTTGTTTTATACAGGGTTGTTGTCTTTTTGCTGTGTAGTTTTATTTGTCTTAGTTTTCAGCAGCCTGTGCTACAGCACCACCACGTGGCGTATCAGAGTATAGCTACTGACAACACTAAATGAGTACAATATTATGCCCAAAATAGTTTTTGAATTTAAGGCTTCCTCACTAAAATATAAAACAAAAAGCAGTTGTGTTGGTTTAAAGTGTAACTTGACCTCTATATGTTATTTCTTGTGCTGACAAATTCCCAATGAACTGCTTTGTAGAAGTAAACAGTGCAATTAAACTTACATGTTGTCCTAAGGCAGACAGGCGTGTGTATCTGAGGTTGGGGGCTTTTTTTCCCCAAGGTGATATTCACAGACAGAATTCATACAAATCCTTCATGGTATCGCCAGTCCCGAACCCCAAATAACTGAAACTGGATCTGTAAATTCATCAGACTCCTTAATAATGCGTAATAGAAATAAGACAATAGGCCATGATTGCCATTGATGCTGTTTGGGCTTTTTTTTTTTGAAGAATAGCCTAGATGTTCAAGTAGTTAAAGATTAATTTGAAGAAGTCAGGAAGACTGTAAAATGCCAATCACAGTCACAGCTTCACCAAACCATGGTTTAACACTTGCTTTCTTTAACTATCTAGTCAGTCCAAACCCAAAGATGTGACTTACTATCATCGCACAAAGAAAACCAGCAAAAATATTAATTTATGATAATTTCTAAGTTAATTTCAGCTAGTTTTAGACTTTCCTTAAAATTATTTAAATGATTGACCAGTTATCAAGAACGGTAACTTTTTCGCAATCTTGTTTTAACAAATATAAATTTTAGAAAGCATTCATGATTTTTTGTAAATTTAACATATTGTTACTCTGTTAAAATGGTGTTACATTTGGTGACGAGTGTTTTATGACTTGTTTTGGACTTGTAACTTAAAGTTTAGGACTTGGGACCTGACTTGGGATTTGTCCGTCTTGAAATGAGACTCGACTCTGGACTCGCTTGCTTTGACTAGGGACTTGTCAGTACTGAACTGGGACATGACTCTGGACTTGCCTGCTTTGACCCAGGGCTTGCCAGTCTTGAATTGGGACTTGACGCCAGACATACCTGCTTTGACTCTGGATTTTTTTGGTCTTGATTTGGGACTTGACTCAGGACTTGCCTGCTTTGACTTGGGACTTGTCATTCTTGAATTGGGACTTGACTTGTGGACTTGCCTGCTTTGACTTGGGACTTGTCAGTCTTGACTTGGGACTTGTCAGTCTTGACTTGAGACTTGACTCAGGACTTGCCTGCTTTGACTTGGAACTTGTCAGTCTTGACTTGGGACTTGACTGGACTTGCCTGCTTTGACTTGGGACTTGTTGGTCTTGACTTGGCACTTGTCAGCCATAAATTGGGACTCAGCTCCAGACTTCCCTACTTTGACTCAGGACTTGTTAGTCTTGAATTGAGACTTGACCAAGACTTACTTGTGACTTGTAAAACAAGGACTCGGTCTCTCCTTGGCGCCAACCACCAAGACGATTGTAGATTAACTCTACTCACTAACCGCCTCAGTTGTGGAGATTTCAGCCTTTCAGGCCAAACTCAGGGCTGTTCTCTTCCGCAAACTGCGTCGCACAATTCTGACGTCACACCGAGGGTCCTCCATGAACGGATGTCTCCACGTGAGTGTATCAACAGCATGATGGCTGGCATGTAAATTCACCCCTCCACTTGTTAAAACTGCATGACGATTAAACAAAAAGCAGTTTGAGTGCAACAGAAGGTAAGTTAAAATGTTAAATGTTTAAAACGACGCCTTAATTCTGTGTTTCTTCATCGCGTTGTGGCAGAATTTAGTTTCCCTGCTGTTATTAACTCTCATTTGTTTTGGCTGAAAGTTAGCTCCAGTCAGTCCTTCCTCCTGACTCAGTCTGACAGCACAGTTTGTGCCGCACTGTATCTCTGATATTTGCCTTTGCGTTCAGCAGTGAGACGATGGCAACAGTCCGTAAGAAGGTGGACAACCGGATCCGTGTTCAGATCGAGAATGGAGTCGCTCTGCAGCATCGCACCATGTTTGTGGTGGTGGGAGATCGTGGGAGAGATCAGGTAGTATTTCACTTCCTGCTGTCTTAAGCAAATGTATCAGTATCAATTTTATTTAATATAACTTTCTTTGCATTTGGCACTAAACCCAGTTAAATCTGCCTCTGATCCAGGTCGTCATTCTGCATCACATGCTGTCTAAAGCTTCAGTCAGAGCTCGACCCTCTGTGCTGTGGTGCTACAAGAAGGACCTGGGATTCAGCAGGTGAGTGTAGTATGACAGAGAAGTGCTAATAGGTTAAGATCCTTGCTAACAATTTACCAAAAAGAATGCATATATTAAAGGTTGAAAAACAAACAAAAAATATAGACCATAAAGTTGTAAGATGAAGCTAAAGCTTATTATTTCTATCCTTTTTTTATGTAGCATATTCTCCTAAGTAACTCATTCACAACTAGGTTTAGGTTATATGAAAATAACAGCAGAAACAAACACAGTAAAACAGAGAGAAACAATACCAACATTCCACAATAGTTCATACACAATATTCATCAGTTTATGTTTGTTTACCACCTTATTTTATTTTACTTTATTTCATTTTATCATCATTATTATTATTATTATTATTATTATTATTATTAAAAAATTCAAAGTAAACCATTCCTCAAGTTAACTCCTTTAACAGATTTCTAACCAGTTAGTTTAGGGTGCTTAAGAAATTATTTAGATTATTGATTAAATGATCAGAGGTGTGGTCTCGAGTCACATGACAAAATTAACTCCTTTGACAGATGTTTGTCTATTCTTTATGTTCGTCCTTACCCTTGTTTTCTTGAACATACCTATTCCCCTAAGTTCATGCTGGTGCCCTGTAATTTCAAACAGCCTCTGAATAAAGTTAGGAAGCAAATTATTTTTTGCCTTGTACATTATCTGTGAACAAGAAAAAGGAGAAAGGTGTTTGATTTGTCTAAAATGTCTAAAACAGCAATCGTAAGAAGCGCATGAGACAGCTGCAGAAGAAGATAAAAACTGGGACGCTGAATCTGAATCAGGATGACCCGTTTGAGCTCTTCATCGCTGCAACCAACATCCGGTACTGTTACTACAACGAGACACACAAGATCCTGGGAAACACCTACGGCATGTGTGTCCTGCAGGTGAGTGTCTCCTCTTTGGCTGTAGATCAGTGGCTCCCAGGATATATAAAAAAACACACATACACGATTGTGGGTCACAATCCAAAAAAATGCTACGAACCACTGCTGTAGACTGAGATGTTTTATTTCCTGTCCCACAGGACTTTGAAGCTCTCACTCCCAACCTGTTAGCGAGGACAGTTGAGACGGTAGAAGGAGGTGGTATCGTTGTGATTCTGCTGAGGACGATGAACTCTCTCAAGCAGCTGTACACGATGACCATGGTAAGTCTATAACCCGTTCCATCTCCACACATCTGTGTTTGCTTGACTTGTGATCATTGTGACTTGTTTTCATCCAGGACGTGCACGCTCGATACCGGACTGAGGCTCATCAGGATGTGGTGGGAAGGTTCAATGAGAGGTGAGTGTTCCTCTGGCTTTCATGGTGTTTGGAGTATTTTTAGTCAGTGGAATCAACGCTTAAATGTGTTTATTCACGTTTGTTCTGTTTTAGGTTCATTCTGTCGTTGGCATCCTGCAAAAACTGTGTTGTCATTGACGACCAACTCAACATCCTGCCAATGTCCAGCCACATGGCAAACATCAAGCCTGTTCCTCCAAAGACTCAGGTAGTTATATCAGAGTAGGTATGGGAACTGAAGTTTTTATTGATACCAATGCCATTGTGGATTCTTTATTGATTCCTGAACAGTTTTCTGTGTGGAAACAGACGGCCTACACAGGTTTAAGCCTCACCGCAACTGCTTTATTATCTGAGTCTGAACACTGTAGATGAAATGAGAGACTTTTTGTACAGCATTTAGGTTTTCTTAGTCAAAGAATAAACCTGCTAAGCCTGCCTGCGTGGAGCTGATTTTTTTTTTTATAACAGGATAATTACTCTCAGCAAGGGACAGGCTGCTTAGTTGGGCAGCGGTGACACTTACGCGTGGAGTGTCCAACACATGGCATTCCTGGAATTTAAGTTCAGGGTGTGTAGAAAGACGTTAAAGCATACTGCTTGAGTTGAATTTATAATTTTACAGACATTTCAAGCAGCACTGTTGTTGTCTTTCTTCATAAAATGAAGCCACGCTTTGGACTGTTTCTTCCTCTCCGCCATGACTCCTTGTTGCAAGTTTCCCAGCAGCGTAGACACATGAGTTTGACGTCATTGTTTTGCAATGTGCACCTGTCAGAAAAATATGCAGCATCGATAAAAGAAACTCGGTAGCATAGTGGATAGTGCCGGCGCCCCATGTATAGAGGTGATGCCTCGCTGCAGCGGTTGTGAGTTCGACTCCAGCTTGCGACCCTTTGCTGCATGTCGTCCCCCCACTCTCTCTGTCTCCCCATTTCACACTGTCCTGTATAATAAAGGCAAAAAAAGCCCAAAAAAATAATCTTAAAAAAAAAAAACCTTTGCTCTTATCATACAAACCATTTTGTGTTCAGGTCTTCTTTAAATGAGTTGTTACCTACTTGGAGGAGCCTCAGGTCTCCCCTTGTCTCAGGCTCAAGGCAGCATCTTAAAACTTGCTTGTTTTCTGTGGATTTTTCTTGATTTTGTACACTTTGTGTCCTTGGCCTTTTATGTCTCTTTTTTCTCTTTGTATTTCTCCCTTTTATGAGGCACTCGTGGCCACTGTTTTGAAATATGCTACATCCATAAAGTTTGCCTGCTTGTTGGCTACATCCTCCCTGATTTCTGACCAGTTTTCTCATCTCCATCAGGAGGACGGTTTGTCTCCACGGGAACAGGAGCTGAAGGATCTAAAGGAGTCCCTTCAGGACACTCAGCCTGTGGGCGTGTTGGTGGATTGCTGCAAGACCATGGACCAGGTCAGAACCTCCCTCTGAGGAGCCAGTTTACACATTTACCAAGTATAGCTATTGATGAATGCACAGATAAGATTTAAAGCAACACTTCAGCAGCAGGTTACGAAAGTGTTCCAGAGAAATTACTCCTCAACAGATGCCCCTTTTTTATATCAGTCATAATAAATGTAAGGTTTAAAGGTTTGTGTTTTGCTGTAGGCTAAAGGAGTGCTGAAGTTCATTGAGGCGATTTCAGAGAAGACTCTGAGGAGCACCGTGGCTCTGACTGCTGCTCGCGGTCGAGGCAAGTCTGCGGCGCTGGGTCTGGCCGTCGCTGGAGCCGTGGCATTTGGGTATGAATTAGTTTTATAACGTTATGCAAGTATACAAATTTGTCTTTTATCTGTTTTTTGTTTTGCTAATGATGGCCTGACATTCTTTACAGCTACTCCAACATCTTTGTAACCTCTCCGAGCCCGGACAACCTCCACACCATGTTTGAATTCATCTTCAAAGGCTTTGATTCTCTGCAGTATCAGGTAGGCCGCCTGAGAGTCTCTTCTGTATCAGTGACAGTGTGTTCATGCTCTGATCAGACACCACTTCATAACCCTATTTTGCATTTGTAGGAACATCTCGACTATGAAATCATCCAGTCTTTGAATCCAGACTTCAACAAAGCCGTGGTGCGGGTGAACATCTTCAAAGAGCACCGGCAGACAATTCAGGTAAATGAGACCAGACCACTCCACCCTTCTACTTCCTGTTATTTATAACAGTGAGTGATCTGACTTCCCTGCTCGTGTGACCAACAGTACATCCACCCAGGTGATGCAGTGAAGCTGGGCCAGGCTGAACTGCTGGTCATTGATGAGGCTGCAGCCATCCCTCTTCCTCTGGTGAAGAACCTGCTGGGGCCATACCTGGTGTTCATGGCCTCCACCATCAACGGGTCAGTAACAGGACTGGATGATATTCACATGATCGAATGCCCCATTACTTTTGTTCAGATAACATTACACAAGGATGGTATGAAAACTGGTTTGAGTAATATGGATTTAATGACCACTAAAGCATAATAAATTGCTATCAATAAATTTCTGCATCATTTTAGCTGTAGCTAGCTGCATTTCTGACTGCTGTTCTCCTTCATCTCTGCAGGTATGAGGGCACTGGGCGCTCTCTTTCCCTCAAACTGATCCAGCAGTTGAGGCAGCAGAGCACAGACAGTCAGCAGAGCATGTCAGCAGAGAACAGGACCACCAACACAGAGAGGCTAGCAGCAGGTAAATGTCTCTGTGTTTTACTTTGTTTGTCTGTGTGTTCACTGTAACTGGGGCCCCCTCCTAGAGCCAAATTTGGGAGGGAAGCTTGATGGCGAGGGTCAGGTGGCAGGCAAAGGTGGGACTTAGGCGTAGACTGGCTCTGAGGATGTGGAACATCAACTCCCTAGCGCTAGTGTGGAAGGTGGACTAGATGGCACTGGGTCTGGACTTACTCCTGTTCTGGAGGTGCCCAGTGACAGGAAGTGGATGGACTGATGTTTTTTATGTCCTTGTTCACAGCTCGCTCTCTCCATGAGGTTTCTCTACATGAGTCCATTCGGTATGCTCCAGGAGACGCTGTGGAGAAGTGGCTGAATGACCTACTCTGTTTGGACTGTCTGAACATACCCAGGCTCATCTCTGGCTGCCCACTGCCACAGACTTGTGACCTGTATCCTTAATGAACTTTAAACAACATTAAGTTACCCCTGGTTATATACAGTGTGTCATGTATAGAGAAAAAACACTAAGTTAACAAACAAGTAATGGGAAAAAAGAATCTAAGAAAGAAATAGAATTTTTGTACTCACAATACTTGAGCAAAACAAGCTGCAGTTACTTTTGTCCTCAACCCACACACAGATATTATGTGAACAGAGACACACTGTTCTGTTACCACAAAGCATCCGAGGCTTTCCTGCAGAGGTTGATGGCCCTCTACGTGGCATCGCACTACAAGGTGGTGTAATAGTTTGTGTTCAAATGACTTGCTTTGCTCAAAGAGAATAATATTGTACACACAGTGTAGTGTCATGCTTTTGTTTATTTGCTGACTCAAATGTTTTCTTGGGATCTAGAATTCACCAAACGATCTGCAGATGTTGTCTGACGCGCCGGCCCATCACCTCTTCTGCCTCCTGCCACCCGTTCCTCCCACACAGAACTCACTGCCTGAGGTCCTCGCCGTGGTGCAGGTAAGAAACCCCAGACCCCCTAAAGAAACTGTTTGTAATGGGTGTGCAGTGATGGAAAACCCATGTATTTGAAAGCAAACAGCTGTATTAAAGGTTTTCGCAAATCTGTCCCAGACAGTTCATATTTGACATTTTTATAAGTTGACATTTTTATGGCATACTATACTGTGATTTCATTTTGATGTTTTTTGTGCATACCTTACTATGACTTTTTTTTGCCAATTTCTATGATATACTATACAATGACTTTGGCATTGTTTTATGACATACTATACTATGACTTTTTCTATGGCATACTATATTATGACTTCTTTATATTTTTATGACATACTCTACCATGACCCTTTTTTTTGGCTTTTGTATGACATACTAAACAATGACCTTTTTTGCATTTTATGACATACTCCATCATGAACTTTTTTTTTTGCATTTTTATGACATACTATATTGTGACCTTTTTTTGCATTTTTATGACATACTATATTGTGACCTTTTTTTTGCATTTTTATGACATACTATACTGTGACCTTTTTTTGCATTTTTATGACATATTATATTGTGACCTTTTTTTGCATTTTTATGACATACTATACTGTGACCTTTGTTTTGCATTTTATGACATACTATACTGTGACCTTTGTTTTGCATTTTATGACATACAATACTATGACCTCTTTTTTTTGCATTTTTATGACATACTATACTGTGACCTTTTTTTGCATTTTTATTACATACTATACTGTGACCCTTTTTTTGCATTTTATGACATACTATACTATGAACTTTTTTTGCATTCTTATGACATACTACTGTGACCTTTTATGCATTTTTTTAAGACAAACCATACTATGACTTTATGTTATAACACACTGTTGTTTGACTTTTTTTTTTTAAATGTCATACTGTATCATGAAAGTTTTGTCCAGATATGTTCAGAAGAAAGACTTCCACCAACTCCAGCTATTTCTGTTTGACTTTAAGCATCCAGAGACAACTTGGACCTACCCTTTTTTTTGCTTGTATCTATACAGTATTTAGTCATTTGTCAAGTTTATTGACTTGACTTATTGTATGTGTTTTTCTTTAGGTTTGTCTGGAAGGAGAAATATCTCGGCAGTCCATCCTGAACAGTCTGTCCAGAGGAAAGAAAGCCTCTGGCGACCTCATTCCCTGGACGGTGTCAGAACAGGTACATACTGGTGTCAGAGCTTTTGACAAAATCACTACAGCTCACATTTCCACAGTGCAGACATGAAATCCTCTGTTTATTTCTTTGTAGTTCCAAGACCCAGAATTTGGCAGCCTCTCAGGAGGCAGAGTGGTGCGAATAGCTGTCAATCCAGACTACCAAGGGGTAAGAGCTTGCTGAGGCCTCAGCATGTTTTTCCATTTTTTAATGAATCTGGGTGTACTGTATGTGACTGGTTTTCAATCTGTTCACCAGATGGGCTACGGCTCCAGAGCTCTCCAGCTGCTGCAGATGTACTATGAGGGCAAGTTTCCCACCATGGATGAGAGCACACACTCAAATCACAATGAGATCACCTCCGTCAGCAGTGAGGTAAGACAATTAAATGTATTCAGCGACAGACATCAAATACTTGTATGACGTGTAACCACAGAAAAAAACTGTGACAGTGGCCCTGTTGTTGTCTCTTGTTATCCAGGCAGTCAGTCTGCTGGAGGAGGTGGTCACTCCTCGGAAGGAGCTCCCTCCTCTGCTCCTGAAGCTGAGTGAGAGGAGAGCAGAGAGACTGGACTATCTAGGAGTTTCCTATGGCCTTACTACACAGCTCCTCAAGTGAGTTTCTATGAACAAAGTGAAGGGGAAGGGGGTCGTTATATTTTTGCAGATTTAGAAAAATTGTTTTTGCTCTCTGACAGGTTCTGGAAGAAAGCAGGGTATACTCCAGTCTACTTGAGACAAACCCCTGTAAGTAAAAAAAAAAACCCAAACTTTTTTGTGTGTGTTTCTGCACATTTTGCTATAATGCTATAATTGCACGTGCTATAATTGTTGCTGTGTGTGTGTTTGTGTGTGTTTGATTGTCTCCAGAATGACCTGACAGGAGAGCACTCTTGTGTGATGCTGAAGGAGCTGAACACAGATGACGCCCCAGAACAGAGCCAGTGGCTGTCTGCCTTCTGGAAAGGTGAACATTCATGATGTTTCCTGTGTTACCTCTGGGCCCAGTTATTCAGACAAAAAAAAACTTTGAAATTGGTCATATATACAAATGTTTATTTAAAATTTGCACTTGATTGTTTATTCTTTGAAGTGATGAAGTAGTTGACATAATTTATGACATACTATACTATGACTTTTTTGGGCAAAATTTATGACACGCTATAGTATGACTTTTTTTTTTTTTTTTGCAAAATTTATGACATACTATACTATGACTTTTTTTGGGCAAAATTTATGACATATTATACTATGACTTTTTTTGGGCAAAATTTATGACATATTATACTATGACTTTTTTGGGCGAAATTTTTGACACACTATAGTATGACTTTTTTTTTTTTTGCAAAATTTATGACATACTATACTATGACTTTTTTTGGGCAAAATTTATGACATATTATACTATGACTTTTTTGGGCAAAATTTATGACACACTATAGTATGACTTTTTTTTTTTTTTGCAAAATTTATGACATACTATACTATGACCTTTTTTGGGCAAAATTTATGACACACTATAGTATGACTTTTTTGGCAAAATTTATGACATACTATACTATGACTTTTTTTGGGCAAAATGTATGACATACTATACTATGACTTTTTGGCATAATTTATTGGATTTGTTTGAATTTAAGTCTGAACATTTGTTGTTTTCCTCAGATTTCCGCCGGCGTTTTCTGTCGCTCCTTTCCTACCAATTCAGTCGCTTTCATCCGAGCCTGTCACTCAGCATCCTGCAGAACAAGAAGTCTAAGGAGGAGACAAGCAGTAAGACTCCTCTACTGACTAACAACTTCTCAGATTCCCCCCGTGTCTCACTGACCTGACCTGACCTGACTTGTCTTTGACTTTTCACAGTTCTCACTAGCTCCGAGCTGGCATCCCAATTCAGCCCTTACGACCTCAAACGTCTGGAGCTGTACTCGAGGAGCATGGTGGATTACCACCTCATCATGGACTTGATCCCAACTGTGGCTCGCATGTTTTTCCTCAAGCAACTCGGTGACGTCTCTCTCTCAGCTGCACAGTGTGTGAGTTTCCCTGCTGGTTATGGTCTCAGTTGTTTGTTTGTCATGAACTATTAGTTTTATTGTGATACTTGTTGATGTTGTTTGTGGTCTTTCCTAGGCGTTACTGCTGGGTATAGGCTTACAGCACAAGTCAGTGGAACAGCTGGAAAAGGAAATTGAACTGCCAAGCTCACAGCTCATGGGCCTCTTCAACCGTCTGATCCGGAAATTAGTACAAGTACGTTCACACTTTAAGTCACTGAATAACATGATGTAGAAACGATGCCATAAAAGCTGCTTCTAAAACTGTTGCAGCTACATTAATGCTTTGATGTGCTAACTATTACAGGTCTTCACCAGCATCCAAGAAAAAGCTATTGAGGCACAGATGGTGACAGCTAAAGATGTCTCCATGGAGCCAACTGTCAGAAGCCTAAATGATGATCTGGTACGTGATCAGCCAATTTATTGTATAAGTCATTTATCAAGCAAACATGCAAAACATTTGCTGGTTTGAGCTTCTCATGAGGGAATGTGTTGCATTACTTATTTTTTATATACAATTAAATGAAGCATTTGGAGCGGTTTGTCAGGAAAAATATGACTTTGAAGATGTGACCTTGGTCCCCAGCAAGTTAGAATGGGCATTTCTTTAGACCTAACAATTAACTGTAAAAAATTATCAACACATTTAAGTTGAAAAGACATATGATATTTTATTTAAAGATCTTTCTAATAATTGCAAAATTAGTTCTGACCCATAAAGTAGGCTGTTATTGATACCCTAACTTGCAGATTAATTTCATGACACAGAACGTGAAGTTCTTTATGCTGTAATTTGAGCCTTCATTTATCTGTGAGATCACACCCAGCGGCAGACAGAATTGCATCATAAAAACAAGGCTTATAGTAAACTTGGTGGTGTCTTTATTCTATAGCCATAACATTGTGCAATCAATATTTACTTCATAATAAATTAAAGCAAAAAAAAAAAAAAACACTTTCTACTCCAATGATAAAAAGTTAGCAGCATCCATTTACCGTATGATGTGTTTGCTTGAGACAAAATGTTGATAAATGAATCTGTTACTAACAGAATGAAGCAGCTAAGGAGTTTGAGGAGAGACACAAGCAGGATGTGGAGAAAGTGAAAGACATGGACATGGAAGAGTGAGTATGAGGTCGCCTTGGTCATTATTTGTGTGTGGCATTTTGAATAGAAACGTACAGGGCAATATTTACTGTAGTTGTAATGATTTCCTTTGTATTTACAGATACAGGATCCGTGGAGATGATGAGGAATGGGACCAGGTGTTGAAGAAAGCAGGGAATACATCTATCGTCAGCATCAAGAGGTACGGTGACATTCAGAATCTTTGACAAAAGTATGGTTGTTTGGTTGTTGTAAAAATGTTTGTAACAATGTTCTACTCCCAACAGTGACAAGAAGAGGAAGTTGGATGGCGGAAACACCAAAGAAAGCAATGGGGCTCCCGGGCATGGGAAACTAAAAAAGAAGGAAATGCAACACAGCAAATTCAAGAAGAACAAGGATAAGCATGGCAAATTTGGAAAGAGGGCGTGACTGTAAACAGAGCTGCACTGACAAGACTGTGTGTGTGGACACAAAGCAGCATCACCATCACCTGCAATCTGCAATTTTGAGCTTTGGATGGACTTGCAGACAATTAAGAGCACCCTAAAGACTGGATATCCATTAAGAATTTTTTTTTATCTTTAGCATTTGTCATACCAAGATTGTTGCTTTGAATTATGATGTTTGCAACTCTGCAAAGACTGTTCATCAAAAGAAAATAACACACATGCTAGACAGGCATCCTGTACCATTAGTTTTTTTATTTTAAACATGTTCACACTGCTTTTAGTATTCCCTTTGAGGTAATGTCATGAGTTCTACAAAGACTTGTTAAAAAGTTAATGGAAAAGTTTCCAAACTGAAAATTGAGGTATATGATCGGCTGTAGGTTCCACTGAACAGGTCACAAGAACACCTGAGGCTGTACATCAGTCCACTTCTGTTTGAGCTGCTGTTTTACAGTGTCAGGTGCAAAGATACAGTCTATAGCCTGCTGGGACAGTTTCCATACGGCTTCATGACTGAGACCAAACGTTGAGGCTGCCAGCTGATATTCCTGAGACAAGTCTGTACTGAAGACACCCTTATCATCAGTCTGTAATGTGACAAAGAATAAAAATTATTCATGGTGAACTTTGATTTCTTACCACTAAAGCTACAGTTGGTAATTTTAATGAAAAAGATTTTGTCCTATTTGTTGACATTTGTTGTTGTCACTACATTCACAGTATTACATAAGAAAGAAGATAAAAAAAAGTTATCCTGCTAGTTGCAATGCTACTAATGACATTTGCTAGAATTTGCAATGGTCATACTATAGTATGTCAAACATGCAAAAAAAAAAAGATGACATAGTATGTCATAAAAATGCAAAAAAGGTCACAGTATAGTAGTTTGTCACATAGTCATAGTGTGGTATGTCATAAAATTGTCATAGTATAGTATGTCATAATGCAAAAAAAGGTCATGGGATAGTATGTCATAAAATGCAAAAAAGATCGTAATATAGTATGTTATAAACTAGTCATAGTATAGTATGATGTTAAAATGCAAAAAAAGGACGCAGTATAGTATGTCCAAAAAACACAGAAAAGGTCATAGTATAGTATGCCATAAAATAGTCTTAGTATAGTATGCCATATAAATGCAAAAAAAGGTCATAATATAGCATGTCATGAAAATGCAAAAAGGTCAAATTATAGTATGTCATAAAAATGCTAAAAATGTCATAGTATGTCATAAAATGCAAAAAAAAAAAGGTCTTAGTCTGAAATAGTCATAGTATAGTATATAATAAAAATGCCAAAAAAGTCATACTATAGTATATCATTGCAAGTGATAGTATAGTATATCATAAAAATGCAAAAAACGTAATAGTATGTCATAAAAATGAAAAAGGTCACAGTATAGTATGTCACAAAAATGCAAAAAATGTCAGAGTATAGTTTATCATAAAAAAGTTGTGCTATAGTATGTCATAATGCAAAAAAATGTCATAGTATAGTATGTCATAAAAATGCAAAACGGGTCATAGTATAGTATGTCATAAAATAGTCACAGTATTGTATGACGTAAAAATGCAAAAAAAAAAAGTCATAGTATAGTATGTCTGAAATAGTCATGGCATAGTATGTCAAAAAATGTCATAGTATAGTATGTCATAAAAATACAAAAAACAGTATAGTATGCCATAAAAATGAAAAAGGTCATAGTATAGTATGTCATAAAAATGAAAAAAACGTCATAGTATAGTATGTCATAAAAATGAAAAAACAGTCATAGTATAGTATGTCATAAAAATGAAAAAGGTCATAGTATAGCATGTCATAAAAATGCAAAAAACGTCATAGTATAGTATGTCATAAAAATGCAAAAACAGTCATAGTATAGTATGTCATAAAGATGCAAAAAATGTCATAGTATAGTATGTCATAAAAATGCAAAAAATGTCATAGTATAGTATGTCATGAAAATGAAAAAGGTCATAGTATAGTATGTCATAAAAATGCAAAAACAGTCATAGTATAGTATGTCATAAAGATGCAAAAAATGTCATAGTATAGTATGTCATAAAAATGCAAAAAATGTCATAGTATAGTATGTCATGAAAATGAAAAAGGTCATAGTATAGTATGTCATAAAAATGCAAAAAAGGTCATAGTATAGTATGTCATAAAAATGCAAAAAAAACATAGTATAGTATGTCATGAAAATGCAAAAAGGTCAAATTATAGTACGTCAAAAATGCAAGAAATGTCATAGTATAGTATGTCATAAAAATGCAAAAAAAAAAAAAAAAAGTTCATAGTATATGATGTCTGAAATAGTCATGGCATAGTATGTCATAAAAATGCAAAAATATCATAGTATAGTATAGTATAGTATGTCATAACATAGTCATAGTATGATGTAAAAATGCAAAATAGGTCATAGTATAGTATGTCCAAAGAAATCAGAAATGTCATAAAAATGCAAAAAAAAAGGGTCATAGTATAGTATGTCTGAAATATTCATGGCATAGTATGTCATAAAAATGCAAAAAATATCATAGAAAGTCATAATATAGTATGTCTGAAATATTCATGGCATAGTATGTCATAAAAATGCAAAAAATATCATAGTATAGTATGTCATAACATAGTCATAGTATGATGTAAAAATGCAAAATAGGTCATAGTATAGTATGTCTAAAGAAATCAGAAAAAGGTCATAGTATAGTATGTCATAAAATAGTCATAGTATAGTATGACGTAAAAATGCAAAAAAAGGTCATAGTATAGTATGCTATAAAATAGTCTTAGTATAGTATGTCATATAAATGCAAAAAAGGTCATAATGTAGTATGTCATGAAAATGCAAAAAAATGTCATAGTATAGTATGTCATAAAAATGCAAAAAAAGGTCATAGTATAGTATGTCATGAAAATGCAAAAAAAGGTCATAGTATAGTATGCTATAAAATAGTCTTAGTATAGTATGTCATATAAATGCAAAAAAAGGTCATAGTATAGTATGCTATAAAATAGTCTTAGTATAGTATGTCATGTAAATGCAAAAAAGGTCATAATGTAGTATGTCATATAAATGCAAAAAAAAAGGTCATAGTATAGTATGTCATGAAAATGCAAATAAGCCATTATCAAATTTTATTTTTAAAAAGTGTAACAGGCATTTAAAAAAAAAAAGAAAAAGCTTCCCTGTCAGTAAGGTGCAAAGAGAGGGAACTTACACAAATCACACTTGGATGTCCCATCTGGTACCAGTACTTGAAATGATGTGCAGAGTAACACGGCACAGTTTGTCCTTTCACATTTGATGTCAGGCAAAGCTCTACAAGAAAAGGAAAGTTGAGTTAAATCAAAAACCGAGTTAACTTCCTGTGCACTCCACAGACAACTAATCATTTCATCTCACACTTACCTAGCGGTATGTTGTTCTTCACCACTTTGTCAACAAGACTTTGAGATCCACCCATTTCAGGATGCAAGAAGGTGCCGTGACCAATTCTATCTGGAGGAAGATTCAACAGCAAGTCTGACTCCTCCAGCTGTGATGGTACCTGCAACAGTCGTTATTGTCATGTCAGAGCACTCACAGATAATGTGACTTCAATTAATCAACAGCATTAAAATATTAAGGTCATACTTCTGAGAGATGCAGTGACAACTTCAGTCCACAGTTCTTAGCCCTCTGCAGAGCAGGAAGTAGGTCTCTGCCATGGCCAACCTTAAAATTAAGTTAAATACATTAACAAGAAGTATTGTGACAAAATCCTGCAGCAATCCTCCCCCTGGTGGAAAAACAAACACTTAATTTTAGTCTGACTAAATATTTTATCTCTACAATTTTGATATGATTTGGTGAAGTTTGGAAGCATCAAGTTATTATGGGATTATGTTTATATGAGTATATACATTGTTTTTCAGGAAACTCCTGCACAGCATAACTTCAATGTACAGGAAAACTGATAGTACATTGTGCTTCAAAGTACCAGCAGGGTTACCACACATTTCCATGGACAAAATTTCAAATGTTAATTATCCTATGAAAACTAAACAGAAACCTTTTCCAATCTCTTATACTTGGTTATGTTTGCTACAATATGTGGAAGCTTATCCATGGAAGAGAACTGCAACAATTAATGTCATTACACATAAAAAAAATTCCATGAGGTTTCAAAAAATTTCAGTGATTTTAACCAATTCCATGACTTTTCCAGGCATGGAAAATGAGACTGAAATTCAATGAATATTCCAGGTTTTCCATGATCATGGGAAGGAGGGGACCACCAGCCGTGGCCCAACAAGCGTGACCCAGCAGGGACCAGAGTGGTAATTAGTAAGTATAAATAAATAAATAAATATATATATATATATATATATATATATATATATATATATATATATAAGTATAGTATATAAGTATATAAGTATATAAATATTAATAAATGTTAATCATGTTAATCATAATAGTTATAGTAATAACAATGGTTGTATCAATTACCCCCCCCCCAAATAAATAAATAAATAAATAGATAAAGAAACAAACAAATATATAAATAGTGATCACAATGAATGGGAGTAAAGGTTACAGAGGCTGTAGTAATTGATGTAATAATAGCTTGTTGTAGGTGATGACTGTAAGAAAGTGATGAATGGTTGCCAGATAGTGTCATGATTATTGTCGGAGGAGTTTGTATTTTCTAAGGAGATATATTCTATAATAACAATTTGTAAATATGTGTCCAGTGGTTATTGGTCGTCAGGCAGAAGAAGAGAGATAAAAATAAATAAATATATGAATCGGTAGTAATTACTAAGGATGGGAATGAAGGTGTCAGAGATCTGGGGCGGATGATGTGACTGGTTTGTGGCAGGTTAGTGGCAGGTTATGATTGTAAAAAAGTGATGAATGATAGCCAGGTAGGGTTATGATTATTGTCAGAGGAGTTTGTACTTTCTAAAGAGATGTAGTCTGTGAGCAGGTTTTTCCAGTGTATGATGTGTATGGAGTTCCGAGACTTCCAGTTCATGAGGATAGTTTTCTTGGCGACAGTCAGCGCCACTAGAAGTAAACGGGTGTGTGTGTTGTCAAGTTTTAATGTGGATACGTCTCCTAATAAACACAAAAAAAGCAACTGAGCTCGAACCATACTGGGATAATTCACAGCTGTTACCAGAAAACGCTGTTACCAAGTGGGGGGTGTTTAAACTCTGGTGATGCATTATGTTTAGAGTAAACGTGTAATTTCAACTGACCGTTGGATCTCCACTGAGGTCTAGTCCCACCACCAAACCGTTAGAGGACAGCATGAAGTCCTCAGCAAGTTTAACCGTCTCCATGGCAACTTCAGTCCCATTCCTGCGGTCAATCGCCACCAGAAACCTTCAGGACAAATGGGCACATTGAGAGCCATGCACCACTGTGGCCAACACTCACGTTACTGAATCATCATACGTTCAAAAGAATTAAGGGAACATTTATTGGTCACAGTGTAACACCAAGTCAGTTAAACTTCAGGGATATCATTGTGGTCATTTAGGAAGCACAAGTGATTGTGAATCAATTTCACCTGCTTTGGTGCAAATGATTTTGGCAAATGGTTTTGCATGTGGTGGCCACAGACAGTTGCTCTCTCCTTATCCTTCCTGACTGATTCTTCTTCAGTTTTGTGTTCTGCTGGTGTCCTTGTCACTACTGGTAGCATGAGGCAGTACCTGCGGCCTAATCAGGTTGCACAGGTTGTCCAGCTCCTCCAGGATGGCACATCCATACCTGTGGTCACAAGAAGGTTTGCTGTGTGTCCCAGCACAGTCTCAAGAGCATGGAGGAGATACCATAAGACCTGCCATTACACCAGGAGAGCTGGAGAGGGCTGTAGAAGGGCATTAGCCCTGCAACAGGACTGGTATCTGCTCCTCTGTGTGAGGAGGAACAAGAAGAGCACTGCCAGAGCCCTACAAAATGACCTCCAGTAGGCCACTGGTCTGCATGTTTTCTGACCAAACTGTCAGAAGATTGTGGCTAGAGCCTGTCCAACACAGCCACATCTCACACACCCAAGACACATTTCTGGACTTGTTGCACACTGAAATAACACAGTGTCTGCTTACCTGACATCAATATCCACATCCTCTTTTTTACACTGCTGGATGGCTTTGATGACAGTTTCAACATATCTCTTTTTTGTCAATCCTATAGGAAAAAGATAATAAACGTGTTAGCCTTGTAATTTGATAAAACAATACTAACATTTGTTATGCATGCCTACAGCAGTAGCAGCACTGGAGTCATGGGGGAATTGTTTTCTTCCCCGTTTAGTTCACAGCATGAATTAGATTGTTGGGCTTTGTTATTTTAGTTTGGGTTGGAGATTACAAGTAGATCTGTTGTTTCTTTTGGCTGGGATCTCCAACCCCTTTTTGTTCCCTCCTTTGAGTTGGAAGTATTGTTCAATTTTGTGAATAAAAAAACTTTGTTGCCTTTTTCCCCCTGCAAACTGCATCTTGCATCCAATCATATGTTCCACTCTCTAGTTGAGCATTTGCTTATTCAGAGAGGCCATAACAACATTAAATCACTCCATGAAAATTATCAGCCTTCATGTTGACATCAAAACCTGTGTTCTTCTCCTCCCTTGGTGTACTCCTCAGCTCTAAATATTTGACACCATCAGCTGCAAACTCCTTTATAACATCAGTGGCCACCTGGGAGAAAAGAAAAGAAACACCTGTTACTGGTATTCTAGGCAAAAACTTTGATTTAATCTCTGACAAACAGCCAATGCTCACCATCAGGATGTCCTCCTCTGTGTCCACCAGCTGATGGATGACTTTAAAGACCTGAAAACACCTGCGGACATGCGCAGTGTGTTACTCTTCCTATTGTCAGCTCACCTTTGTCTGCCTGAATACAACTAATTCCCCACTGAACACAAATAAACAACATATATTATCAGCTGCTTTGTTTCTACATCACTTTTGGTTAAAGGATTAATTGTCTTGATGAAATGAGGACAGATTTGTAAGCTACAAAGCTCTAGCTGATGATGAATTGGTCGCTGGGACTCATATTAAGCTCTGAATTAAATATATACGCACTCATCCAGAGTCCTCCGCTGGCCTTTGCCGATAGCAGTCATTCCGTGTTCAATATTGAGATGTGGTTTCCTGCTGATGAGTTTCTCGATGGTTTGGACGCTGACGGAGCCGTTGAGATGAGCATGTAGCTCCTGAGGACAGTTAAAACGCTGACGTTAGCATGTAGCTAGCAATCAACTAGCTCACATTTACCGTCTTTAAACTCCTCTGAGTCATTTTCTCTTCTAAATATTAGATAAAACATTTGTAACTTACCACTTTTGGCAGCTGCCGATAAAACACATCAGCCTCATTTTCCATCACAAAGATAAAACAAAGCTTGGGTTAATCCGTGAGCTCTGAATTGTCCTCCGTCTGTCACAACAAGCAGGATCTGTTTTCAGTCGACATTTCAAGGAAGCACCATCGAGTGCAACACGGAAATAAGTCCCCATATTGTTGTGGATACACCTTGTCAAGGTTCCGCTACTTCACATGAAATAAAATCGTTGTTTACCTGTAAATTCCTCAGTTCAAAAATTAAAACTGAGGTTATACAAGACTCTCCCCTTCCTCCAAAGATATTTTTCCCTCAATATGACAAAGACAGTGACTATCGTTATTTTAAATCTTAATTTAAAGGGAAACTACACCCATTTTCAAAATTCATACATACCATTTTAAGATAGTCCAGAAATATAGGTAGATATTAACAAGTATTTCCCAAATCCAGATCTATAGAGCTAGATCCCAAATCTGTGATGTCATAAGGCATAAAGTCTGGAGCTACTCATTAGATCCAAAAACAGTGTTTCCCAACTGGTGGGTCACGGGCCTATTCTGAATGGACCACAACTGACTTACAAACATGTCACAGCTGTGAAAAAACAAAACAAAACACCCTTACTTTATTTTTAAGAACAGTGAATTTCCAGCACAGAGTTTTTATTTTGAAGTACTGTTTCCTGCTGTAGAGTGAGTGACTAACAGACAGCTACTTAGCAGAGACAACAAACTAGCTCGATGACATGGCCAAACCCAAGTATGACGCTGAATGTATTAAACTGTGTGGACTTCAAACAAGATGAAAAAGATGTTATAGATGATATTGGATGCATCCAGGGAAATGTGCTGGGTATATGAGTATGTTTTCTGTTTCAGAACTGAGGTCACTATAACAGAGTAAAGATCATTTGGGTATAGAAAGGAAAGCAAACTATCTGTGGGTTCCCAAAATCAGTCTCCCAATCAATGTCTATGGAGCATCTCCAGTCCTCACACCCTCTGACATCACACATTTGAGACTTATTTCTTTTGTTTCTGGCCTTGAGAGAGAAGAGCTCATGTCCATGAATATTTATTTAACTTTCCTTGGCCATGGACATAACATATACTTAATTTAGGCTATGTTCCCATTTCATACAATTATTTTATTTTTTAATAAAATATCTTTGATGTTGTTGTTATTATTGTTTGTGTTTTATCTGTGTAATTTGTAACTGCGTTTTATACTTGCTGCTGCCTATCTTGGCCAGGTCTCCCTTGAAAAATCTCAATGGGATCTTCCTGGTTAAATAAAGGTTAAATTTCAAAAAATAAAAAATTCTGGTTTAATTTGATATTCATAAAATTAAATTTGCTGTTTATTTGAAAAAAAAAAGGAAAGTGATATAATCACTATCACACCTTTGTTATATAGGAAAGCTCATCCCTTGATGTCACTGTTGTCTTGTTTGTATACTTACTGCATTGGTACTGGTATATCAGTATTTTGACTAAATTCTTTTGTTTAAAAAAATAGAGAAACATTTGGTACTTATTAACTTTACTGAATTAATCTAATCGCTGTAAATATCTAGTTTCTTTGTGGAACAGTGATTTTTAAGCAAAACACAAACTCAAAATATCTATGGGGAAGTAGAAAGTAACAAAACCAAAAAAAGGAATAAATAAAAAGTATAAATATCTCCTCTTTTTTGACTCACATCACAGTACAAATTTATGACCAGGTTTAAATACAATTTACTACTTCCACATTAAACAGCAAATACTTCGAGTTTGACAAATGATAAAAAAAAAATTAAAAAAAAAAACTGTTGCAAAACAATTTTCAAAATATCTTATTTTTTATTGTTGAAAATGGCAACACAGTAATTGTATTAACATTCTGCTTTTTCTCATTACAAACAAAATCCAGATCCATTTGGTTTAATCCAAAGATTCCCAGAATAAGACACTTACTGACGTCGAATGGAATATTCTGTACACGGGAATGATGTCGACACGACTGAGCTGAATGATGTTATTATATCAGTAGTAAAGGTGACACTTGTCCAAACTTGCGGTTCCTTTTTTGATGTGCAGAGAGATGCAAACACATCTAACAATTACATAGCAATGAAAAAATAAAGCTGCATAATTATAGTTATTTTAACTTAGACCTTTTAACAAAATAATCCAACAGTCATGCACAAGGTGTACCTGGAAACTGTAAAAAAAAAAACAATACAGCGAGTGACAACGTATCAAAACTGTTTTCCTACTTTCAAATCGCCTCTTTAAACGAATACAATGGATTCAGTCAACTCATTCAAATTATGTTAAGGTCTACACGTTCATAAAATGTAATGATGCTACCGATAGGACCAAAATATCAACGTAAAGGACATAAAATATATTTAAAAAACAGGTGAAGGCACTGTGGCTCTGAGGCAGACTTATCGATATGACAGTTAATCATTCACTCTTGATAACTGAGCACAGAGAAAGCAACTGAGCCAGTAATGAAGAGTTACTGCAGACTGAACAACCTGAGGTTGACGGATGACGCTAAGACACATAAACGCTGACAGTTTCAGCGGTCCCTGGACAATGTGTGAAGCAAACTTTGTTGTGAACTTTGCAAAACAAAACAGTTTTCTGAAATCTATTTTTTCCTCCTAGGTTATGGTCCAAGTGGTCAAAATGAAGGAAGAGGAAAGTCACTCATTGTGTGTGTTCTTTCAGATGTCTCATTGTTTTTTTCCCATCCCATGGCTGATATGTTGTAGCCACTCCTTCAACATTTGAAAGCTTGGTCGAGCAGCAGGATCCAGGTTCCAGCACTGTTTCATGATGTTGTACACCACTTCAGGACAGCCGTCTGGACAGTCCATTTTGTATCCCTTCTCCACACGAGGCACAACGTCTTTTAATGGCTACAGAGTGGAAAAGAGCAAAGTTGATATGTGCATTACCTCAAAGAAAACCTTTTTAAATAGTGTATGTATTGCACATTATAATGTTATATATAAAAAAACAGATCCACAAGATCTGCACTGAGAGGGGACTGTGTAATCCCTTACAGATCCAGCTCCTTCAGCCAATCATGCTTTTCTGTCAGAGCTTCTAAAACATGGAAGGATCTCCCATCTGAGTTAATAAACTGTGACATCTATCACACCTTCAATCAAAGGCTACAGACCTGGTTTTTGGACAATCAGTACACTGCTTCCCTTAACACTGTCGTTGTTATTTCTGGCTTACATGCTGCTAACTTGCTTTACTTGCCCAGTGCAGGCAGCCAACTCTGCATGGCTATGTATACAATATCTATATTATTAACAGCTTGGCTAGCTTTCTGTCACATGGGCTGTGTGTTAGTGCATATGACCATACATAATGACTATTGTGTTTTATCTGTGTTTACTTTGTATTGCTGCTTTGCATGTCTAAATGTGATGCTAATCTGTGTGTTGCCGCTTTGTGTTGTTTACATGTCTGTTTATGTTAACATGCAATTTGTGGTTGTGCTATTGTATTGTACTGGTGCTCTGCTGTTGCTTGATGCTTTGCGTGGCTCCTGTTCTATCCTGACAGTTTCTAATTGCTGTAGTTAATGCTGTCTTTATGTCTCTATGCTGTCTTTGTCCTGTGAATTTTCATGCAAAATTTATCCTTCTGTTGGTTTCAAAACATCTTGCCAAAGGACTGCAGTTGAAAATTAGCCGGCTGGCTAACACTGGCACATTTACAGAAATGTTGATTAATGTGCGTTGTCCTTATAAATAAAATAAAATAAAAAAAATATATTGAAACTGTGCCCTCTAACATGATAAACTATATATTGTCTAATATTACTGCTAGGAAAGAGTCTCGACCAGGGATACTAGACCAGAGGCCAGTTAATAAACAAAATCAAATAAAAAAATCTACCTGTATATAATAAAAAATATTTTGTTTTCTATCCTTACTCATCTTTGCCAAGTGGCAAATTCAGTCACACCAGTCCTGCACAGGTCAGGTGTGCACAAGGAAGCTTCTTGGATTTGAGGGACATTCGGGGCTTAGTCTGGAGCTCTTAAGTCTACACTATTTTTAAAGTTGATTTTATTTTAAAATTGTAAATCATGTGGTAATTATTTTTAGCATTTATATATTTTTTTGTCTTTACTCTTTTATTGTAAATATGTATCTTTTATTGTGTTTTTAAATTGCCCTGGTGTATGAAATGTGCTATACAAACAAAGCTGCCTTGCCTCTGTCAAGGCCCCTTTTTTTATAAACAATTTTGATGCTTTTTTTTTTTTTTTTTTTAAATACAATCTAGCACCACAGTTACACTCAAAGTGAAAAAATTCCAGTGTTAATCAATTTATTTTCCTTGTGAATTAGAAAATGGTCAGCACGCCACCCAGCACCCTATCACTCGTCTAGACTATAAATACATTGCTGATTGATTAATCACTCTCTCAAATCAAAGCCCTAATTCCTCCTTAATATTTTCTGCATGCCTCTTTGTTTTGTGAGCACTTTGAGGTTTGTTTTTTTTTTAATAAATGAAAAGTGCTTTATAAATTAAAATTATTATTATTATTATTATTATTATTATTATTATTATTATTATCATACTTACAATTCTTGGATAAGGCACTCGACCAAATGAGTAAATCTCCCAAAGCAAAATACCGTAGCTCCAAACGTCAGATTTGGTGGAAAATTTCTATTGATTAAAAGAAAAACACACATGTAAGAGTTAACTTCAATCAGAGGGAGGCACACAGGGCAAATCACTCTACTCAACATGGTAGCACTCCTTGTAAACAACAGTGTACCTTTTCTCTGAGGGCCTCCGGGGACGTCCACTTCACAGGCAGCTTAGCTGTGTCCTGAGTGGAAGAGGCCTCCTTGGTCAGACCGAAGTCACTGACTTTGGCCTTGTTGTCTTCCGACACAAGAACGTTGCGCGCTGCTAGGTCTCGGTGCACAAAGTTATTGGCCTCCAGGTACGCCATGGCTTCACAGACATCTCTGTTACAAGAGTACAAGAAAACAGTTCAAGTTCAAAACCTGAGTGACTTTTTTTCTTTAAACCTTGGGATCAAAAACATGCAGGTCAAATTTCCAGATGATGCAACAAAATATGGACAATCATAACGGATACACTAAATAAACATGCTTTACTTTAACAACTGTGTTTCGCTCCTGTAATGTGTTTAAAGTGATAGACCTGACAAACAGGCTGACTGCATCTCAAACTTCATGAAACATTTGCATTTTTTGTCTTCTCTCGTTTACTTGTGCACTGCTGCCTTTCACAGTTCATAACCTTTACCCACTGTTAATATGTGGAGATACATGAAAACCAGACGTCATGCAGCTGTTCTTGTGGCCTATGTCACAGGCCCAGGTATCAACTGATATTTCCAAACTGATATTCCTAAAGACATTAAATGTAGGAGCTATATCAAATATATTAGCATAACCCATAAATATTTTTAGCTCTAAACAAGATCAAGAAAATGAAAATGCAGAAAAGCATTAACTAACTGCACACAATTCGGGGATCTGCTACTTAAACATTGCTCCACAGCTCCGATAGTGATCAGAAATTCCACAGTCAACCTTCATAATGTGTGATGATATAGATATTATTGCAGTCATACTCACAGTGCAAAATTAAGGAGAGCATCTCCGCCAAGTACTGTTCGGCCTCTGGAACGTAAGTAGTCAACCAAACAGCCCTGAAAACAAACAAACAAACATGTGACATCTTTATAACATCACTCTAAATGGTAACAAACTACCAGACAGTCTGCCACCCACCTTGGCCATGTACTCAGTAACTATAAACAGACTCCCGTTCTCCTCTACAATCACTCCAAGCAGCTGCACCAGGTTATCGTGCCGTAGTTGCCTGAGGAAACACACACAGGCATGTTATGTGGCTTACATGTTACTTGTGTATTCATGTGTCTATCGAAAAAATCCACAGTGATGAAATATATCATTATATTTTCCTTACGTCATGACAGAAGCCTCTGCAATAAAGGCCTGCGCTGTAGCATCATGTTTTATGCACTTCACAGCTACTTTAGTCCCTCTGTAGTCTCCCACCATGACATCTGGAATGATCACAAACAATAAAAATGATTTGTTAACTCACATTTATCAGTGTCTAGTTTCATTTACCTTTCTTCCTGATACAAAACCAACAGCACAAAAAACACAAAACCTTCACTTATAGCGAGGGCTGGCTCAGGCTTGTTTTCGACCAGCCCCCAGTTAAGCTGACATAGGCCTAGTCTGCTGGGGGACCTCCTATGATACACTGAGCACCTTCTCTCCTTCTAGCCCTCGCTCTGAGATTCTGGAAAGTTGGTTCTTCTTCATCTGCTAACACTCAAGTCCTATTACTGTGTAACGCTAACTTTGCTTTACGGCATGTCACTAAATCGGCTTCCTCTCCGGAGCCTTTGTACTGCACTGTCTCGCAGGTTCCCTCCCTCGAATCGCAGCTACGCCTGCCTCACAGCAAAGGGGTTCCTGGTTCAATCCCAGGACGGAGCCCCTCTGTGCAGAGTTTGCATGTTCTCCTCGTGTCACTAGGGTTCTCTCCGGGTACTCTGGCTTCCTCCCACAGTCCAAAGACATGCAGGTTAATTAGTGACTCTAAACTGTCCGTAGGTGTGAATGTGAGTGTGAATGGTTGTCTGTCTCTATGTGTCAGCTCTGCGATAGTCTGGCGACCTGTCCAGGGTGTAGGGTTGGGAACGATTAACCGATACGACCGGATATCCGGTTTGACAAGCGAGAGATATGGCTACGTCGGTAGCAGCCTCATCAATCGATACGAATCAGCCATGAGTCCTTAGATGAATCGATTGTAGAGTCATGGATTCGGGTATTGCGAGACTAGCAATCGGTTAACTGACTTTAACAGTTTGCATCTCGAAAACAACGTGAGAGCCAGCGGTATGCTCCGTAGCAGGCATTACTGACAATGATAATGGATGTAAACATCAGCGCCAGCTTGACCGGTGGAGATGAGGCACAGAAACTAATGCTGGTTGGATAAACCAGGGAGCAGCCGCAGAAGAAACTAAAGGCGAATCCTGCCGGTTGTGGGTTGAACGCGGGGTCACAGACACAGACAGAAATACGTATTCCTATCAAATATGGCGGCGCATGATAACGGCTTATTGATGTATTATAGAAAAGTGATTTATCTTTTTATAAATGACAGACAGAGTGTAGCAAATACAGAGAAATAGTGTGACATGCTGTCAGTGATAAGCTGCTAGTCATCACAGTCCATGATATCAACTAATAACAGGAGATGTCAGATTCTGCCCCTACATTGCATGTTATTATTTTATTCTGCTTTATGTTTATATTGTACAGCGTTATAATAAACTTTATTCCAGACTCAAGTCCATATAAGATACATACAAAAACACAGACAATACCATAAAAACAACACAACAAGTAGGTTTAAAAATTTTACTTAAAGTTCACTTCACTTAAAGTTTAAAACCTCTTCTCATTTTTATATTGATCTCATCCAACAAAATGATGTTCATTCAGCAAGTCTTTTTTTGGTCCATGTCTAAAAATAAATACATTTGACACGTGATTTTGTTGTTTGTCTTTTTGTTTTATTTTTGCCAGTGCCATACAGCAACAATGCTTGGGGATGTGGTCTTTTACAAATTTGAAAATACTGTAAGAATGTCACTTTTATAGAATTGGCTTCTTTATTTTATAATGTATGATTAATGTCTACATCAACAAATGTTAACCATAGAATCGTATCGAATCGTTCTGTATTAAAAATATATCGTTTTTGAATCGTATCGTAACCCGTGTATCTAGATACGTATCAAATCATCTATCACAGAGAGATTCCCAACCCTACCAGGGTGTACCCCGCCTCTCGCCCAATGTCAGCTGGGATGGGCTCCAGCCCCTCGCGACCCTCAAGAGGATAAGCGGTTACAAAAATGTATGTATGTATGTATGATGCAGTTTAAACTTGAAGCTACTTGCCTCCAAACTCTCCTTTTCCAATCACCTGCTGCAGCTTGAGATCTTTTCTGTTCATCGACCAACCACCTGTTGGTCATTTAAAAAGGAAACAACATGCAGCTGAAACACTCTTCTCATACAGAAAAAAAGGCTACAATGGTGCTGATGCATAAAATGTAAAGGACTGAAAAACTGAAACTCACTCCTGGAAAACTCATCCTGAGCAGCCACCGTCCCCTCCTCCACCTTTGGCTTTATTAGTCTGGTGCACAGGCCGTCTGCATCTTTGGTGTAGTGCTACAAACAAAGCAAATAAAAGAATAAATAACAAGTAAGAAACACCAGCATTACACCACTTTCATGAGGTTGCTCACTGCATATAGCCTTACTAAAGCAAAGAACACTTTACCAGAAAACAGGAACACACTAGAATCACATTTCACTGATCAAATTATTGTGTCAGATACCCTCCATCAGGACAAAATCCAGTTTTCTTTGAAGGACAAACTTAATTTCTTGCTGGATTATATATCAGACATACAGTATATTGCTTTTCTGGACCAAGTCCATACATACTCAGATGATAAGTCTCACTCTTTTTCAAACATCTCGTAGAGGATCTCAGTTGATTTAATCTGAGTACTTTTCTCTGTCAGCTTGCACACCATGTTAACTGTTTATTCAATATGTGCTTTATGCAAAATTCAAGCATGCAAGTGAACCACCTTTCTGAACACTTACAGAGTTTCAATAAAAAGATACATGAGACAAAAAGCACCACAGCTTACAAGCAATACAACTCAGCTGACAGTGCTTCAGAACGACCAATAGAGGGCTGTATAGTGAAATCAGCAAAAGATATAATGGATGACTGAAAAGGTTTCCAGTTAAATAGGTCACATTAAAATTTCCAATACTACTTTAAAAATGCCCACACTGCTATATTTTAGTCTGCAGAATAAATAGTATGTTGCTGTTTAAAGTAAACATCCAACACAGGAAAATGATTCATTTTGAGAGTAAAAGGTTTTGGTATATTTTTGAGGTTAGAACTTTGCACCTCAGCACACTGCTCACTCTTCCTCTTTGACACTTCCTGTTCATTATTTGTTCCAGGAACTGTATGTGGTCTAGCACAAAGACGCGGGGGCTCTTAAACAGGAAAATACAAGAAACATACAGTAGACGAAAGCCCTATATAGAAGCAAGCAGTGCTGGCCCAACACCTTGTTTTATTTATAAAACAGAAACTTATTTTAAAGTCTAACCTCAACCAGCTGCATGAGGTTTTCAAAGAACCCCTCTTCATCGATCGTGAGCTTGCCGTTGTGGTAGATGATGCGGTAGTGCTCCACCTTGCCATCGCAGCTCACACACAGGGTGTAGTCGCCGGGGAAGTTGGTGCTCTCTCGCACCAAGAACAGGCCTGTCTCAGGGGGGTACAGCAACCGCTCTGCCTGTTCCCGCGTTATCTTCCCGTGAAACCATCTGAGAGCAGAGGAACCAGAGAGGTAACAAAATTAAAAAAGTCCAGCACAACTCTGTCACCAACCATCTCATAACACTTTAAAATGTAGCACTGAAACACACTAGCATCATTTCTACAGACTTTTTCTGTTTGCATCGATCAGTACAAAGCATATTATAGGTACACTTAGATGTGAGGTTATCGGGCACAGACATGTTAAACTACTGCAGTCTAAATAAAACAGTCCTGCAATAAATCCTCTTATCATGAACTTTATAATGTTCAGTTTAAACTGTTAGAGCAGTGTTGGTTCTATTTAATAGTCATCTGTGGCAGCTACACTTGTAGTGCTCTCGAATTATACCTCATTACACTTATAATGAAAAATGTTTCTAATATTTTGGCCACCCTATTTATGTCAATGAGGGTAGATTAAATATTAGAAACACCACTCAGTATAGTTACGCAGCACAATACTGTTCAACAACACTGCAAACCACAGCCTCTACAATGAGCATGAAGCTGTACTTATTTTTACAAAGTACACCCTCTGTCAGCATCGACTGGACACCTCTAACTGTTTTAAGAGCTACTAACCAGACCAACATCAGTGTGTAAAAGCAGTTAAGGCAGAATCTTAATTGCAGCTGGTTACAAAGCAAACACTGTCAGGATCCATTTTGGTCCTGTGCTGCAGATTATCTTCCATTAGGCTGACAAATGTTCGTCTTTTCTTGTGTAACGTACTCCATAGTTTTATTATTATCCTCAAATTGGCCCTCAATGCAAATAAAGCAAATGTTCTGGAGATAACAAAAGTATAGATTACGGTCATTTGCATATCAACTGTGACTGTGCTCTATTATTGAGAGGGTCACAGAGTGTACGGTGAATTCATTTGCATATGGCTCCATGAGAAAGTTACATTCAAATATCTCCCAGAGACGCTCATTGGAAAGCTGAGAAAAAGGCTCCACCAAAACAGCAAGAGCTTCAGCCTGAGTTACAGAAAGAGGATTGTTGAAGCAGTTTTCTGTATTACAGGGGTTTAATATTTCATACATCATTAAACCTCCACTCAGAGGCCCTGAAATCCCCTTTACCGTTCTACTCCCACATTCATTTGCAACATATACCATGAGAACAGCGCAAAAGTGAGAACCAAATTATTCTCTGCTTCCTGCCCAGACAGTACAGATGAAAATTAGCTTATAGCAAACTCTGATAAAGCTCAGTAGCTGTGCACTGTCCCTGTTAAATAAATAAAATAAATAAAGAAATATGTGGATGACAATATACTTAATGAGAAACATATTTAAATTTATCAAAAAACATATTTTTAAGGTAGTAACGGCGCTTCAGCCCCATTTTGGCCCCAAATTATTCAGTGTGTTCACTACTAACTCTTCTGGTTGTTGATTACTAACTCTGGATTGGTTGAGTGTTCACTAATACCCAGCTGGCACTCAGAAGAGCTCATCAAGAGTTTTCATTTGACATATATATATAACTTATTTTTGTCCAAAATGTCACTTACAGCCCTCTGGTTCTCACCCCTCAAGTGTGACTGTTCTTGTAACATTACTTTTCAGTGCAACTGTGAACAAGGGGTTGCTGTACAACAGTGATTGTACAGTGCTCAGTCACACTGTCCTGTATATAAATAGAGAGTTATATGTCGATAAACAAACAAACACACACTAAGATTTGGGGTTATTCATTCATCAGTCATTCATTTTCTGTAAACGCTTCTGTGAATCCTATTGAGGGCCGCAGGGGGGCTGGAGCCTATCCCAGCTGACAATGGGTGAGAGGCCGGGTACACATGAGACAGGTTACCAGACTATCACAGAGCTCACACATAGAGGCAGACAACCATTCACGCTCACTTTCACACCTACGGGCAATTCAGAGTCATCTAAACTGCATGTCTTTGCATTGTGGGAGGAAGCCGGAGTACCTGGAGAAAACCCACACTGACACAGGAAGAACAACGATGCTAACCACTGCTACACCGTGCCAGGTTAATGGTGGGTAAATTACACTGAGAGTAGCTCAAGAATGGCTGTTGTGTCTTCTCAGTGGCTATATTTTGTCACATTATATTTCATAATAATTTTCTTTGTGTGTTTTTTTTCCACTGGTGGTTGTCGTCTAGGGAGTTTGTCTTCATGCAGTCATTTCAGACAACATTTTGTGATCAAGGATTCTATAAATAAACCTGTCATTCACACACATGCGCACACAATGAAAGGCGTCATGTGGACAAAAGGGAAGATTTTTCAGATTACTTCAGTCTGAGATTGAAAAGAAACAACAGGAAACTACGCTGAGTTCAAGCAAAGCTGAGCTGGAAACAGACACAAGTGCACTGCAATTACAACACAGCCCGTGCCAGTGTGGTCTCCATTCACATAACTACAGCGTCACTGCCACGACAAATAGCCCATACGCCTTCAGCAACCACACTGCCATAGGAAGAGGGCAAAGCCCAGCTATTTTAGCCATCACTGCAGACGCCAAACACAAAGCTGGTGTGGTGGCAACTTTTGAGATGCAGACAGCAGATACAGAGACCTTATCCTGTTTGCTTTTGAAAATGAAAGACTGCATCATGGATTCAATAAACCACAATACGCTGTGTACTTACGGCATTAAACTCAGCTTGCCTCCAGATTTCACACCTTCTCTTTTCTGAACATAGTTGGCCGGAATCGTCCCCTCACGACCTGCAGAGTTTTTAGCTTTGTACCAGTTTGGATCCTGAAGGTGTCAGAAATGGTTAAAATGAATAATGTGGAGTAGGTAACATAACCACAAAGCCATTCCACATTTTCATATCTACAGACAATAAGTGTCTTTGTCTATTAAACATATTTGACGAGAACTCAGCAGTGAAATTCTATATTTACAGGAACATAAGTGAGGCCATGAAACCTTACCTTTGTGACAATAATAATAGTCAACACGTCTCCTTTGTTGAAGGGCAGGTCCTGTTCTGATGTGCCTTTGAAGTTGTACCTGGCCACACACTCTGTGCCCTGCGGCCATGGAGTCTACGGGAACACGAACAGATCACTAATTAGCAGAGAAATGTCTCACAAATTACTCAACAGACATGTCTCGTTGTGTGTCTGAGTTTTGACATGCACCAATGTTTATATTCTGGAGGTGTATCTCAGGGCCATGAGCAGGTAAAAAGGGGAAAGCTTTCTGGGACTATATTCATCCTAAATAAATAAGCACTGATAACCAAACTTTATTTTTTGACAGAGACAGTAAGTTTTGCGTCGAAAGTAAAGATAAAATAAAGAAAGAAAAAAAATATTTTATTTTATTTTATTTTTGCAATTTGGTGTGTTTTTCAGTGATAATCCTAAAAAAATTTCTTCATGGTACTTTTTAAGTTGTTGTTTTTTGTTGTTTTTTTTAAACGCTGACAGTTTTTTGTTTTTAATTTACAACTTTCTGTCACTGTTTTGGTGTAGAGGGGAGGAGCTGAAGGGGAGGAGTAAAGAACATATAATTGGAGGGAACTTCCCTCTTCTGGGCCCACCCACAGCCCACTACAAGCTCCGAAGCCCTGCAGCACCGCACTTTAAGCCTACAGAAATGTCTTCCATGAGTTCACCTGAAGATCCCGAACAGCAAGTATTTCAAGTTAAGTCTGTTTTTCTCTGTTTAACATAGAACCAGACTGGTTAAACTTAACTTTTAAGTGATGCTATGCTGGTCTGGAAGAGGTCCACTGGAACAAGCACTAAGGTTAGCTAACATCAGTTTAAAAAAACAACACTTAAAAAAACAAAAAACAAAAAAAAAAACGAAAACCCGAAGTAAAAAACATTATAATAAAAATAATAAAATCATTTTTAATGCCTGTGTTTTATTTTGCTATGATTTTTTTTTTCAGTCCTTTCACATGCCAAATTTTATTTTCAATGCCAAAAACTGTCACCATCCTATCGCCACAGGCTAGCCACATGACCTGAGAAATGCATTTATGTATAGTTTTGGGTAGGGCCCATCATGGATGTATAAAGAGACTTGGATACAGCGTCAGAGGCGGAGCTAATTCATTCCTTTGAAAGTTGCTCAGTGGCACATGAAGCCAAAAAATGTCAGCTTTCCTGGTGAAAAAATTACCCCCATCTTTCACATCCATGGGCCCTTAGAGCAGGCACACTAGAGACTTAAGACAATTTATGGATTAGCGCCTTGCTAACCTGAATGGAGATTAAAATGATTTAATCATGCAGCTCTTCAAGACTTTCAAAATGTTACTGAGCCGAATACATCAAATCCAAATAGTGAAATGAGTCATTTCACGGGGTTGTGATAATCAATAAAATTATCCACTGATTCACAGACATCTCTTTCACAATGTGAGTCTATGGGAAAGTCACAGCACAGCCTCACGTGATGGTCCTGGAAGTTGTAATTCTAGTTTGGCATCTATGTCAGATTGGCCTCAAAGCTCGCAGCTGTTCCTGCCAGCATGAGGCCCATTGACAGGTCATTTCTATGAGCACGCCTGGCGTATCTTACCTGGACCTCTGTCATGGTGAGGTGGTTCAGTCCTCTCACAGGTGACGTGCTGCTACCATCAGAGCTGGTAAACACACACACTCATGCAGTACCTAAGAAGGGAAACAGAATTTAGTCAGAAACCGCCCCTGCTTCGAAGATATTCGCTTAACCACAAAATTAATTTTCAGGTAGACGGTGAATCAGAGTTTTTTTTCTCTGAAGGCGCACAGGTTGATTCATAGTAAACTCTTCAGCCATTATCAGAATGCACCATAGTAGAGTCACATCAGACAGTGTCAGTAAAAATAACTCACTGATGCAGAAAGCAGAACTAACAAGTCTTGTTTTTTTAAATCACACTTTCACAACTGAGGCAGAATGTTTCCATGACGCAGGATAACAGTGTGTACATAAAGAGCAGGCTTCACCGTGTTGAAGGATCATAACTCAGAAACATACTGAACGTTTATTTTGGAATAAAATTCCAGCTGATGAATGCAAGGCATAAAACTAGATCTACTTTGTATTCCATATGCTAACCCGGTTCATTTTGACCAAACATGGACACGCACTGGTTAAAGCCCAAATGACTGGGCCTGGTAGGAATCAAGATAGCTCTCTTCAACGCTGGAATGCAAACTTGTGGTGAGATCTGACCAGGCCCAAGGGACTCATCCAGCCCAGCGTTTCTTTACGTCAATAAAACAGCCACTGCGACTCTAACCTTAGGCCTGAGTCACCCAGGGCCAGCGTTTCCATGATACATGCACAACAAATCAGAGCAGAGGTATCATAATGAAATGATGATCTGTGGATTAAGTAATGCTCAACACCCCCCTCCCCTCAATCCTCTCCCAAAACCCCACTTCCTCTCTTCCTGTATCAGTTCCCAGCATGCAGAAGTGGCCGGGTTCAATGGCCAGAGCTCAGGGAAAATCCTGGCTCTGATAGATCTGACATTTTACATGAGGTCACATCCTGTGCCATGTCCATTACTATGCAATCTTATTTCCTGTATGAGAGCCCGGATTTAGATTACTCCAATATTAGGGTGGGGTTCTTCCTAACATGAACAGATATCACTCCCTGAGCTCTTATTTTTTAAAATTATGTTACTTCCATTGAAACACAATCTGGCATGTCTTCACACATATGAATAAATGACCAGCCTCACAGACACCAAATGTGAGACTGTCGGCTCTCAAGAGTTCCAGAGAGGACTGTCATCACTCTGTATGATGAGGATGTGGCGGATGTCGTCCCCTATGGAGAACTGCAGCTGTCTATCTGGACACATTTCCCACGCCCATAAGCCCAGCAACCCAGGAAGGACACCCCCATTTTGCATCTGCTCATTCCAGCCCATCTCTGCGTTACACTTTGACATTTCACACTGTGCAGAAGGTCATAACAGGAAAGGAAGTGAAAAAATCTACAGCCATGTTAGTGGCTCTTTGAGACTGTAATACTCATAATAAGGAAAGCCAAACCAATCTCACCAGGTGACCCCTCATCACAGGTTTAACGCCTGTAAGCCGTGAGCAGCTCAAACGAAGTGATTTTCCTCTCTCAAATTGTTTTGTTAAAATAGTTTCGGAGGCGCGTACGGCTAAAAGTATCCAGTATTTCACACAGTTTCAACCATCAGCTCACACAGACACTGAGCCGTACCTGCACAGACAGGTGGCTAACTAATTAGCTCTTTCTGGCAGCTGGGCTAGTTTGGTCGTTAGCTAGCTCCTGAGCTAACTGAGCACAATGGATCTTTTCGATGATATGTTTGATATGTTTATGATATGTTTGTTTTTTTTAAATTCTCTTCTGTCCCATTAACTGTCTCTCAAATGTATCTTGCGACCCCGTATGGATATCCCGACCCCCAGTTTGGAAACATGGTGCTAGATAAAAACCAGTGGTGGAAACCAACTAAATACATTTACTCAAGTACTGTGCTTAAGTACAAAGTTATTTGTGCTTTCCTTGATTTTAATTTTAAATGGACTTTGTAATTGAACATGCATTTCTATAGCGCCTTTCTAGTCTTCGGACTTTTATGCTATTTTATACTTTGTACTCCACTACATTTACTTGGTAACTGTAGTTACTTGTTACTTTGCAGATTAAGATTTGAAATACCCACTATGAGAATATAAAATACAATGTGTTGACGTACAGTAAATGAAACCACCCAATAGTAGTAAAATTATCTGTACAGCAGACGGCTACAACATTAAAAACACAGCTTCATGTTACCATGGTTGGGTTACGAGACAATGGGCCCCTGGGCACAGATATGCAAAAGGCCCCACCGCTTCTGCAATACAGGAGCAGCACACAAAGACTTCGTGATGGTGTTTACATCTGTGCGGTTCTTTTGTATCTCTTTGACTTTATTTTGGTTGTTTTTATGTCACTGTGGTCTTTTTGTGTCTCTTTGGGGTCATTTTGAGTCTCGATCTGATCAGAACGTGTTAATTTGACATTTTGCAGGTGAAGGCCAGGTAGGCTCCTTAACACTTTGGGCCCGCTCCCATTTGGCCCGTTCAGTAATCCATCCTTGCACGTTACTGCATCAATGATAATAATCTAACAGTATCATACAGTATAAAATAATCTAAGTGACTACTTTTAATTGTATGCTTTAAGTAGGTTGTCTTGATAATACTTTTACTTGTAACTGAGTATTCTTTAATTGTGGTACTTGCAACACTTCTTCCACAATGGACAAAAAGTGAGGGGATCACCAAAGTTGAACAAAGACCATGAATGTCTGCACCAAATAACATGGTATTCCATCCAGCAGTTGTCGAGACATTTCACTCTGAATCAAAGATGTCAACCTGCTGGTGGTGTTGGAGGTTAAGTGAGGGGATTACCAAAGTCAGAGGGATTCATTCTCTGGGGACCATAAATGTCTGTTCAACATGTCATGCCATTCCATCCACTATTTTAAAGTCTGGACCAAACCAACAATGCTGTTACTTGAGTCATGCTGCTAAACATGGCCAAAAACTCATCTGACGTAGGTCAGAAATCAGTTCCTCTGACTCTAATCTCAGAATGAGTTGTAACATGAAGAAGGAAATCATCCTTATGATGCTCTGACAATAGAATTTGTTAATTGCAACAGAATCTGTCTGGGCAGAGCCCTCGGTGAAGGAGCAAAGTGATCTCACCAAGTGAGGAATGGATCAGTGGGGCCGAGGCCGACACACAACAGCACTTTTAAATTCCTCTCTTTCGGGACAGTGAATGCATCTCAGCAGCAGGTCACCAGCAGCTGACTGAATGGGACAGAACTCAGTCTGTCATGGTGTCACATTGCCATTTCCAAAGAGCTCTACATGGAAACACAGCTTGCTCTTTTCAGGAAGCAGACAAGGCCGTCATTGTGAGTCGATCGAGTTTCTACTGACCCCTGGGCTTCTACTGACCCCTGTCTCACTGAGAAGTCCATCACTGTCAGTCTGTCCAGTGAGTAGCTTTAGGGGCAGCAATGCTTCAGTCCTGCAGGTCTGGAGATGTGAAGCGTACTTCATATTTTACTCAGCGAGTACAACTTGTGTCTGCTGCTCTGCTATTATCATGGAAATTCTCTTCTAAACTCCACCAGCAATGAACCTCATAAAAATCGAACAACAGCGACTGCAGTCAGTGAATTAGAACATACGATTGAGAAATATTGTCTGCTGGAGGAGAAGTGATGCATCACATACAGTAAGGTACTGAAAGCAACAGGAAACCAGTAAACTCAGTGACAGACTGAATGTGAATGAAGTCAGGAAGGAGCACAAAGAGCACAAACTTGCTCCAAATTTAACAAAGCAACTAACACAGCGAGGTGTCCTATCTCTTCAAACAAAGCACACATCGCTATTGTAGCCCAATTTGTTATATTTTTGGCATCTACAACAATCCTATTGTTCAAACTAAACCGGTTGGTCAACATTTGACATGTCTCGTGCTAGTCAGCCGTAGCCTAAACTGCAAAAATCAGTGGCAGTCTGACTGCACGAAGCAAGACAGGACAGGAATGTAGAAATATCTCCTTTGGTCGTGTTTAAATCTGCCACTCCCTCGTCTATCTGCAGCAGTGGAAATGCTGATCATGCTAGGTGTTGCAAAAGCTGCTGTGACACAGTGAAAGGAGGACGGCTGGAGGGCCTGTAGACAGATGTGCACATTTTTCTACTCAAAAACAGTATCATGTGCTGGTCTTTGAAAAGTTAGAGAATTACAAGGCAACCTTCAAATAAATAGTTAAGGGTAGTAACAAAGTATATTTACTCATGTTCTGTATTTAAGGGAAATTTTGAGATACTTTTACTTGACTTAGTATTTCCATACTTTACACTACATTTCAGAGGGAAATATCGTACTACACACTCCACTACATTTATCTCACAGTTAGAATTACTAGTCACATTTCAGATTAACAGTTTACATAAAAACCTATTTTAAAAATGTATGAAATAAAAGCCTTGTTAAAGATTAAATCACTGACTCCAGTTTGATTTGGCCTATGACCCCTTACAAAGGAGTAGTGTCTACTTGAGGCTCCTCGTCACAATTCAGACATCTTTGACTTGTTTGCAGTTCTACCAAAGAGACATTTCGCCGCTAAACATCTCAGATGGCACCTCCCTGCAAATATGTAAATGTTTTTGTGGTTGTATGACTGAACAATGCTGTTAGGGTGAAAAAAAAGAAAAATATGTATATAAAGTATGATTGTTTTTTATGGACATGCTTTCCAATAATAAAAAATTGATTAAAAAAAACAACCAATCATCTCAGATGGCTTCATTTAAATATGTGTTTAAGGAAAAAAAAGAAGAGATTTTCAACTAACGATGCAGAGTGATCACACAAAACAAACCAGAGTGCTCTGAAATAAAAATGTTGGGCACAGCGCATACATTTTCCCCTCACTGGGAACAACTGAAAAAGACCCTGGCCCTGATTGAAAAGTGCTATGTGGACGCAGGTCCTTAGTTTATAATCACCTGAAACTAAGAGTCGTTATGTTTTTGTTACCTTAGAATGAGCCATTTATATCTACATGTACATATGTGGCAGGTCCTCTCCCATGGAGTCCGCCATGTTGTTTCTACAGCAGCCCAGACCAGACAAACCAAACACTGGCTCTAGCAACTGTAGTTCTCCTACATGCTTGGTACTCACAAGAAGTTTCAGCTACACAACCTGGCCACCTGATGCCACTAAATCCTACATACTGGACCTTTAATCTAGCTCCACCTTGATCAGTTGCAGCAGTAAAATGCTGCTTACACACTGCTCCATCAGTACAACAATCTACTACAACATGTAATAATACAGTGGGTCCCAACTGGTCCACCACGGGGTCCAGATTTCTCCTTCGTCATTTGTTCAGGGGCCACACAGTTTAATATATTCAGGATCATACTCGTGTTTAGCCTCGTCAAGCTAGTTTGCTGTCTCTGTCAAGAAGCTGTCCATTATACACTCTCTCCACATCAGAAAACAGCACTTCAAAATAAAGGTGCTGTGTTAGAAATTCACTGTACTTAAAAATAAAGCGTATTTTCCACAAAGTTGACACGTTTGCGGGTCACTTGCGGTCCTTTCAGAATGGACCCGCAGCCCACCAGTTGGAAACCACTGTAAAAGTATATATTGGTCAAAGGGGCCATTTATTTATGGAATGAGCACTTTAACTTTTGATACTTTAAAGTGTGTTTTGCTGATACTTCTTTGCTGAATGCAGGACTCTATTGTTCCATTAATTTACTGGTACTTAATTAAAAGATCTGAATACTTCTTCCCCTACAAGATACCCTTTAGGAAGAATGTCACAGTGAGCATCATGTCTGTGTTAATGGCTGTATGCTCCTGCATCCCTCTTCTATGCGCAGCCGGGAGCCTGTGAAATCTGCCCCTCATCCTGACCCTCCAACCTCAGGATGCTCTGCGACTGCTTTGATGCTGCTGCCTTGTTATCATCACCGTTGCAGCAGCAGGGTGCAGGGCCAAGTGCTTTGAGAAGGAAACAATGATTTCTGTCCATATTCCCTGAGCTTTTATCTGGCACAAATACAAACCAGCACACCGAGTGGTGAGACATGTACAGAAGGAGCACATGCCAACAGTTCACCCAGCTGGGTCTGACAGCCTGCAGATGTTCTTGGGGAACCTCAGAGGATGAAATTACCTCTGCCTCCGGGACAACAGCTGGACTGTGGTTCAGCAGCGCTGCTCACTGAAGCAACTGTCTGCAGGATACAAGACAGGAAGTACAAGTCCAGTGGTGCAGCACAAGCCGTCATTGTATCAATTTGATGGCAGTTAGTTTTGCCTGTGAGATGCTGTCATGCAAGGCATGAACGCAAATGACAGTGAAATAGCATCCTGTTTATCATAAATAAACACAAAACTTGGCCCTGACAAACAAGGCCGTCTTCAGAGTAACAGGAAGAGGAAAATCAAGGACTGTCAGTCAGGGGGAAATCCCTCTTATTTTAGCATCCAGGCATTACAGTTAACTTTGCATTTTACTCCGCTCCAAAGTTCAAACAACACAATAGAAGTGTTGGCAGTTGTGACACTTTGGGTAGGTAATGATTTTCCAAACTAAACACATCAAAAAACACCATGTAAGGCAAAGCAGCTATGTGTGAGCGGTGGATGGACACTTCCGTGCTGAGGTGCTGTGCACGCCATGCAGTGCAATGCTGCTCTGCTGATGCAGCCATGCATGACACATTACAGGGTAGCAGAGTTTGCTTTGCTGTGGTTTCATGAGCTTTTTTTTCACCAGCTTCATCTTTCTTTACAGTTACACTCGAAAATAAGAGTCCTCTATGGAAGAGGCTCTACACCAGCACCAGAATGGCTTCAGTCTTTTCAGAAGCTGCCTCAGCCGGAGGGGCATCACCCCGAACAGACCCAAGGGGACCTCAGTTCCTCTCTCTGACAAATACTGGCTCCATTCAACTTTTTTCTGTTTGGCACTTGCCTTTAGTGCATTGGCGGCTTGGCCAAATCTTTGATGAGAGAATAGCAAACTGAGAGGCATTACCATTTCCCCTCTGCAAATCACACATTCCTGCAAGTGTTGCACAAAGTCAGTAACAGTTTCAAAAACTGTCAAAGATCATAGGTTATATGACAGATCTGATGCACCATCTTGAGTCAGCTATCATCTTTATAAATACTATCTGCCATGATGTGACAGCAATTTGGAGAGCCGCATGATGCGCCCCAGAAAGGCAGAGGAAGTGGCAGAAGTTTGAAGGAGGATGTTAATAAGGCCACATCTACCATGAAATACATAGCTATTAATGAAGCCTGTTTTTGTTCCACTGTAAAAGCACTTTGAGCTGCACTTATTACATAAAAGGAAGTAAAGATAAACACATTATGTTCTCGCCTCAGGCTGCTAACATTTCTGAAAAACTCAGATCAGGGCTGTCACTCACTGACTGAACACAAAGTGTACAAGCTGACAGGCCCACAGGTTGGCTCTGTTTTAGAAATGTGTGCCAAAACATAACAGCCCTTCTGCATCTACAAGCCACGGCTCCACTCACATGTAAAAGTCTTACCTGTTTGCAGGCAGAAACTCAAAAGTTTAAAGCAATAACAGGTGAGCCAGCTGCTGTCCAAGGTCTTATTTCATCCGAGCGACGGCAGACAAATTCCCATTCACGAAATAAATAACCGACAGTTGATGTCGAAGCGCAAAAGACACATCAAGTCCCGATGAGGAAGTGAAATCTGCCTCAGGTTACCCGAAACTTCAGCAGTCCAAACGTATCTCAACAAACCCAGCTGAGTGTTGTCGGTGCGTTCCCTGTCAACATAATTTGGAAAACTCGCTTTATGTTATGAAAAAATAACTTTTCTACACTTATCTCAGCAGTCTGGGCGCTTCTTCTGCTGGAAATATTAAAATAAGTGACAATAAACGCGATAACTTAACTGATTATAAGCTGCAGCGATGAAATAAAAGCGATTCAATCTAATTTGACACGACTTCTGTCTGCCACACTCCTTTTCCCCGTCAGAAACATTCAAGTTTTTTTTTGCCCCACCTTGATTTTGCAGTGCACATGCGCGTTAATGAGAAACTAGTCTGGCTAAAAATGGATCACTGCATCAATTTCAGTCAAGATAGTGGAGCAATTTGATCGTCTGTGTTTACAGAAACCCACAAACATGTAGCAACGGTGAAAGTTGTTTTTAATAGTTTCAGTCTGCAGACATGACACAAGAGGACTGCACAGTATCTATGCACAAGAACTGACAGTGAACTTCGCTCCCACAAGGAAACTGTTCTGTCTAGACACAAAAACCTCCCACTGGCTTTTTAATGCGATTCTTTTTCTGAACTGCAAACTAATCTCGCATAGATGTGAGACTTTGTAAACGTATTTCATAAATCTCAAAAAGGACAACCTGCGTTTAAACACTTTAAGAGCAAACAGGCGCTTCTCCTGTCAGGAGCCAGATCACCTCGTGGTTTCTGACTGTTCACATTTCACAGAAAAGTAACACTTAAGTTTGAGGAAACAGTACATAAAGCTGCCATTACAAAAGAATAAGGAAGAGCCACCAACCGTGTGGTTTAATGGCCCCCTGGTGGCCACAGAGAAGAAAAAAAAACCGTCATCACATTCAGTTAAATGCTGGCTGATGTTTGCAAAGCCAGACTTGTCTGAACAGATGTGACACAACACATCAGGCCTGAGGAATGTTGGAGAAAGGACAAAAACCTTTGTGCATGAAAGTCATTTTCACTGCATCAGTGTGTGAACCCTGTGCAGGCTGATGTGCACAGAGAACAAAACAACAGATATAAGTGGGTATTTTTTACCCCCCTCCCCTGGGAGGTTAACAAGTTAAATGTGTGGACTTTAGACCACACCATAAACCATATCTCAGATGACAACATTTGTAACTTCTGCAGCTGCTTCAATCCAGCTTCTTCTGAACTATATTGACCTCAGTGATACAAGACTGAAAAGACTACTCCACCTCCCCAGTGATCATTTGTATATACTCACCTTGTGTTTCACTGAATTCGTAAAGAAAAGGTTTTTCTCGCATGCCTCTGATGAACGAAGAATCCAAAAACTGAGAAATTTCTTAATGAATTGAAATGAAAGGTGGAAACGTTTTTTTTTTTTTTAAATTTGGCATATCTTTGTACCATAATCCAAGTGTCATTTACATAGTTGAATGTTCAGTACTTCCCAAACAGACAGCCCTTTCTGACAGGGAATTGTACAACAAGGAAAACCTATCCACGCTCCCTTCAAAGCAAGACTTCATTAACAAAAACAGTAATTGTATCTTGCTGAACACAGTAGCTGCTGGTCTACCACTGCCTCGATCACTTAGTTTGTTTGCGTTACTGTGTGGCAACACTAACAACTAACAAACACATCAGGCCGGAGGAATGTTGGAGAAAGGACTAAACCTTTGTGCATGAAAGTGAAAGGCGCAGTTTCTATCAGTAGTTTGTAAGTGTTGTGTCACTTTGGTGACTCTGAACTAAAACTTTAAAACACCAAAGCCACACAATTACACAAACACACTAACTGATCGAGACAGCGGTAGACCAGCAGCTACTGTGTTCAGTAATGAACAATTAGTATTTTATCTTTGGAGTCTGGCCTTCAAGAGAGCATACAGGAGTTTCACTTTTAGTTCAGTTCCCTGTTGGAAAGGGCAGTCTGTTAAAGGAAGTACTCAGCATATGACTGGATATATATAAGACTTGGATTATACTGCACAAGTTGTGTGAGAGTTTGCAAACTGATGTTTTGATATAGCTTTGCTGTTGTTTAACATTGTCGCCTATCCATCAAAATATTTCTCCATTTTTTGGATTCTTCGTTCACGGTGGAGGCATGTGAGAAACTGTTTTCTTGACGAATTAAACGTAACACAGGGTAACTGATATACAAATGGTCATTTCGAGGTTAAAGTATACCTTTAAGGACATGTTGATATCCAGAACGAGCATGTCCAGTAAAGAGAATGTAACACAACTGCCTCAAAACAATGTGAACTTGTTAAAGAACAAGCAAAGAATTTGACTTTCATTGTCAAAAAGATCTGGCACAGGGAGGCCTTGACAGAGGCGTCCAAGAGCAGCATAAAACAAGCAGCTTTCCTTGAAATAGATTTCACAGTCTATGCTTTTCATGGTAAATACCACTGATGATTGAGTATATAACAGGCTTACTCCGCAGAATCAGGAGGGGGAGTTCCTGGGAAAAAAAAAAAAGAAAAAAAAAAAAAGAACCCAATCTAACTGGTTCAAAGAGGGCACTCATTGCAGAACGTTGCATCATTGTTAGTGACCGGGTTAAGATGATTCACCCAGAAATGCATTCGAATCCTGAATGTACAGAGCATTTATACTTTGGAGAATGCTACTTGTTTTGTCAGCCAACACAACTTTGATTAGGGAAAAAAACTGTTGACATTCAAGGACAATACCACTATTTATTACAAATCCAATTAACCATCTGCAAACCATGCTGCTATGTTTTAGAAATTTAGATGTGATTTGTCCATCAAGCATTCATTAGCTTCTATTCATTTCCAGTCTACAAGGACTCTCTTGAAACTTTAGTCTATCACAAACAAGTACGCATTCATTTTTGTTAGAGTAATGCTGTGCAGACTTTTGAAATCTGCAATTAAACTACATTACCACACAAGAATAATTTAGTCACCGCAGTGTTTGCTGTGATGGATTTGAACCATAACAGAGCTCTAAAATTATGATAATTTTTTTATACTCTTATAATTGGAAACCAATATAAAAAATATATTTAAAAATGAAATTGTAGTCTGCATTTTAAAAAGAACAGAACTTGAGAACACATGTGATACACATGATGTATAGTTAAGGAACTAAAACTTACATACTTAAGGTGTGGTCCTTTAACAGATACAACAGAGAGGCAAAGTGAAGCCGCAACTTCCAAGTTCTGTTCCAGAGAAAATGTCATTTAACATCTTACTGACATTTGTTACCACTCTGATAACTAAAAATCTAGCTTTGGAACAGTCTTTCTCACATCACAAGTTTAGACCACAGACTGCAAGTATGGACATAACTCCCATGAAGGGAAGCAAAAACATCTTGCTCGCCCCCTGGTGGCTGGCTGCTGTACACGTCATAAACACCACCTCCTCTACGTTAGCGAATGGGACATGAGCCGAACTAAAAATTGTACATATCAAATAAGTATTTCCGAAGATGGATTCTTTCATTTAAACCTAGTTCTTATCGCGCTCATTTAAGTTAAGGTGTTCGGTTTTTTCTCATTAGTTTGGTTTTAATTAGTTATTGCGACATCATTATTGACAGTTGCGACTGACTCACAGTTGAGTCAGTCGGGTGTATGGGTGGGCCCCCGATAATGCAACTCCACTTCCTGATCATTACTGCGCAGACTGTGGCTCCAAATGACTTCAGCAGCACATTCAGGATATTTGGGCTTCATTTCTGTACAGTCAGAGGAAGCATAAACAAGTCGTCCATCTTTATTACAGTCTACGTTTTAGTTTTTTGAAAAACAATGTCATTAAAAAAATTTTTGCGATGTTTATAAGAGTCTGTAACGAACACAGTTTCTTTAATTAAAGCCCTGTATATTTTTATGGATGTGGACAACAACCAAGTTACAATGACAGAAGTAATCACGCTTGTTTTTTCATAGGAAGTGTATCTTCTTTTCTATGCTAACGAAGTAATCATAGTTTAACTTTGTTAACGTGACAAAGGTTTTAAACTTCTAATAATAATTGCTGTGGTGGATGTCAAACTTTCTTGGCCATCTTGACGGCAATGATAAAAGAAATGAGAGGTTACTTTGAGTGACAGAAGCTACTGGAACAGAGGCTAACCTGGACGTGACGTTTTGACTTCGGCTCACTGTTGTACCAAACTGTAGTAAGTAGACCTTTTTCTTTATTCACAAAAAGGCAGGAACTCTAGAGGTTTTGCTTGCTGTGTCATCTTATCAAAGCCCTTATCATGACAGTCCACTTTACCATGGACAAACAGAACTGCTGCTATCTGGTTCTCTGCTTCACTTCACAACGGTTTAGTTTGAAAATACAAAACAACTCACATAAACGACAGTAACAGATTACTGCAGAGCATGGCAGGCTCTAAGCCAAGCCATTTAACACCAATGTAAATCGGTTGTCTCAACCAGATTATTGTAAGAACATCAAAATTGTGTCTTATATGGTGGATCTCAGTTTATTCAGCAGATGACTTTGGAATTAGGTTAGATTACAATGAGAATGAGATTTTTTTTTTCCACTTAAAGTCAGAGATTGTCCTATTCAATCTAAAACTAAACACTGTGGTATTATTTTTGACACTTCAGCTGTGTTTTTGAAAAAATCTATCTTCCAAATATCTTGTAATATGTCAATACAAAGCTATCTACATAGTGGCTGAAGCCTCTGATGGTCAACAAATTTAGTTTGTATTAAAGCTCTTTCCTATTCTATCCATATGAACTTAGTCCTTGTAGAACTAATGCACCAAACGGTGGTCCCATTCACATGTTGATGAGTTAGAAACTTAATGGATGGACTCTAGAATATAAGGCGCCAAAACCCAAATGGTCATGGAGGGTGAAAGATTCAATTTGTCATGAAGACCATTAGTCCCATTATGCAGAGTGCAAGGGGATGACAAATTTGCAGCCAAAAGGGGACAGGTACTTGATTCCCACTTCCTGGAACACCTGGCGAGGAATACCTATGTCACACAGGTAAACGCTGCCAGCCCCCTCAGCCAAGGCAAGAGGGAGACAAAGAGAGAGGGACCACTTGGCCTCGACCGCCTGCCCCTGTCCACTAGCAGGAGGGTCTAAGCTGAGCACTGGTGCTCGGTTCTGGTTAGCCCAGTCAGCAGCTGCTCGGTACCAAGGCTGATCCATCAGGAATGTGTTCTCATGGCAGTCCAGGCAGTTTATGATTAAATCCACCGGGGTGTCTGGAAGGTCTGTGGAGACAGAGAGGAATTTTTTTTTTTTTTAAATTGACCACATAGAATTCAAAATGAAAAACAAGAACAATATAGTAAAAGAAAATGAAAGTTGAAAAATATGCCCACCTTTGATATTTGACACTTGTTTGCCACCAGTCTTGTTGAAGAGTGTGAGCTCGTTTGTGACTGAGTCCAGCATCTTGACAAAATTGGGCAGAAACAGGATGACCTCCACTTCATGGTTGGCCAGGTGACGACCACAGCTGATGCCCTGAGCTCCCTGAACATGAGGGCCACACAGCAGAGCCACTGTGGGACGCTGGTGTAAATTTTTCGGAGTAAATCTGAAAGTAATATGAAAAAAATAAACTCAGTTGCTATCCTGAATTTTGCACTCTCAATGCAGTGAATGCCAGTAAATTCAAAACTGGGGAATAAAACAATAAAATTCACTAGTATGGAGGTTTAAAGTGTTTCATATTTACAAAAAATATCGAAGACATTAATAAATACATGACCATGTGGATAAATAGAGACAAAATACGTAATATAACTATGCCACTGCGAAAAAAAATCCAGTTCATTTATAAAACTTTGCTAAATATTGTGACATGATATTTCATCCAGCTTCTTTTCTGATTATTTAATAAAAGGCTTATTTGTTCAATATTTAACGTTTATTTAACGTTTGGCATCAAAACACAAGCTTGGACTTTATTACAGCTGATTATGTACCTTGCCAACAACGCTAAACCACTGTAAAACAGTCAAGTAACTAATTTCTATGACCAATGAACACCATACTGGCCAGTTCTCTTTTTTTGTAGGGTACTAGCTCAGCGGGCGATAAAATACAAGTAGGGTTTAAATGTCTGCTGTTGTCTGTGCTTACAAGCCATTAGTACATGCTTACCTGTTGGGCCCACCCAGCAACGTAAGTGCCATCTGACTTGCACACACTCCAGTCATCTCAAGTCTTCGCTCCAGTGAGAGACCATGACGCTCAGCGACTGACAACAAACGCTGGTGTAATTCATAGGATATACTGGGTACAACAAGCCCTGAGTCTGTATGGAAAAAAAACACACACGCATAAACAACAGTCTACTTCCAACCACCTGCCCTCACTGCCAATTTAATCATTACAATGCAAAACAACATACCAGTGCAGTACTCTTTGGCCCCAGGCTGCGGTACAGTAATCTGTCTGTACACAATAGGTTTGGCCTCCAGGATGTTTTCATCATGACGATACCGTGTGGGTGTCTGCTCTTGAGGTGTCCCACGTGACCGTGCACCATTCCGGCGCTCTGATATGTCAATTTCTGAGAAAACTGCTGCTTTGTCAAAAAGAGCCAAGTTTCCTTCAAAGTCAAAGTCTGTATCCAGCCCGTCATCCATGCCATCCCCAAAACACTCGTCGTCTCTGTGCTTCATCTGACCATTCTTCAAACCATTCTTTTTCGGTGTTGCTTGGTTTGGCCCTCGACTACTGGATGACCCTTGTGGGACACATACACAGTGAGTCTCAACACAGCAACAATCACCATTATTATTATCTAACGAGCTGTACGTCATCGCACTTACAGGAGTTGTGTCTTCGTCGAAATGCTTTTGGCTGACCAGGTATGTCCAGGTGACGTTCTCCGTAGCTTTTGGAGCAGTGCTGAGGAGAGTTGAGTTTCTCCACAGACCTGGGGTCACCTTTTGGGACTGCAACTGGAGCACTGCTTATCTTTGTAGATGTGGAGGAGTTGTTCCTAGTATTGCCATTCCTGATATCTAAAATCTTTAGTTCCTTTATGTCAATGGCACTGCAGAGGAAAAGAAGTCAGAATGCTATATTTAGTAACAGGAAGAAACTGTGACTGTCAATCAACCAAATCTGTAAATAAACAGGGCGCAAGTAAGTCATGGCTGAGCCTTACCTGAATGTGACCTCGGGAACAGGGCACTTGACTCCATTATGGAAAGGTTGCCTTAAGGAGATGGTTTGGCTGGACTGGTCTACAGACACCACCTCTCCTTGATAGACTCCCAGTGTTGGCCCACAGTTAATTGACACCAAACTGCCCAACCAATCCGCTGCCATGACTGCACAGTGTTAAAGAACGATTAAAAGAAAGTTTTAATTTCACGTTACTTTAGAGGCTTTGGAATAATCACAAACGTATTGTAAAATTAATAAGCTAACTTTTAAACAGAGATACAGACAACGTTATGTTATCAAATAGCTGTGCTAACTGACTAGCGTTAGCCTCGGCCTGTTATCTAACGTTAACGCTAGCTAAGTTACTATCAAACGTTAGCGGTAATTCCAAGACTCACACGCTGCATTTCATTGATAACGTGAGGTTAAAATGTTGTACCTGTTCGGAATTAATGCGAAGCACACTCTCCTCAAAAACACAAATGAATGAAGTGCTGAATGAAAAATAGTAGCGCTTTTAAACTGCTAACGTTAGCTTTTAGCTTCTTGAATGGTGAAGAGATGCTGCGCTGCTAGCTTCTGGATGACGACTTCCGGCTTCCGATAGGAAGTGTTTTCAAAATAAGAGCTCAACCGTAAAACTTCTGACCTACAAGTAAATTCGTTAAATCTAACATACGGCGATTTCTTTCATCCAGATGGATTTTGATTTCAAAAGCTTATAATCTCTTTTGTTAAATTTTAAATACTGTGTCACGCATGCACTTATGCCTGTTTGAGCATTAAAGGGGAATTCCACCCACTTTCAAAATTCCTACATGTTATTCCTATGGTCCAAGACAGTCCAAAAATATTAGTAAAAATGAACAACTTTGTTCCAACTCCAAAAGCTAGAGTGCTAAAACTTAAATTTGTTTTGTCATAGGGTATACAGTCTGGAGCTGCTCCACAGACAGTTAATCTGGACAGATGTTACACTGAGAGCACCCAGTGGAATCTCATGAATAGGCCTATATGAGTACATTTTCTGTTTCACAATGAGAACACTACAATAAAAGAATGCTCATTTGGGTATATAAAGAAAAGAAACAAATATTTTTCAAATCAGTTCCCATTCATTGTCTTTGGAGCAGCTCCAGGCTTATATCAGGGATACTCAACTTGCTTTGACCGGGTGCCATTTTTGCAAAATGACAGGTGGTCAGGTCAGGGGCCAGTTGCAGCAGCCCTGCATGGGTCAGGTGCACTAAGGAGTACATTTCTTGGATTTAAGGACATTCAGGGCTTAGCCTGGACCTCTGTCAGGTCTCCCCGGGCACCTTTTTGATCAGCAAGCTCTATTTTGATGCTTTTTATGCACTTTGGTACCTTATTAACATTAAAAGTGGAAAAAAATGCATTGTGAATCAACTTTTTTAGTTTAGTTTTAATTAGAAATGGTTTGGGGGCCACCTGGCACCCTGTTTTTGGCCAAATTTGGCCCACTGGCCACAAGTGATTCAACTTCATAGGCCATGGAAATAACATGTTGGTACTCTTAACTGGGGCGCTGTTACACTTTAAATGGGATGTGCAATACTTTTGAAGGATAGAGCTGAATAATGGTCTGACTGGTCTGTGCAAAGACACAACTTTGGATTTAATCAGTTGCATGTAATATTTCACATTGAGCTGTGGGGTATTAGTATGCTTATACAGTCATGGCACTTTCTGACAATTCATCACGTGCTTGCTTATTCTTGGAGCTAAAATAAAATCATTTATATCTCTCTAAGAACATAATTAAGAAGCTTTTTTTCTCTACATGTGCGTAAAGGCATCTGTCACATATTATAAATCAGAGGTAAGCTGTGTGTGTAATATGTTTGTGAAATGTCCTTAACAACTCATGTCAACAAACAGCCAGTCAGAGGACTGAGTGAGATCATGTGGAGACTATCCCAGAAGTGTTAGCACATGACACACCCACCCTACTGCATACTGTGTGCAGAGGTTACTATGGATACTCAGTTCAAGGGCTTGACACTGAAAAGCTTGCAATCAAAGCTGTGTGTGGTTCACAGGCAGAGCGAGTGAGCATTGTCAGTGGACAGGAGAGGGTTTCTGCAGCAAGGTACTGTAAGAGAAAGTAGTTTTGTGGAGACTCCAACTGTTAAATCAAAACATACAGTAGCCTGTGTGGTGTTTCTTCTCTTTTCTTTTATACAGATACACCAGTTTTTAGGGAAAGATGTGTGCTAAATACATTCATATCAAGAGGGGATAATTCTGTAGATCACAAGCACATTGTAATGATCATGCAGTGTTAAAACTAGTTGTTGACCATCAAGCGAGCAGTGGAAAAATCAAGACACATGATACAAGAATAGCCACTCACCTCGAGTTGCCACCCTTGTGTGAAAATCTATCCCTGGCACTTGGGCAGGGAGACACGTAGGGAGATGAGAACTGTAGCCTCACCCACACAAAGGGAAGAGATAACTTGGATCTAGGAAGACAGTCCAAAATGTTTACACCACCATACAGGAGTTCAAGTCCATTTTCTCTCATGGACCTTGACATGTGGGACACCAAATCTCGCTTTTCAGCTCAGGTAAAACCCAGATAAAGTCTTTTTTTCTGTTTTAAATGTGTAGCTGTTTTAAAAATGTGTTTGTCTTTCTTAGACCTCAGCATGGTGTGGCATGGCAACTGTCTCTGGGACAGGGTTTCTGTCCAAAGTCAGCACAAGGTGAGAGGGAAACGTATACAATTTTTAAGCGACGGGGACACATTTCAAGTCAGGGTGGTGTAATAACTTCTGGCTGATATACTGTATGTATTCCAGCACATCTGGGAGCACTGGCGGCTTCAGACAGGATGACCCAGGTCTTAAGAAGTGGCAGTCATTGTCCCATCTGGCGCTCGAGGGTGCTACACGACCATTCCCTCCATCTCCAGGGGCTGAATTAAGGGCTGCTCGAATTGAAAGTAGCTTCAGACAAGCAGAAGGGGTGCAATGGCTGCAGGATGCTCACGAGCATTTAGACACTCATCTGGACTGGCTGAGGACCAGAAATGCAGAGCTGAGCTACAACATAAATACTGCACAGCTGCTTGACATGAAACATAAGGTAAGTACAAATAAAAAAATATTAAATTTAAATATCAGTGTAACAAATTCTATGACCTACTGTTATTTTTCCTTGCCTTGCCACTGCTTGTTTTGGTGGGTTATTTTGCGCTGATGTGTTTCACAGCAGCTGTCAGAAGAGATGGGTGCTCTTGAGCAGGAGAAGGAGGCAGCTGAATTGTCCCAATTTGAAAAGATCCGGCAACGTGCAGAGCTTCGTGAAAAGTAAGTGCAGCAAAAGACATGGAAAGGAAAAGATTGAAAGCCCTCATGTGAATCTTAAGTGCTATATCATAGGCAACTAGACTTGCTTAAGTTTCACCTCTCATCAGTTCTCAGTGAACTGAAGAAGCCTCTTGGATGAGAGGTGAAACGTCTTCAAGAAGCTCAAGCAAGTCCAGTTGCCTACAACACAGCACTTAAGATTATCTTGACCTGGATGAGTGAGAATCTTCACCAACACATCCTCATGTGAAATTCAATCACAAGGGTCCTACAGCTGGAGAAGGACATGCAGCAGATGAGGTCCAGTTTGGGCAGAGGAAGCAATGATCAACCAGCTGAAAGAACTCCTGGCTCGCTCAGCAGAACATTACCACTGAGTCAAGAAGACTTAAACAAACACGTGTGTATTCATGTATTCTGGAAATAGATTTGTTTTTCTGAACGATGTATTATTCTTCATTTTGATTGCCAAACACACTTTGATTCAGGAGAGGCAGGAAGGTGACACAGAGCTGTACAGGCTGAGAGAGGCTCTGAGAGATGCTGAGACGAGAGCAAAGGCACAAGAGGAAGAACGAAACCAGGCGCTTCAGAAACTCCAGGCGTCGACAGAGGTCTAAGAGAATTCTCAAAATTTACTGTTGCTTCGTTTGTATGAAATCACAAAGTTGTCCATATTTACACCGTTAGGCTGCATGTATTTTGTTTCTACAGACACAGAAGATGCTGTTGAATCAAATCAAGGAGATGAACCAGAAGCTGAGCCAGACAAAAGAGAATCACTCTGAAATACAAGAACAGCTGAGTGACGCTAACAACAGGATCAGCCAAGCATGCCTGGTCAGCTGACTCTGATTCGATGTTACCTTATTCTTCCGGCACATTATGCCATTTCATAACTGAAGTCACACCATGAAAATTGTCATTTCTTCTCCTCAGGAAAAAGCCATCTTGTCGACTCAAGTGCTAAAGCTGGAGGATAATGTAAGAGAACTGAAGGCCAAACTGACAGGGGCTCTGTCTGACAAAGATCAACTGATTAAGGTATCGTATTTAATCTCCAGATTGTTTATAAGCAGATCTTGTCATTGAAACTGAAGCTAAATCACACAACAACAAACAAGATCAGGAAGCAGTTCTGATTAAGGGAGAAGTTAAAGCTCTCAGAGAGGTTAAAATCTTCAAGTGGACATATTTTTGTTCAATTTTGCTTGTACTGAATCCTTTATGAAATGATCCCTGTTGTGTCTTTACACCAGGTAAATGAAAAGCTGACACATGAGCTTGAAATCATGAAGGAGAAGCTGAGAACTTCACAGTCTCAGCTACAGGAGGCAACAGCAGAGAGGGCCACCAGCTCCAAACAGATCACAGATCTGGAGGCTGAACGATCTCAGCTGATCAGAGACAAAGACCAACTGTTGAGTAAACTTAATGAAGGTGGCCATGAGGAGTTAACAAAGATGAAAGAAAAGTGCTGCCAGCTCAGGTGAGATGTTAATGGAGCGCCATTTTACATTTGAAGTCATGCATTGTAGTACAATTACCCTTTCTTCACTGAAACCCTTCAACAATTTATCCAGGGAATCTGTTGAAGTTTTGGAATTAGAGAAGCAGAATCTGCAGGATCAGTGTCTGTGTCTGGAGTCTGAGGTTCTTGAGACGGAAGACAAGCAACACCTGCGAGAGGAAGAGCATCGGAAACAAGATGCAGCGAAATTGAAGAGAATCGAGGAGCTAAAAGCTGTGGCCTCACACTGGGCAGAGAAATGGCAAAAGGTGGCTCTGACCCTGCAGTCCACGCAGAAAGAGTTAGACGAACTCAAAAAGAACAACTCCAAAGATAAAGTAAGACCATCCACTCAAAATAAACTTTATACCACATCAGCACATTTGGATGCATTTAACTTTAAAAATCAATTTAATTTCAGCTGCAAGCAGAGGCTGTGCGCCTGGCAACTGAGATTGACAAACTCCACAAAGATGGCCAGAAAGACAAGTGAGTCAGTATTATAAAACACAAATTCCACTGATCAGTTGCTATCTAAATCTCACACATCTTGTTTTGGTTTGCATTTTTTCCTGTTTAGAGAGGAAATTGAGAAACTGCGGCAACACAAAGCTAACATGGAGACAGTGCTGACCAGAGCCAAGGTAGAGTACCCCTCAGTGTTAGCGCACTGAGATGATCTCATTGTTAAAGGTCCAGTGTGTAGGATTTAGTGGCATCTAGCAGTGAGGCTGCAGAACTGAAACTTCTAAAGCCATATAACCACCAAGTAGTATGGTACAGTTCAGTTCAGTTTTGTAATCTTTTGGCTTGAAACGTCACTCTGCATTAAAATCCTTCTAAATGGGAGCTACTTTATGTGCCGACTTATTTGTCTTTTACTTTGCCAGAACTGAAACTTCTCTCATGTGCTAAGCATGTAGGAGATACATGGTGGCAAAAACATGAATAGACCTATCTGGAGCCAGTGTTTGGTTTGCCTATTCTGGGCTACTATAGAACAACATGGCAGACTCCTCAGAAGAGGACCTGCTCCATATGTAGATATAAACACTCATTTTAAGGTAACGAAAACAAAACAAAAACTTATTTTCATGTGATTACCAACTAATGAAAACATAGTTGATGCCCCTAAATCCTACACACTGGACCTTTAAGTGTAATATATACTGTACTGGTTATTTATTAAATATGTGCTTTTTAACAGACTGAACCAGACTCACTGCTGAGGGTTGAGCTTGATGCATGCAAACAAGAGCTGGAGCTGGAGAGGAGCAGGAGTCGGGCTCTGCTTCACAGACACAAAGATAAAGGTGAATGCGCTTCTTTTTCAGTCGTCTGTGGTACCTACAAATATTCTCAACAACATTACTCTTTGGAATCGACAGGAAGGAAATCCAGGTACTCTGAAAAATATAGAAAAACAAGAAAGGAAATATCAAAAAGCCTTTGTAGTAGTGGCTAAATCATAAAAGAGCCAACGTATTTTGACCGCTGCAGGTCTTCCTCAGAGCTTTCAAAACATACAACACAAGTATGGCCTCACCTATACAGTGGCAGGAACCAATCAGAGGACCCAAATAATGGCATGGCAGGTGAAACAAATAGACAGTAATGAAAAAATAACAAGTTAATAAAAAACACAGAGTGACATGAGACATGATACCCAGAAAAAAGATCCCTTAGGCGTTGTTTATTACAGCCTATGTGGAAAAAGCCTTCCACACATGGACAAGTCAGACATCAAATAACAAAAGTGGTGTTGTAATTGATAAAATAATTTTGTTTATAAGGTCTGTTTTTGTTGACATCCATGAAATGTTTAGTTTGCATAACATTGTCACAAAGACAACTGTACTTTAGGATTACTCTGAAAGTGCAGCAAGTGTTGTTTTATTCTCTAAACAAGAGGGGGCGTCAAAGTGCTCTGACCCTGTATTCCCAGGCGGTGAGGCCTCTGTGCACACTGAGGACACAGGGACACAAACTGAGTGAGTGGATTTTGATGAGATTTTCATTTTTGAAATGCGCCGTCAGCAAACGCTGAAAATGAAATTCTGTGATCTGTGTCTTTATCGTGTACTCTATCTGTTTATCAGCTTATCAGAATCCTCTTTGTTATGGAAGCCACCATCAGATTCCCACAGCAGCCAAAACAAAACCCCACAGGTAACGAGATGTTCCTCCCTCGCTGAACTAAATTTGACCCTCATAATAAGGGGCTTTACCTGACTGTTAACTTTCATTATTAATAGGTGTGTTTACAAAGCGGTGAGGTTCAAAGGCTGAAGCAAAAACTGTCAGACAGAGAGAAGGAACTGAGGGAAAAGTAAGCCTTCTTTGAATAACTGACAAGTGAGTTTAAAGACTGGGAAGTCAGTGTGTAACAGGTTTTCATCCTCACTGTGACAGGGACAAAGCTTTGAAGAGTCTAGAGAGGCTGAGAGAGACAGAAAAACATGAGGCCCAACTCAAGACTTCTGCTCTGAAACTCAAGGTGCAGTCACTACACCCTAAACATGCAACCTCATTATGCCTTGAATTAAATATTTCATTGATCTGTGTTTCACAGAACTGTTGAATAGGGAATTAACCAGCACATCTCTTTGTCCTTTATCATCTGTTTCTCATGAACGCTCATGCAAAAGGCCTCTGAAGATGACCAAGATAAAGGAGGCCTCACAAATGTCTCAACCACTGACTCACTGAGGGCCCCACTGGAAGGTATGAGCCTGCGTCTGAAAAAAGCTACAGAGAATAACATGTTGACTTTCCTCACTGGCTCAGCTCTGAAACTTCTTCCTTCATGTTTTCAGAGAGCAGGAGGAGGGTGAAGCAGCAGCAGGAGGAAACTCCGACAGTGCAGAAGCTTCAAACACTGAGGCAGCGCTACCCAGTAAAGTAACATAACAGAAACACCTCTAAAGATGGCCTCCTATAGTGATAAGCATATTAAATGACAGACTCCTCATCTGCAGGTTAAAGATGAGAAGCCAGCTGTCTGTCCATTGAGTGTAGAGACGGACCAGCAGAGGAGGATGATCACTGAGCAGGTATGTGCTGCATGATGCCAGCATGATTTCTGTTTGTTTTTTATCTAGCAATGTGGCGAAAAATCTACTACTTTCAGACTAAAAAAAAATCTCATTAACTATTGGATGGATTGGTCATGATATTTAATACCGACATCAGTGTCTGCAGAGGATGAATCTTAACGACTTTGCTTAAATTCTGCAACACTGTGACGTACGCATTGAATGAGATCTCAGATACAAGCGGCCCAAATGAGTTTCCTCCGTGGGGTGGCGGAGCTCAGCCTTAGAGATAGGGTGAGGAGCTTGGACATGTGGAGGGAGCTCGGAGTAGAGCCACTGCTCCTTTGTTTTCGAAAGGGGTCATTTGAGGCAGTTCAGGCATCTGATCAGGAAGCCTCCTGGGTGCCTCCTGTTGGAGGTATTTCGGGCACATCTTAACTGGTAGGAGGCCCCAGGGCAGACCCTGAACAGGCTGGAGGGATTCCATATCTTATCTGGCCTGGGAACGCCTCGGGGTCTCCCAGGAGGAGCTGGAAAGTGTTGCTGGAGAGAAGGATGGTAGTGTATCTTGTTTTATACTTATTGTAAATGACAACAAGCCTCATCAGAGGAATATTCTGTATCTTACTATATTTATAGTTAAAGAGTCTGTTTAAGGAGCGAGAAGGAAAGGAGGTGGGAAAGATCAACAACAGACCAGCAGCAAGTCAGACTGGCGCCTCCTCACTACAAGACTGGTCCCACACATCTAGAGCTGCCAGGGTAAGGAGCCTCTGACATACACTGATAGAGATTAAATGGATTACACCAATGTGAAAAAGCGCAGAAAGAACTTTTTTTTTGTTTCCATTCAGAATGCAGCGGACAGGAGGAGCTGGCATCAGCAGGGCTCTGGTCTGATGCCAGTGTTCGAGGAGGACGAGGAGGGCAGTGACTGGCCAGCAGGGGAGGAGGGAAAGCCGCCAGCAGAGGAGGCTCAATCTGAGGAAAACTTCCACAAGCAAAGCCAACAGGTTTTAAAGGCTTAAATTACACTGAATGGAAGGGTTACCATGTCAAAACCTCATAAACAAACAGTCTGAGCAGTATATGCAACAGCTAAATGACTAAAACATCAACATTAAACCTCCAGACACCACAGCAATCAAAAGACCATCTGTATCTGCCTGTCTGTGCGCTGGTTCATAAATAATATCAGCATCTGCAGCTGATACAAATTAATATCATTGATGGCATAAGCTCACCACACAGAATATATCATAAAATTAACTACCCGCACATTCATTCATCACACACACACACACACACACATGCACTAATCCCAGCTTCTGCTTTAATCAAAGAGCATACAGCGGCACACAGGGAGGGGTGTCAGCCTGGCTGCACAACCACTCAAACTCTGTGAGACGTAGTTTAGCTATAATCTCACATATGACTCTTTCTACTCTGCAAATAATCGGATTTGAAGCTGAGGAGCGAACTGGTCAGCTGGAGCACATCTGACGGCACCATAAGAGGATAGGAAAGAGTTACTGTACGTCACTGTCGTATACAGAAGGCCAGTGACAAGAGGACCAGTCAGTAACATCCATAGATAGTATGATCATGTCTGTATCAAAGACAAAGAAAGTTACGAGTGCTTATATATAAGAAATTGTAAATTCCATCCTCCAAAAACTACAGACATGCAACTAAAAATCAAGGTCCTAAATGTCAAACAGCAAGCTGCACTTTACAATAAAATTATTTTGCCCTCTAGCTTCTTTTTGAAAAGAATTATGTGAAACTAATAATTTAAAAACAACTTTTTAAAAGCATTTATTAAAAAAAAACACAGAACACATCTGCAAAAGGGTCTTAGCTCTCAATATAAAGATGAAATGAGAGATTTGAAATCGTTCTCTCCTCTGCCAGATGTCAGCTATGAACGCAGAAATCTACAATCTGAGGGCAAAAAATGAGAATCTGCTGCCAGGTGAAGTTGTGCATGAGTTAGTGTCATAATCTAGACGTGTGCTGTGATCTGTGCTGTTTGTAGTTTTGGAGCCTTTGGCAAAATCACATGATTCATGCCTTTATCTCAAACAGGGACATATCCACAAATACTATATACAATATTAAGCTATACTAAATAATATGGAGCAAATTGTTTCATAAAATAACAAGCTACTTTTCTCATCAGTATTGGTTGATAAGTCCCTGGTCTTAATTAAATTCTCTTCTTTCATCCACCTCTGTCCTCTGCATGTGTACAAATACAAAATCGATTTGACATTTTGGAATATTAATCTTTTGTGTTATTTCTCCTGATTTAGCAACACTAAGGCCCAAACAGCCGACCCAGGACAAGTCTCCTCACAGTTCAGATGAGACTGACCTGCCTCAGAAGACACCACCTTTGCTCTGTCCTGACGGAATATTCATGGCTGAGCTTGTAAATATCTGTAGCCCTGATGAAGATGAAGAGGGAGGAGAGGACAAATGAGGTGTTCTGTTAAGACTCATTCAGTTGATACAGGGTGCTGTACCTGCCATATTTGTGCCTTATAACTTAAACTGTATGTTTGTTACTCAAATGAAATTTAAGGACTAATTTACTTAAACAATTTAAAGACAGATTCTGCTAAGGCAGGGATACTCACCTTGCTTTGCCCCGGGGCCACTTTTGCAAAATGACAGGAGGCTAGGGGCCAGTTAATGAAACAACATTAATATTAATTGCCTGTTTATAACCTTTCGACCTTTGCTGTCCTCACCTATCTTTGCCAGGAAGCAAATCTAGCCACAGCAGCCCCACACAGGTCAGATGTCAGTGGAATTTGGGAATATTCATGGCTCAGCCCTGATCTCTTTCAGGAAGGCCAGGGGATCGTCCTTAGCACTTTTATTTTTGACAAACACGCTCTTTTTTTATGCTTTTTTTGTGCACTCTGGCACCTTATTTACACTCAAGGTACAAAAAGAAATCCCCAGTGTGAATCAACTTATTTTTATTATGGATTACAAAATGATTGGTGGGTCAAACAGCACCCTATCCCAGTCCAGATTTTGCCCATGTCCTGTAACCTGAGTATCACTATGCTGAGGTGAATGCTCCAAACAATAGTGTTAATAAAAATTCACCAAGCTACCTCAGGCAAAAGTGTGTTTTATTTATATGACATGATATAATTCTTCACATCATTTAAACATTCAGAAAATCCCACAGCCAACAACATTTTTATCTTTAAAGAACAGTGAAATTATAAAATGAACATGAGGGAATATAAGGTACATTTGTATGTATTACATGTTCAAATGAATGACAACGTGTATTTTAGTTACAAGGACTAAATACTGGAATAATGCTTCAGTATTTTTCAATAAAGATCAGTTCATTTACCTTCATGTTTTCCTTTGTTTACTAGAAGAGAACGATTATAAGAGACAAATTGTACAAGATCCATATAGAAAGTCTGTTCTACGTAATGTGTCACAAACAGTCTGCATAAGCCTGCAAACTGAACTTACACTGGGCTGTTCCAAAGGTCACTGTGTGCACTTACAGTACCTTCCTATGGGAGAATTCACAGGTTGATACACTGAAATAAGGCCATTGTAGAGATTTTATTGTTGAGCGCAGTGCCCATATATCTGCCCGTTAGAACTGTCAGTAAACACATCATTTAAGTGAAACATTAGCTGTATGCATTTCATGGCAAAGGTGACCTGTAATAGCTTATTTTAGGTGCACATGGAGTTCATACAGTGCCTCAGGACATTACAAACAGGACACCTGTGTCAGAGATCTATAGAGGCTCTGGTTGCACAGTGTGCCAGCGTGCCTGCTCCACCTGCAGGCTACACATGTCCCTCCAGTGAGCACGTCCTGCGTCTGCAGCCTCTGCTCCGATCAGGACTCGACCAAGGACTTTGCTCTCTGAAAGGACCTGAGTTTGTCACACAGGAGCAGGAGTGAGGAATTCAGAGTTACATTACAGATATATACAGTTATTTGTAGACATGCATTTTATTCAAGGACTGTGAGCCCACAGAGCGATCCTTACCTGCATGATTATGAACTCAAGCATGAGGGGCAGCTGAGTGATGTCTCCTGGAGGCAGGTCAAACAGGAAAGAAGTGTTCCACACAGTACAGGATCCTCCTTCAGTTTCTTTGCTGCAGATCACGACTCCTTCATGATGCAGATTGATCACCACCTGGTGTTCTGTACACAGGCACATGCATGTTATACAGTATGACAGAAAGCCACTTGAGAAAACTGTGTGCTATCACAAAGAGACCTTAAATGTTAATTCTAGATCTTTAAACCTAAACTTATAGGTCCAGTGTGTAGGCTTTATGGGAATATGTTGGCAGAAATGGAGCATAATATAATAAGTTTGTTTTCTTTAGTACATAATCACCTGACAATAAGAATTATTGTGTTTTTGTGACCTTAGAATGAGCCATTTAAATCTACAAAGGGAGCGGATCTTCGTCCATGGAGTTTGCCTAGCTACACTGCCATGCTTATACAATAGCCCAGAATGGACAAACCAAACACTGGCTCTAGACAGGGACATTCTTGTTTTGGCATGAGCCGTTGCATTTAGCAGGCCCTTTATAAACATGAAACTGCTTAATTCAGTGTTTTTTTTACCTGTTTAAATCACTGATGCCCTTTGTTTTCGAGAGGAAGAGACCTGTGAGGATAAACTGGCTCCTGGTAAAAGCCTCCTGAATGATTACCACTGAAAGAAGTTTCAGCTGGTTGCAGTTTTAACTGCTAGATGCCACTAAGTCATAAAAAAACACAGAAAAATTAATTAAGCTGCAAGCAGTGATGGAAGGGGCCTTGCATCTCTGTGCAACTCGGGGGTCCTGGTAGGATGCCAACTGATGCTGCTGTTCATTTCTGTGACAGTCAGACCCTGCACGCAGGAATGAGATGGTATATCATAGAGTGTGGGCGTTGGAATGACCTATCTCACATTTTGTAGAACTTTCAGTGGCCACTATGTGGCGCTGGAGAACAAACTAATTATACCTTATGTTGCTGTGAATCAATTGTGGACCCTGCCACGCAAATTTCAGGTAAATCAAAAGATAATTGTCTGACAAGTCTTACTTCCTGGTGCCAGTAGGTGGCGCAATCACCATGACACCTATGGTGCATGTAGTTGGCTTCGAGCTTGGAGCCTCATAAAATGTAAAGTTTGGGGAAGATTGGACCATGTATACTGGAGTTACAAACCACTTCCTTTTTGGTGGCAAAACATAAAAATATGACGCACCGCCACAGTCACGCAGTTTGACGAAAAGTCAAGCTTTGAGCAGCTTTTGATGTCAAACGTCTTTAGATGGTACAGACAAAATTTGAAGTCAATCGGATCAAATCTGATGAAGGGCTTTGTTAAAGTACAACCTCTGGAAAAGGTCCAAAAATGCACAAAAAAATCCACATAAAATTCAAAATGGCTGACTTCCAGTTGGGTTTAGGGTATGGCTCCAAGAGACTTTTTTTTGTATGTTTTGGGATGTTACAGGTGCCTGCCAAGTTTCGCACATGCAGGTGGAACCAGCTTCAAGGGCTGCCTGGTAGAAATTCAGTGGGGGTGCTACAGAGCCATTTTGACATCCGTTGACCAGACCCACATCAGATGTAAATTTTCCCCAGTTCTGATGTGTGTGCAGTCACAAAAATGTGATTCTTTTCAGAGAAAAATAATGGTAATTCTTTCAGTTTTCAGCCTTCGTGACTGTCTGCGGTCGGTGCTCGGGCCCTAAATTCAAACCGATGACTTTTTCTCCTGTAAATACAGCATACGGTGTGATCAAGTAAAACATGGAGCTAGGATACATAAAATAAGTATTTATCCCTGTCTTTATCCATAGTAATGCTGATATGTCTGCTCCATGAGCATACATGTTCTATCTGATATAAAACAAAAGAGATTATCCAAGTCAAATTCATGTGACATAATGTACATGAAACAGATATCATAATATCTAATGGCTCTTTACACAGGATGTGCTGGTCTGCAATAAAAGTAATGCCTTGACAGGCTAATGCCAACAAAGATTAGATCTGTCAGATCAGAGATTCAGAGGAGATTGGAACATTTTCCTGAGGATTTTGAATAGTAAAGGATTAAACCACAATGTCATTAAAAAAAGGGATGATCTCCTGCTGCATTCAGGTCCTGTAAGACATCATTTAATCCCCTAAACATTAAAAGCAAACATAGGGAATTATTTTACCTCTGCCCCTGAAAGACAAAAGTTAGTTCTGCCCACGCACGCTTACATAACACCTCTATGCATGATGTCCTTATGGGATCTCTGTTATCAAATACACATTTAGGCAAATTCAAGTGAGATTAAACGCTAGTTTTTACCTGCTGCTGCAAACGTGTGAACGAGGCTGTCTAGGTTATCTGCTCTGAGGACCGTGGCTTTGATGCGATGGCCCAGAGGCTGATACTGAAGCAAAATGAAGATCTGTGGAGGACAGCTAAGCCCCTTACACATCGCTGCATCCTGTGGGATCAGAATCTGCGGTCAGAGAGCAGAGAGGGAAACCTCGATCAGCGGGATACACAGCATGAGGCTTAGTAGTAAATGAAACGTACACCAATCACTGACAGAAAAAAATAATGTGTTGCTGACCACAGGGATCACATGTGCAACAGAGCAAAACAAAAATCAAACATAACAAAATGCAGACTTTTGTCTCATCTCCTTTTTCCTTGTTTTATTAGATAATTTTATCCTCTAACCGGGCAACACAATCTTCCCCCACACCCTTAGGTTCACTGTTTGTTATCATAAAGAGAGCTGGAATGTTCATTATTGATCTTTAATCTTTAACTTAAAGGTCCAGCGTGTAGGATTTAGGGGGACATATTTGCAGAAATCTTTAGTGTTTAATCACCTGAAACTAAGAATCGTTTTGTTTTTGTCACCTCAGAATGAGCTGTTTGTATCTACATAGGGAGCGGCTCCTCGTCCATGGAGTTTGCCATGTTGCACTGCCATGCTTCTACAATAGCCCAGAACAGACAAACCAAACACTGGCTCTAGAAAGGGCTACTTGCATTTTGGCAACAGTCACTGTAGTCAGCAGCTCCTCCATGACAAGAGCATTGGAAAAAGTACTGATTTATTTTAACATAAAACTGTTCTATTCTGTGTTTTGACTGGTTTAAATCACTGAGTTCCTTTGTTTTAGAGCAGAAGAGACCTCTGTGGATAATTCGACTACAGGTTAAAAAACCTCCTGAACAATGAACACTGAAGGAATTCTAACTTTAACAGTTTCAGCTGGTTGCAATCTGCAGTCCTCGTTGCTAGATGCCACTGAATCCCCTAAATCTTACACACTGCTCCTTTAAGTCGTAAAAGTGCTCAAAAGGGGCCCAGCAATAGATTTTTGCCTCCGGGTCTCCTAACGGGTTAATCTGCCCATACTTCTTTGTCTCTTAAAAATAAAGCCAACATCTGCTCACACATTATAACTCAATACACAGTTACCTTTTTCAGCTTCCACTTGTTTGGGTTGAGCTCTTTTGTGAAGTGAAATGGATGCTCTGCTCTCCAGTCCCTTCCTCCACACTCAGCCTCCAGTTCACCCAGTGTGGTGCCTCTCATGCTGGGAGGTTCCTGTGTGTATACGGCTACTCTCAGTACACACTTTTGGAGCTCCTTCACAGAGCTCATCTTCAGAAGCAGCACCAGGCTGTGGGTCTCAGGGCTGCTCTGTGCAGAGGCCTGTACGGGACAGGGGTACAGAGGCGGCAGGCTGCCCAGCACAGACACGTCCTCCAGTCTGTGTGGTGTCCCAGTGAGGCTGAGGATAGTGATTGCCAGGGTTTGCTGCTCTGGAGAGAAGGCCATAGTGAAATGGAGGCAGGGTTTTGGTGATACTGGCTGTTGGCAGCTGGCACTGGAGCCGTAGCTCAGTGGAGCCAGCGGGATCGGTTCTTCAGGCATAGAAGGAGAGACAGCACTGGGGCTGGTGAGCCTGCTGTGTTCATTATAAGATGTTTTATCTCCAGTCAGCATGCAGCGCCTGTGCAGGGCCTTACATGTTTTGGACAACAGTCCCAGTTTGGGAAATGTAGGCAGGGAAGCAGGACTGGGATGTATGGGTTTATAAAGGGGTGATGTTAGTGGTGGTGTGCTGAGGCGGCGTAGGGAAAAATAAGACTTCTGCTGCTCCTTCTGTTCAGAGGCAGCTCTGGCTCGTTTAGAGGACGACTTAGTGCTGAATTCACCCTCTGAAGGGGTAGGGCTGGTGAAAGTAGAGGGATACTCCACTGTGTCTCCATCCAGCTCCTCGTACTGCTGCCTGGACGCCACCGTCACTGCTGAGGGAGGCGGAGTCTGAGTAAAGGTCACAGGTTCAGCAGGAGCCGGTGCTGACGTCACAGGATCTTTGTCTGTCACTGCACATATCTGACTTGTCCTCAAGCACAAAATACATCCCAGGACCAAGCACAGACAAAAGACTGTCAGTCCGACCAGAAGAAGAATTTGGAGGTGAACTGCAGACAAAAAGAGAATAATAAAATCAGTTTAGAAGCAGTTTAGAAAATGTTGTAATTTATTCTCATGCAACCCCTGAATTACATAATACAGAGCATGCATTACTTAACCCCATTTGCCTAGACCCCATGTTTCATATTTAGGTATTGTTAAAGTAGTAGTAGATTTTAGATTTGCTATATATTTCATTTCATATTTGCCATATATTTGCATTTTCTGTCATGTTATTTTAGTCCTTGTGTACTGCACTCTTTGCATCTGCACTCCTCCAAACTGTATTACTAACGCTGCACAGCAATTTACTTTGGGATAAATAAAGTTATTTGTTATCGAACATAGTGACCTCTCAAGAAAAACATATGCCTCCATCACCACATTTTTTACCATGTCCTCACATACATAAATGGATGTAAAAGTTTCCAATTTTAGATCTTTTTGCATTGCTTTTTTTGGAAAATGTATTATTTAAGACTTGAAAACCTGAACCCATCCTTTAAGACCATACCTTCTAGATGTTTGGTGAAAAGGACTTGCACCAGGAGCCAGAAGAAGAGTACGACCATGATGCCCTCGATCATGCCCTTACAGCAGAAGAGCAGCACAGACTGCCACAGAGGCTGACCTGGGTACTCCTCATCATGGTAAGGCATGGTGCCAACAGTGTGCTGAAGGTCTGTCAGAGCCTATTTTAAAACATCCACACGTAGAATCCCAGAGGTCCCAGCGAAGAAGATCATTTGCTTGACTCATGAAAACACATCCTGGCTTTCAGTCATGGAGATGTCTCCCCACATGATTCTGCTTCAGTCAGTCAAAGCCATTGTTTTGGAGTGCTACAGCCACAAAGGCACAAAAAAATCTGTATCCCGTTAAAACATTTTTCAGGTTTGAGCAACAAAATTTGTAAAAGACCTGCACATTACATGATTTCAAGGATTCTTTAGCAGCTGTAGGTGCCTTTCTGTGTCCAAAGTTGAAAAATCACCCTGCTGTCCTAACTTGCTGAATATAGTATATTCCAGTCTTTGTCCCAGGACTTATCTGCAGAGTGACTTGACTGGTGTTATTCCCCCCTGGCGGGCGGGGGCCGTGGGCGGAGATATCATCTCATAATACCTCTAAATTGTGCCTGTAGCATCTTTCTTCTACAGTGGTCCAGATGCCATTCCAGCAGTGTCACTATAGAATAAACTATCCCAACAGTAAATCCTGCAACCCATCCCCCGCCCTCACTGACCTGTGAGCTCTTATCTCCATTAGTATAACCTCTGTCGTAGGTCTCCTGGCTGCAGAGTTCAGGAATTAACTCTCAATGCAGACTCTCTCTGCTCTTCATCTTCTATATACACACTGTGCTCATCTTTTCAGACCTAATCTGATGTGAAACACGACGACATATTGTGAAACTACCAGTACAAGTTTGATCTGTCACCAATGCAATTAGGAACAAAGCTCAGTTGAATTAAGATCCAGGACAGGAATTGGTTAAAAAAAAAAAAATCAACTTTTAAATGTTAACTAGTTCAGTTTCTTTGTTACAGATATTAAAAACAGAAATGTCAGAGATGATCCATGAAATACTGATATATGTGCATGTTTATAGGTGCATAATTCCCCTGAACTTGTGTTGTGTATTTAAAAGTGGAGGTGATACCACCCCCATCTGGCCACTCACTATGTTTTCTTTTCTTTCTGGGATGTACTTCTGAGTGGTGGATGAAGTACTCGGATCCTTTACTCAATACTGTGATATAAAATACTCAATTATGAGTAATAATCCTGTAAATGTCCAAAAAGTGCATTGCTAATATTAGCTTAATGTACTTAAAATGTCTAAAGTAAAAATACTCCTAAATGTTACACTACTATACCTTACATTATTGGAAAAAATTAAAAATACATTATTTTTCTTCTAACCTGTGATACTTTTTATCAGTCTAGATTGTTTTGGTGTGAGTTGCAGAGTGTTGGCAATATCGGCTGTAGAGATGTCTGCCTTCTCTCCAATATAATGAAACTAAATGGCACTCAGCTTGAGGTGCTCAAAGCGCCAAAAACTCAAAAGCAATGTCTCTTTCCAGAAATCATGACACAGTCCCCCCAAATAATCCACAAAACTTGTTGTGAGCAGTTTCACGTAGGAACTATTTTCCTTCTGCTGAACTACACCCGCCAACTGTATCACTGCGCAGAAAGAAGAGTGCATCTACAGCTAGCTCACCTAGCACCACTGAGCTAGCTAACATTAGCTGAAGAGGACGCCAATAATGTTTACATCTTGTGCTGTCATAAGTACAGCCTCTCGTCCATGAGTAGATGCACTCTTCCTTCTGCGCAGTGATACGGTTGGCGGGTGTAGTTCAGCAGAAGGAAAATAGTTCCTATGTGAAACTGCTCACAACAAGGTCTGTGGATTAGCTTAAGTAACCAGGTCATGATTTCTGGAAAGAGACATTGCTGTTGAGTTTTTGAAACTTATTTTTTTGTGTTGTAATTACCGCAAGCTGAGTGCCATCCAGTTCCACTACATTCGAGAGAAGGCAGACATCTCTTTAGCACTACAGGTAAGAGGAAAAACATGTTGTTGAACTGTCCCTTTAATAATACATTGATGTATAAGTAGCATTTTGATATTGCAGCTGTCAGATGGAGCTAATTAGTTTAATCTATAAAATAGTAATTTGTAAAGAAACTACAGCTGTCAAATAAATGTGGTGGAGTAAAAAGTGCATTATAAAATGGAAGTTTAAAGTAGAATTAAACAAAAAAATACTCAAGCAGGTATATTCTTCTACTGGCATTTTCATTTGTAACTGTGAAGCACTTTGTAACCTAGTTTTTGTAAAGTCTTAAATAAGTTTGACCACGGAAGTTCACTCTTGACACTGTGATGAGAATGTGTGACATCTTATTTCAGTCACTGATGAAGACTGAGATACAGCTGAAAGCTAAAAAACAGCTAATAAATGGACTTTGTGTTGAGATTATTCACACAAGATAACAAATGTATTAGGTTTGTTCGAGCTAAAACACAACTATAAAGAGACTATAACACAATTTTAAAAAACTAAAACGAGCACGATCATGTGCATGCCATGTGAAATATTAGAACAGCTGACTTTTTTTATTGTTAGACTTGTCCTCATAAAGGGAAAATGACTGAGGGATTTGACTTGCTGTAAACAAAAAAAACAGGGTCTTTTTACAGCACACAAGATTGTTTTATTCCTCATGGCCACATGTCCAAGAAATACATTAATCAAAGACCAAAACAGAGTTCAACACCAACCTTGGTTTTTGAAGTTCACAGTGACACTTGCTTGCATGATTGATATGTCTACTTGATTGTCCACTTACAGTTTATTTCAGCAGATGGCTAAATCAACACACGCTGCATTAAGTATTGCATATTTCTCCAGAAGAGAGAGTGAGGTAGCACTGTTTCAGTGTTCACTTGTCAAAAGCTTGAGGTCATTGGCGATACATTCTCTATGATAATGCAAATACAACACAGCAACATACTATGAGATATAACAACGACGAGTCCAGAGGACATTCCTGAGTCCAGAAGAAATTCCCGAGAAACTTACCAACATTGGAAGTCGACTGAGGTGATTGCCTTTGATTCACAGCTGAAAATAATATATGTCTGTAATTTTAAGGCTGAGCCAAAATGATTAAATAAAAAAATAAAATGAAACACAATACAAAACATAAAAAAATTCAACCAACCTGCAACAAATTTAGGAAACAGATGATGTACTGTACATAATCCCTGAAAGCTGCTATTAAAAGTTGGAAGCTTTCACTCAGATTAAACCAAATGTTTGGGTACAAAATGGCTTCAGCAAAACAGTTACAGACAGCAGCTATGACACTGAGCTAAGGCTTTTTGGTCTCCATTAGCTGCACTTTGGCAACCACACTGCTCTACTACAGAAAAAGGCAGCTACACAACTGTTCGATAATTAGCTATAAATGCAGTTGACACTCAAAGAGGATATAAAGACACTTCAGAACAAACCTCGTAAAGCCTTTTAGACATGAATGCCACTACATTTTTTTTTTAAAGAAAAAGCTTCTTACAGGCACAAAGGTAAACCGTGATCTGAATCTATATTATGGTCAGTTTGAGCCTTTGAGGTTTAACATCAGTGTCCTCTCAATTAGACTTATTTAAAGCACTTTACGCTGTCAAAATAATGGAAAAACAATGCTAGATTTGTTATGGCGATGTGTTACGGCTGACCTTCCCAAAAGACTGCACTGCCTGACTGAACAAACAGATGGTCAACTGCTGCAACTAGAGAGGAGTATGCATTTAGCTGAGGACAGATTTAAAGACCAATGAGGCTTAATTTGGTCCCTTTGAGGAGCTGGAAGATGAAGAGGAGGGACTGTGTGAAGAGGACAGGGCACTGAAACCATTTGTTCCTGCCGCAGTTATGACCTGTGACGCTGCAGGAGCAGCTGACTTCTGGGCAAACAGCATTCCTGAAACATAGAGAACAGAGAGAAGTTAAAGCCAACGAACATTAAAAAGCACAAACTGTATGTTTAACCTCATATTTGTAGAACTGACACATTTCCAGGTCAAGTTTAAGGGAGAATTTAGTGTCATATAGTACTGAATGAAAACCTTTAGTGCAGCAGAGAAACCGTTTTAAAGAGCACAAAAAACATTTTGGGATACTTATTTGCTTTCTTGGCTGTTACGATGAGAGCATTGATACCACTCTCATGTCTGTGCAATACATATTAAGCTAGAGCCAGCAGGCTAGCTTAACTTAGCATACAGACAAGAAACCAAGGGAAACAGCGAGTCTAGCTCCCACCAGTGGTAACAAATCTACCTGACAGCACATCTGAAACCCACTGACTGATCTGTACAAAAATCGAAGACAAAAAATGACACATTGTGAAAGGAAGTCACCGCTCCCAGCCATGAAATAGTCCAGCACATAACCCCCATAAAACTTCAACTTGTTTTCATCAGCCGTCAAATTATTTTCACTTCGTGTGTACGCGTGTGTGTGTGTGTGTGTGTGTGTGTGTGTGTCTCATGGCAAAATGTAGTCCTTGTGACAGCAAAAGTAGCGGGAACTACAACAGAAGCTGTTCTGAGTATTTTGCCAGGTATATATGTCTGTCTGTCTGTCTGCCTGTGGACAGACTTTGTCATCCGATAGCGTCACAAACATGAAAGATGCAGTTGTGAAACTTCACAGGAGTGTAGCTGAAAACAAAATGAAGGTCAGCTTCAGAGATGGGAGTGGTTCAGGTGAGGGTGCTGGAAATAGGGGGGATTTTTGTATAGGCATTGGGCGAGAGGCAGCGTACACCCTGGACTGCTCGCCAGACTATCACAGGGCTGACACATAGAGACAGACAACCATTCACCCTCACATTCACACCTACGGGCAATTTAGAGTCACCAATTAACCTGCATGTCTTTGGACTGTGGGAGGAAACCCTGGTTCCAAAACTCACACCCTGGAACCCTCTTGCTGTGAGATGACAATGCTACCCACTGCACCACTGTGCTGCCACCAAACAAGATGTCACATGTTAATTACCAACGACCTATTTACAGTCTTTATACTAAACTAAAATAGTCTGCTGGCTGACTTATTTTTTTAAGTAGTATAACCCAGTATACTGACATTCTTGTTTCACTTATTAAACAAAGTGCAGTGTATTGTAAAGTTCAGTCTCATCTAAGGATGTGCTTCGTTTTCACAGCATACAATTAAACTGACTCAAAAGATAATAGAAAATACATATATAAATAAAATGATATGATGATAAATGAAAAATGATACTATGATCTCCCCTCGAGGGACTAATAAGGGAATGCTTTCTTTCCTCTTTCTTAAAAATTAAGGTTAATAAACTTAAACATTTCATAAAAATAGATTTCCTAGCTGCTTCTTTTTTTTTTGGAATTTAAAAAACACAGAAAGGCCAAACTCCATTAAAATGTAATCACTTACCTGAGTAAACAGTGCCATTGACCTCCACAGACACGCTGATACTGGCTGCTCCGTTAGTGGAGATACTCAGAGACAAATCCTGTTTGCTCTCTGTGGGAGAAAAAGACTCCATTTAATGGACTTTCCTAAAATCATGTTAAGTAATGATCTGATCGGGCCTGCATCATCACACTCAAGGTAACTCACCCTGTCCGTTGTTAAGTTTGAGGTTCATGGGGTTAAAATGAGACGCCAAGGCCAAGAGGTTTTGTTGGAGGGCCTGCTGCATGAGGCGCTGCTGCTCCTCCGCCATCCGCATCATTTTCTTCTCTGGACCATCAGCTGCAGCTCTGCCAGCTATTCCAGCTCCTTGCTCCAGTCTCTCTCTGAAATGCTCTAACGTGGCAGCTTGTGCCAGCTGTTGCTGCTGCTGCTGCCCCAGAGCCAGAGCCATGGGCAGCCGGCTGGGCATCACAGGGGTTGACATCTCATCTGATTGGAAAAAAAAATCACAGTGAAGGTTATTCATTCAGAAAAACAGCACAAAGAAATGACAGCTTCCTTTTACATAAGACGGTGGCAGTTCTAGCTAGAGGTCACAAGTATCACCACAGTTACTATGACCAGATGCCAACAGACTAACATCACACAGGTGACACTGGTTGGATCTCTGGGAAGTGTGATCCAAAATTATCACTTATTTCCATAGAGAGATTGTAACTTCATAAATCAAGTAGGAGTCTCTAATGGACTGGTATAAAACAATATGGAATCCAAGCTGAATTAAAAACATTCTTGTCAAATTGATCCAAACACCACCAGGTTTTCTTTGAGACAGGAGAGATTTTCAAAATATAATATCATGTATATCAGTTTTCTTACACTCTGCGTCATACCTGCGCTTCTCTTTAGATTCGGGCTGGCGGATGCATTCAGGCTGTTGTGTCCGGTCGGGGTGGTTTGCATCGTGGGTGAAGATAGGAGCGCGTGTTGAGCGGAGCTCGGTGACGGAGAGTAACGGTACAAGCTGCTGGTGTAGCTGGGACGTCGGCCTTCTCTGCGATTACTGTCGATGGCGGCCTGCAGCTCACCTGGAGAACTCAGACCCTTCTTCTCACACTCAAACGCGTAAAGGTACTTCATATACCTATTTTGAAACAATTTAAATTAGTCACATGATCTGGTGAGAATGAGCACTACCGTACTACATAGTATGCCAGAAAAAGATTTAGATTGTCAAATGCGGAATGCCAAAAATACCAGGATGTTCTACATCTGGTTGGGTTTTGCTGTATGTAAGTCAGCATGCTTTTCTGGCTATTCTGACCCTCTGCACAGATGCTATGTCACATCGACTGAGCTGCAGATGACAGATGACAGCTCATTGCGACTTTTGACAGCTGTCCATCAGCTGACTAACAGCTACCATTGATGGATGACAGCACATTCAAGTAACTGATGACCAGTCGAATAGTAATAATAGGAATATTAATTGTTTAAATGAACAAAATAATAATTTATGTTACAAACAACAAAAGGATAAACCAAAAAACAACAACAACAGAGACCTGCAGGTGTAATTTAACTGTAGCAAACATCAAGTTAAAATCTACAATCTGTGCAGTTACAACTTTAAAGCGTTGTAACTACATGCACTGCAAACTAACAACAGCAGAGCTCTTGATCTCTGTCTCTGGCAATCTCGGTAAGTGGCGTTTGTTTATCTCCAAGGTAACAGAAAAAACCAAGAGGGCCAAAGGTCAAGGTGTACTGCATACAACAGTACATACTTTGTAAGGTCAGCTGCAGTACCTACTAAAAGTAAAAAGATACAGTATGCAATTCAGAACGCACCCTATTTCAAAATAAATAGGGTGGAAAAGATCAAACATTTAATGTACTCAATCAGTAATTACAAGAATTTGAATTCAACATTTCAGTGTTGAGAAATGTTTTTTTACTTACTCATGTGGCTTTGAATGTCACCTACTGTAAATAGTACTAAGAAATCTGGGCTGACTATTACTGAAACATCCAAGTTTAAGCAAACAGAGAGGACGAAACTGTGACATCACATGATTACTATTACATGTGGACTTGCACACATCATGTAAACACTTCTAAACTAATCAGAAGAGAACAAAGCTGGTGGGTTTATCTTAAAATAATGGACATATTTTTAATAATTTTGTCATTCTTGGAGCACAAAATGTAATCTTTAATACTATCTACTATATTATGTGATAATATCTTAAAATACAATTATTGTCTCTCTAATAAGGTTGGAAATAGATGGCTATTTATTAATGTGGTAACATGCTGACTGCTGAAGTCATATTGCATTTAATTATAATTATTACTCTAATCATTGTTCAATAAAATAATAAAACCAAATGTGAAATACTAATTGCAAGCATTCCAGGATATTAAGTTTTAACCCATTAGAGAGACTTTAATTCGTGTTTGGACAAAATATTAAATCATCTGACAGTCATTATCGGCTACTTTTTCATACTGGAGCATATTTTATTCCTTCGATTTATTTTGAAGACAAATTTTTCAGTTTTTCTCAGAGAGAGACACCTACTGGGTACGGAGGGTGAAGGCTGCACTGGTGATGGATGTGGGGAGGTTGAGACCTTTGGTGATCTCCCTCCAGATCTTCTTGTTAATAACCTCCACCAGGCCTCCCTTCTCTGTCACAAGCTTGTAAAGCCTGTACAGGTCCAGCACCTGCTTTGCCATGATGGGGATGCGGTTGACAGGAGTTCCTGAGTGAACAAGAGGAAAAATACAATTAAATGTGTTCATTTTATTTGAATTCAGTTCTTGAGAAGCTGGCATAAAACAAAAGTGGTCTTGTAAAGCAAAAAGAGGCGGAAAACTTATTCGGATTTCCCCACCTGAGGGCCTGAGGTTAATGTTGGGTAATATGGCTTAGCATGTATAATCTGTGCGGATAGACTTCTCTAATGAAGCTCATTTCAGATGGATGGGGGTGGGGATAATTCCACAACAGCAGCTCTGTTGCTGCATTGATTGAGCGCAGGGGGGGAGGGGTGATTATAGAGCCAGCAGTGCCTGCCAATCACAGGGTTGACAGCTAACCCTTCCAATCCCGATTTGGAGCAAAGCCAATTAAGCAAAGAGGATATAAAAGCAGTCGACAAGATCTCTCTGTCTTTAAGATGGACACATGTCACAGACACACACATCTACTACGGCTTTGACCTTTGCACACACGAGTAAAGATCGCAGACAGTGTCCTGCTGCATCACGTCTGTTTGACTGGGATGGACGACATTTATCTGTATATTTGTCTTCAACATACAAAACTTGACACTGTAGGGTTGAAAGTGCAGACAAAACATAAACTGCAACCTCAATTTATTTCTGCTACATCTATTGTTAATCGTGATTTATGTTGTAAAAATAGCTGTTTTTAACTAAATCAAACATTGCAACATTTTCCGAGTTCACACAATGCTATTCACAAGTTCTGATGAAACTTAAACTTACTTGCTTAAACCTTCTGTACAGGGCAAGAATACTTAATTATACTTTTCTTAAGTATGTCTCCATCAAATTATTAAGTACAAGTATAAGCCAAATATACTTCTCGGTGCAATATAAGTATACTTAAGGGTAATTTAAAGTATATCTCTGATAAGTACATAAAAAGTAAACTGAACCCAGTGATGGCAGTGTCAGGAGCCGGAATTGGGCCAGCTCATTTAGCCAGGTTCTGGAGCATCATTCATGCCGAGTCTCAGCAGAGTCAGGCAACCAGATGTGGCATGATTTACTTCTTCCAGTGTGTCGAGTTTGGGCCGAAGCTGAGCCACGTCATTTTTGATAACGGCCCAGTGATGGCAGTGTCAGCAGCCAGAGTCAGCCAGCTGATCTACTAGTCAGCTACTCTTAGCTACATCTGATCCCTCAACACAAGACTCTTGGTTCAGGTGACCCATCTGTGAGTTATGCAACTGTTTCCTTTAGTAGATGTTCATCTATAGAGTATATATGATAGCTCACTTCATATTCTCAGCATAATTGAATGTGAACTATTCACTCAACCTATGCTGCATGGGTTGGTTTAATTCTACATAAAACAAACAAAAGGGGGTGAATCATTTTTAAAAGCAAAGAGTTTTCAACTCATTTAAAGATCAATCAATCCTAAAACTTGACCAGCACATCCTGATTGTGGGTTTAACGCTACAGCACGTTGTTGAATTCACTTGCAGTAGGATCAGCTACAATACCAGCCCTGCTCTAAAAATGTCACGCCATCATTGACAAATAAACATCACGTTGACATAAAAAAGCACTCTATCAGCAACTTGTCTAGAACAACTCTACTTTGTTTATTTGATGCTGCCTCAGCTGCTCACAAAACCAAAATGATTTGTCAAACAACAAGGCTCTAACTCTGAATCTCACCTCGTTTCTGCATGAAGACAAACAGCTGATCCAGAAACTCCTTCCGTTGTGGGTCGTTATCCAGTTCATAAAGCTGTGGGTTAAAAAACAAACATCAGCAACAAGATAGTCAACAATTACTCTGTGATTATTTCAGCAATTTTCTTTGTTTACATACATCTACTAATTCTACTGACCTTGGCAAAGTCCCGAGATGGTTCTCCTCTTACTCTTCCTCCATCGTTGTCCTCAGCCCAGACGGCACTTCCTCTCTGTAAATACACACACAAACAACTTCAGCAAACACAAACACTATGTCAGGTTCATGTGATGAATTCAAGAGTATTTTTCCCCAATATCTATTTATTTAAATCTTTCAAATAAAGCAAATAGAAAGCACAATAATATTTGGTCAATCCAATAGTGACACAACAAGAAAGTAAGTAGTAAGTAAAGTAAGAACAATACAAAACCAAGATAGGTCTAAAACAAATATTACAAGTCAAATCAGTACCCCAAACAAACCCAAAACAACATAGTAATAAAATTGAAATATATAAATATGTGAAAACAAGTGTATGATGATCAAAACAATATAAGATACTAAAAAATAACATAATGGTTGTTGGTTGGACAACTGCCTGTCACATCACAATTTAATGTCTCTAAAATAGTTGATCAATCATTCAGGAATATCTAGAAAGTCCAGCTCTCGTATATCATCAAAAAAGAGATCCCATATCATGCAAAATGTCCTCAGGGAGCCCTTTATTATGCACCGGGTTCTTTCCAGTTTGACAAAATTGAGGACTTCCCTCATCCATAGAGTGTGTGAAGGAGGTGTTGGGGACTTCTACATGAGTAACACCAAGTGTCTGGCTAATAAGGTAACAAAGACTGTAAAAGTTTCCCCATGGGAAGAGAGTGATACTGTGGGTGGAGTTAAACCAAACAATGGAATCATAGCATTAGGTTCAACAGATTTTCAGGTAACCATCGACAGTGATCTAAAGATTTCTCCCCAGTACATCTGTAATGCAGGACAAGACCAGAACATGTGTACATGGCTCGCCGGTGCTTGGCTACACCTGTCACAAGTCAGGTTCACATCTTAATATATCCTAGAGAGCGTAACCTTTGTGAAATGAGCATGGTGTACTATTTGCACTACAATAAGTAACTTGAATTGCTTTTGTCCAACTAAAAATTGATATACATATAGTAAAGTACTATGGACTATATATAACCCTCAGTGAGATACCATTTCTATTTAAAGCTTCTCTTTATTTATTTTATGTTTTCCTCAAGGACTCTGGACTTTGTTTCCACCTCATGTGTCCAATCCTGCTTTTTTCCCAGCGCTGAAATCTGCATTTACTGCAGGAACAGTCAGACATTAACCAGCTGGTGCTGCTGTAATGCATACTATATGTTACACGTTATATCATATACCATATATTGTGTTACACTATGTAAAAACATTTCCCCTTATGTGTTATATCTCCTTCTATATAATGTTAATATGCCATACTGTTTTATATTATGTACTATATCATATTTCTATGTTATGCAGAACAACACATTATTATTAGTTAATCATATTGTATATCATTCTTGTGTATGCCATTTTAGTAGATGGTATTATATTACTCTTACAGACACTTTACTGACTTTGCAACTACCAATCACACCAACGGGGAGTACAATACTGGTCGTGGGCACTTTAAATGCTTTAAAATTTTGAGTTTGCTCTTGTATGGCTTCTATTTTTATTTCTGTTTATATTTTTACATACTTCTAATTATTTTTCTTTTACTTTTCTCTAATTATCAGAGCTTGTTTCTGTCCTCATGCTGCTGCAACAACCCAATTTTCCCCTCTGGTTGGTTGTCAATAAAGGTTTATCTTATCTTATATGTCTCAAAGGGAGTGTCAGTTTAAAGCTGGGCACAGTAAAAGGAAGCTTATTGAAAGGCCCCATGCTCATTAAGTAGTTTAATGTGACATGTTATTCCACCATCACTTCTGCCTTGGCAAGACAGTTAAAGGTTAAAAATGTCAGAAGAGGGCAGTGCGTGGAAACTGTGTGCAACTGTGTGGAAAAGCCCGCTGAGATGGTATTGTCATGCTAACGCACACAGAGAGCTGCATGATGACGCAAGTATGAAAATCGAATGTGGTGGAGCAGTCGTAAGAATGGTCTGTCATTACAATTACATTAAGTAGGTGATGTTTTTTCCTGTTATCTCTCCTATCTGTAGTCAAAACAAACATTACATTAATTTAAGGACTATTGGGGATCTAGTTGCAGCTTATAAAATGTCACCCTGATTTATTCTTGAATATCTCTAATTGATTTGCTTTTGTAGGCTTATAAGGGCTCACATGTTTACATAAAACAAGGACTGAATGGTATGTTTTTTATTAAAACAAGCATGAGTACTTTCAGCAACAAACATGTTATTGTGTTTCACAGGATCAAATGCTTCAAATGTCATGCTTGTGATTTGTTTCTGTCTTTCACTGTTGTCCCTGATAAAGTTTTTACTTGATACTTGAATTTAAATGTATCATTTAGTACTTAAAACATATTACTCCATTTATTAAGTGTTTGGCGTGGCAACCTGATCTGAATCAGAGCTAATACCCATAATATTTCAACCTGTGAGCTACAAAATACGTGGGAACCAATAATCTGTTGGCTTCCAGTCCAACTGTAACTCTCCTCATGTTTACAGTAACAACACCACTCAAACTGCAAATGCTGGCACACAAACAGCTGCATTATACTGTAACAGAGGTTCCCAGCAGGCGTTGTCTGAGGGGCCCACAGATCAGAAGTCACTTGAAGTCAACCACTGTTACATTACTTTTAGCTAACTAATTTAACTATCAATATATTACCATCAGCTAACTATGTCAACCATTTATACATTAGCCTACTTTAATCTAACAGTTTTAACCATTTCTAAATTGCTTATATTTCTATATTACTTTTAATCGACTATTTCAACCATATGTCCATTACTTTAAATTGACTATTTCAACCATGTATACTTTTACTATTTCAACCATTTATACATTATTTTTCGTTAACTATGTCAACTATACATACACATTACTTTTAGCTAACTATGTCAACTATTTACGCATTACTTTCAGCTAACTATGTCAATTATATATACATTATTTTTAGCTAACTATATCAACTATTTATATATTACTCTTAACTAACCATGTCAACTATATATACATTTGCCTTTTGGGTAAGTGTTTTAACCATTTCGAAATTGCTTACACTTCTGTATTTCTTTTGGCTAAGTATTTTAACCTTTTCTACATTACTTTTAGCTAATTATTTCAACTAAGTACATACAACTTTTAACTGACTATTTCAACCATTTACACATTACATTTAGCTATGTCAGTTATTTATATATCACTTTCAGCTAACTATTTTAACCATTTATACATTAACTTTAGATAATGTCAACCATTTGTCCATTGCTTTTAGCTTACTATTTCAACCATTTATACATTACTTTACCTAACTATGTCAATCATTTATACATTACTTTAAGGTAACTTAACCATTCTACATTACTTTTAGCTAACTATTTCAACAGTTTATACATTACTTTTAGGTAAATATGTCAACCATGTTTGCATTACTTTTTATGAACCATGTCAACTATTTACATTATCCTTAGCCAACTGTTCAACCATTTATACATTACTTTTAGCCATTTCAATTATTTATATACAGCATCACCTTCAGCTAACAACTTTAACCATTTATACATTACTTTACCAAACTATGTCTAACATTTATACATTACTTTTAACAAACTATTTCAACTGGTTATACATTACCTTTAACTAACGATTTTAACAGTTCATACATTACTTTAAGCTAAATATGTCAACTATGTTTGCATTACTTTTTATGAACCATGTCAACCATTCATACATTATCTTTAGCCAACAGTTCAACCATTTATACATTACTTTTAGGTAACTATTTCAGCCACTTCTAAACTACTTTTAGGTAAGCATTTCAACCATTTATGTGTTACAACTGATTAACTATATCAAACATTTATGTACTGCTTTCAGGAAACGATTTACTTTCAGCTAACTGCTCTAACCTCTCTGCTCACTTGTTAACTTTCACACATACTATAAACCACAACACAGGTGATACAGCTGACAGCAGATTTTTGATAACTTATTTTTCTTTCTACCACTCACTGCAGAAGTAAGTTGTCCCTCACATTGGGAATGTTGTAATGGACTCTTTTAAGCACAACCTCTTCCTCTGGAAAATTATATTCTCTGCCTGTTTTTAGTTGTTTAACAGTGTAACTGCATTTATCCACTTCACACATAACACTGCCCCTGCGGTGGCAGGGCTGTGGACACATCTAATGGCTTCTGTTTAGAATTTCCAATAAAGGACTCCCCCAGCAGAAAGCTTATTGGTGTGAATGTAGATAAACATCCCAGTCTTTTCACCATGAAATGGGAATAAAACCCATCCCCCCCTTATTGATGAGCCAGTGAGACCTACTGTGGCTTTATTAACAAAGAGCCCTCAGTTAATTGCTCACAGAGTTTTCACACATTCAGCCCTGGGAATCCTGATAGAATTCAGTATGTAGGTCAGGGAAAGGTTTCTTTTGTTTTGTTAAATAACGCTAGTTTTTATAAGGTTTTAAATATATTCAAATTACATTAAATCATCAAATTAACAAAGTAGTTCTGCAGAAGTATGGAAGTTCAACCAGTCAAGATAAAAAAAACATAACTTAATTTAAAATGTCCCATTGAAGTACTCAAACAACACTAACCTGAAACTTCTAATGAGCTTCATTCAAATCATTCAGTCAACAGTGAAAACATATCCCTCTCCAAATGTTAATGTAACAACAGGGGGGGCAAATTTTTAATCCAAATCAAATTATTGGGTCTTTAGTCACCCGAACAAGTCAAGATAAATCATCTGGCCCCTTGCTGTGCTGTGAGCTGGAACTGTGAGCAAACAGGGGCCTCTTGTGCCCGCCCATGCTGTATTTAAGGGCGTACAGTGAGACGGCACACAGGGAGTGAACAATAGCTGCCCAGCATGGTGAGGCCTGTACAGCATGTAGGGATCTTCAAAGATATTTCATCAATGTAACGACTGAAAGAAAACATTAAAGAAGAAGTAAAGAGGATCCCATTTTTGGAAGAAAAGACGGGTAACAAGAGTAAATCATTACAACCATTTCAACCAGCCACACAATGACTCGCAAAGTGAACTTATTTACATGCATGTAAAATAAGACAGTATCATTGCAAGTCACTTAAGAAGTCAAGCACATCTACATTTTTAGAAAGCATTTTTAACTGTGTGTCTGGTTATAGGCTGTATTACAACAGCTTGCAAATCTTTATAATGTTCACAACAAACCCGTTAGCAATGGTTAAGAAATCTGTAACAGCTTTTAGCTTAATATAAACACATAGGTGAATAGGATTAAATTAAATATCACAAGCAATCCCTCCTCAGTCTTGACACAAATGGGTCAAAGCAAACGCTTCCCATACATTTGTTCCTGAGGTAAATTAAGCCTCTAAGATCTTTCCTGTGCTTTAAGCGCTGGGAAAAAAATCTAAACCATGTCACACACCCAGTTAAAGTCTTTTCACAGCAGCCTCTAAAAACTCCTTATTGTGCTTTAATTAAAACTGAACAAATGCTCCTCCTTGCCCTAGGTGTTGTGTGTCGGTCTCACAAAAGGAAATGCAATTCTCACTACAGTGGCCATATAATGTATTGATTACGTGCAGTTGAATTAAGCTACCATTAAGTGTTGCCAAGCGACGGCTTAATTATACAAAGCTATCCACTGGGCTACGTCAGCAGAGAGGTTTCTGAGCCTGTCGAGGTTTTAAAAAGAGGCAAATCAATACTCTTTAAATTTCTGTCTACATGTAACTTTCACCAAAAGTCAGGCAATGGAGGGGAAAGAAATGCAGAAGCAAATATGAAATATATCTAAATGATGAAAAAGAGGTGTGTAAATCTGATAAGAAATACCAAAAGTCCAAACTGCTCCACTATAACAACTTAAAGTAAACTTTATGGGTAGTCGCTTGCTGGTATGCTGTGAGGCACTACCCCAGCTGTCCCTCTGGCCACAGGCCTCATTAATCATAATGTATTGTATTGGCTTAGGGCCTTTTCAAGGGAAACACACACAGAGAGGAACCAATCAGATTGGTCTCCATAAAGAAGAAGAAAAATCTCTCTGTTTGCTTTAAGCAGTCACACATATGTCGGAAACATACTCCAAGATACTACCTTTGGATCTTATATTTAAGATCATCTTTTGCCATGTTTAAAGGAGATCTGCCTGATGCAATGAAAGACAAGTCCACCCACCTACCAGGCCATTCATTAGAGTAGTTAACCCCTGAAGCCAATCTTGCCCATAAATACATGCTTCAGGCCATTTTATTAATCCTTCGCTCTCATTTTAACTTCATCTCTGTCAGGCCTGAACCGGCTGCTTTGAACAGTGAGTATTGGACCACGGCCAAGACCAATTAGCTCACCCAGTGGCGGGGATGCATTTTCAAAAGTGTGAGACACGAGGTGAAGTATAGCAGACGGAGAAATCTCTGGCCTGGCCAGTAATTAAACACTATCAAGTATGGGCATCTTGCCAAAGGGACACACACATGTGAGAGAGAGGGAGGCAGCAGCGAGCCTGACTCTCAGCAGGAAGAAGTCCACAATTAATAGGAAGAATTAGAACATACACCAGCAAACACACACACACAGAGAAGCATGTTGATCTCCTCTCTGTAAAGATGGGTTTTAATAACTATGGTGTTTTCAAACAAAGACAGGATTTATCTGTAATTTATGAGAGGAAATGTTCACTATAAAAGATGGTAAAATACAGAAGGAAGAAAAACAATATGGCCTTGATTGGTGCAGTAACTTACTTGTTTAAATGGCTCATCATAGCCCCAGTCAGCGAAGCCATTAGGTGATGTAAAGGCATGCTGGCCTGCAGGAGACAGCAGCTCCTTCTCCTCATGCTCTTGTTTTATTGCCGGGGGTGGAGATTGGGACATTCGCTTCACAGCAGATGTCTGTGGTGTAGAATAAGGAGGGAATGGGAAGCCTGCAACCTGCTGGAGCTGAGGCTTCTGTGCCTGCTGATGAGGCCCGTCCTCCACCTCCTCCTCATTGTTTTCCTCTGCCTCGTCATTTTCTTCAGGCTCCACCATTTCCTGTCCCTCCTCATCCGAGTCTTCATCTTCCTCATCTGGATCTGTTCTGCTGAGATGGCTGCTCAAAGCCTGTTGAGCCGCTTGGTAAGTCTGTCCATCTGCTTTGCCAAATAATGCAGAGTCTACTCTGGAGCCAGAGGCTCTGGCTGCAGCGGCGTGCTGAGCAAAGAGGAGCTGGGCGTGAAGAAGTTGCTTCTCATGCAGGTTCATCTCCAGTTTGGCCTCCTGTTGTCTCTGCAGATGCTCCATCATTGCCTCCAGCTTCACTGCGGTGTTACCGGACGGCGGACACCCAACTAAACTGCTCTCCTCAAGTGAGCTTGACTATGGACAAAAATACAAATCACAAACTTTATTAAGAAAATGTTTGATTGGGTGCCTTTGGTTTTATAAACTGAAGCAAATTATCCAAAATTATAAATAAATAAAGGAAACTGCATTGAACAGGTACAAAAAGGCAAATTAAACATTACAAAATTGTTGTTTAAATACCAGGTAAAGTGTCTAAATAAAGTCAGACATATTTGTTTTGGGATACAAACAAATAATCATGTTAAAGTGATACTTAAAAAAGGATGTGTGAGCTTCAGAAAGCAAAGTAATGTTGGATTAAGTGAAACAAAGCTTGATGCTTGGGACAATAATTAACAGAAAATATATTAAAGTAATTTGGAATAAATTAGCAACCTGTAACAAAATGTTTGTCCTCAAGATTTTAACAAAGTCCCCACTTTGTTAAACATTTAAACGAAATCAGAATTAGGTTATATCATGAATCTATTCTTTATAAATGGAAATGCAACTTTATTTCACAGTGCAATAAATGCGAAAACAAGGCCTACACTAGTCATCAGGAAAAAACACTTAACTGGTTAATAACTGAAGAGAAAATTGGATCATTAAGGTGCAAATGCTCCTAAAGGCTCTACATTAATCGCCATTTGCTTTGTTACTGTAACAAACACGAGTGGGAGCGTTACCAAGCCGTCGACACTCACCATTTGCGCCTTTGAGTAATCCATCATCGCCAACAGGTCTTATCTAGTTTTTCCGTCTTCCCTCCGGCAGAAATAAATCGCATCGCATGACCAGTTTGTTTTTAACCAGAAAGAAAGATTCCTCTGATCAAACGTGATTTAAAAAAGCCCCAGCAGTGTGTGGAGGCCGGATTGATCGGAGCTGGAGGAGGGGTAACACTGCTCTGCGCTTTACCTCCCTGGTCACTGCGCATGGAAACTCAAACATCTTTGATTGTCTCTGACTGAGTGGCCTACACCCCCAACTCGCATGAATGAAAGGCCCGCCCCGTGCGTAAAACTCGTAAAGTGGGTCTTTTCGCCCGCATAGCCTTTCCGTGGAACTACCCACCCACTTCACAAGGAAATCCCACCCACTGCTATTATCCTATACACTTGTATGGTTATTGAGGTTAACACGACCTCTACTAAAAATATGACAAACATTATTTTAGTCTGGAGCTGATTCATTTACACAGCAAATGGGCCTGACCTCTACACCCACAGGACGCTTTCGTTTCCCTTCTCTGCTGAATTGGTTTCATTTCACAGCAGAAAACATGCATGGAAATTCAGTCTGGCTATTAGGTCACGGGTCATTAGTCATTGTCCTTTTTTCTGTGGAGCAGCATTAAGTACATTAAACAGGAATTTGATTTGGATGCAAATAAAGCTGCACAGCTCTGTCATCCTCATTCACATATACTGGACATATTTAAACTTATTTTTAAAGGTTTTTAAACAAAATTAGACTGCTGCACAGCATTATAAATAGAAAAAGAAAAAAGGTAACCATATGCACATGTACACATATATACAGATAACTCAGATAACTAGATATGCACAGAACCTTTAAAAAAAACAGGCAGTTGCAGAAGATGGAGGCCTTATCAGGGTCCATCCTGTTGTGATTGGTTATGTAAAAAAATATATATAAACAGTTTAATTAAATATGACTTAATTCATGCGGAGTTATCAAGAAAGTGTTTTTTTTTTAAGTATATCTGGCTTATATATATTCCAAGAATGGATTCCAAATTCTCGTAAATTTATCAGAAGAGCCATTTAATATGAGTCTCTCAAGTTTGAGATGTTGCATCACTTCTCTCAACCACTGAGTCCAGCTTGGTGGTCGAGGGTTCTTCCAGTGGAGAAGGATTCATTAATGAATTAATTTAATTTCATCATTTCAAGTTTAGATCCCAAAAGATTCTTATTTTTCTCTCCTGCTATGCCAAAGATGGCCGTCAAAGGATCTGGGTGGATTTTCATTCAAAAGACATCTGATAGTGTTTTGAAGATCTAACTCAAAAAATACTGCACATATTTCTATTTTTTCTTTTTTTAATTGCACATAGTATTTTTCTAATTGTTTTGCATTTTTTCCTGTTCTAAATTTATGTTCTTGATTGTCTGTCGTACTTGTTTATATCTTCTCCTACTATGTTTAGTGCTGATAACACCAATACATCATAGCAAATTCCTTGTATTCCCTCTGAGCATAAAGTGTGTAGCAGAGGCTGGCAGATCTGTTTTAGGTACTGCATATCTAATATTTTGAGTCCCCCCCCCCTCCCAAAGGACCATCTTTAATTCCTATATCCTCCCGAGACCCGAGCTTTTTTTTTTTTTTTAACTATGCATTTATAATTTCTCCTCGCTATTTGGGATCAGTAGGGTCTTATAAGTATGGAAAAACTGAGCATTGTCTCGAAACAGAAAGTCGTTTTTGAACCAAACTATGTCCTCACACAGGGACATTGGGTTTATTTGTAATTGCCACAAGTGTGTAATAAAATATAAAACTGTCAATTCCAATGCCTGAACATTGCTGTACAAAAACAAACTAACAAACAATGCAACATTGTTTTGCAACTCTATGGGTTAGAGGTCACTGCTCAAATCTAAAACTGTTTATTTCAATGCCTGAACACAGCTGTGCAAAAACTAAACTGTCATTTGTTCATTTGTAACTCTGTATGATTTTTCCTTGCTCCATAGCCCAAGCTAGGAATGTCTCCAAGCTCTGTCTGTAGGAGCAGTCTGTAACACCTAACTGACCTGTGTGAAATGCTGCAATAATAAAGTCCCAATGTCCACTACCAAGTACTTAATTGGTCAGTATGCAATATGCAATATCAAACTACAAACATTAAACATAAACACATCTCAACCATAAAATGTGATCCGGTTTTGTAGCTTCTCCACTTTTGTGTCAGGATCAGCTGCAGACTGACTTGGCAGAGATGGCTGCCATCTTGTTCTTTCATGGAGTAACATATTGTGCTCTCACTACCACCAGAACAAAAATTCGTAGTGACATTAATGAAAAGATGTGTTGCAGATAGTTCAACTTCATTCTAGTTGGTTTCTTGGAGCTCAAACAAGAGAAATACTTGAGGTCTCTTTTAACATTTGCTTGACCACAGGCCGAAGGCAGATGCTGATGATCTGATCTTACTGAAAACAGAATATGAGCAAAATGAGGGATTCAGTTCATTCTTTCATTAATCTCAAAATGTCTTCCTTTGAGATTGTTGAGCAGACTCTTTACTTTAATTAAGAACATAACTTGTTCACACACTCTAGGACAGTGGTTCCCAACTGGTGGGGTCAAGTTTGCAAAGCACACACTTAATGTTTAAGTACAGTGAATTTCCAGCACAGAGCTTTTATTTTACAGTGCTGTTTTAGAGTGAATAAATAAACAGCTACTTCACAGAGACAGCAAACTAGCTCAATGACATGGCCAAACACAAGTATAACACTGGATATATTAAACTTCGTGGACCTTGAACTAATGACTAACGAGAAATCTGGACCCCGTGGCTGGACCAGTTGGGCACCACTGCTCTAGCAGTCAATGACTGTATTATTTTGGACATTTCTACCTGTATCTTGGAGGTCTTGTAAGCCAGTGCATTCAAAATGTGACAAAAACTAGATACACACATCTGCTATTTAATGGTAAAGCAGTTATATCTGTAACACAAACAAAAAATGTATGGTGTAGAGTTAAACACAAGGAGTGAGATGTTATGATTCCCCCGATAGTCTGGTTAGTTGTAACATAGCCTGGGGTGAAATGTGAGATTATGAAATGAGGTATTGACAAAACTCAGTTCACTTTATATCAAATATCTTACTGTTAAGTACATCTTTTGTTTTAAAGAGAATACAACTGAATAGGTGTGCACATTTCAAAATGGTACAACTACAATTAAGTTTGACACAGCCCGACTAAACACTTCTACTAATACACCTAGGAGGTACATTTTGCTAATCCCAATAAAAGGTAGTGTCCATGGTGTTAATAAGCATAACTAAAATTAAAATAATCTATTATCCATCTAACATAACAAACCCACTGTCTTTTAAATTCTCAACAGACCATGGACTAATACTGTATACACTGTCCCAATCTTTGTATAAAAACCCATTATGGTCAATATTCCAGTCATGTGTTGATAATAACATTATTACACCATTTGCCATTTGAACAAGTTTATTTTACAAGCATACAAGTTTCCCTGAAATGAAAAACAGATGAAATATAGATTGATACAGTAGAATGATTTTTACATTCATGTGAAAACGCTGCTCCCTGGTGGCAAAATGTGACTCTCACAAGAAAATCCAGACACACCAAGTCAACATGAACCATGAAGTGGCGCTCTGCTCTCTATTTATGCAACTGGTATTGAATTGAGTCAGCACTCAAACTATTTCAAAAATCCCAAAAGTACTTGCGACACTCAAAGACACATTTTCCTTTATTAGGTTCATCAATATTTTACAAGCAAAAGAACTTAATAAAGGCCAAATTAAATATCACACGTATTATATGAGGCAAACAGTAAAGTACATGAGTTCTGTGTACTGAGGATATCCACCGTCATTGGATCTGAAACAGAGCAAACGAAACTTGTGTTAGATTGACATCTTATGACACACATGGTGAAAACAACACAACTGACACGAGAATTTTAACACCTACTTGTCTACACTTTGTCAATGCCGAGCTCTTCAGGTGTAGAGATGCCGAGCTCATCTAATGTTGGCCGCAGCTCTTGGATCAGATACGGGTAGATCTCTTTATGAGGGCCGGATTTGTCCTGAGGAAATACCAAACGGTAACACCAATTAATCATTAACTTGCAGCTACCAACGGCAAAGATGCCAGTTGGGAACATTCCCCAAATTATTACCCAGCTCTCTCCCACCTCTCACCTTTACAGCTTCCAAAATTCGGATAGCACTGGCCAAGTCGTTTAACCTCCGACAGGCTCTCAGTGCTGCCTCGAGAATCTTTGGCTCAGGTACCAGATCATAACCGATCAACGTGTTCATCCCTGAAAGAAGGAAGCACATCTTTTAAATTAGAGAAGAGACAAAAACAGTTACTGTACAGTTACTGTAAGTCACAGTTATTTAATCTTGTCTGTTGCTTACAAGGAAAAGGCTAGCAATATTCTATATTCCTCTATTTTAATAAATCCCATGAAAAGACCAAAACTATTAATAAACTGATCCCACTTAAAATCATTTTCCGTGTGGTCTGATCACTTGTATCTCCATAAATTAGCCACACAGTTACTGGGTGACATGCTCCTTTATCACGATTAACATGGTTACTGTAGTTTATTTTGAGTTGATCCCACACACACACACCATGCCAGAGCCAAAAATACTCAACGGTGCACATGTGTAAAGCATATTAATCCATAGATGGTAACAGTCCCCAATAAATGCACTATGCACTTGAGTAATGTTTGCAAAAAGCTACAGTGTCCAGCTGTCTGAGGAAGTTGCCGAGCTTATTCTAACAATGAAACTGCATATTTGTGACTTGCTTTTAAGAGGTTTACATCTTCAGTAGGAGCCGATGTACTTAGGGCTGTGAGCCAAATACAAGGTATGAGAGTCAGGAAGTACTGAGAAACAAAAATATGGCTGGTTTTGGTCTTTCCATGAGATTTGTTAACAATACAAAATATGAAAAAGCAACTACCATATCCTTAAATGTTTTTCTAATATACAAGTTGAGTAAACACATTTTAAGTTTAAATTATAAACCAACCATAAGTACAACACTACTTTCTTGCTTCCTGTATATATTTGAATGTAACGTTCAGCCACTGAGAAGGAGCCATTTCCGTCAGTTTCTGGTCTTATCACTTCTCACCTGATAATGAGTCTTTCCCTAGTCCACGTTCTTTCCTGCCACTCAAAAAATTTCTTCCGCTGTGCTTTTTTTCTCTTCAGACCAAATATAGCCCTGCATTAAAAGAACGTGCAATGCTTCAGGTACCACGTACGTGATGAAATATGATCCAGGAAGTCACGGGTTAGTGAGAGATTAATGTGTCTGAGGGCTTATCAGACACTGAAACACAGCACAGCTGCTTATAATTATCTGTGACAGGATTTTAATAGTATGGAAAACCGTCAGTGTCATTCATTTTATCGAATTACATTTTTCACACAGAAAATGAATGGTACAAACCCATCAACTGAGAGAGTTATAAACTATGGCCTTCTGGTAGCATGTCTGTAACATCAAGCACTAAAAACTGTTGGGTTCCTAAAGCTGGCATTGAACGCTCACTCAAACTGGCACTGTTTTTTTAATTCTTTTATCAGAGTTTCAGATTTGGTTTCCCATTTGTAGAATATTTAAGCAAAGTTCTTGTGTGACTACTTTCTTAATATTTAACATTAACACTTTTACACTGCCTGTTCAACACAGGATTGTCACGTCATCATCCTGTCATGCCGTTCTTTATAAAAGGTACAATTACACGATGGGGGAAAGAGTTGCCTCATCTTTAAGGCAGCTGCAAAGGTAGTAACACCACAGAATTTACATCTGTGTAAAACGTACAGCCAGCAGGACTGGATGGGTGTGACAATTTGATGACATGTTATGTGTGCAACCAACTGCCTGGAGCTATAAAAGCAGCAATCAACAGTTAGCAGCTAATTCAAAGAAGAAGAACAGCAGTGGAAAATGTCTATACACTGGGGAGACAGTGAGGTCCAGGAGCGCCACACAGGGATGGTAAATGATTGTTACTGCCAAGTTATGCCATTGGTCTGTTGAGAAAGTGCTGCAGACACGTAGGTTATATATATCACACTACAGGTTTACGCTGTCATATTAAACGTCACACCTGACACGCCTCTTTTGCTTTTGGAACATGCTATCAAAAATTACACACTGGAGCAGCACAATGCCACGGTTGTTTGGTTCAGTGTAAAAAAAAAAAAAAAAAAAAGCAAAGGCAGCATAATGAATGGACTTCATAGTGGTGCTATAGTGTGATCTCTGTGTAAAAAGGGCTGTTTGCCAAGTTTGGATTCTTTTGTAAATGAGGAAGCTGGTTTTGTAGAAAGACGTGTCCTAAAAACAGGGTGCCGAAAGTGTATTGCTCAGGTATCTGTTCTGAAACTGAAGTAAACTCAGACACTTTAGTCATCCAATTACAGTGGAGTGTGCTGTGAATGTTGGTTTTTGGTAATAAAAAAGACTTAAAAATAAGTCAGACCATTTCATCACAGTAATGCACTAACATTAATGCTGTAGATCTAATAGTCAAAGCACATATCCTCACAGATTTGCAACAAATCTTCAATCAGTCCAGATCTTTACAAGTTGACACCAACTATTGACTCATGGTAAATATTGTATTGTCGCTTAACATTAGCTTTGACTAACTAAACTGAAAAACACCTTCCTCATACCTCCTACAGTAACTTTTGGACACTACATATTTAGTCTCAGTTCTGAGTTTCACAATGCCATTAATGTTAGTGATTCAGTTTCACTGTCAGTGTCAACGTCATCCATACACGTACCTTTCCTCAGCTCCCATGCGTCAATGTCTGGCTTGTTAAAGTAGGTGACCCAGCGGGCGTCAAACTCCTCGTCTGTCTCTTGCTTTCCATGTGAGTAACACCTTGAGGCCAAAACAGCTGCACAATGAAAACAATTCTTTAGTTTATCAACATATCATCAGTAAAATAAAGCACATTCAGTGACACCTAGTGAAGAGGAAGTACAGTCAAGGGTGTCTACACTAAGTAAAGTGAGTTGAGGACGAATGCTGTCTGTCTAGTAATGCAATGCAGCTGGATCACTGCCAATATCCTGACATGACCTATATTGCACCCACTAGCCTGAGCACACTGTGGCAAATTAACAGATCATTTCTATTTGTACAGATTTTTATTGAGGTATCTGAGAAGATGTGCACTTAGTAAACGTTTATTTTAATAGTCTTATCTGCATCCACCTGATTTGATCTCACTTATAGATAAACATAATGTAGCATGGTTTTTGACAAGATATCACACTGTCAGAATAACGTGTGTTCCCCGATTGTTATAGCTTGTACCAAATTAATACCATATGTCAAGAACACAATAAACTAGTTAGCTAAATACAGTTAAAGTCAACTAACCTAGTTAGCACGTTAGCAACTAGCATCAGCAGCAAAGCTACAGGCCCCAGATTGAGCCTTCGCACTGGGTCATGGCAAGGACACAGACACCACCGGGCTGTACACCGGGACATTTTTAGAGCAGCACACACTCAGGTGATATGGTTAATGGCAGCAACACGCTTAAGTCTACACAATTTGACTGACCACTGACACATTAAACGGCGCGGCGTGTATTTAAAACAGACCTATAACAGACACGCCGGCTAAGCTAATACCTGCTAACTAGCTAGCTAGCTCAATGCGGTCAGCCACACATGATTTCCGTTAGAACTTCGCCCTGACAGTTTCACGAGCGACCAAATTTCACAATAACACCCAGAGGTGATAGCTGAATGAAGAAATACCTTGGCACCCAGGTTGCCTGCGGGTTAAACTCCGGACACCGGAGACCGACAGTCGGACGGCGGCTCTGAACATGATGCGGACAGCCAGAGAGACGAACCGGTGAGCTTAGGCAGGAGGAAGCTACCGCTAAACTTGCTCAGTCCGTCACGTATGCTACTCCGCACTGCGCATGTGCAAACTGCAGGTATTTGTATTTAGTCTGTATGGTTGACCTACTGGCTCTGCTCTGACCTAGAAATATTACGATAAAGAGTCGAGCTTTTTTATGATTTTTTGTCTTGATTTTAAGGAAAATTGCTCTCAGTAGAAACTGGAATAAAAAGTGTATATATACATTATTATTCTCACAGAAAAAAACAGTAATCATGGGATATATTTTAGAAGAATGCTGTCAAAGATCTATAAGATGCCAGCATCCTGTGAGACCTACTTAATAACATTATAAAATTACTTTGAATTGCCCTTTGTATTAAACTGCTGTACTTCCCTCACATGTGACTCCAAAGAAACCACACACACCAGTCCCTAAAGCAGTAACATATTTTTTTGATAAGGGTTGTAGATAGGCTATATTGTGAGAATGAGAGGATGCTAATGAAATAGTCCCAATGCTTATGGTCTTAGATGCTATTATATTTTGCTGTAACACAGAAAAATAGGGTCTGCGTGACATGTTTTAGAGATTGTAACCCACAAAGGTTAACTAACTGACCTGGATCAAAATTATCTGACTGCTGAAAGTATACAGGTGGTCATGTGCATATAAACTCTCCAGCACAGCCCCAAACATCAAAGTTGAAATGCATAGTTTATTTATTCCAGTGATGCTACATCTGTACAAAGGGACATCATCATTATGAAAATAAATCCTTAACAAAAAAAACCATATGATTCATGACAATGTACATAATTTCAATCCAAAAGTAGAAAACAGAATAAAAACACTTGATGCAAACCTTGACTTTTATATTCACAATGACTGTTGCCAACTTTGTGTGCTTTTGCAGTACTTTGTTGACCTTTTGCATCAGAATAAGCTTTGATATACTGTATATATTTTATGTAACTAGTATAATGTGACCATATTGCTGCTAATCATAATTCAAACACATACATTACTTCTTATAACAAAGTTTTGAAAAAGACATTTAGATTTCATCATGCATATTTATTGCTACAGCACAGGCAGATTATGAATTAAGAGAATGTCTTTTGTCTGTCGGAGGCAGAGGCAGTTGTTTACTTTAGTGGTGGAATACCTTACGTAAACATTAAAATATAAAAGTTAAAATTCAGAGGTATTTCATACTTTAAGTAAACTTGATACTGCTTAAAAGACATGCCAAAATAACCTTCAGATCCGCCTAAAATGTTCATTTTCTGATTTTTTTGACATATGTCAGACTTTCATGGAGACGCCCATGGAGAACACACACTCCAGTCATCCAGACAGACTCTCTTGGCTGTGTGCTGTGAGGAGGGACTGTGAGCTGGCCTGAGCAGAGCTGTGCGTCTCTCTGCATCCTCTGTGGGAACACTCAGGGTTTCAGGGGGTTGGTATCCAGGCTCCTGTGGATCCAGAGGGTCTTTAGAGAGCAGGATACAGATGGCAGGGACTGTCCTCTGCACGGTTACACCTGGTTCTCCTTGTTGTGAACTCTCCCAGACCTCATTCACTGTTTTGTAGTAGAGCTTGGACACCTGGTGGAGCTCCCCCACTTTACGTTTCAGAATCTCCACACAGGTGATGGTCTTTGTGACTCCTCTACCTGAGCCAGTGAAGACCACTTGTCTCAGTGATGTCTCATTGCTGTCTTTCCCATCCCCTTGCATGCGAGCTGTTGCAAACCGTAGCAAATTGCGGATCTTGCTCCCTTCTTTCACTCGCATGTGCAGGATGTCTGGTGCTAGGCCAGGGATCGGATAGGGGCTGCTGTCCTCTGTGCGACTGACTCTCCTGAAGTTGCTCTGGGCAAGTTTTGGAGACAAAGATGAAGATGGGACATCAGGGTTGAACAAAGCAGACTGCGGTTCCAATACAGGGCTGCTTTCAGCATTTGAACCCTTCGTCTGACCCCTGGGTTCACCCATTGTTTAGACAGCAGTGGAGTAAAGGTGCAGGATGCTGTTTCTGAGCCTGCAGCCTCAGATTATTTGCATACCTCCCTTGAGATTGGAAACAAATTTCTTGGTCATTTAGGGTCAGAAAGTAAAAAGTGATCAGTCTTGTAGTCCAAACTTGTGACTTATCCCGATCCTCCTCCTGTCCTCTGCTCATACTGCATTTCCATTTTGTCTTCTGAGCACTGAGATGACAGCTAGCAGTGTGAAGAGGGTGTTTCTTCCTCTAATCCCATTGACGTGAAGGAAAAGATGTCCTTGCTCTATTCAGCACTGAGGACAGCTGATGCCAACAAACACATATGAGGCTCAGAGAGAGACATGTAGAGTGGGACATAGTGCTCTTAAAGGCACATGCAACATTTAATAGCGTCTGTCACATTCTAGTTTGTGGTTTTGGAGGGAAGCTTTTGTTAAACCCTACAGGGCTCAGAGATTTTTATTTGTCCATGTGGATGCTTGAATTATATGGATGAATTAGCATGAGTTAATGAGACTTAACAAGGCGTGCAGTTGAAACGACCCTTTGTTTTAACTGAATTGGTTCAAATTGTGGACATTCTTAATGTGCCTTTTTGCAGATATTGCACCAAAGTACAGCCTCACTGGGGTAAAGATATTTAGACATAATATGACAGTTATGGCAACATATCATGGTTTTCAAGACAACTTTCTCTCTGCGCTATCATCAGAGAGCCATATGGTCCTTGAGAAATGTCTTCCTTTGGGCTATTACAGCAACTTCACAGTTCTCCTCCCTTCAGTCCATCGCCTGCTGGGCTGACCCAGAAAATGCTTGCTACCTTGTTTGTGCCTCTTTTGAGTCAATGACATTTACGAGGACAATCATACCTTGGAGCTGCTGCTGCTTTTTATTTATTTATTTATTTATTTATTTTTGCTAGACTTGCATAAAACCAGAACTTGTAAGGAAGGATCCAGATGCAAACAGAGGTGTTTTCCTGGAGGCTTTCTTTAGATAAGCAGAGTCATGGGAGGAGGTCAGGAGGCAGCTGTGGGGCTCATATGGAACCAGTATACTGTTAAAATGGTGCATTTCTGCCTCACAGGATGGCGTGCACCCTGTAATATTCACTGACTTGAACAATCAGCACAACAATGTGGTTTTCTGAGGTGTTAATGTAGCTCAGAGCAAATACAATTGGTTCTCAGGAGAATACTGGCCAACAATATCAGCTAAATGCACGTTAACTGTCCATCAGTGAGTATATTCCAACATGAGAATATAAGTAAAATATCTGGATAACAGCTGTGGTTCAAAGGAGTCACAATATGTGCCACCAAAACTCTCAATTTCCTCTTTATGTTAGCTCTTTTTCAAGTGTGCTCACAATTAATTCAAACATCTGTAACAGTCTGAACTTACAGACATTTAGAATTATAGCTGTCATAACATAACAATTATAGGGTTGTACTGACTTTGTGTGAGCGATGAAAAAGCTCTCAGTAGCTGTTATTGGTTACACTTCCATCTTGTGGTAAAACACAGGTATTACACAGATAACACAGTGGACCTTTGAGTTGTGGGAAATCTGTGTAACAAGCAAAAGAAAAAAACATTTGATCTGTTGAACAAAATTAGCAAATATTGAAAATCTTTATTTTTGAAAAAGTGAGGTTATAAAAAAAAGTACAAAATATGTGTTTACAGTATGCACAGATTTAAATGACACCAGACTGTAGATTAAGATATAAGGCAAAAAAGTTTTTACAGGTGCATGACACAACAAACAAGTTTCATTCATCTAATATTATTGCAGTAACTAATAGAAAGAAGAGATGTCCTCACTTGGTGCAGGAGCTTAACTCTTTTCATGTCTGTGATTCTGTCTTATGTAATTTTTATCAATCATTTATTGAAAGTCTTCTAACTCTCATTTATTTGCTTGTTTAATGTGGTGTCTGGGAAGGACAAGAACATCCTAAATCAGTGGTTCCCAACTGGTGGTCGCAATCCAAAAGTGGGTTGCAGGACCATTCTGAATGGACCAGAAGTGACTCGCTAATGTGTCAAGTTTGTAAAAAACACACTTTGTTGTGAAGTACAGTGAATTTCCAGCAAATAGCTTTTATTTTGAGTTCCGTTTCCTGCTGTAGAGTGAGCATCTAACAGATGGCCACCTGACAGAGACAGCAAACTAGCTCAGTGATATGGCCAAACACAAGTATGATGCTGAATTTATTAAACTGTGTGGACCTTGAACTAATGACTAAGGAGAAATCTGGACCCTGTGGTTGGACCAGTTGGGAACCACTGGCCTAAATGGCATTGTGAAAGTATGCTCAAAGATACTTGGAGCCCAGCAAAGAGACTTGTGCTCCCTCTGGGAGAAACAGGTAGCTTAGAAAGCGAAAGGAATAATCAGCCAGTCTGACCAGTGAATTCACTGTCATGCCCTCAGGCTGGCGTTACAATGTGCCCCTTAGGAAAACAAACCGCTACTCTAAGTCCTTTATTCCTTCTGCTATCAGGCTACTAAATGCAGACAGGGCTCATTTCAAGTGAATTATGTGAATTGTTGTGGCTTCTATATGTATGTTATATTTACAGATAGACATTTGAAATGGCAGTTACACGTACACGTGGTTATTTATGTAAACTATAACAAATGGTATATTGTTTTTGCTCATTGTTACCTGGTATTGATCTAAGTAGCTTATGTGGAATTATAACTGCCTCACCTATGAGTCTTTGAGTTTTTGAATGTTGTACCTATGGACTTGGTAAAGCTGCACATTAAAAGCTGACAGATGTACTATAAAGCAGCGGTTCCCAACTGGTGGGTCGTGGTCTTATTCTGAATGGACCGCAAGTGACTTAAAAATATGTCACGTTTGTAAAAAAAAACAAAAACAAAAAAAAAACCAAATTCATTTCTAAGTCCAGTGAAGTATTTTAAAGTGCTGTTTCCTGCTGTAGAGTGAGTGACTAACAGAGAGACAGCAAACTAGCTCAATGACATGGTCAAACACAAGTATGACCCTTAATGTACTAAACTGTGTGGACCTTGAACTAATGATGAAGGAGAAATCTGGACCCCGAGTCTGGACCAGTTGGGAACCACTGCTATAACGCATTGATTTGGTTTCACTTGTCAAACCAATAAAAGCCAAATGTAATGTATTGTTTTTTTCATATGAAATCTGCACTATAATAATAAACCCTTTGTTTTTTCTCAGCACGTCTTTGAAGCAATTACTTGTAAAATTTCCCTGCGGATCCAGGCTTCCTGAGTGTTGATGTGGACATCTCCCACCTGGCCGTTCTCATACCTGACAAAGACAAAAGGAGAATGTTGTTGAATTCTGCAGTACAGTCTGGAGATGTATCATCACACTGTGAAACAGTTCTGTCCCTGCTGCTTCATGTTATACTCACACAAAGAGGAAACGTGTGCACACATGGTCGGGTATCGGACACACCCAGATGTTCCCATGTTTTTGAAGGTCCTTTGAAGTTATAACTGTCAAGAGACATGCAGACAACTTTAAAAGAACACTGTCACAAAATCATCTCTTATATTATCAAATGAAGGCTCTTTGTAACACGTATGTATTATCGTGAATGTACCTTCACAGAGAGCGATACAGTTTAGGTTCCTGTTTTGCAGAAATCTGGCTTGTCCCAGCTGTTCCTAGGACAGGGGAGAAAATACACAATAAGATACAAAATACTGCAACTAAATAAATTTAGATCTAATGTGAATGATAACCTACCTGTTTGACTTTGTTTATTTGGTTGTATTTCTTTATGAGTTCTTCTTTGGTGGGCATTTGGTGTCGCCCTTGACCCATCTCTGCATAAAGAGAACGGATACATTTAAAAAGAACCATGCTTGAATCAATAATATTCATATAAATGGGTCATTTTGTGTGGAAAGTATTAAGGTAAAAAATACAGTGTGCTTTCATACCAGAATATCCAAATGATATGCTTGAGATAGGACTCAGATAGATGCCTTTCCCATATGCAGCTCCATGAAGCTTAAATTAAAAAAAAGCAATGGGAACACTTCAGCTGATTTCAAATCCTAAATGTTTCATAGGTCCATCCGTACACTTAATCTAAGCAGATAAACTAAAATGTATGTTGAAATCTCCACAGTGGCATGACATTAGAGTTAAAGGCTTATATTAACTTAGCTCAAAGAATACATTCATACTCTACCTGTAGTTTTGTATAAGAGGCATTAATCAGGCCATTTCTCAGAATAGAGTGCCAGTTTTCAATGTGGGAACCACTGCAAGAGAAAATAAGGTCTGAGTGTATGAAGCAGGGATCATATTGTGTATGAAGGCTTTATATGAATGACACAGCTTTGTTTTTACTCACTGGAAAGCAAAGGTGCTGCCAAAAAGTTTCCTGGCGGTTTGAAAACGAGCTTCTTTGGTTGGAGGGCTGCTGATCAACAGGAACTGATGGGGCGTGTGCATGAACTTAAGTTGCTATTGTGCACCAAGTGAAACAAAAATACAGAGAAGAAACGGATTACATTTTAAATAAAGTATAAAACCCACTTATATAATATTTGGCTGCTACTTTGAGCTACAGTACCACTGCTGTAAAACTATCAACTAGTGTGTTAAAGGGACAGTTCACCCCAAATCAAAAAACACATATTTAAAATACATATCATATATCAACCATAGAGATGTCTGCCTTTTTTCAAATATAATGAAACTTAACGCCAAATAGTACATTTGGAAAAACTCAACAGTGATGTCTCTTTACAGAAATCAAATCAATCAATCCACAGACCTTGTTGTGAGCGGTTTCATGTAGGAACTATTTTCTTTCTACCAAACTACACCCACCAACCATATCACTGCACAGAAGGGAGTGTGCATCTACTGCTAGCTCACCTTGCACCTAATATTACAGCTCAGCTGAGGAGGACGCCATTAATGTTTACATCTTGCACTGTCAGGAGCATAAGCCTCTCATCCACTAGTAGACACATACTTCCTTTTGTGCTTCAGTATGGTTGGTAGCCATGAGAATCACCAGAGGCCCTACTTCATGATATTATCGTGGTACTTATGTCACAATACAATATTTTTGCTATTTTAAATGTTTTGCTATATGCCATTTATTGCCCAAAACATATATTGTGCTTCATTACCTTTTTTCAATTGCAAATTATGTCTCCAAAAGAAAACTTTGTCAACATCTGTTTTATCTGATAACTTCCGTTTTCAGTCTGTCCATCTCACTTATCTAAATTTAAATGGCAGCAAAATGTATCAAGTGGACTGAATAAGCAATTGATTTTATTATTCTAGTAGGTTACCTAAAGTTTAAGTTGTATTAGCAACACTTATAGTTTATATAATTAATAAAAATTAAAAAAAGATACTTGGCATCTGTGTATCTATAATATTCTGCCATGCAAAACGTCCAAATACTATGCTGTGTCAATGTTTTCCCCACTTCTACTGGTTGGCCGGTGTAGTTCGGTAGAAAGAAAATAGTTCCTACATGAAACTGATGAGGTGAGTTTTTCAAATGTATTTTTTCCTAGGCACTGTGAGCATTACAAGCGAGTACCATCTAGTACCATTACACTGGCGAGAAGTCAGACATCTCTATGGCTGATATCTCCAACACTCTGCAAGTCACTGATAAATAGCACAACAGGTAACAAAAAATATGTATTATGGATTTTGGGGTGAACTGTCCCTTTAAGACGTTATATTCTAACCATGAACTGCTCTATCATACCCTGTGCAGTGGAAGCTTGACAATATGTGATCTGTTGCTTGATAAAATCCTGTTGTCAAACATACAAATACACACCTGGATGTAAATCTAAAAGACTTGATTTGATGTTTTGTGTTTATGACACATAATGAAGATATGCTCAAATTGTGTCACTCACCATTGTAGTAACGGATAAGCGAGTGGGTCTATCTTGTCCATCTGCTTCTTTATTTCCGAGTATGGACCCTGGGTGTGACAAAATACATTTTCATTCATCTCATATTAATACAACTGTCAAGAACATTCAACAGCTTTCAGATTAGCCTCAGACGAGCAGATCCAGATATGAAAATGGTATCATGGGTGTCGGATTAAGTCAGTCACCTGTGCCATCCTCCTGATTAACAACACATTGTCCAGCGCTCTCTGCAGCCTGTCGTAGCTCTTTCTCTGCCACAACAAAACAATACATGAGTCCTTCAGAATAAAAAAAGACATATTGAATATTTCATTACAAGTCAAGTCAGTAATAAGCTAGATTAGTTCAGCTGATACCTTAGGACTAAAGGCCAGGGATCTGGGGTTGCATGGATCAACAATAGAAGGGTACGGTTCAAATATGATGCTCTTGCGTGAAGACTGAAGAGCAGCTCTGCACATGGCCACCAGCAGGTCAACTACCTGTAGAACAGACATTACTGTAATACATCAAGCTTATATTATGATCACCCAGATTCCCTATAAAAGTGTACGTGTGATACCAACCTCTGCACCAGTGGCAACTTCCTCTGTAGCACCGGACATAACTCCTAACGTATAAAAGGAAAACACACATAGCTCTCTGGTGCAAACTGCTGGCTACAAACACACACAAAAGAAAACAGTGACAATATTAACATATAGCTGCATTTTTTAAAAGTTTTCATTCAGTATATTAGCCAGTAAATCAACAGCTTATTGCCAATAGGTGTACCTTTAACATAGGACCATTCTGAAACACATGTCGCTCATCACAGACAACACAGTATTCGTTCAGCGTGGGGAGTCTCTGCTCAGCATACCTTATTATCTGTGAACACATTGAAAAACATCATTATGGATTTTACTTGCATTCTATCTTACTGTCCGCGTTATAGAAACTTACAAACTGTCATTACTGATCAACTTCCACCTTTTGCAATGCAGAAATGAAATCTCTAAATAGTTACCGAATCTACCGGGCTTGTGATTAAGATTGTTTATAGACATTATCTTAATTATTTTAGTCACTTATCTTTATTGTATTCATACTGTAAAATTGCAATTATTAATTTAATTTAATTTAAATTTATTTTATTTTATTAATATTAATATAATATTTTTTATCTCTCTTATCAGTTTTATTTGCCTTTTTTGTTTAGTTTTATTACACTTTCAATATTTTATTGTTTTGCACACATTGGGCTCAAATAGTTAAATGTTTTTTGTCTTTTTTGTCGTTTTTGTGGTCTACATTGTTCTGTCCAGCTATTAGTTATCCGTGAAGCACTTTGAACAAGTATTTTTAATACTGGAGTTGATTGCTAAATATGATGTGCTGTTAAAAAGGTAGGTGTTATAAGCCTTAGCTTCAGCCTACACCTTTTTTGGACTGCAGAGGAGTTATGTTAAATAAGTTTATTGTAATGTTTTGCACTGTACGATTTGAGTATCTGCCATTTTCTGTGAGAGGCTGTGACTTTATCTACATGGATTTATAGATTAATACATGATGTTCCTATATCTAATTGCAGATAGAAATAAAATCTAAACTGTTTTCTTGGTTAGCAGCAGACAACAGCCGAATGACTTTTGTAAAAACTGACAATAAGAGAGAGCGAGAAAACACAGCTGGTGCTGGTTTATTGATATTGCAGAAAATAAGTATCAAAACTGTTTCAAATATTCAGAATTTGTATGTATTGTAAATTGATATTTTTTGGCAATATTACTTTGTACTGCACATAACCTGTGTAAGAGGTGCTATACAAATAAAGTTTGACTGATTGATTAAATACAACATGGTGCTAGCATTGTACTATAGTGCCACGCTGAAGAGCTGCTGCAGTGGATGTAGAAAGAGCATATGAATATGTAGACAGAGCTTGATGTCACCACTAGTTGTCAGCACAACCTGAATTATGGGACATGGTGCAGTGACTCTTTAATTTCCTTCTCTGACAAATTATAGTAGTACATTTTTTCTTCTGTTTTACCTGAACCAAGAAGCCGTGCTGCAGACTTGGGGTGGTCTTACAGTGCCTGATGGCCTGGGTGGAGAAAAGCAGCTCTAGCAGCTGTTTGGTACTGAGCTGTGCTGATGACTTGACTGCTGACACCACCACCCGCTGTGGAGGAAGGGACATTAACACTTTAATTAAACACCTACAGAGTTTACAGAAATAAGAGAGACAAAAGTTTAGAAAGATTGTTGCAGCAACCATGAAATACTCAAGTGAATGTCTCAGAGGTATATCTTTAACTTCTTTCACCTTCCCACTGGGTGTGTAGGTGAAGAGCTCTCCTTTGGGATTCTTGATGGTGTAGGAAGTCGTATGATTCGTGAAACGATTCAGTCTCACTGCTGGTGAAATTATTTTTGCTCTCATGTTGGGTTCCTGGACCTCACTGGACCTGCTCATAGCGAGGAAGGGAGCAGTGAATATATGTACAAACTATAGAACAGACTGAATAAGCAAAAAAAAATGTTGGATTCAGACTGTCACATACTTTGATGGTGGGAGCCAGATACTAAGTCTTGCACGAAATCTCTTGATGGTTCCACTTGGCCTAAACCAGCTGTGTCTTCTCTTCTGTCGGACTATGATGTTCTCATTGGTCAGATGTTTCCATTCTCGAGATAAGAAGACTGTAAGAATACTGGGAAACACAAATGAAAAGCCAGTTTGAGCAATCAGTTGGCTATCCCACGTCATCAAATACTGACGCTTTGTCATGCCCCTCAGCATCTGACACACATGGCCCCTTGCGTCTTCAGTACACTGCAAATTGTTCCCAGGAAGTTACAATATGTAACTGTAATATTTCACCTTTAATTGCATTATTATCACCTCACATGCTTTTACTGTGATATTTCACCAAATTCAGAATTTTATTGTGAAATTCATGCAGGTATATAGTAATTTTACAGAAACATACTGTTAAATCACATCAGTATCTGGAGTTTAACTGTGAGGTTACAGTGAAATACAATAATTCTAAGGGGGAATATTGTTAAATAACAGTAATCAAATGTACATAAACAGCAAAGTTAATTCACAGGAATGTTCTGTTATATCACAGTATTGTAATGGGCTTTAACTGTGAGGTTATAGTAATTTTACAGCAGCATACTGCTAAATCACAGTAATGTGCAGGCATAACTACTGTGAGATCACAGTATACAGCTGTCATTTTACAACAATTTACTGTAAAACTGACTAATTTACTGCGAAAGTACAGTCAAATATTTTACAGTGTATGAAACACACTGGGCTGTCAACTAAAGGCTCATTTATACTCGCTTTCCTTTGATTTACAACAACACAGCAACAGTGGAGAAGTTAAGTGTACCTTTCAATGGAGGGGATGCTGTAGATGGCAGTGGTCTGTGAGGCCATTAAATACATCACAGCATATAGACGAAGAATTATTTTCACTATAATTCTGATTTGTTCCATTCTGCCATTTTGAAATTGCCTTTGTCTATACTGCCCCCATGATTTCCAGGGGTATTGCTTTGTTTTGTCAGTATCTGTAAGCTTTCAGAAAAGGTGGCCATATACATATCTAACATTGAGCATAAATGAGCCATGACTTCAATATTAACCCAATCCACAGTGATATACGATGCAGAGAGCAACTGGCATACTATGAAGAGCAAGAAAGTCTGCATAGGAAGGTGGTCAGGGTGGAGGGGTAGGTCAAATAAACATGGACTTTAACCCAGGAGATTGCTGTTCCTGTCCCATGTTAAACCAAAAGTCAACGTCATTTTAACCTACACCATGATGTTTCCCTAAACCTAACCATAGTTTGGTGCCAAAACTTATTTCGAAAAGAAACTGTATGCATGTAATGGACAGGAAGTGACACATTATAAGCAGTGACCGACACATACAAAACTGATGCTATAGAGCATTATAGTTTGAAGCAAAGGGCCAGTGATGAAGCTGCTGTATCTAATGTGTTGGGAATGAGAATGTGTTGCAATACCATAAAAAGGGCTTCAAATCTTCATTGATATTTGACCTAAAAAGTTCGAGCCTGCCATAAAATTGTAAGTATGAACACTCACTTCTGAAGCTGTTTCCCAAAGCTGAAATGATCTGTATTGGATCGTTGAAAGACTTCAACTGAAGGTGCTGTGATGAAAAACATCACTCAGTCAGGTGTCACATTGATTTAAATCTAAATCTAATTGTATAGTTAATCTGGTTGATGCTCACCAGGTCCATCAAGATACTGAGACAGAGAGAAGTGCAGACGGATAACGATGGGCTCTGATGGGTTAATCCTCCAGGCCTTGGCCACTTCCTCCTGTAGACACCACACAACGTAATCACATTAAACACACTAACATGCCATGACAGCAAACATCAATATATTTTACTTGGATTCAGTGTATTGTAAAGTTAACTTACATCCAATATGTTGGGATTTATGTTCAGGTCAACATCCACATCATCGATTGACCCATACTCCCTAAAAGAAGAAAAGGAAGTGGACATTTGACATTGTAGAAAAGCGGCAGAGATCCTTTTGAGAGCATGAATAAGAAAAGATGTTCTGACCTGATCCTGACTGCAGAGTCTGAATACAAAGTCCTGACTGCCTCTATGTCAGCATCCAGCTGAGGGTGGTGAGTCAGGTCAGCAGCACAGCTCTCCTGCCAAGACAAACACTAACACACTTACCTTATGGCCCAAACAGCTCAGCACCACAGGGGGGCTGAGGGATTAAACCAGCCACATATTTTTTACAACAATGGCTGAGAAGAAAGCTATTACTCCTTAAGATATAAAATATGAATATTTTCATCGACCTCTATTTTCTATTAAGCATTTATAAGCAGCATTTAAACATGAATGAATGTTTTTTATAAGTGTTCATTAATGTATTTGTCAACTGTGTTTGCATTGCAACTGTTGATTGATTGAATGATTAAATAACATATTTTGTATGATTATGACTACTTATTATATAAATTAACGACACATTCATTAATTTTAAACTCTCATTTGCAAATGAATGCCATTAGATGCTGCTAATAGCCACCAAATAAATCAAATAAATTGACCTTGCATTAGGAATATAGGATTAAGAAAGAACCTTGAAACTCAGCTTGTCTTCATGAGTTTTGAACACAAACTGATTTAAACCTGATTGTGAATGATCTGTACATGTTTTTAAACAGCTAATATGAGCTAATCATATATGTAAAAAGACACCTTAAATAGGGGCCTGTTTTGGCAAGAATCTAGTGATACAATCGGATACGTCGCAATGCCATACGATACGATATGATGCGATATGATACAGCACGACACTACACGATATGATGTGATACGATACGATACAATGTGGTACGACACGTCACGAAACAATATGATGCAATGCGATACGATAACACACGATACGACACGAAACAATATGATATGATACGTTATATTACGATATGATACGAAACAACATGGCACGGAACGAGATGATACGATACCATTCAATGTCACGACATGACTTGACACGAAACAATAAGGTACAATACGATACGATACAATGCGATACAGCACAACACGAAACGATACGATGCGATACGACACGATACGATACGATATGGTACAATACAGGGGTTACATTCTGATACAGTATATTGTGACACATTGCGATACTGAGAGCAAGCCGATATTGCAATGTTTTAAACTCTTATTTTAGCAAAACTGTCATAGTAGGAACACACCACATATGCATTTTTATGCAATCAAAACAGTGGAATCTGCATCTGTATTTTATCACAGTCCCCGTAACACACAAGCGATATGTTGTCATGTCAGAGTGGATGAGCCAAATGTCTGAAGATAGATTACAACATGGCTATCTAGCAGTCAAGGGTTTAAACACAACACAAAATGAACCACTCCCACTAATCTTTGCATGTAAACTATTTCAATAGTGTTTTTGAGAATTGATACATTATCACAAAACATAATATTGCAATACTCATACTAATACTAATAATAATTTGTGATTTTTAATCAAAACTTTAACCATTTCTGCAGGTTGTTTCCTTCACTCAAGTGTGTGATGATATTTGGTATTGTGCTGAAATAACATCAAGCCACCACAAAGTAACACTCACATGGATTCCACACAGGATCTCCTCTGTGTCACTGTCCTCATCAGTTTGGCTGTCTGTCCACTGCTGGCACTCAGTCTCCTGTCGGGTTAATGGGAGAAGCTGTCAATCAAAGGATCCTCTTATTTACAACGCTAATTAGTTCCTTCTGTCCACCCAAACAAAGTTAACCAGCCATGCTGTGGAGACGGCCACTGATTTCAGAACACATGCAGGTCAAACCATTGATACATTATCAAAACTGTGGCAGATTAATTCTGACCGACAAATGCATCAATTAATCTGCTAATGATTTTAGCTCTTAAAAAAAGTTCATTATCTGTAAATGCAAACATTGTACTACCCAAAATATACCCAGACTGTGTGATATCAAGAATAAGAAATGGGAATTTGAGGCTCATAGACTCACCATGTGTTTAGTTGTTTGGCACTTCTCAGGAAACAATCAACTGTTCCCTCCACTGTGACCGACACATTTAAACACTCTGCTGGAAAACACATACGTGACTTTATTAGCTCAGCTACCACTACAGTATACATACATAAACAGTCTATATTTTAAACTACATTTTCATTACCAAGAGTATTCTTATTTGCCTCCCTTTATCTTAGCATCTTCAGGGACATTTATATAAATTCAATGTTTGATTGTAATGTGTTTATGATGTCAGGGGCACAAAGCCAAAAAGTGCTTACCTTGCCTTCCCAACAACAACTTGGAGTTTCCACATACTTCAACTGAGCAAATAAAGTACTGATAAATAAACAAACCAGCAACAAAAATCCCAGGTCCTCCTGGTTGATAACTGGGCTGGCTGTGTGTGTTTGGCCGTCCTCTCCCCCTCTGGGTTTGAACAGCAGGAAGTCACACATGTTCAGTCTCTGACTTCAGCGTCACCTGATTGGCTGCAGACACTGACGGCCCGATCAGCTGAACATGGTCCAGAGAGAGGAGAGGCTGTGGACAACACCTGCAGCTTCAAGTCTAGTCAAATCTATGCTTTTATGCACTATTACAGTATATTTGTCCTGTTTGTGTTATTAGAGTGTCATCCTCTCCACAGTGTATATTCCTTAGAGGAAAGAAAACAAACGTGTCATACCATCCTCCAGACTCTTGGAAAGAGTCATGAATCAGTATAAAGATGGTGATGAGAACAAAGATCCCTGGTGGCACATTTGAAGGATGGTGATATAGGTGATGTTTGGCATTTATTAGTCTTCCTGTCTGTCTCCTGTGCTGCAGTCTGACCTTAATCGGCTGTTACCCTTGTTAGCAGTCGCCTGCTGCTCTGCAGTCTGGCCAGATTAGACTCTTCGAGGACTGCATACATCTGTGCAAGTCTTCTCTCAACAAGTGCTTTTCTCACAGTAATCCACTTAGACATGAGTGGGTGTTCGTTATGTGTCTGTGTTTATTTATAGCAGGTGGGCACAATAGCATGAACCCCTGTAATTTATATAATATACTGCCAAGGCTGTGCATTAACATTTAGAATATGAAGCAACTGACTACAAAGTTTCTGCTGAGATGAGTCAACATGTCTTAGACACAGCAGCGACAGCAGAACATTATGAGCTTCACAGAGGTAGTATTTGTGGCAGGGATATTGATTTCTATTGGGAAGTTTTTGTGTTGTAGCCACCCCCGTCACATCTGATACGCCCACTGCTATATCATATCTTTCAGGCCTGCTTATCCCATAGGATAAACAAACAACAGGTTCACAGTGACTGGTACAGGGATCAGATTTCCACAGCAACCAGCCCTCCACAGTATCCATTGCATCAGCTGTTGACACCAAACAGTCAATATCAAGACTAATCAGGACGTAAAGTGAAATATATACAACCTGGTAAATACAGATCTAGAATTAGGATTATTTTCTCTTTCTTCTCTATCTGACAGTAACAGTAGAGATTCAGATTTCAACTGAAGACGATATAAATTTTCCTGGTGGTAACACCCCAGAAAGCTAGACCTCTTTACACTTACATATAGACAAACACAATTCAAATACACATGCACAACATCCAATTTAGTTTCAGATTAATGTTTGAAAATCATTCAGTAGAAATTATTATACTATATATGTAATTTAGTTATGATGTTTATATAATCTTTCATTGTTTGCATTTTAAAAACTGTACTTTTTTCCTGTTAGTACCACCTTGTATAATGTGCTTTGGCAATACTACGTTTCAATATGGTCATGCCAATAAAGCCTCTTTGAATTGAACTGAATTAATTAAATTAGTTTTGTCATGTGTAATTTGTTAAAAAAAAAAAAAAAAAAAAAAGCATTGAAGGTCCAGTGTGTGGGATTTAGGGGTACCTATTGTTAGACATGTATATAATATTCATAACTATGTTTTCATTAGTTTATAATCATAATCAAAATAAGAATCCTCATGTGTTTGATACCATAGAATGAGGCATGTATATCTACATACCATAGATTTATAATAGGCTAATAACTAAATAGTGGATGCCAAGATGGTGCCTATCCATTCCAATAGAGTTACTCGCCCAGGTAAGTATAGCTTCAGCTGGAGCAGCTAGCCCCCATTGCTTGTTGGTCCAGAGGCGGAAGCCCTAAAGAAAAATGCTAAGTTAGTATTTAGCTAGCTATGAAGTGTCAGGTGAAAAGAGGAGACAGCTGCAGACACATTCTGTTTGTAGCATACACGACACGCCCCTAAAAACCACACTCACCACAAGTCCAAGACATATTCAACAATGCAATGGCTATCTAAATGCAACAATGCTACGCGATAGAGAACAAATGTAGTACTTTATAATTCTTAAAACATGAAGACATGATTCACTTTATAAGTAACGAGGTGTATCCTTCCCATTATCCTTACCCACCTCCCTTTTAACGTAATACTTCATAGCTAATGTTAGCTAATTGCTAACTTAGCATTAGCATAAGTAACGAGACGTTTACTCTTATCTTGACTTAACCACCTCTCTTTTAACATAAAACTTCATAGCTAACATAATTGCTAACTTAACATTAGCATAATAAGACAAAGCCTTCCATTATCCTAACCCTCTTTCTTTACACAAAATACTTCAAAGCTAGCTAACTGCTAACTTGTTTTGTCAAGACTTCTGCTTCTGGGCCAAGGAGTGAAGGGGGCTGATTGCAGACTCATGTGTAGGTATGCTGGCCGAGTTATGTAGCTAGAGGGCAGGTCGAATAGCTACTCCAGCTGCAGTTATACCTACTCAGAGAAGAGAGATGGAAGGTTAGGATTAGGGCCAAGGTGACACCTCTTTACCTATAAGGTAAATTGCATCTTAACGTATAACTGGTAAATTGATAAAGCGGATTGACCGTTTAAATTCCTCACTACAAATAAAGCAATGAAACCTGGCAATTTGGGTGCCAGGTTGACTGTCGACACTAGTGTCCTTGGCTTCTCAGTCAGATCTGCCCCTCAGTCCTCAACAACGGCAGCCTCTCGTCCAAAAAACCAAGATGGCGACCGTCGAAATGCCGAACTCGAAGCACATTTAAGAGTCCACAAACCAATGGATAACACAGTAGCTATGTCTATTATTCTATACAGTCTATGGTTCTAATGTGTAAACAAAATGGACGTTACAAAGATGATGTGTTGCATTTTATTGTTCAGAGCATTTCAACAACACATTGATAACGAAGAGTAAAAGAAACGGATCAGGTGAGCCATGAAGTATGAACTCAATTTTCAGATTATTCCGACACCACATGCATGCAGCACAAGGTTGCAGAGGTAACTGGGACATCTACAGCTTGCCCCTCAAAGAACGACAGATTGATGGTTGGTGACATTTAAACGGGTACAGGATAAACCCACCTCTTTTTGTGGCTGTTAACAGTTTACCCACCTATTAACAAAAAATCCACTGGGACACATAGGAGAGTACACACTTCCTCCTCGGCAACCTACCCATCTACCTAGTAGTACACCCATCTCATCAGCCACGACTACAGCACTGTTGACACCATATTTTGCAAAATGAATCAAAACTTGAAAAGTTTGATTCATTTAAATGTATCAACTTGAAGGAACTGCTACTGTGAAAAGACTGGGTCTGCCCATCTCTACACATTTTAGTTGCTGTGCTGGTTGACAGACGACCCAGAAGACTTTCTGTGGAGTAAAACGACACTTCAACCAGTCGTCCACAAGAGAGAGCTGTTGCTGAGAGAGAGAGACAGAGGCAGCAAGAGACCCACAGATGGACAGTATGTCCTAATTCAAACTATGTGCTAGGTGGATACAGAATGTACTAAAACCAGACTCTAAATTTGGTAAGTCACAGTTGTCTGTGACTTACCAAATTTACAGTCTGAAAATTCACAAATATATACCTAATAATAATAAATAATATTGATACATTGGATTTATATAGCACTTTTCTGGATACTCAAAGACGCTTTGCAGAGAGGAAGAACAAAAAAAGTTGATGATCCTCATTTTTATTTTTCTTGAGTGTTGACAAAGCTGTTTTATCTAAAATCTTCATTTTTCTTTTTTGCACATCTGAGTAATGCCCCCTTCCTTCAGCATTTATGCATTTAGTATGCATGCTGTTTTGAGTGTGCAGAGTGTGTAGGTACTGCACAGAGAATATCAGAAAATGATTTTGTTAAGATTATGTTAAATACATGATATTGACCTGTGTGAGTATATCACAAGCTACTGCATTATTGTGCATGCTAAGAACATGTGTACATTTTAATGCCAAATCACCACAATTACTTTGCACTGATGCTACAAATGCATCAAAGCTGAACATGTGCAGTTGAAGCACAAGTAAAGTGAGAACTGTTGCATTTCTCTGCAGCCAGTAGCTCCTCTGGTCTCTGTCCATCTTTAGGTTGTATACACTTTCCGTACATGGACAGGAGGAGTGTGAAAGGCAGTTCGGAGTTAGATTTCCACCTCTTAAAGAATCATAGCATCACACGTTCCAAGATTGTTAAGGAGCCATAAACGACATGTAGGTCCGGAGGAAATATTGCACAGTTTTTGTTGAACGTCTCTGGAGGGCAGACGTTATTTTGTTTGGAAACTCTCCTCTCACAGGACTTGAGAAAAGTTTAAAAAAAATGAACATCTGAAAAAGAATTATACACATAGCTAACCGGGGAGAGAATAAAAAATATCTGGGTATGCCTTTCAGTATAAATATGATTGGATTACTGAGCAGGGCTTCGACAGCACATTTGATTGTATTAAATAACAATGAGGAGAGAGTACATGTATGCTGCTGGACATGGTACTGGGCAGATCTGATTTTATGTTGTGGTACAGTATGTTCCTTGAGCTACATGAGACGAGCATGGCTTTACTATATATACACATTTACCATAACATACTGCACAGTGATTGAGTGACAACCAGACATATGGTGGGGTTGCATTTACACTATACTGCACTATTTTTGGTAAAACTGCGTCGTGTGTTGCTATACCTGACTGAGAGTAATGCATGCATTTGTGCAGCTATGTTAGCAGGTTGATATTAACGCTGCATCTTTGCAAGCTTTTACTGTTGCTTTTGACACATCAGCTGCTACACCCTCCACTGCATGTCATTTTCAGGTTGGCCGCACCTTTCTCCTAGTTTGGAACGTGATTGCTATGTATCAAGCTGAATGCATGTGGGCTGTCATATCACAATACAGGAATGCAGATACAATCCCAAACCTGCTAGGCTCATAAAACAATCTAAAATTATGCAGCCCTGCCGCACCAACTGTACGACAACTGTATGTCTAATGTGAAATAAAAGTAAAGGGGATGATTTGTCAGCTTCAAAATTAGAGATCGTGGTGCAGCCATAAAAGGAGCGGGAAATGTAATTCAATTAAATTGAATTATAATGAAAGAAAAAGCATGTAAATTAAATGAAACAAAAAATATTATTGAAAAAAGAAGTCCTGATGAAGTTGTACGTCTGCAGCGATGTGGGATCTTGACAAATATACATTTCCTATTAGATGTTACATGATGTTGATAATAATGTATCCTGGAAAAGAAGCTGAAGGGAGCAAATTAAAAGTATGTGTGTATGTGCACACTTTAACATATTTAAGTTTGTGTTCAGAGTTCACGCAAAAAATTTATAAAAACAACAAGTTAGTACAAGAATTGTTAAGCATGGTTTGGGGTCAGGGGTCAGAAAACACAGACTGGTACTTACAAGTAGCTCAAGTGACACATTTTTATACATATAGCCTGTTTAACGACTTGACAGGACACAAACACAGACAACCATAAAAAATATAAAATTAAAACATGCATATGGCATCACTCTTTGCTACTTAAGGAAAAATAGGTTAAAGAGAATAAAAACCATAATAATAACAATAATAGTCATAAAAAAAGAAAAATGCACAACAACAAAACAGGATAATAATATTTATGTATTTTTAAAAAGGCAATAAAGCAACACAGCCTAAATTACAGTTGAAAGGTCATCATCCTGTTGCTCATAATTTAAGGTGCCTCCGGTCCAGATTAATGACCCAGGCTCATGTTCAACGCTCAGCGGGGAGCTTTGTGATTGGCTAGGCGAACAACTCTCGCACCTCCGCTGTATCCTCCCTCACTACTTCTTTTTGTCCAACTTCGGTGTTTCTGTTCTCAAATTTGACCCTGGGTTTTATATTAAGGTAAAGAGAACAACTTCCGTGTCAAAAGCATATCTTCAAATCGCTGTCCAAACAGTAAATCTTGCGTTGACTCTCGCGCCCTATATCGCGTGTCACCGGGCGGTGTTCACACAGGAATGTAGTTCCGGTTAGTGAGGGGAATAAAAACTGTCACACAGCGGAGGTAGTGGCGTCTTGGTCCCTGCAAAGTTCTCCCAGTAGGTGAGTAGCAGCATGTAGACTCAGCTGTATGACAGAGAGAGAGGTTAGTTAGTTTTAACTGAGTGATTAAAACTAAATATCATTTCCTGTCGTGTTTTTTAAAAGGTTAAAAAAAACATTTCAATTACTGATCAAACTTTTTTTTGACTACATTACGTATTACTATATTTTAAACTAGTATATTTAAACATGAACTTAATAATTATGCATATACTATATTTGTTTATCATATATTTTTCAAATAAACAAATGAATTGTAACCAAAACGTCACTTCAGTTCTAAATTAAGTGCACTGGTTTGCACATACAGTTCCCATGTAGCCCTCTAACTTTTATATATTTTATTCATTTATCTGCATCCTGTTCTGGTTCTACATCTCTGCTCTGTTTCCTGTGCAGATAAATACATTTATTTTAATAAAAATGCATGTTTCTAGAAGCCTTTATTTCTTAAACTTAGGTAATAGCAGGCTAATGTATGAAATGTTACTCTGTGATTTAATATATCACTATTTTTAAGAATTATCTGCCACATTACACAAAAATGTTGTAGACTGAATCACTCAGAAATACCTGCAAGGTGGCTTTGACCTTGTCATATATAATATGTATGTATGTATGTATGTATGTATATATATATATATATATATATATATATATATATATATATGTGTGTGTGTGTGTGTGTGTGTATATATATATATACATATATATATATATATAAATACAGTCCTTTTGTTATGTAATTGTGACAATTTATTTTATTTTTCTGATTTGTTTCTAGACTCCATAAATGCTCATAGCTGCCTGTGTTATTTTAGGTTAACGCTGGTGGCAGGAATAGTGTCCCAGCACACACCCACCACATTTCCATGCACTGACTCTGACCAACAGTTCACGTTTGTCATGCATGCATGTTGCATACCTCCATTATAGCTGATTGTAAGCTAAAACCTGATAGCTCTGCTGCATTGCACCTGTGGCAGCATAAATATTTTTTCCAGCTCCCCCCTAGAGTCCTGGAGCTATCCTTTGTGTGTTTTAATTACCTTTAGCCTCTTCCAAGTGACCAGCTCCTCTTCTTGAGCTGCACACGTACCCCTGCTAGAATGTGTGAGAGTGCAGGCAGGCACGCACACACTGTTGTTGTTTGGTCAGCTTGCACAGTCACTCTAGAGAGGTCACACCTTCCTATAAGTGTGTATTTTTCCATTTGCATTAGATTCTTACTATAGTTTCTGATTCACTTTCCACACTCTGTGAATATGTATGTGTGTGTTACAGGCTCTTAATTTCAGGAGCCATTGTGTGACCAAAGTATTTACCTGGACTGTCTTCTACATAACTTACAATAAATGTCAGAGGTCGAGTTGTCAAGTACTAATCGATCATTGCGCTTGTTCCCCTTTCTGTCTCCACAGGACATTTCCTGCAGACACAGATCCAATCATGTCGAAGGCAAAGGATATGGGCTCCTCCATCATCCACACCCAGCAGATGCATGCTGCGATGGCGGACACTTTCCTGGAGCACACATGTCTGCTGGACATCGACTCTGAACCCGCTGTGTCTCGCAACACTGGCATCATCTGCACAATCGGTCAGAGTCACTAACAAAACCAAAAAACATAAATGATCTCACTGTATCTTACAAATATCATATCTAAACTTGTATTTATCCGCCCGTCGTGATGCAGGACCTGCCTCCCGATCTGTGGAGATGGCCAAGGAAATGATCAAGTCTGGGATGAACATTGCAAGAATGAACTTCTCTCATGGCACACATGAGGTGAGTCAAAGATGAGAAATAGAAACTTCACTTACACTTTTTATCCTGTTAGACACACAATCCCAAATGGTGATGTCACAGCAGGTGATTTACCAGTGGCTCTCAAAGCCAAAAACACCTGCTGTGACATCGCTGATTCAAGTGTGTGCAGAGTCTGAACCCCGCAGAGCAGTACAGCAGTAGATTCTTAACCCTCTGCAAGTGATCCAGAGTGGATTTGCCCTTTGCAGCTGCAGCCATCGGTGTGACATTACTCTTGTGGCCTGGTAACTGTCTGTGGCTGTAATGTGATCTATAAGCTTGTACTTGCCCCTTCAGTGCCGGCTCTGTGTTGTAGCTCTGGACATAGCGAGCCAACTGCATCACAGCCAACTCTTTGGTCGACCTTATCACCTTTAAAAGTCATGCCTCTTTACCTTTCTCACTGTCACCTGAGTGGAGGAGCCTCCACATCTATCATGAGCTGCTGGATGAACACCTGCAGTTGATATTTGGACCTTCAAAGGTTAAAAACAGTGTTTCTTTTCAGTGCAGCTCAGCTCTGAGTTGCTTTTCAGCTGTCTGTGTTTTAGCTAGATCTCCAACAACAACAAAATAAGATTAATAATCAGAACTCCTGAGAGGAAGTAGGATTTTTTTTTGCGAGAAGGGAAAAATAGATCTGACCTCTGTCTCATTGGTGTGTCAGTTGTCAGTACAACTATAAATAGGTCTTCTCAGCGAGTGAGCCTCGCAGCAACAGTGTGAGTAGATGGCATGTAGTGAGACCACAGTTAGGATCATTATTGACTGAGAACAGGGGTAGTGTACAGGTCAGACTTTGAATTTATTTATATTTTCTAAGTAGTTGCATTTACTAGATCCATAGCTGCAGACAGGCAGTGTAGCAGTGGCACTTGTCCATCACATCAAGTAGGAAATCAAACAAAAAAATATGTTGTATAAAAAATGTTTTAACGGCTGTTGCTCAGCTATCTTAGAAACCCTTTACGTAATCCATGACAGCTGTTTATGTACAGAGAAAACTGTCATGGCCTATAAATGTGTTGCAGTTGTCATTCAAGATTTACTGCATATGTAAGCGGTGCCATGCTGTCCTTGTGACTACGTGACCACGTTTGTCCACCTGTTGTTGTACTAGCTTCAGATTAAGAATTTGACACATGCAGAGATAATCTTTTCTTCATCTAAATAAAACAAGGTGTTAGCACACTAATGAAAGGTCTTTTGCTTTATTATGCTCCTCTAGATTTATTAAAGTTATCAGCAGTTGTTTAACACTCATTTAGGAACCTTTTATGACTGCACTTTAAGTTTTACAGCAGAATACATGTTTAAGAAAGCAAAGCAGCGCCTGTATCTAATCAGGAAATTATACACAATGACATGCGAGCTAGGATAATTGAATGAATGTATACACGAAGACTTTCTGTACGCTGCCATGGGTACTTGTTGCTATGCTATCTGTATGTTGCTGTATTTTTGCCATGTGTATATTGGTCAGTGTATGTATCTGTATGCTACTGGCTGTGAAAACAAATATCCCTCTGGGACAAACAGTAAATCTAAATTGGATTCATACGATATAAGCAAGAAAATGTCAGATATTTTTACAGAAGTCTCATTGAAAGTCTTTTAACTGTTAATATGTGTACATGGTATGGACACCTGGGAGCTAAGAACAAAAATAGACTGTCCAGAATTACAAACATGTCTAATAAAACTATTGGGAAACAGCAGAAACTACTGGGACGTGTATATAAAACAGGTGAAACAAGAAACCGGACAAATTTTGTCTGAGCCTGTTCATCCTCTTCTTAAATAATTTATAAAATTGAAACTCTAGAGCTGCTGCATCGACCGAGAACATTTACAAAAAGTCTCTCATACTAACACTAGAACCATGTCCTTCTTTGGTGCCTATACTGCACATGTTATGTTATTCATTGTATGTATAATCTACTACGATGTGTTTCAACCAACGTGAAGCCAATGGCCAATTTCCATAATTGTGGACATTAAAGATTATTATTATCTTTATTACAGTACCATGCTGAGACCATCAAGAATATCCGTGAGGCAGCTGAGAGCTTCAGCCCAGGCACTGCTGAATACAGACCCGTGGCCATCGCTCTTGACACCAAGGGACCAGAAATCAGGACCGGACTTATCAAGGGCGTGAGTTCTTGCCAAATTACGAGGCCTCCAATGAGGCCATTTTTGGGGTATTGCACAAATAATTGCATGAAGTGACTTTCATCCTGAAAATGAACAAGCTCTTTCTCCTTGGTCTTGTTTAGAGTGGCACCGCTGAGGTTGAGCTCAAGAGGGGTGAAACCATCAAGCTCACACTTGACAACCAGTACCAGGACAAATGTGATGAGAAAGTCTTGTGGCTCGACTACAAGAACATCACCAAGGTTGTGCAGACCGGCAGCCACGTCTACGTTGATGATGGTCTGATTTCCCTGAAGGTTAAGGAAATTGGTAAGCACACAAACATCTGTTGCCTTCATCTTGCCTATGTTTCATTTAGATTCTGCTTTTAGCTTTCTGCTTGATTGTGAAAATGAAGTTTTGATTCATCCTGTGCATCCTAAGGCAACGACTACCTGATGTGTGAGATTGAGAATGGCGGTATGCTGGGCAGCAAGAAGGGAGTCAACCTGCCTGGAGCTGCCGTTGACCTGCCTGCTCTGTCTGAGAAGGACATTGAGGACTTGAAGTTCGGCGTGGAGCAGGGTGTTGACATGGTCTTCGCCTCCTTCATCCGTAAAGCTGCTGACGTTCACGCTGTCAGGAAAGCACTGGGCGAGAAGGGCAAAGACATCAAGATCATCAGCAAGCTGGAGAACCACGAGGGAGTGCGCAGGTGGGTGGATCACCAGCATCACACATGAATCTGCACTGATCTGAATCTCTGGAGAATTGAAAAACTATTTTCCTTTTTGTCTGACAGATTTGATGAGATCCTGGAGGCTAGCGATGGCATCATGGTTGCCCGTGGAGACCTGGGCATTGAAATCCCAACAGAAAAGGTCTTCCTCGCCCAGAAGATGATGACTGGCAGGTGCATGAGGATGGGCAAGCCCATCACCTGTGCCACACAGGTGTGTGACATCAACAGGAGGACTGCTTTGTGAAAAACATTTTAAAAAGAAAAATATATCAGAGAGTCTTATTTCTCCTCAGATGCTGGAGAGTATGACCAAGAAACCCCGCCCTACCCGTGCTGAGGCCAGTGATGTTGCCAATGCCGTGCTGGACGGCAACGACTGCATCATGCTGAGCGGTGAGACCGCCAAGGGAGAGTATCCCCTGGAGGCCGTCCGCACACAGCACAAGGTAGGAAACACCCCAACTGGTCCTGTTCCTTAAAGGTAGGATCTGGAGGATTTTCAAACAAAACAAAATATAGACATATACAAATGAAATCCTGCTTAATCATCACCTATGGGCTTCTACTCATGTGTGGTGGTGACTCTGTTTGCAGAGTTCCTGCCCTTTAACTGTATTTTGATGTTTTTGTGAGCTCGGACCGCTTCTGGGTGTAGATTTCCCCAGCCAATGAGAGAACGCAGGTGCCTATCCGAGCGTGTCCGCGCGGGCACCAGCACGAGCCTTGCCTGAACCTCTTCTGTGAAGCCTTCTTCCATACCTCCGGGCTCCGTACACCCAGGAGAGTTGAGCCTGATAGGAGGGGCCGAATGTGAATGTGTGTTTACAAACAGCAACTGGAAAATCCTCCAGACCCTACCTTTAACGTTAAAAAACCATTTCAGTGTTTTTGCATGTTTCAGACAGTTTTTTAAATTTGATGTGAAAATTGTGGTTGTGGCGTTTAACCTAACTGCAGCAACCATGTGTCTCACCTGTCCATGTGTGTGAGGCTGTGAGAAAGCCTGGATTATCAGTCATTAAGTAATACTTCACCCACATAAAGATCACTTGTAAATCAATTAGTCATGCTGTGTTACCTTGAATTCATAAAGAGGACTTTGTTTTTCTCAAATGCCTCCACAGAAACAGCAACATATCGATTCATTAAGTGATTAGGGTCCACGTTTAACATCAGCAAAAGTAAATCAAGACATCTGTTGAAAAACTCTCACAAAATTATCATATTATATTCCAAGTCTCATTTATCCAGTTGTATGCTCAGTACTTCCCAAACACATGCATTTTTGTTTTAAAAAAATGTAGTATTGGCATCTGGCTTTGAAGAGAGAATGAATAAGTTTCACTTTCAGCTCTGTTTAAAATATCAAGGCTGTAGTGGCTGATGTGTGTGGGAAGTACTGGTCATACGTCTGGATAAATGAGACTTGGATTATGCTGCAAGATTGTGTGAGAGTTTGTAAACAGATGTTTTGATAGCATTGTTAGTCAATCAAATATCAAAGGTTCATTGTTTTCTGTGGAGGCATGTGAGAAAAAAAAGTTTTATTCACAAATTCATGGTAACGCGGAATGACTGACTGATATACAAATGGTTATGTTGTGGGTGAAGTATTCCTTTAATGGCATCTAACACTAAAGCACATGGTGCATTCATGTGCTTTTGGAAAACTGACATTTGAGTTTTGAGGCTGCTTAACAGCAGACTCATATAATAAAGCAACACATTGGAGCTAGTAACTCAATGGCTTTGCACTCTTTGGCTTTAAATACATAGGCATATTGTTTTGTGCAGACCAAATGCTGCTTGTTGCACAAAACAGAGAAAATATCTGATATCGTCATATCAGTCTGTATTGACCATGAAAAATACAAAGTGATTGTGTTTTAGCATTTTCATCTGACAACACCTGATGTAACTGACTTTAAAATTTACTACTCGTGCCAGTAAATATAAAGATATTGAAGATAATGTTTGCTATTTGGTGTAAACTGTATTTTTGTACCAAAAATAGCTTGGGTTTTACTAACAGCTTGTTTAGAATTTGTTCAACTTGCTTTGTGTATCCCTGTTGCACCTCCACTCCCTCCGCCCATCTGCTGTCTTCTCGCATTGTGCTCTAACAGTGTGTTCATGTTACTCAATTAGCATGTGTCTGAGGATCTGCAGTGCACAGCAACAGTCCCTGGACATGATGGCCGCTGCTGCTGTTTAGCTTCATATCTCAGTGTGCTTTCAGGTATGAAGACCTCAGCACTGAGGGTTAACTGCCTTTTTGTTTCGTCCTTTAAAATACAAACTAACTCCTGCAGTTGAAACTGGCTGTGCGACTGCAACCTGACTGGAATCTGTTTTGTAATTTTCACGTGTTCAGATTGCCCGTGAAGCCGAGGCTGCCATGTTCCACAGGCAGATGTTCGAGGAGCTGCGTCGCACCACTCATCTGACCCGTGACCCCACAGAGACCGTCGCTATCGGCGCCGTTGAAGCTTCCTTCAAGTGCTGCGCCAGCGCCATCATCGTGCTCACCAAGACTGGCAGGTGAGACTCCAAAATGAAGAAATCCACTAAATCTCCTCTGCGGAGCTCTGACTCATAACATCCTACACAGCGCCCACTGTGACCAAAGAAGCTGGTGCATTACAACATCTCTGTATCCCTCCGCCTCCGCTCCCTCCCCAGCACAAGCCCTTGGCTCATATGAAGTGTGCCAACTTTCACGGCACTCAAAATCTGTGCTCCAATCGTGACCTTTTGAGATCTGAACCCTGACATTTTATAAGTTAATTTTAACTCCCTGTTCATTCCTCTCTACTTGGGAGCTCATCCTCACAACACATGATACAGAAGATGATCTACTATCAGCTGAGTGGATTTCCTCATGATAATAGCTTAATAAGCACAGCTATAATTAATATTTCCATCTGAACAATGGATCACATGACTAACTGGAAGTCAAAGGAGACACACAATCTGTTTTGGGTCACTCTCAACGTTCTCATAGCTTGTCTTCTGCTGCAGTAAAGCTCTAAAAACTTGTTGTACACCACCTGCCACCATATAATAGACTCAGTTAGAGATCAGCTGGTGAACATAGTGGAGCATTTGGCAGCTAAAGAGACACAGGACACAAATACTGGTCTCCTGAGGGAAAGTCCTGTGTTCATTTGACCCATCCACCACCCAAACCTGAATCCTTACATGGACTTTCACTCTTTATACCACCTCCTTCTTCATTCCTGTCAGTGCGTTCGTCACGTGGTCTCAGCCTCTCTGATTATGTGGGTTACATATGAAATTTGGTGCATTATTTTTTGTAGATATACGTACAAACAGTGCATGAGAACAGCCCGCCCCAAGAGGCCCAATAATCCATTATTGTAGTCTGAAGTTTTGGCTCAACTCTACATCTTTGTAATAATCTGTATCTGCTCCCTGCAGGTCTGCTCACATGCTGTCAAAGTACAGGCCCCGTGCCCCTATCATTGCTGTGACCCGCTGTGGCCAGACCGCCCGCCAGGCTCACCTGTACCGCGGTATCTACCCTGTGCTCTACACCAAGCCCGCCAACGACGTCTGGGCTGAGGATGTTGACCTGCGTGTGAACTTTGCCCTGGAAGTTGGTGAGTGGTGATATTTTTTAGTAATTTTTTTTAAAAGTGGAGAATTGGCATTATATCTAATGAATTTAATGCTTATTTTTCTTCTAACGTCTCTCTTTTCTCTTTTCGTAGGCAAGAACCGCAAATTCTTCAAGTCCGGAGACGTTGTCATCGTCGTGACCGGATGGCGCCCAGGAACCGGTTACACCAACACTATGAGAGTTGTGCTGGTGCCTTGAACTTAATCAAAGGACATTAGTAACGACTCCCCCCTCCCCTCTCCTGTGACCCGCCCCTGTCCCCCCGCCCCATGTCGGACTTTTCTTTTCTGTTGCTCTTCATCACCAACAGAAAGTCAAAAACAGGCCGCTCCTTCAAAGGACTTTTGAAGGTGTCGTTCACAGACCAGATCCATATTTGTAATTTATTGCCTAAAAACCTGCTCCCAGAGACTGAACTCAAACCCTTTCAGTGGAAACTCTTCTGTCATGTGTGTGCCAACTCTGTTTGCATGAGTGGAAATCAGTGTTCATGCTCTGCATGCACTGTAAACTAAAGTACACATTTGATCCTTTCCCTGGTTTTTGGTTCTTTAATTGTCTGGGGATAAAGACAAAGATGTACTGTGAGTGTTCTTTCCAGTGTTGGTACAAAGTGTCACTGTGATCGAGCATGACAAGGTTTCCATCCATTAAAGGAATTCTTGGGTCAACTGTGTTTGTTTTTCTCTCATAATCACTGTCACATTGAACTGTGAAAAGACATTTTCATTCAATATTTTCCATGTTAAGTAAGTATTTCATGCCTTATGCCATTAGATAGCATAAGTGGGGAGATGATAGGACACAAGGAACAGATACCTCAATGGAAAAATTACATCAGACTATATTGGTGGATGAAGTAATGACATCTTTTACATAAGTAAAAGTAGCAATACTCTGTTACAAGTAAAAGTCCTACATTCAAATTTATACTTAAGTAAAAGTACTACTTAATATCATCGACATAAACTTAAAAACAAAAAGTGATATGCAGAATGGCCCATTTCAGAATAATGTGTATTATTGAATGATTATTATTGAGGCCCTTTAATACTGCAGCTGGTAAAGTTGAGGTTATAATAAATATCTACTGCCAGGTAGCTTGTGAATTTTACTGAGGGATGAATTAGGTTTTATCTCAATCTATAATAATACCTTATATTTTATTTGTTGAATGTACATTGAACAAAAATTTAACAAAAAGTCAGTAGTAGAAAATGGAGATACTCAAATTAAACACTTTGATTTCTGCTCCCATTTTTCACAGGTTGAAGTTAAAAGTCTGCACTCAGTAGATATATTTCTGTCAGTTTTTTTGTTGCAAGTTTGTTAAAATGAAGCTCAGCTTAAGTTCAGCCAGGAGGACTTTTTTAATGCTATATCCATTCACAGTTCTCTCTCTATCCCACTCCCATCACTTCCCCCAATCAGCTGATTATGGGTGTTCCCTCTCCTGGTTAGCCAATCAAACTTTGCCACGATCTCCTTCAGCAATTCATGTTGTTTCAAACTTTAAATCTGTTCTCCTCTCTGCTCCTGTCAGCTGTCATTTTAAGCAGAATTGTTGCTACTGCCTCCACCCCATTAACCTCCAGTTACCTTATCCAGAGCCCAGGATGAGCTCATCAAAAGCCCACTCCTCTTCACATCCAGATCATCAGCTCCCTCTTCATCTCATCTCATCACCACCACCAGCGTCTAGGCTCCATAAGGGAGGAAATCCCTAATCTACTACGTCTTTTATCTTGAAAAGGACACTTACTAAGATGACTTGCACTACAGAAAGGCACAAAAGAATCAGTATCTGGAGTGAGCACCATTTGCCTCATGCAGTGTGACACATCTCCTCCACATAGAGTTGATCAGGGGGTTGACTGTTGCCTGCAGACTGTTTGCCTACTTCTCTTCAGTAGCTCTGTGAAGCAGGCAGGAATTGGAACATGAGTGAGCAAATCATTTGTTGCATCAGCTGTTTGAATGGCTGGTCTCATACGATCTTGTCAGTGAAGATGCCAGCTGGATGTGGAGGCCCTGAGCTAGTGTGGTTACATGCGATCTGTGGTTATGTGGTATGCTAATGACACGCTGCCTCAAAACCTACGACTCTGTGGCGTTGTGTTGTGAGATCACACTGCACATTTTAGAATGGCCTTTTATTGTGACCATCCCAAGGCACACCTGTGTAGTAATGATGCTGCTCAATCCGCATTTTGATATGTCACAAACTACTGGCCATATTTTCATGAAACTTGGTGGAATGTAGCACGGGCCAACGAAGGACGCATTAAGTTTTGGAGCGGATCTGAATCACGTGGCAAATACCCAAGTTATTTTTACTCTTTCATTAACATTGCAAGAGAGTATGCGGCCTTTGCAGAGTGAATATCATAAATCTTAAATCCAGGAGATGGTATTAAAGTTCATTAATGTCAAAACAGCCAATTGTAGAGATACGATGACTCATACCACAATCCACATTCACAGGTGCCAGTAAACCTCCGGGATCGCCTACACATGTACAGTAGCTGCTCAAACTTTATACAGAAAGCAGTCATCGTTAGCGGTACAATTATAGCAACACTTTTTTCTCAAGCTAAGATGTGGCTATGGAAACTTAAATACACACATATCATACAACTAATTATACTCTTTCTAACATCCAGATATGAATGCTCTGCCATAGACTCTGCCAGAGATATTAACTTCAGTTTGACTCAAGTAAAGATTTCTTTGCTGGGGTATCCACTGGATCAGTTGGCAGAGCAGGTGCCACATGTACACATGTAATGTCCTTTGGGTTGGGTCCATGGGTTTCAGCCCATGGCCCTTTGCTCCATGTCGTCCCCTCTTTCTCCCTTTTTCACGTCTCTGACTGTCCTGTCATTAAAGACCCCCCTCAAAAATCTTTAAAGATTTCTGGTTTTCATGTTTTAACAAATGTATGTTGAGTATTTGAAATGTTTCCAATTCAAAGATCAGTGTTCTTGATCTCCAGACCAGTCTCAATACCACTTTTTTATGGTCTCAGTCTTGACTGCATTTTTACTTGGTCTTGTCTCAGTTTCAGACAAGAAGGACTCTTGACTTTATTTCAAGATTGGTCAAAGCCACAATTGAGAGGATATCACTAAATTGCTCGTTGAATAAAGATGAAGTTGATTTCAGTTCCTTCATGTTTGTATTTGTTTACTTGTAGAAAACAAAGGAAAATTCCCATTGCATAAAACTGACCTTGATTATTTTATCAATGTGGATCCTTCAGATCAATTTAAGTATCTATGGCTTGCATGTTTCATCTTTTATCAAACGAGTGTCATGCAATGTAGGACTCACACTGGGCTGGTCTCAACCCTTCCAAGTCTTGGTCTTGTTTCGGTCTGAACACACCTTGGTCATGACTTGGTCTCAGCTTACGTGGTCTTGACTAAAACACTGAAAGAGGAACATACACAGCTAGGATGATGAGGCTTTAGCTAGGCACAGTCATATTTTGACATATTTCTAATAGTTTTAAAATATATCCAGACACATGGTGGTTGGGCTTACAGATGTGCATAACATAGAAGACATGACTACTGGCCTTGGTGAAGATCTGCGCTCCCTGAGTTCCCTCTGCATTGTAGAAGTAGAAGTCTATAGTAGCAGAAAATGGAGAAACTTGAGTATGAGTACATCCAAATTGCACAGTGATGGAGTGAATATACTCTCCAGTCCTGTCACACTATTACATTATAATGAATCTTCATTAAAATAGCTCATCTAGTGACGTTGAATTGAGTTGAATATCTAGCAGATTACAATCCTAGCTATTTTGAATGTTGGCGCTGAGCAACATCACACAGTTCTCAGTTCATAATCCGGCTTAAAGTCTGAAACTTCACCAGCATTTTATCAGCTTCACCTCACATGCCACGCTCTGCTCTTGAAAAGAAATCAACAGCTCGGACGAGCATCGTTCACCATATGTTGTTTTATTGCACTGAATTCAGTAGCTAAAATAAAATATGCCTAACATACATAGGTGGTGGAATCCTCAGATTTGTTGGTTAAAAGGCAGCAAAATGAGAAATAAATATATAAATAGATGAGTGACTGACAGCTCCTCTCCTACACACACCTTTAAGTTGACTGCACTCAAAGTAACCTTACACTCAACCCGAGCGGATGCCTCTGGCAGGTGGTGTGGTGGCGCGGGGTTGGAGGAGAATAGTAATGAGGGATTGATCGAGCCCATTGGCAGTGACTGGCTAGTGACTGATAGTATCTCTCTTTCCTCGGGTGGGTCAGAGTCACAGCAAACCTCGTGTTCAGTAACCAGGCAGCTAAAGCCACTGGACAGGATCCTCCGATGGTTCGACCTGCTGACCTGCTCACAGTTCCTTGCCGGCCGCAGGTCCGCAGAGAGAGAAGTATCATCTAAACACATTAACTTATTAACAAGTAGAAGGATTTCAGAGTCTGGTTGTAAAAAAGCAGTCAGTGACACACGTCTTATTGATTCAGCATAGCATCACAAAGCAGCAATTGTTCAACAACAGATGTCAAATCTTACAATCAAATAATGTGAAATGAAAGAGGTAAAGTATGCAGCAATATGACCCATCGGGGTTTCTTGTTAACCACGTGTCCAAGTAACTGCTTGTAGCCCTTTGACTGGTGCAAGAAACATTCAGATCAGTCTTAGTGCATTGCTGGTTTCAGGATGTTTGATTATCCACGATTGCTTTTTTCCTACGTAATTCCCCTGTTTTTAAAGGAGCAGTGTGTAGGATTTAGTGGCATCTAGTGGTGAGGATCGCACATTACAACCAGCTGAAACTTGCCGGTGATTTCATACATTTTTATGACATTTTATCTCGTTTTCATGAGTTTATTTAAGTAGTTTAAAGCAGTGGTTCCCAACCGGTCCAGCCATGGGGCTCAGACTTCTCCTTAGCCATTAGTTCAAGGTCCACACAGTTCAATACATTCAGCGACATTCTTGCATTTGTTCATGTTGTCGAGCTAGTTTGCTGTCTCTGTCGAGTAGCTGTCCGTTAGTCACTCACTCTACAACAGAAAACGACACTTCAAAATAAAAGCTATGCGCCAAAAATCACTGTAGCTCAAAATAAAGTGTGTGGTCCATTCAGACTGGATCCATGACCCACTTTTGGACCACGACCCACCAGTTGGGAACCACTGGTTTAAAGTAGCAGCAATGGATTGAAGTTGTTTTGCAGCTATACCAATGCTTGCCATGCTAGTAGAAGCAGTAATGTTGGGCATGAAATATGTGGCTACGCTGGCAGTCTGTTGAACAGCCTTTTGGTTGTCTTGATGCTTTGTCCCTTTTGCACGGCTGACCAGAGCTGCTGCCGCCATGTTACCGATGTCAAATGTTTGGGTGCAAAGCCTACGTTCAGCGCGGTGAGGGAGGGCATCTCTATATTTGTCGTAAGCCATTGTTAAACATGCACTTCAGAGGCATTTGCAGATAAGCAAACTGCTAGCGCTTGCTAACTTTACTTGCTCATTAGACATTCCTGCTGCCAATTAGCTGCACACGGCAATATGTAGCAATTGATACAAGTGACATTTCAACAGTCATGCAGCGCAGGTCTAGATTTTAAATTAGTAATATAAGGATTGCATTAAGCATGATGCTAGACATGTTTTGGGATTTCAAGTATATATTTCAACAACAGCCAACCCGTTTCTATGCCTGGAAAACAGCTTTTCTAATTTCATAACTTTTCCAGGAATTTCATGACTGTGGGAACCCAGTTTAAATCGGTAAAAACACTGAATTAAGCAGTTTCATGTTACAAATCAGTGTTTCTCCGATGTTGTTTGGCTCGTCACATGCAGGCCGCTTACCCAGCAGCTGCTAATGTGAGCTTACCTTTTTTCTCTGACAACTTAAGATCCGAACATTAAGGAGGTTTTTACTGGAAGCCGAATTATCTGCAGAGGTCTCTTCTTGTCCAAAACAAATGGACCAAGTAATTTAAACCCGTAAAAACACTGAATAAAGCAGTTACACATTCAAACAGTGTTTTTCTGGTGCTCTGGTCGCAGAGGGGCTGCTAACTATGGTGGCCCATGTGAAAACCCTATGTAGATATAAACGGCTCATTCTAACAAAAACACAATCATTCGTATTTTCAGGTGATTATACACCAAAGAAAACATACTTACCATATTAAATTTCTGCCAATATATCCCCCTAAATCCCACACACTGGACCTTTAATCTGTTCTAACTAAAAACAGAATCTCACTCACTCACTCAAGTGCTTCGATTCACAGTACCTTTGTATACCCATAAAAAAAACACAGATTATTGCATACTGTGCTGATGGCACACAAACAAATGTTCTGCACCGTAGTTATTGTCAAACGAGTTGGCATCAGTGGCGCGCCTCGCCACGCACCGCAGCAGTTGTGAAAATGTGTCTCTGAAACTGGTTCCACTCTCCAGTGCTCTACAGAAAACCATCATCGCCCTCGAGTTCAACACATTCAGAAATTAATCCCACTCAGACAGACAAACATCACATTACATTCATTACTTCAGGTTTTTTTTCTTGAGCGTGATCTGATTTGTGTGACCCATTTGGGTGTGCAATATTGCTGAAACGCTATCTTGGAAGACATGCCGTCATCAAACCATTAGGTGATCTCTGAAACGAGCAAAGTGCACAGTCTGTCTCTCCTCGAATCTCTTAAGGGGGTAAACCTTGCATTCACACGACACACTCGGTGATGGGAAAGGACATAAAAAAGGACAATAATTTTTGGTTTCAATCATAACTGGATACAGTTGTGGACAAATTTCCAACTAAACGGATGCAGCTAAAAGTTTACACAAAATTGCCTGGACAAAACAAAATACTTATAACAAATCACAGAGTGTGGTTATAATACAATACATAGAACAATTCATATTTTCATGAGGTGCTATATATACCCATCAATAGGTTTTGGATTTTATTACTATATTCAAAGATGCAATATCCTGTAGAAAAAAGTATCCATCATTGTCCATTATTATCCCCGATCCATTCAATCTGATTAAAAAGTGAAACCACCGATCTGATTGGAGTAACACACCCTCCTGCTGTAAAATCTGACAAAGTAGTGGTTAAAACAATGCCAAAGAAGGAGGCAACCTCCTGTTTGTTCAGGCATTAAAGGAGGGTGTGTCTGAACCTCACAAGTTGGATGGAAGTTTGGACTGTTTGTGTTCGGTCTCTATCATCTTAGCGGGGGATCTAACGAGGGGAGATTGAACGCCAACGGACTGGTTCTGAGGTTCAGGACCTGAATGTGTCCGACTGACGGGAGCAACTTGACCCGGGATTGGGCTGTAGGGTTTACTGACAGCCATGGGGGAGGAGAAGGGGCTGGATACCCCCGCTGCCCCCTCTGAGGGGCCGCTCATGGCCAAAGGCCTTTCCTGGTGTATAGAGCTGTGAGAGCCTGAGATAGTCTTTATTTCCTGGGTAAAGAGATCCACCGAAGACTCGGCCCTCTCTTTGAGGGTACAGGCCACCCTGGCAGGGCATGAGGTCTGAGGGGTTAGAGGGCTGCGAGAGCCAAGGGTGCTGGGGAGCTCACTGTGGCAAACTGTCCTTCCCCTCACAGGGCTCTGTATGCTGGGACTGTGGACTGGAGGCGTGTAGCAGGGCGAGGCCTCGGCGGAGCCATACTGAGCCAGGGAGGCGAGGGCCGAGTGCTCGGGGAGAACCTGGGGGAGGAAAACAGACTGGAGACCTGCGAGGCTTTGCTGCGCCAGAGAGGCTGTGGCCCCGCCGAGGCCTCCGACTGCAGACCCTGGCTGAATAAATCCACTGGAGGACTGAGTGCTGGTGAGGAAGGGAAAATGTGGGAGGTTCAGACCACTGGATGTCCTGCCTGCTCTGTCATGACCGAACCCCATCTGCTGCGTAGTGGCGTGAGAGGACTGCTGCAGCTGGCTTAGTATGGGGCCGACTGAGCTGGAGATCAGAGGGCTTATGGCGGAGGCAGAGGGGGCTGGGAATCTCCCGGCTAGCCTCCCTGGCACCCCCTGCTGGAGTAAACCTATTGGGTGTGGTGGGGTGGTCATAGCACCATGGAAGGGCTGAGGGTGGAGCTGAGCAGAGCAGGTGTAGGAGACTGTGGCCTGGCTGATGGGGAAGACTGAGGCCATGGCGGAGTGTGGAGGGTGGTGCGGGAGCTGGTGTGAGGGCAAAGGGGTCAGAGGCTGCAGGCTGCTGGTGAAGACGGGCTGGGTCGTCAGGGTGGGCGACACAGATCCACCGGTGAAATGCTGTGCCCTAAGGGACGCTGGTGTGGAAGTCTCAATCCCAGATCTGACTCTAATGGAGCTGGTAGGAGAAGCGGGTCCTGAGCCACAGCTGCTGGATGTGTTCGCTCCCACGTGGACTTTCTTTGGATGGCTGATTGGGTCCTTCAGAAGGCCAGGTGTCAGAGGATGGTGGAAGAGGATGGGAGGCAGCTGGGAGTGGTGGGCTAAGGCCAGAGCCAGAGGGGTGGTGGCAGCAGCTGCCTGGAGCGGAGCCTGAACCAGCGGGGCCCAGATGACTGGGGTGGGTGATGGGGGCGCGGGGGGAGGCTGTGGGCTGGTCTGGATCAGCTGCGTACACTGGGCCATGTCCCGATCATGCTGCACTATTCTTTGGATGATCTCAGTCTCTTGGAAGTTTAGTGTGCCAGAACTTTGGTGATGCTGGACTTTATTCTGAAGAACAGAGTTCCTCTTACCTGTTGAGAAAATGCAAATAAAGCCATTTTCTTTTTTTACTCATCTATAAAGCAGCAACCAGTTAACATGTTTTGTGAGGTGTTATGCTACAGCACAATGTGGCTGAAACTGAAGACAGAAAGGAATCTAAAACAGAGTAAAAGTTCTTTATTCTATGCACACAGCTCAGACAACTTCTCCTCTAGATCAAAGCAAAAAGGGTTTATTAATTCACCGTCCCTCGTAAAGAATGAACTTGATAAAAACACTTGAAAAAATGGTGCCGTTTCTCTGTGAATTCCCAAAGTCAACAACAAGCTGGAAAACTAAGCAGCTCCTTGGGATCAGACAATTTACGATTTCATAGTGGATTGGGGAAAAAAATCACAATAAGTTGATGGTGGTGAATTTCCATTTTCAGGAAAATTCTGATTATTGTGTCCAACAACACCTAAAAAATAGACTGCTGGGCAAATATCAATAAAAGAGACTCTGCAAAACCAGGCTGACATGAGATGAACAGACTGAAAACTCTAGAAGAAAATGGAGAAAATCTAATATCACAATGTATTTTAACCAAATACCTTAATATTGCAGTGATATTGTAGGGTTGACAATTGGTGCTTTCACAAAATATATATCTACAGATTTTTGATAAATAATCATCAGTGATGTGGATTTGATGACTAAGTGGATAAAGGCAAATAATAGAACAGCTAGAACAGACCGGTGAGTTCAGAAAATTACGCTCTACTATAATGCAGCCTTTAAAACCAGGAAAAGATACTCACAATATTACGATATCCAAATCTATATATTCTGTCTCATATCAGGATATCAACAAGATATTGATATATTGGTATATACTCCTACTGCGTAGGATCCATACTAAAAATGTACGTATGGACAAAAATGTTGTGCGCGAAAAGAATTTCATTCTTCCATCTCACCATCTGTGTCGCCAAGTTTCTCCCATCAGGTCTGTTCTAAAGATTGCAATTTTTGTGCGGGAAGTGGCGTACACTTCTTTCAGGCCTCGTTTTGTGCGTACGCAATGTTCATAAATGAGACCCCTGGTGACCAGTCACTGCATTTTATTTTTGTGTATTGAAAAGAAATAGTCAATTCAATTCAATCAATTCATCCTGGACTGCTATTAATAGATTGTTGGAGTGGCTTTCTTGGATCCTGTGTTTAAATGTGTGCCTCAAATCATGTGTTCTGTCACCAGATGCCTCCACAATCACTGTAGTTTCTCAATGTGCAATCAATAAAACGTAAAAAAATATAATGACCAGCATTAAATGTAACATAGGGAGAATAAATACAAACAAGATATCAACACATAAATAATAAATAATATTTCACTGTGAAAGATGAAACTGGCTCCTACATGCAGGTGTTATCTTTTGGTAAAATACTCACCGATGCGGTCCAGGCGGTCGAGAGCCACAGTCTCAAAGGCCCTCCTCATCATGGGATACTCCTCCAGCACCTCATTGAAGTTGTCCACCGACAGAGAGTACAGCCGACAGTAGTTATCTGCTCGCACACTCGCTGTCCTCCTGCCTCGGGTCAGCAGGCAGATCTCTGCAGAGAGGACAGGGGAGGAAATAAAGGTTAATTATTTGTGTCAGTTATATTAAAACACGTCCTGCTGAGTGCAAATCAGATTAACATCAAGGATAAAAACAGGTAATTAATATGAAGTGCCATAGGATGGGATACATTACAGCCACATTTATATCTTTTTAGATCCATTCACAAAAGGGGAGGCAAAAATAGTATTATCAGTGTGAGACGATAAAACACGAAAAGAGCGATGCCTCTGAACCCCACAGATGGAGCACTTACTGCAATTTCTGCAGCTTACAGTTTGTCCTGACCTCATCTGTCGTGCCAGATCAGAAAAATAAAATAATGCGCCATTAAAAAAAAAAAAAAGAAAAGTAGACATATTTTCAGGACAGACATATTGAGGATATAGACACAAACACACACAGAGACTCACACGCTCTCCCTCTCTCTTTTAAACACACATTTCCTGTCCTCATTTACCACATTCACATCTGTGTGTGTTCAGCTGAGTAGCTTTAAGCCAAAACATATCATGTTTAGTAATCACCACATCGTTCTTGCATCAGAAAAGTATGGTTAAACATTAGAGTATTGCTTTGGATGTCAGATCACACTGCCTTCATTTGCAAATGCAAGTAAATTATATATTTATATTTCCTCGCTGACATTTGACGATGACATTTCATATTTCTGCACAGCTGGATACTGACAATGAGACGACGCAACAAGGGTGACAACAAATTGAAAGTTCTGCATTTCAGCTTTTAAATATGGCGTTAACAAAAGAGGGAAAACCCCCACAGATGGAATCAAAGATCACAAAGCTTTTGCTCCTCTTAGTCCAGAGCCCTTTTAAGGAGATGATGTCGACAATTTTTCCCAGCTGTAATAGTCAGGGAAGTTAATCTGCTGAGTGCCAGAGCAAAATAAATCAAAACAAATCATGCCATCAGCACTCCTTCACATACATTCAAACTGACCCAGTGCCAGTGATATTAGCATGCGGGCCACACAGCAGCTCGTGTGCAGACACTACCTCCAAAATATGAGCCGTCAGACAGCTTGGTGTCATTGCTGTTCTTGGTGATGACACTGACGACGCCGTGCTGGATGAAGTACATCTTCTTGCCGATGGTTCCCTCTCTGATGATGTAGTCACCCGGCTGGAAGACCTCGAAGCGCAGCTTGGTCAGCATGGAGGTGACAAAGTTGGGATCAGCGTTGGCGAAGAGCGGCATGGAGGCCACCAGTTTGCGACAGTTAAAGTTGATGATCTCCTGCACAAGACACACACACACACACACACGCACACACACACAGAAAAAAAGTGTTTCAGATTTCAGCCTTCGCAGCATCAGTGTCACTACATGTGTACATTTCAATCATTATAAAAGCAGGGCGGTTAACGGCTTAGTGCTCCGTTAATGAGGTTCCCTGTCCTCATAAAGTCTCCCGCCATTACTAATCAGATTACACCACTATTAACATTATCGTGCAAAGTAAGGGAGGCATATTAGATTGCATAAATAATTAACTGTGAACCATTTAGGACAAGGATGCTCACGTCATTAAATCTGAGAACCGTATAAAATAAAATACATTAAAGCATTTCTGTAAACACTTTAACCCTCTTATTCAGTATGTGCCAGCAGTATATAAACAGTCAATAAATGGTTTTTAGAGCGTAGTTTTCAGCAGATATGATGACATTTTGAAATGACTATGAATAATAACAACAATGATTATCTGTTTATACACCAGCCTCCACTAATGGGCACCAACAGGAGTTAAAGTTGTTGACAAACACATTAGTAAACACTTATATCTGCTGACATCTGCATTATAGTGTCTCATAAACCATTTATTTATGTTTATATACTGCTAATAAATGCTATATAGGAGGAATTAAAGTAAAATGCTGCCAATATTGTGATAGATGTTGAACATTATGATGACTCAGCAGTATTATTATCAGGACAACAGCAGCAACAACAACAACAACATGACTTGTGACCTCTCGCAGTGGCTCATTCAGCTCCTCCAGGATGCTCTCCTCGTCAAACATCTTGCCCTGGTAACGGTGTTCGTAGTAGTCGTGGATCCTCTGGCGCATGTCGGCGGGGAGCTTGTGGAAGGACATGTACTGCTCCACCTGCTTATACTGTAACAACAACACGACAACAATTATAAACTCATTTCACAACAAACAAACACCACAGAAATACGTGTAACTAATGTAACTGCGAGAGAAAATGCAAAGTCATGTCAGAACGAATATATTAAAGTGATTGATGTGTTGGCTCAGAGGTGGACTATAATGTGTCTCATTATGTTAACAGTCAACTGTCAGGCCATCTGTGAAACCTGCCCACAGAGCAGTGCTGTGCCTCTGTCCCATCTGACAAATACAGTCGCGCTCTGCAGGCTGCAGCTAATAACATTAACTACTGTGTCCTTCAGCCGTGTACTCTAGCAGCAGAGCACCGTGAATGGTGCGTGCACCAACTCTACTGTATGTGCGTTACGTCCTGCTGTAAGGCTCTGTTTTGCTTTTATTAACTAGCTTTTTACACCTCACCAGTGTCTCTACTTTTTTCTGTGTTAATAATCCACAACACATCTTGTCTTTATGCTGCTCTCTTCCTTCTGATCTATTAATATTCTCCCTCTGTGGGGCATTTTCTCACTTATGTGCCTTAAGATTTATGACAGGAGGGTAAAGTCTTCACATAAACACTTTGTCAAAATGTCAAACAGCATCATCAGCATTTAAACTATATTCTGATCAGTCGTGGAATAAGATCAGATTCTTTATTTAAAGGAGCAGTGTGTAGGATTTAGTCACATCTAGCTGTGAAGAATGCAGATTGCAACCGGCTGAAATTCAGGTAGAGTTCCTTCAGTGTTCACTGTTTGGGAGTTTTTTACCAGGAGCCGAATTATCCGCAGAGGTCTCTTCCTCTCAAAAGCAAACAAACTAGGCGATTAAAACCGGTATAAATACTGAATAAAGAAGTTTTACGTCATAAATCTGTGTTTCTGCAACAGACGCTAACCCGGCATCAGCTGATGTTTGCTCACCATTATCTACAGAGTTCTCCTGCTCTCCAGAACAACCGGACCAGATGATTTAAACCACTAAAATCACTGAATGAAGCAGTTTCACCTTCAAAAAATTGGTGTTTTTCCAAAGCTTTCATCGTGGAGGCACTGTTAACTATGGTAACTGACGTCAAAATGTAAAAAAAGGGGATGGCTCTTTCTAGAGACAGTGTTTGGTTTGTCATTCTGGGCTACTGTTGAAATATGGCAGTGCAACATGGCGATCTCTGTGGACGAGGACCCGCTCACTATGTAGATATAAACGGCTCGTTCTACGGTCACAAAAACACAATGATTCTTATTTTTAGGCATTATACACTAAAGAAAACATACTTATAATTTTATGTTTATTTGTAACAATATATCCCCCTAAATACTACACACTGGACCTTTGACTAAAAGCAGCAACACGACAATGGACAAAAAATAAAAAATAGCACCAAATAAATTAATAAATAGATAAAAGTTACAAAGTTACTTAGACAAGTACTCACAATAGTAGAAGTGCATTAGTATCATCAGATAATTGTGCTTAAATTATTAAAACTAAAGTATTATTATTATTATTATTATTATTATTAGTATTATGCAGAAAAAGAGCTCTTATAAGTGTTATTTTATTATATATTATATTACTGAATTATCAATACTGACTGTTTATAATAACGCATCAGATTATATAGATTGATCTAATGTTTTGTATAGGACTGCACGATTAAATAAATATTAAAATATTGTTGAAAAAACAAGTAGGCCACATGCAATAACCAAATTTAAGGAGCTGTCATTATAAATTAATCACTGTGGTGTTACAGAGATGCCCTGGCATATAAATCATAGTCCAGACATAAGAGAACATGCTTGTTTTGTGTAGACCTGAGCAAAAATCACATTATTGTCATTTTCAAATGCTTTTTCTCTGTGAAAATGAAATGCAAAGCTTACCATTTCTACCTAAATCACAACTCATACGGCAATCGTGATACCTGTCAAAATAATCGCACTGGTATGTTTTTTGCATATGTTGTCGCCCTAGTTTTGCTGATAAAATTGTAACCTCAAAAGTAACTTAAAATCTTAAATAGATGTAGTTGAGTAGAAGTATAAAGTAGCATAAAATGAAATACTACTTGGGTACAGTATTTGTGTAAATGCTCTTCCATCACTGATTTCTAAAACTAAAGAAAGTAGCTTTGCTGAGAGAAGTCAGCCCTGCAAAGAACAAACGCCCACCTTTTCTTGGTACTGCCTCCTGGAGGAGTCCAGAGACTGAATGAGTGCAGTCGCATGCCCCACAAACATAGCAAAGCAGGTAGCGCCCACAATCATGCTGAGGATGGTGAGCCACACGTCAGCCATGCCGATGGGGGGGTACAGGCCGTACCCGATGCACAGCATGTGACTCATGGCCTTGAACAGGGCGTAGGAGTACTGCTGACCCCATGTGTCGTTCTATAAGAAACGAAGAGGAGGAAAGAGAAAGTTTATCACTGCTACATTAATGCTGCAGCACATCTTCGTGAACCGATTCACAGTTTCAGATCAAGACTGCAGCTGATGACGTCGTTATTTTCCAGGTTTGTTGGCACTGAAGCGCCCACCTGAGGGCCTCGGTCTGTCAGAAAACATCATCTTATAACACGTGGGCTGACTTTTCCCCTGACATTACTGTCCTGGTTTATTTTTGGGTGTAAGTCTATTTCAGTTACCACTTACTACTATCAATATACTCTGTATCAGTAATTAATAAAGCTTGGCTATGTAAGTACTTCAATATAATGAGGGTTGCAATTAATGATTATATTAATTATCCATTAATCTGCTGATTATTTTCTCAATTAATCAACCGAATTGTTAGGGGTATAAAATGTCAGTTAACTATCATATACGACAAATAAACTATTCAAATCCTCACATCTGAGAGGCTGAAACCAGGAATGTTTGGTATTTTTGCCTAAAAAAACCCAAACTAACATTATCATTTACATGATTATTTTGTGGTTTTATGGCTCCAAAAACTGGGATCAAATCTGAAGTATTTCACTATATTATTAAAAATCCATGTCTAGATAAGCATGTTAAAGTATGAAAAAGAAAAAAGACAAACACCCTTAAAGGGGACCTATTAAACTTTTTCTTACTTTCTGTCATATGTAAAATGTTACAGTCCTGGATCTTCATATTAAATGTGGTAAAAGAGTCAAATAATGTGTTGAACATATGAAAAAGTAATCCTAACATGACAGCTCCCCAAAAATGAAGCCAAAACATCATGATCGCCCCCTGGTGGCTGGCTGCAGTACAGGTCTTAAACTCCACCCCCTTTATGTTAGTGTATGGGATGCCAAACAAAAAACTCAAAGTACATGTCAAATAAATTTTCCTAAAGATGTTTTTTGTCGCTTTAGGTAGTTCTCATCCTGCTGATGTGTTTGCAAGTGCTGGTTTATCTAATAAGTCTGGTTGTAATTAGTTATTTGATGCTATAAAAAAGGAAGCTTGACGTCATGATTGAAAGCTGTGTGCCAGTTCATGCATTTGTGATCAATGGTGCTTCTCGTGATTAGTTAGACCCGATGCCGTGGAGATCGCTACGGCACAGACTCTGGCTCCAAATTACGTCACCAGCGATAAATGGTAGTGGCGATATCTGTGATATTTTGGCTTCGTTTTTGAACAGTGGGAGGAAGTGGAGACATGTTGTCCATCTTTATGTACAGTCATTGCTTCAGACCGTTCTGAATATTCTGTTTCCAGCATTTTTTTTCCGACAGATGTCTTTATGTGGTCATCTGTTCCAGGTACACTACTGCAAGTGTTTACGTTAGCAATTCTACAATGCTACATGTAGCCACTTGCTAACGTCAGAGAAACATGTAAACTTGGTTGCTAATGTTTTTATTTTCTCCTGGATTTTGGATTAGTTGTTCCTGCTGGAACATCTTGAAGATTTTGTTTTAGAAGCTTTTTTTTGGTGATTTCTTTCTTTTCTTTTTTTTTTTTTTTTTTTTTTTTTTAGAAATTGCTGCTATTATGTTATAGTCATTTCCCTGGCTGCAGTAATGGTGCAGAGAGTGCAGTAGCAGAAGACTCAGATACACTGACCAATCGGAGCAGACTGAGCTTTTTGAGGAGGGGGTTGAAAAAGGCCGGTGCTAAAATGGCAGATTTTTGACAGAGGGTGAATACGGGAGTTCCAGAGCAGACAGTATGAGGAAAATAAAGTGTTTTTTGAGAATTAAAGCATGAAAAGATGTTCTAGTAGAAACCTTCAATCCAAGAATGAACCTGAAAATGAACCCAAGAGGTGCCCTTTAAATATTACTGATAGTTTGATATTTAAAAATTCAGCTATTCAGCTTCTTCAGGACCGTGTGGGTGAGATTTTGATTCATTCAGCTCAGACCCACCTGCTTCAAACCAGTGAAAGAAGCACAGAAACAATGACAAAAGAAATACAAAAAATCTCTCATGTGAAAAAACTAAAAGGGTTCAGACTTCAGAAAAATTTGTTTTCATGCAGCACCCAGAGTACGACCACTTACCACCATCTTGTTTCTCGTGACCCAGCAGTCAGGAGGGAAGTCCTGCAGCATGGGAACCAGGAACTGCAGACAGCCATCCCAGTGACACAGCAGCAGCATCATCCCGATCAGGTTCATGATGCGCACCATGGCGCTGGCCAAGTCGTAGGTCATATGGAAAACCTGTGTGTCGCAGATTATCAGCATTAATAAAACTGAAACAACTGTACACACATCTCTCTGCGCATACATCTATGAGAGATCAATTCTCTCGCATGCAACCAGTGGATTTGAGAACATACAATAGGTGCTTTGTGGGCCAACAGACACAGGGGTCCTATACCAGACCACACTGTACTTAATCTTCTATAGACCGCCAGAGGCTGATTCAGTGTTGCGTAACCATCTGCAAGCAACATTAATGGCCTATGGGGAGAACAGCCTCAGTTGGAATTATAGAAATAAGATAATGCAGGAGAATATCTGTTATTAAGGCAGCTGTTTGTGTGCGAGTCTAACTCATGTTGTTTTTTACAGTAAGGAGTATCATGCATTTTGTCTGAATGAACAAAAATGGTTAAAAGATACGAGGGAAAGCTCACTATATTTTGATTATTTGAAATTTTTGATCGTCTATTTGTTTTGTGAAATGCCCATCAAATCATCTCAGAGCAAGATGGTGTCTTTCAATTACTTGTTTTGCACAATCAGCCATTCAAAACCCAAAGATATTCAATTTACCGTTTTCAAAGACGGAAAAAAATTACATTTATAATGATGTCAGCTAAGAATTTTGGGCATTTATTCATAAAAGTGGCTAAAATGATAATCAAAACTGCTCCTGATTTGTCGAGGAACTGTCATGTAATCGGCTAACTGTTGCATCTCTATTAGTGAGTGTGAAGTCTTTTATGGAGATCCAAAGAGCCCGTCCCTCCAGGATCTACCTCTTCCCACTGGTGGATGTAGCGAATGAGTCTGGAGAGGCGCAGCAGCCGCAGCAGACTGAGGATCTTGGTGAAACGGACGATCCTCAGGGCTCGTGCCGTCTTGTAAAAGTCCGAGTTGATGCGTGTCTCGACGATGAGAAAAATGTAGTCCACAGGTATGGAGGAGATGAAATCCACCACGAACCAGGTCTTCAGGTACTTGATCTTGATCTGCTGTGGGTCCAAGATGATTTCTGTGTTGTCCTCCTTGACGATGCCCGTGCGGAAATTGAGAACCAGGTCCATGAGGAAGAAGGTGTCCGAGACCACATTGAAGACGATCCAGGGAGGCGTGTTCTCGTCCTTGAAGAAGGTGATGCCGACGGGGATGATGATGAGGTTTCCCACCATCAGCAGCAGCATGGTCAGATCCCAGTAGAACCTGAAACACACAGCCAGAAACATAACTCATGTTGCAGGGAACAGCGGGGCCAAAGTCATTCAGGTCTTTAGATGAATCATCAGAAACTTTTCTCACACCTCTGACAGGATGAATGAGTTGGGTGTTTTTATATGAGGATGAATAAGTGATTTTTTTGTGTGTGTGGGTTGTTTTAATTTTTTTTTGGCTTTATGAGAGATTAGAGCAAAAATGCAAACATTTGCTTTTTCCAACTTCTAAAATATGAGGATTTACTTCTTTTCTTTGACATATGTGATGGTAAAATGAATATATTTGATTTTTTGGTCTAAAACATCGGCCTTGGGGACAATATAATGGCCATTTTTCACACTTTGTGTACATTTTATGGACAAAATAATCTCAGTAAGATTTCTTTATTCAAAAGAACTTTGCTAAACTTTGCTTAAAGATGCCACTAATCTGCTCCTCTCTTTAGAGGACTATTATTGTATATTACTGACTACTATTATAAGGAAGCAAGGGACAGGGACAACAAAGTATATTGTATTGTATCGTATCATATCGTATTGTATCGTACCGTATTGTATTGTATTGTATTGTATCGTAGAAAATATGAACTTCTATCAATTTTTAATGTGAGCATATACCAGACTTGTGTATTTATGTGTATGTCCAGAAATTTTAAAGTCTTCCTTAGACATTCATTCATACTCCAAAAGACACTCCAAGGATTTTTATCTTCCATATTGTCGAACTTCCCTTCATCTGATATTTATTTAAATACAGAGGACCATCTCTTTGGAACAACCTACTGCTATCACTACAATCAACATCTACATTATTGTTATTCAACAAACATCTGAAAAGCACTCAAAGATTTACAACCCTTCATTGATTCCTTTGTAACACATCTCAACTTTTATAGATAAACTATTGTAATTTGTGCAGTTCTATCAATTTTGTATAACTGCTTAGTGTTTAAAGTTAACTTCTGCAATCTTTGAATTGTTTTTCTTTCTAAAGTATGATATTTGTTATTTAATAGGGGAGGTATGCTTATGAGCCATTTTTGGCTTCTAACCTCTCCTGCACGATGCCCTTTTCTATGCACGTGTAGGCACAAATAAACTAAACTAAGCTAAAATAATCAATAATCTAAATAACAGACAAAGACTGGTATGAAATGTGTGAGACACAATGTACAGCCACAAACACACTAGTGTGGGGGGAATACTGGGGGGAATTTAACCCGCTTTTTCACAGCACCCAAAATAAAAAGCAAGCAGCTAATTACACAGCAACAAAATGTTTTGGGATATGAAATCCCAAATACCTGCCTTCTGACTGATCTCGGGAACATTAAAGGTGTGGTGATGAGAAAAGATGTTTACTTGACTAAAGTCTTGCTTTCAGCAAGTCAGAAAGCTATTACCAGACACTGGCACAAAGAACCCCCCCAAAACAAGGAAACTTTCCAAGAAATTTTAGTGATGGAAAAGTTGACATACAGTACAGGCCAAAAGTTTGGACACACCTTCTCATTCAATGCGTTTTCTTTATTTTCATGACTATTTACATTGTAGATTCTCACTGAAGGCATCAAAACTATGAATGAACACATGTGGAGTTATGTACTTAACAAAAAAAGGTGAAATAACTGAATACATGTTTTATATTCTAGTTTCTTCAAAATAGCCACCCTTTGCTCTGATTACTGCTTTGCACACTCTTGGCATTCTCTCCATGAGCTTCAAGAGGTAGTCACCTGAAATGGTTTCCACTTCACAGGTGTGCCTTATCAGGGTTAATTAGTGGAATTTCTTGCTTTATCAATGGGGTTGGGACCATCAGTTGTGTTGTGCAGAAGTCAGGTTAATACACAGCCGACAGCCCTATTGGACAACTGTTAAAATTCATATTATGGCAAGAACCAATCAGCTAACTAAAGAAAAACGAGTGGCCATCATTACTTTAAGAAATGAAGGTCAGTCAGTCCGGAAAATTGCAAAAACTTTAAATGTGTCCCCAAGTGGAGTCGCAAAAACCATCAAGCGCTACAACGAAACTGGCACACATGAGGACCGACCCAGGAAAGGAAGACCAAGAGTCACCTCTGCTTCTGAGGATAAGTTCATCCAAGTCACCAGCCTCAGAAATCGCAAGTTAACAGCAGCTCAGATCAGAGACCAGATGAATGCCACACAGAGTTCTAGCAGCAGACCCATCTCTAGAACAACTGTTAAGAGGAGACTGCGCGAATCAGGCCTTCATGGTCAAATAGCTGCTAGGAAACCACTGCTAAGGAGAGGCAACAAGCAGAAGAGATTTGTTTGGGCCAAGAAACACAAGGAATGGACATTAGACCAGTGGAAATCTGTGCTTTGGTCTGATGAGTCCAAATTTGAGATCTTTGGTTCCAACCGCCGTGTCTTTGTGAGACGCAGAAAAGGTGAACGGATGGATTCCACATGCCTGGTTCCCACTGTGAAGCATGGAGGAGGAGGTGTGATGGTGTGGGGGTGTTTTGCTGGTGACACTGTTGGGGATTTATTCAAAATTGAAGGCACATTTAACCAGCATGGCTACCACAGCATCCTGCAGCGACATGCCATCCCATCCGCTTTGCGTTTAGTTGGACGATCATTTATTTTTCAACAGGACAATGACCCCAAACACACCTCCAGGCTGTGTAAGGGCTATTTGACCAAGAAGGAGAGTGATGGAGTGCTGCGGCAGATGACCTGGCCTCCACAGTCACCGGACCTGAACCCAATCGAGATGGTTTGGGGTGAGCTGGACCGCAGAGTGAAGGCAAAGGGGCCAACAAGTGCTAAACACCTCTGGGAACTCCTTCAAGACTGTTGGAAAACCATTTCAGGTGACTACCTCTTGAAGCTCATGGAGAGAATGCCAAGAGTGTGCAAAGCAGTAATCAGAGCAAAGGGTGGCTATTTTGAAGAAACTAGAATATAAAACATGTTTTCAGTTATTTCACCTTTTTTTCTTAAGTACATAACTCCACATGTGTTCATTCATAGTTTTGATGCCTTCAGTGAGAATCTACAATGTAAATAGTCATGAAAATAAAGAAAACGCATTGAATGAGAAGGTGTGTCCAAACTTTTGGCCTGTACTGTACATTTTGAGAGTTTAAGAGAAAATATTTAAAAAGAACTGGGAAAAATTGAACATTTACATGAAACGTGACACCAACTAAAAGAATGCCTGACTTGAAGATACTTATTTAAATACCGAAACCGTCCCAGACACCCATATATTGTTACCGTGTATTTTAATTTGGTTTGTGTATCGCACTGTGTTATTTTTGTGTTGATGTGTTTGTACTGCTGATTTATCTGTGAAAACTCAATACAAATGCAGGTGAAAAAAACAAGATCAATAATCAGCAGATTAATCAATATGAAGATAATTGCAGCTCCAGGAGGAGTGCTGAGTATCAGCAGTTTGAACTCTTTGGTCTGTTTGCTGTTGCTTTAGAAAGAACCTGAGAGACACAGGAACAGACACCATTTTTATCAATGGCTGCTCTTCAGTTCACACAGGAGACTTTAAACTCCAGAGTCTGAGTGTGTTTCTCTGTGAGTGCTGAGTATCTGCTGCAAACTCAAAGCAACTTTGGATGTGTTGGAACTTCAAATAGAAATTAATCTCTGTGCAACTGGCAGTCTTATCACTTCAACTCAAAGCAGAAACAATTCAAACAAATTGAGAATAAACACTAAAAAAGCAAGAAATGAGTTGATCCCAGAGAACAGCCTCATTCGGTTCAACGCTGGGCTCCTGGCCACGGGGACGGAGAGAAAAATGGGTTATTGGAATCCATCTGAATTGCTCATGAGGAAATATTGATTTTCGAAAACAACTTAATCCTCAAGTATCAGCAGCAGCGTGCTCAGTTTGATCTATAATTGCATTTAGTTTTGTTTACAGTGGAGTCGTTCAATTGAATCTCAAAACATTTTCATTAAAATTCATAGCTTCATTAACAAATACTTGCCAAGAGCTAAATGTAAACGAGTTGTGTTATCTGACACCAAATCTAGCTGTGTCAATTACTCTGTTTCAAGGGCTTAGATTTTTCTTTCAACGTTTGGGAGGACACATATTTAGCGAGAGGGTAGAGGGGTCCTCACCCGTAAAATTTCGAGTGTCCAACATTTCATTGCCTGTATCCTGGTGAATTTTTATGCACCTGTTCGTTGCGGAGAGATCATTGTATTTCCTGCAACAACCCTGCATAATCACTCATCTTCTTTCCGTTTTATGGCACATGGCAACCATTGCTTTTAAGGTTACACGCTGCCATATTGAGGGTGACATGTCCCCTACGTACCCCACAACTACGCCACTCCACGCCTTTGCCCTGTTTACTATCTTGACATTTAATATTGTCCTTATTCCCCTAATTTGTAAGACAGCTTTTTAATTCTGATTGCCACAGCTGATGAATAAAAGAGCCGTTTATGACTCACAGGAAACATACAGCAACGTATAGCTCAGCCACACAATGGCCAGCCAAGATACAGAGAGTGTTTGTTTACCAATTACCATCTTAAGTGTGTATGTGACACATGCACGGATGTGACTGCATGTCCGATCCATGTCAGAGACCTAATTAACCACTGATCGATCCAACAGGAGCCTGACACACCTGCAGGGCCAGCAGAAACTGCTGGTGGGTAGGGGTGAGTGTCGGGGGGGGGACAGACCTGCGAGGGCGCATGCATTACACCACTTGAGGATAATTAGGCAGCATGTGAGGCAGCATACAGGGACCACGCTGTATTGAGTTTGGTGCAGTGAATGCAGACCTCTCAGTGTCTTGTCAACAGGTATGATTCAAAGCTGAGAAACAAAATCCACAAAGAAACAGCTCAGAGGGATAGGCAGCTAAATTGTGTTCCTGTTACGTACTCTGGGCTCAAATGAGAGTCCAGGAAAGAGGCGATCAAAACCAGAGAGGTGACCAGGGCACACCACAACCTATAAACCCAGATTTTAGAGTTAACGCCGAACCTTCACAGGAGAACATCTCAAAACCAACGAGGACATGGTGGCCATTTGCTCTAATCAGCTTTCTGTTGTTCTCTGCCAAACAAAGCATTTGCATTCCTCTCTTCATCTGCCCGCTCGCCTCTGCGGTGACACACTGGTCCTAATTGCACTTCCCCTCTCTAGCTAAATCCACCGTTATCTCCTGGGAATCCATGTCATCTCCAGAAGTCAGCTCCCATCAGCCAGATGTTGAGTAGTTAGCATTACTGCTCTGCACACGTCACCGTGCTGCAGAACCCTGGAACAGCTGGACCAAAAAAAAAAAAAAAAAAAAAAAAAGAGGTCTGCAGGGGACACTGCATTACTGCCCCTGCAGACCATCTAGTTTGCTCATCAGCCGACTGTGCATGCAGCATTCGGGCCACAAAGATCAGACAAGTTGCTGGTGTAATCTGTTACCACACACACACAAAAAAAGCTAACAGTTGTGAGGTTTCTGGAGCTTGACCGGTCCAGAAAGGAATCTTGCACTATTTGGGTCAGAGTGCAACCACGTTAAAGAGCATGAGAGCACAAAGAGAGGGGAGTTACAAGCAAAGTGAACACAAAAAGGCTTAAAATGGTGAAAGGAGCTTAGATCAATCAGGACAGCTGAAAAAGGGATCACATTTGTACTAGAGATACTTATCTCTTGCTGCCAGAGCACAGCTGAAGCACAACAGCCTGCATGCAGCTCAGTGGCTTAACACACACCTGTACTGTGGCTCAGGCCCACCAGCAATCATATTAACCATATTTACTCAGCGTGCCAGTTTGGTATGTCTGCTCCTGTGTCCACGGACAGCTTTAATAAAAGACAGCAGTTACTTATGCTATAAACAACACAGGGACTGTGTATATAAAAGGTACAAGCAGAGGGTTACACTGTACTCAGCTGATGCACAGTGGTCATGGGAACACACAGTATATGAAGAGGGAAGTTGACTGTGTGCAGGATTGGATTCAACAGTGTCTCACAAGCCACGAGGACCCAAACGGTCTTAAATGGCGCAAAGGTTTACAACTTAAAATCAGATCTGCAGGATGAAGTGTCCAACTTAACCATGCTCCTGAAAGTGTGACCCACACAGACCATGAAGTGATGACACCTCATACCTCATACACAGAGTTAACAGCTGAGTGTCCTGATTCCTCACAACATCCCTTTTTTCATTTCAATCTCTCTTTCTGTGTGTGTGTGTGTGTGTGTGTGTGTGTGTGTGTGTGTGTGTGTGCATGTGCAGCGTTTTGTGGTGTGTCCCCTCCCCGTCCACACCATCTCTGCTCCATTAGACTAATTGTACTGTAATAATCTCCACTGATGTGTGCTTCTAATATCTTCTAATATCTCGAATGGTCATGTTACCCTATTTTGATTACCCCATTTCCAAGCCCCTGCTGCACTCTCTGTAATCCATTGCCCTCGCTAAATGATAAAAAAAAAAAAAAAGTGTAATTCAGATGAGTGGAAAAAAAAACCCTGCAGTGACACACATTGGCGTACAACTGGCTGGTGAAAATATGATGACAGTGAGCCTCAAGGTTAAATGTCATGAAAATCCCTTGATGGCGGTGATGAACAGAATGCTGGTTTGCATGCAGCGTGCAAGGAAATGTAGAGCGTGCATGTAGCTATGCATCGCACGGCGTAGATGGTAAATTAGGGGTAAATTAGGGAAATACAGACTGCCTTAGTTTGGTGCACAGATTTAATTTATAGATGTCTGTGTGCAGTGAGTTGGTGGCTTAGATTAGCTGCAATGTTCCTGTGTGAATGAAACCATGTAGTACACACTGACTTCTCTTGGCCAAACAAAAGAGGGACTTATATCCTCCTATATGTATGATATAATTTAGCTGCCATTGTGCGTATAAGAGGATTTTGGATGCAAGTCAAATCCTTTACATAGATCAGATGTTTTCCTGTGAGACTGGCCTGCACAGTAGGAGTGGTTAAGTCTTTAGAAAATGATCATTTTGAGAAAGGTGTGCATGGATTTTTATTCTGCAAAGGCTCCTGATAATCATTTTATCATGATGTCATCAAAGTGATCAAAGAAGAAACACTAATGACACATAGGGGATTAGTGTGTGTCTATGATAGGCTGCTAACTTTATAGTGACCACATCATATTTAAAGGCATACTCATATTTAAAGGCATTTTTGTGCTCCATTAAGATTTTCTGCTCTAAAATGATGAGTTTTTCTGCATTTGTCGACCAAACAAGCTCAAAATGTGTGACAGGATCACTGCTGCACTTTTGTTGTAAGACACCACTGCTTGCAAAGAAAGGTTTTCTGCACACAAATTACCTAAAATCACTGTACGGGTGGATTATCCAGAAGCCAGCAGACTTCACTCGCTCCCTCTCATGCTCCACGGCCCTCTCACTCCCCAACATCCGCAGGGAGAACTTGTTGACTCCCGGCTGGAGCATCGCCCCAAACTGCCGGTGCATGAAGCCGGCTTGGTACAGCCGGTCGTCCTCAGGTATGATCTGCTCGGTGCCCTCCAACTTGATAAAACTTGACTGGTCAAACATTGTCGCCTGCCCGGCTGCGCCACTCACACCACCCGTTGCCCGCTGCTGGGCCCCGGGGCCGTGCTCACCGGGGTAACTCTCGCTGACACCAGCCTCGGGGATGAGGCGCCGCTGCTCCGCTGGGTCTGACCCGGGAGGATGCCGCCCGGTGATGGAAGAGATGCTACCCCTAAATAAGCGACAGTCCCCGTTCAAGTTGGTCTTCACAGTGACGTCCCTGTCCAAGTCTTCGCTCCTGGCCTCCTCAATGCTCCTGCAACTGCTTGCAGGAGACGGAGAGGACAAATGTTTTAGCCGAATACTTTTCCTCTTTGTGTCCTTGTCGCCGTTGTCTCCCTCGTCAATCACGAAGGGTTTTTGCCCAATGTTTTGCGGCAAGCTGTAGAGCCGTTTGCGCATGGAAGACTGAAATCTTTCCATTTTGAAGAAGCAGAAGAGATGCGCTCTAAGGATAGCCCGTGAAAACAGAGGGATGAATCATGAATCTCATACACTTGGGGAGCCACTGGAGGCAAAACAGTGACGGCGCATCCGCAGGACAGGTTGTATCTTATTTGACACTTGGGACGTGCCTCTCTTCCCCCGGTTCAAACATTGAGATGCGTCAACAATACGTGGCCTCTTCGATCCGACGGTCATGTAAAAGAGGTACACGGGAAATGCGTGTAAATCCAGGTAACCCCACAGCGTGCAGACGAGAGCGCATCAGGATGCAGCATGCTGAACGTCGGACGTGCCGGAGTGGGAGAACGCTGCTGCTGAGCTCCTCAATGACAAAGCATGATCTCCACCTCCCCAAAATATCTGAGCTCTCTGTCAGTGCAAGGTGATGACACGCATGCAGGCGGGCAGCCGGCACCGGCGTCCACACAGCGCTGACATCACTGATCCATCAGCCTCCCCGCTTTCTAATAACGTGAATATTGATGGAGCTAATCTATCGGGTTGCCATAGGAGCCAGGATGGCACATGCGCTCACCCCGCCCAGTCAGGACAGCTGGGGAGGATGATTCAAGGATGCGATCCAGCCTTGGAGTTGGTAGTTAGTTGAGAGAAAGCGACGGGGTGTCAGAGAATAAAGTCAGGTGTGCAGGCCGTGGGCATCGTCCTACTATGGGTTTGCATGAAGAAACAACAGGGCAGCTAAATTATGTTTATATAGTGTATCAGAAGCCTGATGGAGGGTTAGGTGTTTCAGATATGAGCCTTTAAGACACATTGTGATATGAAAACAAATTCTGATGATAACAGTCTCAGATTTGCCCATTATTTTACTTTTGTATTAAACAGCCCTGAAGTCTAATGCTCATCATCATGTTTTCACTTACACAATAAAGCTCATTGTGCATGTCCAGTAGAAATAGGCTATGGGTTTTATAAGTGAACCAAATTCTGATATGAAGCCAAAATCAATAATGAAAGTGAAATAATGACTTAAGTTCTATCAATACACCATTTTAAACCATGCTAAATCATTTTGAAAACAACAAATCACAGTGAACAACCCTAACAAAAATTATGGCAAAAATATGGAAACATGTGGCTCGTTGGTCTAGGGGTATGATTCTCGCTTTGGGTGCGAGAGGTCCCGGGTTCAAATCCCGGACGAGCCCACAACTGTTTACTTTGACTGATATTGTGTTCATTAGCTGTCATGCAGAAGCCCCCTCCTCTTACCTCCTAGTTTTATTTATCAGTCTAGATTGTTAAATTGTGAATTACCAAGTCTTGGAGATATCTGCTATAGAGATGTCTCCACCAATTTGAAAACAACAAATTACACTAAACTAGCCAAAGAAAAATTATGGCAAACAGAAAATGTGGCTCGCTGGTCTAGGGGTATGATTCTCACTTTGGGTGCAAATATTCCCGGATGAGCCCACAACTGTTTGGTTTGAATAATGTGATATTCATCATGTTATGCAGAAGACCTTTGCTGACAAATACTAATACAGTAATTTCAGTGTAGCACTTCTGGAAAAAAATTGATGACATCACTTGTGATGTCATCAAATCACAGGTTAAAGGGACAGTTAATGCCAAAATCAAAAACCCACATTGTTCTTTTTACGTGTTGGTTTATTTATCAGTCTAGATTGTTTTGGTTTGAGTTACCAAGTGTTGGAGATACCAGCTATAGAGATGTCTACTTTCTCTCAAATACGGAAGTAGATGACACTCAGCTTAGAACTGTTTTCTTTACCAAACTGCTCCAGGTTCTACCTTACTCATACTAATACACCTGTTTACGTATTTAGGATGCAAAATCATAAAAAAAAAAAATAAAAATCAAAATCACAGTAAACAAGCCGATGAAAAATGATGGCAAAATTCTTAAAAAATGTGGCTCGTTGGTCTAGGGGTATGATTCTCGCTTCGGGTGTGAGAGGTCCCGGGTTCAAATCCCGGACGAGCCCACAACTGTTAACTTAAGATGATGTGGTGTTCATCAAGTCACATGCAAAATACCCTACCAAGTGCTGGAGATATTAGTTATAGAGATGTCTGCCTTCTCTCAAATATAATGGAACTAGATGACACTCAGCTTGTGCAACTACTTTCTTTACCAAACTGTTTCAGGTTCTACCTAACTTATGGTTATACATGTGTTTACTTAATTAGGATGCAAAATCATTTTGAAAAAAACAAATCACAGGTAACAAGCCAAAGAAAAATTATGGCAAAATTTACATGAAATGTGGCTCGTTGGTCTAGGGGTATGATTCTCGCTTAGGGTGCGAGAGGTCCCGGGTTCAAATCCCGGACGAGCCCAATACTATGAATGGCGTGGTGTTCATCTGCTGTTATGCAGAAGACAATGCTGGAAAATACCACTACAGTGTTGTTAGTGTAGCACTTATGAAAAATCTGTGATTTCACAATGATATTATTTAATAGACCACAGATAGGTCATCTCTTCAAAGGTTAAAAGGGGAGGTATCCCCCTCCTCTTATCTGTAGTTTCATTTATCAGTCTAGATTGTTTTGGTGTGAGTCACCAAGTGTTGGAGATATCAGCCATAGAGATGTCTGCCCTCTCTCCAATTTTATGGTAATAGATGACACTCAACTTGTAGAAGTACATTCCTACCAAGCGACAACAAACTGTAACAGGTTCTACTTAAATTATAGCTATACAAAACTTCATATTATTTGGGAAACATCTAATCAGAGTATACATGCCGAAGAAAAATTATGGCAAAATTTACATGAAATGGGGCTCGTTGGTCTAGGGGTATGATTCTTGCTTAGGGTGCGAGAGGTCCCGGGTTCAAATCCCGGACGAGCCCGCTACTGCTTAGTTTCAATGATGTGGTCATCAAGTGCTCCACAAAATACCCTTAACAATATCTTACCGGGGTTATACCTATATTACTTCTGGAAACCTGTGATTTCACAATGATGTAATTTGCTAAAATTTCAGTCATGTCATCTCTTCAAAAGGTTAGAGGGACAGTTTGCTCCCCTCCCCTGACCTCTAGTTTTATTTATCAGTCTAGATTGTTTTGTTGTGAATTACCAAGTGTTGGAGATATCAGCTGTAGAGATGTCTGCTTTCTCTGCAATATAATGGAACAAGATGACACTCAGCTTGTGCAACTATTTTCTTTACCAAACTGTTCGAGGTTCTACCTAACTTATAGTAATACACCTGATGAAAAATCATGGCAAAATTTACATGAAATGTGGCTTGTTGGTCTAGGGGTATGATTCTCACTTAGGGTGCGAGAGGTCCTGAGTTCAAATCCCAGATGAGCCCATGACCATTACCTTGAATGATGTGGTGTTTATCAGCTGTTGTGCAGAAGACCTTTGCTGACAAATACTAATGTAGTGTTAAGTGTAGCACTTAAACCAGTGATTTCATAACAATGTGATTTGATAAAGTCAAGGTCATCTCTTCAAGGGTAAAGGGACAAAAACATATTTTTCCTCTTACCTGTAGTGTTATTTATCAGTGTAGGTTGTTTTGGTGTGAGTTACATGTGTAAGAGATATCAGCGATAGAGATGTCTGCCTTCTCTCAAATGTAATGTGTATCACTATAAGTTAAGTAGAACCTGGAACCGTTTAGTGAAGGAAATAGTTTTACAAGCTGAGTGTCATCTATCTACATTATATCAAAGAGAAGGCAGACAACTCTATAGCTGATATCTCCAGCACTTGGTAACTCACACCAAAACAATCTAGACTGAAAAATAACAATACAGGTAGGAGGAAAAATTTCAGTTTTTGATAATGGAGATAACTGTCTCTTTAACCTCTGAAGAGATGACCTGGCTGCAATTTTATCAAATTACATCATTGTGAAATCACAGGTTTCCAGAGATGCTGCACTTGTAATGTTGCAGTGCCATCTGTCAGCAAAGGTCTTTACCATAACACTTGATGAACACCACATCATTAAAGCTCAATAGCTCCGGGCTCGTCCGGGATTTGAACCCGGGACCTCTCGCACCCAAAGCGAGAATCATGCCCCTAGACCAACGAGCCACATTTCATGTCAATACTGCCATCATTTTTCTTTGGCTTGTTTACTGTAATTTGTCATTAAGTTAAGTAGAACCTGGAACCTTTGGTAAAGAAAGTACTTCTACAAGCTGAGTGTCATCTATCCCTATTTGTTTAGAGAGCAGGGGGACATCACAATGGGTGATATCTCTAACACATGTAACTCACACCAAAACATCTAGAGTGATAAATAAAACTACAGGTAAGAGGAAAAATTTTCTGATTTTGGGGTGAACTCTGCCTATACCCTTTGAAGAGAGAGCATGAAATTGACTTTATCAAATCATATTGTTGTGAAATCACTGGGTTAAGTGCTATACTTACTGCTGCATTAGTATTTGTCAGCAAAGATCTTCTTCACATCATTCAAAGTAAACAGATGTGGGCTCGTCCGGGATTTGAACCCGGGACCTCTCGCACCCAAAGCGAGAATCATACCCCTAGACCAACGAGCCACGTTTTTGGTCAGTATTACATCACTTTTTCATCGGCTTGTTTACTGTGATAAGATATTTCCAAAATGATTTTGCATCCTAATTAAGTAAGCAGGTGTATTTGTGTGTGTTAAGTAGAACTGATATATAAAACTACAGCTAAGAGGCAAAATTAATGTTTTTGGAGATACTGTCACTCTAACCTTTGAAGAGATGACATGACTGCTATTTCATCAATTGATATCATTGTGAAATCACATATTTTCTGGAAGTTCAGCACTTAAGTTGCTGTATTTGTATTTGTCAGCGAAGGTCTTCTGCATAACAGCTGATGAACACCACATCACTCAAAGTAAACAAATGTGGGCTCGTCCGGGATTTGAACCCGGGACCTCTCGCACCCTAAGCGAGAATCATACCCCTAAATCCCCTAATATCACCTGAACAGATGTATTACTATAAGTTATTACTACTAGTACTTTAAGAACCTGGAACAGTTTGGTATAGCTTGGTAAAAAAAACAGTTGTACAAGCTGAGTGTCATCTAGTTCCATTATATTTGAGAGAAGGCAGACATTTCTATAGCTGATATCTCCAACACTTGGTGACTCACACCAAAAAAATCTAGGCTAATAACTACAGGTCAGAGGAATTTTGTATTTGGGGGGGTGGGGGGGTTAATGACCTTTTAACCTTTAGAGATATGACATGACCTTGACTTTATCACACTGTTGTCAAATCACAGGTTTAAGTGCCAAACTTACAATGCTGTGGTGGTATTTGTCAGCAAAGGCCTTCTGCATAACACATGTTGAACACCACATCATTCATAGTAAATAGTTGTGGGCTCGTCCGGGATTTGAACCCGGGACCTCTCGCACCCTAAGCGAGAATCATACCCCTAGACCAACGAGCCACAGTTCACGTCAACATCACTATAACCTTTCTGTGGCATATTTACCAATTTGCTGTTTTCAATATGATTCAACCACCTAATTAAGTGAACAGGTGTATTAGTATGAGTCAAATAGAACCTGGAACAGTTTTCTAAAGAAAATAGTTGTACAAGCGGAGTCTCATCTTGTTCCGTTACATTTGAGAGAAGCCAGATATCTCTATAGCTGATGTCTCCAACACTCGGTGACTCACACCAAACAATCTGGACTGATAAATAAAACTACAGGTAAGAGGAAAAAAGTGTTGATTTCAGGGTGAACTGTCCTTTTAAAGGGGGGAGTTCCTTCTGATCCAAACTGAGGCTTTGTAAGGTAAGAGGGTGTTTCTGCTGTATACAGTGTAAAGCTCCTTGAGGCATGTTAATGATTTGTGATACTGGGCAGTATAAATAAAGTGTACTTGACCTGATCTGTGATCTTTCAGAGCTGAAACATCTCAGATGCACAAAGCAGTTGATTGTTTCCACTTCTGATCAACCTTTAAACTTAAAGCTCGAGGTGAGACGTCAATGCGATTAATGTTCAGTACTATCCTTGCTAATGGTGGATTTGTTTCAACCTTCATCACTTACTGTAATGATATCCCACTGAAGTAATACCTGTTTGGCTATCTGCTCCCTGTATTATGGCAGATACATTACTCTGAGTGTACGCAGTGTTAATTTTTATTCCCTGAAGAAGATGTATTGAAAAGTGATGAAATATTTCCTGGCAAAGACCAACAGAGAGAATTTATTTGGTGAAAGGTAGTTGGCAGCTGGTTGTGTTGCTCTGTATGATTGAATACAAACTTCACTGAATTGATTTAAACCACACAGCAATTTCATATGGCACGATGCCATAAGACAGGGAGAAGTAAACAGTTTGTTTCTGCCAAAATATTCCCTCATGATACAGCGATGAGCTAATATAAATGTTAATGTATCTAGAGCTCCAGATTCTGCTGTATGTACCAGAGACTATTTCTCATCAGTGGTCGCATAACATGGGTGTAAAATAGAGTGAACTGAACAGAATATGACAGAAATTATAAAAAAGAGGGTTTTTTTTTTTTAAATGTACGCAACTGTCCTCAGGGTATGTATGCAAAAATAACCATATCACCATTATTTTTGACAAATATTGCAATTGTCAGTATATTAGTGGGAATGGTAATTTTTGTTTCATTTTCACAAAAATAGAATAAAATTAATAAAATAAAATAAACACACTGAAATAGAATAAAATAAATAAATTAAATTAAAATAAAATAAAACAAAACAAAATAAAATACAATAAAATACAATAGGCTGGGACATCTCTCTCTAGCACCACAGTGCTCAATTTGCTATGTTGGGACACATTATCCCCCCAGGACAGAGGGATGTCGTATGCTGTAAAGCCCTGTGAGGCAAATTGTGATTTGTGATATTGGGCTTTATGAATAAAATTGATTGATTGATTGATTGATAGCGAAAAATTGCAGCTCCTGTGATTTGGATATTGCACTTGGTCATTTTGCAATTTCAATAACAATTCGATTGGGCATCCTGTTTTCTTCCTTTCTTCAGTAATTATCTTTTTTTTAAACTACACTTTATATGCAATATTTGCCTATCACACTACATGCACAATATTCACAGTGGTACTATGTGTAGTTGTTTTTTTTTTTGTTTTGTTTTTTTGTTTTTTTTTACCTATTACACTTATTTATTGTCTATTATTTATTAGTGTGAGGTTGAATGTATGGAGGATGTGGTTTTAACTGTCGGCATCTTACAGGAGCAGCAACCCTAATTTTGTTGGGTTTTTTATTTCAATGATACAACGACAGTAAAAAGCATTCTGGGTCTGAGTCTGTTTCTAAAGAGCTCAAAACAGTGTGCAGGCTTGGAGTGCTGACGCCTCGACACAGTCTCCTGATCATGAACTGCCCAGATTAGGAGTTCACACTCTGTGCCTTATTTAGTACATTACAGTCATCACTCTCCATTATGTTTGCAGGCACGATTATCACCCAGGGTGGGACGTCATCACCATCACCACGTGGCTGATTTAGACTCAGATGCCAGTTTATTAGGTACACCTGACTGAAAACCACTGCTGTCAAATACAATTGCCATGTTGGGTTTTTGTTGAAATTGTTGTGGAGAGGTGCTGATTCAACTTTAAGATAATTTTGGAGGTTGCAGTTTGTGTTACTGTTGAACTGTATTGCACTACAACAAGAGGTGTTTCTAATATTTTGTCCACCCCTTTTGGGTAGACCAAATATTAGTTTTAGCCAGTGTTGGGGAGTGACTAGTTACATGTAATGTGCTGACATAATTAAATAACAAATGTAACTGTAATCTGATACAGTTACTAAGAAAAACTATGTAATTAAATAACAGTTGCTAATCAAAATCAAAATTCAAAAACTTATCATTCACTCTGCTGCTTTGCATCTTTTCACTCTGCAGAAATGTCTTCCTTTGCCATATGTCCGTACAACACAGGTCAGCAAAGACAGGACAAATTTGTGTGCAACACTATCAAGAGTATTACAAAAAGCTGTCTCTGTGCCAGACAGGCTCCTTTCATTTGGAAGTTACACTTAGATTTTTGTTTTTGATTAGTGCTCTTAATTGAATATGCCCAGCCTCTTGTGTGCCAAAGAGAGCGCCTTCCAGTGCTGGAATTTTACCAATATTTTCCTCCTAAAATCAGAAAATGTCTTTAACATTCCTGTACGATGTAAAGCTTGTTTAGCAGCAGTGAAAATGCTGTCAACACTGAAATGCTCAATGTCAAAACTTGTTACCACAATCAGTCACATTTGAAAAGTGAATGTAATAAGGTACATTTCTTTGATTATATAATTAAAAGAGTTACAATACTTATTACGTTTTAACAGGGTGCCTAGTAATCTGCAACCTATTACATTTCAAAACTAAGCTTCCTTACATCTGTTTTAGCTGAGTGTACCTAATAAACTGGCAACTAAGTATACATGCTACATGTTATGTGTGCTATTTTCAGTTTATCATGAACTATATGTGTAGGTCAGTTAACAGTCACACCCTCACTATTCAAATGGGAAACACACAATGTAAAGTCATGTAGAAAAATCACATCAGACAGGAAATGTTATTTAAAGGACATTATTTTTGTTTTGTAATGTGTTATGTTGTGAAACATGTCTGGAAATGGTGTTTTAAATTAGACTGTGTCTGGTCACAGAAGAGGCAAACAGTAGAAGATGGCCAAAAGGAACATTACTGAGTGAATTCATTAAAAATAAAACTATGACTCTTTCCAGCCAAGTTTAAATCTACCCTCTAAATGTATTATTAATCCAGTGGCCTGTTTAAGAACTAGTCCATCAGATTTATTTAAACTTCACCTGACATCTCAGAGTGAGAGATTAACCCACACAGACACAGCTACAAATTATTTCTCTCAAAAGTTGTGTTCCTGTTTTTTTTTCAGGGTTCATAAAGTCACAGATGTCTCTTTGCTCCAGAAATGGACTGCTCCTGTTACAGTTTGAATCCCACTGACATATTAATCCAGGACACGGCGCTACATCACGGGAATCAGGTCAAGACAATTAAATGACCAGTTTGAAAAGGTATGAAAACACATTTTAGTGTGTAATCATCACTCTCCAGGTGGTACAGTTACAGAAATGTTGCTGATAGCTCGACAAGGAGACCTGGTCACTGCAGGCATTATAAAATAGCGCCCCCCTTTGCTGTACTGCTGCCATTTCCACATAATGTGTTGAATGTGCTGCCCACTACTGTCTGAGAAGATAATGCATCCACCAGCACCACAAAGTTGAATCAATACTTTTTATAAAGGTATGGTTTATAGTAGGACTGTTGTGTCAGACTGCATTAGCCTTAGGTAGGTGTACCTAATAAACTGGGTGTAGATGTTTCTGTGTAACTGTAAACCATAAAATGGAATAACTACACAACATATTCTAAATTGCAAAGGGGTCATTTGCCATCAATAAATGAGCTCCATGTGCAGATAATATCTTCACTAAAATCACACATGATAACTACCAATATTGTTGAAGATATGTTCATTACTTCAACCCGCAGTCAGGATTTTAGACCAACAAATAACACTTTTGACTAATTGCCACCAAGGTGAGCGTAAAATTTTCTTTTTTACCATATTTCTGCATTGTAAATCTTGTTTATTAATTAAATCATACATTCATAATGGTCCAAATGTTATTTTCAGGCCTTCTCCACAGAGCCGGGAGCATAATTCTGAACATAACAATGCTCTGACAAGGTCAGCACACTGCTGTGTGAGGTGCAACAGCAGCCAGAAGTCTGGGGTCAAGCTCCTGGTAACAGGAGGTGCAGACTGGCTACTTAGAGGAGTCGCTTTGCACATTCCATTGTATTCGTTTTCTATGCAAATGGCTGATTCAGTTCAATCGAATTCTATAATTTTGGCATAAACAAGTCAAATTTAACAATTTGGACTCTAAAAAATGTCTGAATCAGACTTAAAAACTCAGCACCATCACCACACTCACCATGTCTAATTGTCCTGCAATGGTAGAGGATAAACTCTAAACTAAGGTCATTTGAACCCTTATTTCTTGAAAAGATACTGAGGAGATTGAAATTCAAGCAACATTTGAACAACAGTATCTAGAACAACTTCTACTACAAGTGTTGCTGGAGTTTCAACCTCTCCAGATTTCTTTCTCATCTGTTTGCACCTTGAAAGTAGGTTAAGTTGTATCAGACACCCCCACCCTACTTAAAAAGATACTGAAGACATAGCGTCAGTGCAGGAGCGTAGCAACAAATTCTGGGCCCTGTGCATAAATGTTCTCTGTGGGCCTCCCGCCCGTCCTTTCCTGATGCATGTTTCCTCTCGAATTTTTTGTTTGTTTTTCAGTTTGCGTTCCTTTCTTTTCCTTTCTTTCTTTTCTTTTTTGAAACAACAATTTCCCCCTGCCTCAGTGTCCTAAATGGTGGCTTTTAATGGATATATAGAATAAATTTCCACCTCCATCTATCAATAATCCTAACCAGAAAGATAGTTTCTTCCTTGCAATGTCACATTTTCCACCCTTTCTGATCTAGTCTGGATCTTAAATACCAAAAACACTCGAACAAAAAAAATATGGTATGGGAAGAATGAAAAAACATTTGTGTGCTTAAATCTAAAGATTATTTTTTGGGCTTTTTGCCCTTAATGACAGGACAGTTTGGGGCATGAGGGGGGATGTGAGAGGGGATGACACAGCAACGGACCACGGGCCGGAAGAGAGCCCACAGTCGCCGCAGTGGGTGCACTGCTCCTGCACATGGGGCCCATGTGCATAAATTTAGTGCTACTCTTGAACTCAGGGGTCTGAGTTAAGAGTATTTTATTATCTGATCAATGCTCACTGCTCAAGAGAAATAACAGAACTGTAAATGACCCCACAGTTTGCCTCAGTGTCAAAAGAGCAGAATAAACCCACATATCAAGTATAAACTGTTCACAAAAATCTTGTTTTTCATACGACTGGGATTGTTGCGCACCAAGTGAGGATTTCTTTTTAATCAAGATTTGTTGGTCCTTGTTCCTCTGATGTTCATCATCATGTTCAACGTGTCAGCTGTGCGTCACTCAGAACGTCACCAGATGGTGCTGTTCTCAACATGCTCATATTTTCCTGCATCCTCCTGGGACGGCCTGTGTGCGTCCTTAACGGTGCAACTGAATGTCCACTGTGTCTCACAAAGAAATTCATCACACACACTTTTCTTTTTCGAGATATTTATTCTTAAAAATGAGTCGGGGATCTTAGAATTGCTTCACACGTGTCAGTCCTGACGTGGGCTTCTTTTCGCCGCCTCCCACGCCAGCTGTAGAGAATTCATGCAGCTGTGTAGTATGCCATCAACGCTCTACGGTGATCCTACTAGTTTAAAGCTTTGTCACAGAGAAATCAAAAGCTGCAATCATTTTCAATATATTGATATGGATAATAATTGCATAGGATAATAGCCATGCTGTACAATACACACAATTATAAAACAATATGTTAGAATGATTAGTACAGATTTCCTAAAGTAGGTTTATACAGGTTTTCATTACCCTCAACATTTAAGTGCATCATATCATATGAATAGTCTTTATATTAATGGTGATCTGATACATAGTTATAGTGATTTAATACATACAGTACATACAGTAAAGTAAACCTTAACCAAATTTAGAGGGACATTGCAAAGCCCTTAAAATGTAATAGATATTTTCAGATAAAATGGTATGCAGAGGAATGATAAAACTGTACACAACTGTCATACCAGATTATGGTGGTGTTTTCTGTTACATTGCCGAGTTTTGTTTTTCCTCTAAAACACACAGTACAGATTATCTAAATGAAGCCACTCTCAGAGAAAAGAGCAAAATAAATAAATAAATAAAAAGCCATTTCTGTATCAAACAGAAGGTCGACATCTTGCATGCATTATTTTAGAAGTAGTAAAAATGTTAAATTAGTGGATAAGAGGGGAAATAAATCATAAACGTCAACAACTGCATGCAGCAACAATGGTTATAATGTTAGCAATTCCATATTCGCACCCTCACACAATAAAATCATAAGGCATGCCTCATTAACTCCTCCACAACCATACTCATAATGGCAGATACATCCTATTAACAACTGGTTTGGACTCCCTTCTCGTTTACCTTCATATGGTCAATACATGTGTAATGAAACCTGCAAATAAAGAGAACGTACGACCCATTAGTGCAGTCTGTCAACAGTCTGATTTTGATTGATAGCAGTGTTCAGTGATAAGATCATATGGTGGATCATCTTGTAATTTGCGGCCACAGGCTTGTCGTACATCTTTATCATCAGGCTTCCTCTTAATAATTTAATACTTACTCAGCAGACAGGCTGCTCAGTTCGTATTCCTCTGGCGGAGATTCTTGTCTTTGTGGTTGTTGGTTGAATTAGTTTTCCTAAAGCAGGAAGGAAACAACACAATCAGTACATACCTCAGCTGAAACACGTGAACACTCAAGAAACTGAGACAGAAAATAATCTGATTGCAATTCTAATGACTGATATACACAAACACGAATGATTTGTTGTCTCTGTTACATATAATTATGAATGTTATAATTTTGTTTGCCGATCAGAATAAATTACCAATTTTAAGTAATCTTTTTGGGCTCTGCCGACTTACAGTAGCGCTGCTGGGGGCCATGACCACCCTGATATAATCAATTGTTCACAGTAAGTGTTTTTAATCCTTACAATTAATTCACGTCTTCAAATTAAAGCTGTATATTAGGGTGCTTTCAGACCTCGACTTTGCTTTCTTTGGTCTGAATCAGGGACTAATGTTGTTACAATAATTGCCTAGAGTTGGTTTGTGTTCTCACGGCAGCATTTACAAGTGGACCAGATCAAATGCCTTGTGTGAGAAAGCTGCTCTTGATTGGTCAGAATTTCCATGTGGGAAGAATCCAGGAAGTAAACCAAACGTTGAAGAAGAGTACACTTGCAAGATAAATGTGACACTTTCTAATGTCACAATGGAGGGACAACTACGCAGGTTGATTTTAGTGCTGCTCATCGTGGACTATATTGCTGTCATTGTTCATTTTAGTCAAACCATACAGTTTGAAAACGAGGCGCGGCTCCAACTAGAAAACAATGTTTTGATGCATTGGATGTGCTGAATGTGCATATTAAGGCAGTACAGGAGGAGGTGCACATTAATAATCCTCCAGGACGGTAACATGCTCATGTTTAACCCAAACAGTGTGTCACGTGACTGCAGTTGGTTCGGATCCAGGTCGGAACACGTTCTCACCACAAACGAACTGCACCAGAGTTTGTTTGTAACTGGACCGGTTCGGTTGTTTTGGTGCACACCTGAGTGTGACTGCTTTAGAATTAGAAACCAAAGCATATCAGTATGCAAGTCATTAACTGTCATACTAACATAGAATTTAACTAGCCTATATACAACAGTATAATAGAATTTCTGAAAATCAGTTATGGCTTTTGGTTTTGGTGTTCCACCCCAAGATTTTCTGTGGCCCCATCTGGCTATCCCTATGAAAAAATTCTGGGGGCACCACTGCCAACTTATGATGAAAATTTAGCATAATTTCTAACATTTTATTGATTTCAATTTAGGAAAAACAGTAAATTAAAGGGGCATTCCACTGATTTTACACATGGTTTGTACTACTGAGCTATTGAAAACAAGTCGATGATCCTCTGTGGCTCTGAGGGGAGCTTTTTAAAGTCTGAGGAATGACCGTTTAATCAATAATGAAAACAACACTCAGCTGAATCTCGGTTGTAGACTAAACAGCTGATTAGCTAAACACATATTCTACTTTTCACTGTGGAGGAGTATACCAGACTTGGGTCAGGTTACACATTTAAAAAATCTAAAGCAACAAAGCAGTATACAAGAATTTAATAAATAGTTTACCACACTATGATGTAGATGTAAACAGCTATAAGGGCATTCCTAAATTATTATTTGTGTACAGTATTTGTCAGCAGTTATAAGTCCTCAGATAAAGACCTAATTTGTATTATTACAGCTGTGTTTTACTATATAATTTATTTTCAGTTAATACACCTGTTCACTCATGCCTCCTAATGGGTTCTTAAAGGTTGTCGATAAATATTAAAAGAGCGTTATATGATATGAACTGCGTATCTATGATTCAAAGGGTTGTCAGCACACGGCTCTCAGCATAGAGATGGCTGAGCCGGTGGCCAGCAGCTAACTGTGCTAACAGCAGGAACAGTGCTGACAGAGCTACAAGTGTTAACCATGGGGTAATGGGAGAGGGGGCGCTTTGCATCTGCAACATCCACGACGATCTACACATTCAACCAAAAGAGGTAGCGTGACTTCATTCTCTGCTCAGGACGCTCACAACTGCATCATAGTATGTTAAACTGTTTTCTAAATGTTTGCATACTGCTAATGAGAGATAAATGGGGGACTTAAATTTAAGCATGGCCTTTTTTGTTCTTAGAGCATCATGAAAGGGCTTCCATAATCAGGACAATTCAGACAGTAGCTTGTCATTGACGAGGGCTGTGTATTGTCAAGAATCTGTCTATTCGATAAGTATTGCGTTACAAGGGTTACGATTCAGTATACTGCAATACTGAAAGCAAGACAATATATTACCATTTTTTAAAATCTAATTTCAAGAAAACTGTAAAAGTGTAAAGAACACACCACCATCCGTATAAATTCTGAGTTCAAAAGTTGTCTTTTTTTTGCAATCAGAACAGTGGGATCTACATGTGTATTCGTCACAGTCCATTTAACACGTTAGCGATATGTTGATGCGCTGGAGCGTAAGAGTCAAATGGCTTAAGACAGATTACAACACTGATATCAAGCTGTCAGGGATTTAAAAAACAAAATGAACCACTGCTGTGAATCTTTGCATGTAAACTATTCATTAAAATCGGTAGTGTTTTTGAGACTTGACACAGTATCACAAAAATTAATACTGCAACACTCAAGTGTATTGATATTTTCTTATCCCCCCTGTTGTTGACAGCTTAAAAAACCCTTATTTGACTCATTATATTTCCCTGTGATTTATATGAATGCAGCAAAGCACCATTGCATGATGCTCCCGGTTATTTGTGACCCAAATTTGGGGTGTACTGTACACTGAGCTCTACAGACAGCCCGGAGTGGATACATCATGATAACCTAACAACAAAACACACATCATCAAGTTAAAGAGATATCGAAGGTAAAATGTTAATACTCACACTGGTCCTGCTGGGTCATCATCTGAGGCAACAAGGGAAAATATGGAGAAATGAAGACCAGAAAATAAAATAATCGCAAGGAGAGTTGCAAATGTTGATGAAGTGATAAGTTGTTGTTTTTAACAGAAAGCGTAAAGCATTGAGAACAGTAGCTGCGACTGACACATGGTGCACTTTAGATTTTCCAGACTTTTTATTTTTCAACTGTGCTGCATGTGCAGACTGTGTTATGGGATGAAAACGCAGCCTCGATGGAGTAACAAAGTAGTAAACAACAGGCTGTCATGCCGCAAGAAAAACCACCTCATGAGGTCACTCACAAAACACACAGAATGCAGTTAAATCCAGCACGACACCACATTCAAACAAATACATACAGGCAAAAATTCAAATTTAAAAAAACAACAACACTGTTGTCATGCAGAGACAGGCAGCGCTCGCACAGAACAGCTGTTCACTCAAAGAGATTAGTGAGAATAAAATATATCAGCCCTCTACTGAGGGTAATAAAGTCGTTGAAGCAGTGTGAAACAGTGACGGTAGAGTTGATTGAGAAACACAAAATATTTTCGGGTCTTTACAGTGACATGCATGCCATCTTACTGCTGCTGTTTGATGCAAAAATATGACTGTTACTAAAATAAAATCTTAAAAACTGAGGATTCTGAACTGCATTGACATTAATGTCGAGGCCAAACACAACTGTGTACTCGTGTGCTGTGAACTGGAAGAAGATGAGGCTGAATGCTTATTAAAATTCATGAAGCATGCAAAGTCTCACACTTACCACGAACATAGTTAAGGTTATGCAATTTGGGGAGAAGGGGAGGATGGGAGATATTACAACAATCCATTAAATATTCAACAGCAAACGCTAACTGGAGCAAAATATGAAATTTTAACATTTCATGCAAGAATTTGCTGTTTTTATTCACGCAGTCTGCGTCCATTTTGTAACACTGTGAGGATTTTCAAGGTGACTAATGACAGTATATCCCTGTTCAGTGTCACTGACTGACAGGCGATCACAGCTCTGAGCTGTCAGTCATTCGCTGCACGTTGCGTCTAATCAGCATGTGACAACATCAAAATTCTGTTTGAGAGGAAAAGGTCGCCCCAAATACCATTAATGCATAATTTATGATATGGCGAGTCTCTTGAAAATGAAGTACTCAGTAGTATTAGAAAATCCCAGGCTGGCATACGCAGGTTGTGTCTCTAAATGATGTGTCTCGTGGTGACGCTTGCAGCAGCTTGGGGACAGCACAAGGTCCCTGGAAAGCTGTTAATAATTGAAACTGTCCACCTCCGCAACACTGCAGTATCATCTTTCTCATGAATATTAAATGGGTAAAATTGTCCTGACAAGGTGCGACCTCCTGCAACAGCGTCTGCCTGTTGGGTCAACCTCGCCAGACTGAATTACTGAGCTCGGGCAGAGCGCAGTGTCAGGTGACTCTGTTGGTGTCTCGGGCCAAGAAATGACTTAGGCGGAAAAAAACAAAGTGCGCCTCCTTTCACAGCTGCCTGGTTGCCCCGCAGCACGCTGACAGGGTTTGAAATGAACAGTTAAACCAGTTTCTCCTCAGATATATTAAAAACAGTGGAATAATAAAACAACCCTGGCGGCGACTCACCGTCTTGTAAATCCTCAGGCTTCTTGCGCTTCTCATAAACGACGATGATGACGACCAGGATGATGATCTCGGCCAAAACCCCCAGAAGAGGCCACAGGGGGGCCAAGTGACTGCGGACCCTCAGCACGATCTTCTCATCACGGGTGCCGAGCATGTTGGTGGCATTGCAGTGGTACTCGCCTGGATCTAGATTAATGTCCAGGTTGGCAATGTGGAGCTCGGTGTAGTTGTCTCTGCTGTTGATGAAGAAGCGCCCGCTTGAGTTGTCGATTTCCTATTGAGCGAGAAGACAGAAATGTGGCTGTATTTACATGTACAGAGGTGCTTTAATATTCTAAACAAGCTCATGTCTTAAAACATTAAAACATATATGCATTTCATTTGTTTATTTTTTGCGTTGTTTTTGTTTATTTTACTTTTTTTTACCTTGTTTTATTAACAAGTAGTCTCCTTCATTCTCTTTACTTTTATTTGCCTGGATTTATATTATTGTAATGCTGATTTGTTTTAATCTTATCTTTCCTATATGAAGCATTTTAACTTTACTTTTTGTAACTTTGTTTTGAAGGGTGTTGTATCAATGAAGTGTATCATTATTTTTAATATGAAATGATGTACAATACATGCGAGATTTTCTATCTGTGTACTATCTAACGCCAGTAGCTCGGCCTACAGGGACTTGGGTTGGGAACTGGAAGTTGACAAAATATGGAGTATGGACTAGTAGCTGGACAGGTGCCAATTTTTTGCCCTTGAGCAAGGCACCAGACCCCCATCTGCTTGGGGCACCTGTCCAAGGCAGCCCCCTCGCTCCAAAAATCTCTAGATTTAATGCATGTATAGGTCCTGTTTGTGCATGTGTGTGTATTTCGGGCCTGTGTGTGTACATGACAACAGAGTGAAAACATTGAATTTCCCCTCAGGGATTAATAAAATATGTTTTTCTTCTTCTTCTGACATTACAGCTTTTATTGGGGGAATGTCCAATATCTTAGCATCATGTAAGACTCTTGGTGTGTGTTCTAGTGTACATGGATCTGTGTGTTTTACTGAATGTTATAGATGTAGTTTGAATGTACATGTATAAGGATGGTTGTTTGAGGCTGTGAGCTGTTACGTCGCCTGTGCTCTGTCAAATACCCAAGACAAATTTCTCCTAAGGGAGACAATAAAGGCTTATCTTATCTTATCTGATGTAATCATGCTTCTTGTCTTGAGCTGGAATATTCACAGTGACAGTAAAATTACAATTGTGCAGAAAATCCTTGAAAAAAGCAGATAAGAATGCAGTTGGAAAATAAATTGTTAGTTTAAGTCAAAGTGGATTTTAAAATCTTAACTTTAATGTTAAGATCTGCTCGTGCTTAGTGTATGCATACTGACGTCTTCCAACACAGGTGCGTGCAGATATAAGAAATTTTAATCAACAGTAACCTGTTATCTATCTGTAATACGTCGCCAATAAACTCTTTACAAAGATAATAGTGTTTAATAATAATGCCAGTTTTCAGCGAGGTATTAATTGAACTGTTACTGAGGTTGTATGCTGAGGTGTTTCGAATGTTTTGCCAACTCCGCATACGCAGGGGAGAATATTCGAAACTGAACATTATAATATACTCAAATGTAGAATATGTACTGAGCTGCTACAGTAGCCAGGGGGAGTATATTGGTATCTCATACCCTGTGAATGCCGTTGTCGTACTTGCGCCAGGTCCAGACAGGGTGAGGATAACCCACAGATTTGCAGTAGAGAATAGCACGCTGGCCCTCGTTCTTATTCTCACTGCGCTTGTGGCCTGTGATGTCAGGAGCAGCTGAAACAGCATAAAACAGATTGATGGTTACAACACAATCAAGAAATTCAGAGAGGTTTTTTTTTGTAGTAATTTATAATTGTAAGTATAGTCATGTGCGTTGCATGAAAATAATAAATGGGTTACTTATTTGTGCTTTTCATTTTTTCATTTTCAGTACAAACTAACAATGTCCTTTTATTCATAGAGAATTTTTTTTTCAAGCAAGATGCACACAGCAAGTTCCATAATTAGTATATGCCAAATATAGCTGCATTCAATCAGCTGAAGGGGGGAATAATGCAGCAAATGTGACTGCTACAAGTAGAGAAATATAAAAGAAGAAAACTCAGATACAATGTTGTCCTTCAATTAATCCACCAAACTAAAATAATTCTATTGAATTTTTCTAGCCATGATCAAGGAGCACAACACGGGGAGGATTGACAAATGTCTGTGTGAGCAGAAGTGAAATGTCAACATCAAATATTTAATTCACATCTCATCTTATCAGGAACATGTGAAGTGATGAAACATCAAGCTGCCTGCATTATCCTGTATATTCTGTATATTAAAAAACATGAAAAGAAATGCCCCATAAAATAAAAGCAAACAAAATCCAATTTGCCTCCATAGCAATGCGTGTGACAGCAGAAAAGGCCGACCAGATTTTACCGTTGAGACATAATCCCTTGCCATCAGACAAACAAGACACCATCTGCTGCCACTGAGCCGGGCATTGGTTAGATGGAGGTGTCAAGGGCGCCGGCTGCCCCATGAGCAGCCCGCAGAGCTGTTTGAAATCACAGGTCCTCACATGACAGGGCTGCCAGTGCTCAAGGCCATTCGGGCCATTTTTATTGGTGACAAGTCTAATGTGGCCTTGAAACTGACAAAAACGCCTGCGGCTCACAAATCAACACCTACATTTAACTTCGATGGTGGCGTTTGCTGGAGGAGCCGTCTCGAAGGTGTAGACACACATGTACACTCCGGCGGCTTCTCCTCTTGGTTTGTTCAGCCTGTAGAGCAGAAACACACCTCACGTGAACCCACTGCTAAACTCTGTGTTAAACACACACACACAACAAGTTGTAAAAGCTTTTGCCCTGACTCCTACTTGTATTCAGTGTTCCTGTTTGGGCTGCGTGTCTCAGGTATCTCCTCCCCGTTCTTCATCCAGTAGCTCTCCTGGTGGACGCTGTGGGCGCTGGTCAGGTTGCACTGCAGTAAGTAAACGTCGCCTTCCACAGGAAGTGTGGTGTGTTCAGAAGCGGCGATTGACGGCTCTGTAATAGAGACACAGATCAGTGTGCATGCAGGGACCTGTGGGTGAGTGTTGGAGGATGTAAACAACAACGCACAAAGGGTTCAGACGGACACCAACGCCAACCACACTTCATACACACACTTATACAATACAGCACAGGAATAGAGTCTTGATGTGGGAGGAATTATTTCGGGCATCCAGGGTTCTTTAAGTAGAAGTCATTTTCTGCGTTGTTGGGTGACTGGGAAGTGGGAGCACTTCCAAGACTCAAAACTCCCTCAGCTGAATCATCAGTACAAAAGATGACCAACTGCACTGGGAAATATCTGCTTCTTTAATAAAAGTTAAGCCTGTGTACATATAAATGTAAGAAGGGAAGCCAACTACAGCTCCCAAGGTGCACTTCAATAAGAAGCATCCAATCACTGAGCTTTGTCGATCAATCTGCAGCTTAAATAAAAATTAAAGCCCAATTTTGGGAGAACTGTGCAACTATGGCGCTCTGTTGTGGTCTCAACTGCAGTAATAAAGCGCCCAGCCTCGAGCAGTCACACCACAATGACCCAAAAACACGACTTCTCAAAAACACAGTTGATTTAATTTAAACTGACGGCCATAAACCTAAATTGTCAGGTGACCCTGTGATCTTATGTAGAGGAAAAGTACTTCTGGAACCAGTTTCCGTACAGGATACACAGGAGTACAGGCGGATCCATTTTTTCACTTATTTTTTTCAAATGCTGATTTCTTTTTATGCTAAAATAAACTCGAGGTTTAATCTTCAAATAATAAAAGAAGTACTCCTAGTGTTAGCCAGTGAAGATGACTCCAGGTCAAGGTCTGTTCAACAACTCTCTGAGCTTTATTTCAGAGATGAGATTAAAAAGCTCTGAAGGATTCCCATAAAAACAAAGTCTACAATAACATTTATTATTTATAACTGTGGAAAATCCTCACTCGGATTCACTTTTAAACAACGAAGATCTTAACTGGGGTGTCGTATTCTGTTTAATCCTGATCTTGCTCTTACACATAGACACATAGACTGAATATAAAGATGGACGACATGACATGGCGAACAGTGGAACGATAACTTCCAAATCTGTCATGTGATCCCACGGGAACTCAAAGACTTTTTCCCATAGACTTACATTGTGAAAGAGAAAGCTTTAAATCCGTGGATACATTTTTTTGAGCGTCACAACCCGTGACATGACTCATTTTACTATCAGAATTCAATCCATTCAGTCCAATAACATTTGGAACGTCTTGAAGAGCTGCGTGATTAAATAATTTTATTCCCATTCAAGTTAGCGGGGCGCTTAACCGGAAGTTAGCTAGCTCAGCCAGCAGGCCAGCTTCTGCTCTATGGGCCCAATGATGCAGGAGCAGCGCCGCTCATTCAGGTCATTTTTTTTATGTGGCAGCTTCATGTGCACTGAGCAGCCTTCATAGGAATGAACAGGGTCCCACTTCCAACGCTGTATCCAGTTCTTTTTATGCATCCAAGGTGTCAAGCACAGAGTCAGCTGGGACCTCGATACCACAGCTCCACTCCCTGATTACTACTGTGCAGACTTTGGCTCCAAAAGACTTCACCAGCACAAGTCATTTTTGTACAGTGGAAAGAAGTGGAGACATGCCATCCATGTTTATATACAGTCTATGGTAGACACCAATGAATCTCTCAATCTAAGTTTTTTTTTTTTTTTTTCACTTTACAAATGTCGTCTAAACCTCAATACCATCAGCTGTTTAACGACTTTGCCACCATGAAATCTAAAATCTAATCTAGAATTGTCAAGATTTTGATAATGAATCTGGAGCTATCTGATCATCAAATAATTAAAAGGTTTTCTAATAGACATGACATAGATATTTGAAGGCAGCTTTCAGCACTTTGATACTCTGGGCTAAACAGAAAGTATTGACAATTGACAATCAGGTTTAGTAACCACAAGTTTTGGTTTCCATCACAGTTCTGTACATTTCAGATCCCGGTACAGCGTAGTTTGAGGGGAAAGAAAGAGAATTATAATTTATAGAAAAGATATGCTGATTCTTCGATGCTGGTGAGCAAACAACAAATGGTGCCATTCATAACATTCAGAATTAACAAGGTCAAAGCAAATATTGGACAAGTTCGGAAGAACAGTCAGTCTGCAACATTTTAAAAACACAGACATAAAATAATTAAATAATAATAAACAAAGGAAAAAATAAATGCAATCTATTGACAAGATGAGAGCTAAAGAGTAAGAAAAATTAAGTAAAGAGGAAATGGAGGGTGTGCTCTAGGGGATGGAGGCTGATCCGACGGATGAGCACAATATAAAATACTACTCAAGCACTAAAGGACTAGTTTCTTCATTTCCCAAGTCCGTAGGGGAGGATGGCACCTACGGGGAAAGCTAGAGGTCCCCTGGAGAGGTCTGAGGGAGGCTGAATCACACAGGAAGTGTTACATTTGTTTGCTAACGGAGGGGAAGGGGGTGTTTCCTCTACAGTGACCACTCACTCTGCAGCACCGAAATAGTGGCCTGAGCACGGATCCAGGTGGTGGTTGGATTTTGGTGCAGGTCATTACGTCGCGGGTCATTGCTCGCTCTACACTCATAGGTCCCGGCATCGTCCAGTGTGAGATGAGACACACCCAACACGCTCACGGCGTTGGAGCCGTAGGCCGTGCTGATGGACACTCGCCGCTTACGGGCGCCGTCCCACAGCTGCCTGAAGGAGTCGGCTCGGTTGATCTCAGAGTACCACCACTGGATTTCTGGGGTGGGGTTTCCCACCACGTCACAGTACAGCTCAAAGGTGTCACCCGTGAGCTTAGTCTCAGAAAAAGGTGATTTCACAAAGCCCGCTGTTGGCGGAGGTGGAGGAGGTTTAGGGGGCAGCATGTCCAGAGATAAAAGGAGAGCAGGCGGAGGATGGAAAGGCAAGAAAATAGGCGGGTAAATCAAATGGGAACCAGGAAAGAAAAGACAAAGAGAAATAAAGATAAATTAAATAATAAGAGACACAGACAAACAAATAATCATAAAATGAAACAAAGGTTGGTTAAATAAAAAAGAGAGAGAGAAAGGAAAATGTGTACAGAGCTGCAGCTAACAACTGTCTTCCTTACAAACTCATCAAGTTGCTAGTTTTCTCGATTATTTGATAGTGAAAAATGTCCATAACAACATTTCACAGTCCAAGTTCATGTAGTTGAATTGCTTTTTTTTGGCTGACCTACAGTACCAACTCAAAAATATATATATTTTTTTCTTACATCCTTTTTCCATCAAAATGTAGCGTGTATATGCAGGTTTCTAAAACGCAGGAAAACACACTAAAATAAGCGATAGACTAATTTTCCTTTGCCACTAGACAAGAGTCATGTGAAGATACGTATGCCTTTGTGTTTTATTTTTTCTAATGTGTAACATTCAACATCATGAATGCACTGGAAAACAGATTAGTAAACAGTAGGAAATGCATGGAGGCCAGTGACAATGTGACAACCGATCAGCCGAAACATTAAACATTAACATTAACATTAATATTAATCATCTGGTTAATTATTAATGCAATGTTCTGCTAGGGTACCTTGGGTGTTTGCATTCAAATGGATGCCACTTGACATGTTCCACCCACCCAAACACCATTGCAGACCAAATACACTCCCTCATGGCAACAGTACTCCCTGATGGCAGTGGCCCCCTCTGCAGAACAATACACCATGCCACATTGCAAAAACTATTCAGGAATGGCCCAAGGAATGTGACAAAGACCTCAAGGCATTGACCTGGCCTCCAAACTTCCTATACCCCAGTCCAATCGAGCATTTGTGGGACGTACCAGTACCCTCGAGGTAACCCCTATCCACAGTGGGGCCTTCATAGATCCAGCTTTGCTCTAAAATGTCAAGGCATGGACACAGGACCTCTGGGAGTGTCCTGTGGTGTCTGGCACCAGAGCGTTTGTGGTGGATCCTTGGAGTCCTGTGGGTTGTAATGTGGGATACCAGCACATCCCACGCATGCTTAATCAGATTGGGATCTGGGGAATTTGGCCAACATCTTGAGCTCTTAGTCATGTTCCTTGGGCCATTTCTGAGCAGTTTTAGTGGTGTGACATTGTCCTGCCATGGAGAAGTGCCGCCGCAATGAGGTGGTGTATTTGGTCTGTAACAGTGTTTGGGTGGGTGGAGTACATCAAGTGGCATCCATATGAATATAAGGACCAAAGGTTTACCATCAGAACATTGCATTGTAACACAGTGAAAAATGTTTATCACTTCATTCTCTCTTTCAAACTCAGTGCCAACTAATTTTTGAAATATATTTGAGCACTGCTTGGATGGAGATGGGTGGTATTTTGTAGTGCGCTTCATTATATCATGCCGAAAAAGGTGCAAAAATTAGAGCATCCACCCAGGTCCTGTATATCCATCACTGCCAGTTGGAGCTGATTGAAACTGGAGCTGAAAATTACGCGTGACAACCGCAGAGTCATTTGTCCTGTGAGTGAATGCAGATTGTGACCTTCCCTTTAAGTACAAAAGCCAGACATTAGCAGTTTTTGTTTATAGTGGGATAGGGGCTAAGACTAAGAAATTGGAGAAACATTAAAAAAGCTGGAAACAGAAAATTGCAGCCATATTTTACATTGAAGAACAATTGCAGATTCATTTTCTTCAATTGTTTCAGTGCTACCACAAAACAGTGAAACACAAATCAGTGAAGTCGACATGGAACCATCTGTCGGAACAGTCACATCAACACTTTTGGTAAGAGAAAGACACAACCTCATCTCTGCCAAAGTCATTATTGCTGCTATTTCTAGGAAGCTTTCATTCAATTCTGCTGGGACGTCTCTGCGAGGCTGCTCTCACTTTATATTGTCCAATTAATGACATCACATAGATTTGTGCCGGGCTCGCACGGCACTTGCATCCCAAAGTCCTCCAACTGACCTTGTCTTTTTCAGTACATCTTGTCTGTATAATGAAAACATCATCAGCGGTTGTTTATATAATTATCCAATAATGGGACACAGACACCGGGCGAACTGTACGCTGTTAATTTTATGGGATTGAAATGTCTCCCTCTCTGAACTGAGAGCAATAAAGTGAAACAATTGATCACGGCTGCACAGATTGGAGGAGGAGGAGGAGTTGGGGGGAATGGGGGGGCTGTAGTCATCATAAGCATGGTGTATAGGCACTGTGGAGAGCACATGAGATTGAGAGAGCAGATTTATAGAAACTGTAGCTCTGGGTCTCTGGGGAGTGTGTGGGCGCGTGGTGATAGACCCCCTCCGTTTCCATAGAAGCGCACTACGGCAACACAGTGGGAAGAGGAAGAGACGGCCAGCCAGACCAGGCAGATCATCACAAGATGGACAGACATGTTTGTTTCTTGTCAAGTTGACATCATCACCCTACAGCGCAGCCCACAACTGGTTCATCAGGAACAGCACAGATTCCTACAGACACTCAGCTGCCAGTTTATTAGGTACACCTGGCTGAAACTATCACAGCAGTCCTGCAATAAATCCTTCCGGTTATAATGTTGAACTGTATGTTATTATACTGTCTCCTGTTGCTTAGCCTAACCTGATTGACATAGATGGGGTGGACAAAATAATAGAAACACTTACTACAGTTTAACACCACCAGAAACTGCAGCCTCCACAATAATCATACAGTTAAATAAACAACTACTTAAAACAGCTTTAACCAAAACCAAACTAGGGATGAAACAGTCCACGATAAACCACAGTAAATTCCCATCAGTTGGTATCACCATTTCAATTTTTAATTATTCATAAAACTATGTGTTAACAGGATGTCTACAGATATCAGACACTTTGATTTTATGCCTTTTTAGACCTTTTAAAAGGTAATTTTTGACCATGATTACAACAAATTATCTCTTTCTTATTCAAGCCTTGCAGGTAAGTAAAAGTAGTATATATGTGGTCCTGTGCAGAGGTAGGTTTTATGTAGGAATATGGTTATTAGAGTGAGTTAGATTAATCTAGTGGTAGGTTTAAGGATTTGTAACATCAGAAATGTGAACTATCACGCAGACAAGCTTGACTTATTTCGACGATAAGGAATTAAAAGATGGAAAAATTAAATTAGAATGTTTTTGGCAATTAGTACACCAGAAATTCAAATTTAAGAATAAGTACTTACTTTTAAGGCCTAATATTTATAATAATAATAATAATAATTTCTGACATTTCAAGATGTTTTTCAGGGCCTGCAGTCACCCTGGTTTAAATACTGAGCTTTGAAAAACTCATAGTGTCAAGCAACAACCAAAGTTAGCAACAGTCTCCCTGCAGCATGAAACGTGGGTTTGTTTTGTTTTGTCCTTTGTTCACAGGGTGGGCGTGCAGCAGGCAAACCCAGTGATGCTACTGGTCGCTTGTCCTCATCTGCAGTGACACTAAGACTCGAGCAAACAATTCAAAGACAGACTATCTTTAATATTAATGTACTTTCTGTATGGTTTTCATGTGTTTATATGAGGTATTGCCTATTTTATTATTCTAATGTTGATGATGATGATTTGGTCACTATAATGGTGATATGTAATCTTAGTATACAGGATTTACTGCAGGACTGTTGTATTAGACTACATTGGTTTTAGCTAGTTGTACTTAATAAACTGGCAACTGTAAATAACATGACAGGGACTTAAAACAAATACCAACACCTCTGCTCTTAACATAGAACTGCTGAGAGATGGGTGCTGCCACCTCGGATAGTCTCGATGTGTAAAAAGTGCTGAGCCAGTGGCACTGTGCTGTACATGTCTGAATGACGTCACTCATGTCAAGCTGATGTTTGTTTAGTTTTGACACGCTGTTATGTCTCATGTGGGTGATCTAAGAACTATAAAAGGCTGCAGTGTGTTGTTGATCTAGATCGTCCTGATTAATCTAAAGTTGTCCACATATTCTCGACCTCTGAATGTGTTCGGCTGCAGCCAGCTGATGACTTTTATTATTAATACATCTATTAATTACGCTTCTGATGATCTCTTAAATGACAGAATGGGAGAGATGCTCATTATATCATCTTAAAGCTCAAGGTGACACTTTTAAATAGCTTCCATTTTACATATTTCATTTTAGGTCTGCAGCTAATGATTATTTTATTGATTGATTGGTCGATTCTTTTAGATTAATGCTCCAACTCTGACTGCCTTTAAAAGCAGGCTCATGTTCTGCTGCCTTCTAAGGCTGAGTATCACTTTAATTATGATATTTTATTTGCATTGTATTGCCACATTCCTACACGCAAGTTTAAATTTCCGTAAAGCACTTGTTTGTCTCATTCATTTTGTGTTGCCTTATCCATGTTTAAAGCTGGATTTTGTTTGTTATTTGATGAATATGTGGAAAAGTGTGTGTCTTGGCTGGTGAATCAGTTGTGCTATATAAATACTAGGAATATAAATAGCATGTTTCATCACAATATAATATTATATCGATTCTTTGGATAACAATACGATATTTGCAGATATCACAAAGTCTGCCACGATATGATTTTGATTCGATTAAAGGGGCCAGCGATCGATATGAGACAATATCAGTAAATATCCTCCACATCTTTGTTCAGCTGCTTGCCTTTCTTTGCCTGGTGCTAGACTGCTAGCACTGTTTGAATGTTAAGGTGCACTTGGACAGAAAAGGTGACACAGAAGTGCCATGGGGATTTCAAAATAAAAGCATTTCTTGCAGATGAAAATACATCGATGGCTTCAATTTGCATCAATGATATTGGATTGTTAATCACTGAACATCGATTCAGATCAATATCATTACTCCCCTAATAAATACATCTGTCTTTAGCTTTTTGTCGATAATCTATGAATGGTTTTCCTCTAAATAATGTCTGAAAATAATAAATAATACCTATCACAATTTCCCAGAAGCCAAGGTGACATCTTCAGATGTTTTATTTTGTCCAACCAACAATAAAAGTATTCAGTTTATGATGATATAAAACAGACAAAAGCAGTAAATCTTCACACTGGGGAAGGTGAAACCAGAAAATAGTTTGAGCTTGAGCTTGATAACTAACTGATGATTAATCAATTATCAAAATAGTTTCCAATCTGATCTACTAATTAATTATTCAACTTTTTCAGCTCCAAATATAACGTCATGGTGTATTATTGTTTTCATACAAGACTTTCAGAGTCACATACTGTATTTAGAAAGACAGAAAGCTCTGTCTGAAGAAAATCACTGTACTTCTGTCCAATCAGACACTTTGATGTTTCAGTGATTACCAATCAAAATCTGCCTTTCAGCCACATCCTTTTCCCTACTGAAAACTAAGAAGACAGTTAATATGATACTGAAACCATAAAATAAAATCATAAGTTAATACCCTCATCACTGCACTTTTTATTTCTTACTGGAGACTTGATGCTAATTTCTGTCTCATTATTCAAAGCGTAAACCTGACAGCAAACCTGACAACAGATGGCCTGGAATAGTCATGAGTCTTTCCTTGCAGATATTTTCTCGTTATTTTCTGATGAATTTGTTTATACCGGTGTAATATAAAGTAATTCTGGCCACTGTCCCAGTTTATGTACCTAAACTGTTGCAACACATCGTGAGTGGATAATTGGATGTTAGATGAATATTCTATCAGAAGAGACGACTGCAGAGATCAGGGCAGAACAGCTGCAGGAAGCATATATGATATTTATCTGCTGGGTTTAAAGTGAATGTACTGAAATTTAGTCAAGTGACTTACATTACAGAAAATAGAGGAGATTGTTTAAATGTGATTTTGCTTATTTTTTCCCCATTATTCTGTAACTGTTTGATTTTATCCTTAAGTTCAGGGGAAATCCATTGTAAAAGCCAGTGGCTTCGGATGCATTTCTGTATTTTATTTTATTTTATTTATTTATTTTTGTTTTATTGTATTTTTTTATTTCATTTTATTTTATTTTATTTTTCATTTTATTATGTTTTATTGTATTTTATTTTATTTTAATTTTATTACTATCTGGATTTTATGCAGTTTTATGTGAGTGGAAATGAAAATTATAATAACAAAACTTTAAAAAAAAAAATAAAATTAAAAAATCTAAATTAAATTAAATTAAATATTATGATCAATATTGTCCAATTTTAATGTGCTTTAAACAACAAACCTCATAGTCTGAACATTTCTACTCTTAGTCTAATTGCCCTCAGATTTTGCTGTTTTGCACTCAGGGTATCATGCATGAGAGGCATGAGAAAGAGTTGAGCTATAAATAAAACCACCAGCACTTCCTGGTTACATGCCCTTAAAGTTAAATATAACAGAAATGCAAACTGCAACTGACAGAAAAGTAATCTGCACCAATTTTGACAACCAATTTACCATTAAGTCATTTTTAAATGCCACACATTCCCTAGTTTATGTTTATTTGAACCATTTTCTGATATTGTGTTGACCAAACAATTAATCAGCCAATTGGGAGAATAATCATTTAAATAATTCAAATAATCAATATATGTAGCCCTACTGTAAATTAAACAGACGGGACCTCATCATTTCAGGCTTGAGATTTATGTTTTGTATAAAATGTTAGCTGTTGGCAATACACTCTGTTTTTACACATTCCTCTGACAGTACTCAAACCTTCAATCTTTAAAATGAAAATGGAGGTAACCTCGACCCCGGGGTGAATAATTTGTCTGCCAGGTCATCTGTCAGGATAACTGCACTGATGAACATTTCCACACCTCTGCTCATACGCTTATACCAACCCGAGACTCAGCTCATTACTGGAGCAACAAAATCCTCTGTTTGCATTGATCAGTTCATTAACTGTGACCTTCATTTTCAGCCATTTTTGTGGCCACTGTCTGAGAAATTACAGTAAAATGTGGTTCGAATGAAACCATTAAACAGCCTCGTTGGTAAAAGCCACTCCGCTTCAGATCAAACACACATCCTTAGGGAACCTTGGCGGGAATATCTTCACATGTGAACAGCCATTAGCAGATACAAATGGCTTCTGTGATGAGGCTGGCTGCTGTGCGCGTTAATATCTCGCATCAGCATCAGCTGATGGTATAATATGTACTAATAATACACGGTGCAATACTGTGACGTTCTCTGAAGCATCCAGCCTATTTGGACTCTTTGAAAGAGACACAAAGAAGATAAAAAGCATCACTCTTTGTAGCAGTGTGTCAGATAAAAAGCCATTACATTTAAGCAGAGCTTTATCTGCTGATTGAAGACGAGATGTAATGAGTGGGCGTGCAGTATAGGAGGAGATGTGTAATGGATTCCTACACATGGTCAACTCCAGGGAAGGCCGGGGCTGAATAATTTCTCTCTCACTCTCACACAACGCCTGCAAAAGGGATACAAACACAGAGCAAAGAGGGGTTTACACTGCCCCTAAACTGTTTGGTGGGAGGGTTGAGATTTACGAGCAGAGGGGTCAATTGGACAAGCAGAACCGTGCTGACAAAATCAATGCCACTCTGCAGTGCAGTGCGTCTCAGGGAAGAGTTAACAGATTCACTGTTGCAAGAGGACATTAAAGCCATGGTTCCCAGTGCAGCATCTCTGCTCTAAAAATAGAAGCATGCAGCAAAATGGACTGGTGCTATTTACGGCACTTCTGAGGTCCTACATCTAATTACATACATGTTGTGCTCTGCTACAGGGAGATGGAGTGATGCAGGGAATGATCTCACCCTGCAGGAGAGGAGCTGGTGGCACAGAGCTGGAGACTGGATTCCTGAGCCATATCCTGACATACCTGAGCAGAGCGTGACAGCATGTTGAGCCTGTGTGTGTATGTGTGTGTGTGTGCTCATTTCTAAGGAAAGCATGACAGATTTTGAACTTAAGTGTGGCACCATTTCCCTATCCTGCTCCTCCTCCTCTATTCCCCAACCTGGTGAGCTGAACTTGTCCTTGCACGGATCCTGCATGCAGCTCCACACTTCAAAGGACATTTTAGGGACACAGGCCTCCGTGTGGCCCACTTCAGCCCAACGAACACAGATTGTATCCCATTAATGATTTATTGACCCTTCATCATAAATGCACAGAAAGCCAATCATGAACAAAGCTCCATCCGACTGGTATGAGTGTCTTTAGTGTCACGGTGAGGGATTATCTAATGAGACTTGGCTGCTGCTGCTGCTGCTGAGATATTCGTGGACAGCGGTCTTAAGAGCAGATACGTCCTGTAATGATTCATTAAAATGCCCCACTGCAGAAATGCAGGCGATATCCCTCCCTTCAAAACCCGCATTTTCGTCATGATGTGAGATTACCGCCAGGAGAGCTGCTTTCCTACCGTACTGGGACGAGACGGACTGCAGCATCAGGGCTCCAAATATCGCCACCGAGAAGGACATGACTGCAGCTCTTCGTTTGCCAGGTATCATCTTCGGAGCGCGGAGATGGAAAATGCCGGTAGCCGAGCAGTAAGGTGACCCGAGCGGGATATGATGATGCGGGGAGGATTCGCCGACACACTCCAATCGTATCACGCAGAGAGGGAAGTGTCTCTAGGTAGACTAGCGGAGGCTTTCAGCGCCACTGCCGCTGCTGCTGCTGCTGGTAGCTACCTGTGCAGCTCTCTGCTGTGCTCTCAGCCCGGTGCAGCAGGGGAACCACCTTTTTTTCCCCTTTTTTTTAAACCACCCCTTTAATCTTAAATCCCGCGAGATCTTGGGGGAGCGCAGAGACAAGCCGTGAGACACGAGACTGTCCTGTCCAGAGAGTGGAGCAGAAATCAATTACAGAACAATACACAAAATGGATGTTATTGTTTTTTTTTAGCCAGGTGTTACCATGCTCATTTAACAATGAATAGAAAAGAAACAACAACGCAGTGGTCTTAAAATAGACATAAAATAAGTTAAAATAAGTGCATAAATTGAAATTAAAAATCTAATTGAAATTAAAGTATAATTAAAGTTGCCCATTCCACAGTCCAGTCCAGTTGTGGCTGAGGTGGTGTGTGTGAGTGTGTGTGACTGGATTCAGGAGGTGTTAAACAGTCTTTCACAGAGTGGTGGCTCAGCTTTTTATGTGCACATGTGAACACTCCAAGAGAACTCAGACCCCTCTGAAGCGAATGGTGGTCCGAGTTTGGTTCACTTCAGGACGTGGTCTGAGATTGGTTCGCTTCAAGTCCATGGTGCAGTTCACTTAGGATGTTTTCACACTTGGTCCTTTTCAGCCCTCTAAGCGTACTTAGAGCGGTGACTCAGCATTTTTTGCGCATACGTGAACACTCCGAGAGAACTCAGACCCCTTTGAAGCGAACGGCGGTCCAAATTCGGTTCGCTTCAGGAGGTAGTCAGAGTTCGGTTGGCGTCAGGAGGTGGTCTGAGTTTGGTTCACTTCAGGAGGTGGTCTGAGTTCAGTTCACTTCAGGAGGTGGTCTGAGTTTGGTTCGCTTTGAGTCCACAGTGCGGTTCACTTAGGATGTTTTCACACTTGGTCTTGGTTTTTAACCCTCCAAGTGGACTCAGAGCTGTGACTCAGCTATTTTTGGTGCATATGTGAACACTCCAAGAGAAGAGAACCCAGATGCCTCTGAAGCGAACCGAACTCAGGGTGTTTTCACATTTGGTCCTTTTTTAATGAACAAGACTCAGTCCTCTTAAAGTGCACCAAAAATTGGACCCACCCCTATTTTGTTCATATTGTTAGTTCATTTGAAAGAGGAATCAGTTCACTTTCTGGTCCACTTCAGCTCTGATGGGGCCTCAGTTCTCTTTCTGTTCGCACTTTATACAATATAGCCCCTCACTTTCAGATGAACTTATAATTTTGAGAAAAACCTTAGCGTTTCTGTGCTGTAGACTGTTGGCTTTTGATGTATTCTACATTCCACATCTGAAGACATGCAGTATCCTCTGTGGACCAAACTACTCCTTGTTGTGTATCCTTGCAAGTGTTACAGGCCGACATGGTTTTGTCTGTTTCATCAAGTGTCCCAGTGCAACAGCATGTGATCTAGAGGGCTAAATACAGTGGCAAAGATGGAAAAATGAACCTGGAGTGCTTTGTGTTCACAAGGCACACGTTAAGTGAACCACATCACTGACTTGAAGCAAACCAAACTTAGACCACCTCCCAAGTTGGTGAGGATGATGCTTCAGATTACAGTGACACTAAGTACAGTAACCACAATTTTAACTATTCACAACCTGTAACAAGCAGTAGGGCCCAAGGAAAGTGCAACATTTTAAATAGTTTTAAAAACCCTAGAATGAAAAGTTTGGTCTTGCTTGCAATTTTTTATTTCTAAGTAATTAGTGCCATGACTACTGTACAAGATAGAAGTTTTATCTAGGAGCAAAAGCAAAAACCAGTGCCTTAAACACTAACAATAGGAGCATGATAATTACAAGAGTTACTAAAAATGACCTAAAATACAACAATGCGAAGTAGTATTGCACACGACTGAGAAAATGATATTGTACTAGAAGTGATTGTGATATTGAAGAAAAACATTGCAGATGATGTGAAAAATATCACACAAGATATAAGTTCATTACATAAAGTAAAACTGCACCTAATGTGGGTGACAGAAGCCACAGAGAGACAAGATCTCCTGTGGCGTTCTGTGGTGCTCTCAGTCTACAACTGAACATGCTGTGATATGACTCCAGAGTGGCATGCAGAGGGTGAGATGCATTGTCCAGAATACTGAGCAGTTTCCTCAGCATCCTCCTCTCTGACACCTCCACTAAGGCTCCAGTTCCACTCACAGGACAGAACCAGCTTTCCCAATGAGCTTATTGAGTCTGTTAGCATCGGCTGCCTTCACTCTCACCTTCGCCTTCTGCCTTCATGCAGGGTTTGTTTGATCAACCAATCAGGAATGATTATTTCTCTGGTACTGACACAACTGTAAACATGTTCAGTGCTTAACAAACTGCTACTAGGCCTGAAACTGTGTCGTGGGTCAAGCAGCCTCTCAGGCTGACTAAGCCCTGACCTCAGCAGGACCTGTGGCTTTAAGTAGACTTTTAATCCTATTTCTCTTTGAACTAATATGGGGTAATGGCAGCTTCACACCTACAACACACTGTAACTATGTTCCTACACTAAATGGAGCTTATATAGTGGCCTAATTGTAGCCTGCTTTGTGGTCAGTGGTTAATGTAATTGGAATTTGAATCATGTCATAGTCACTGATGTGGGACTGTCAGGATATGGGCTGCAAATGTAAAATAAATTAAAATAAATAAATAACCCAACAATCGTTCTGTGGCAAGAAACCAGGACATAGGCGGTTTCTGGGGTTGTCGCTTTCCTTCCAGTTGTAGTAGTAGGCCCACCTTCAAACCTTCAAGGCTGTATCACCTGTCAAACCCACTGGTATGGGCGTCCTCAGAGCCCCTTAAAGAAGAATTTCAAAAACATACAGTATCTTTTATAGACAGATAGTTAGGAACATCTCTTGTAGGCCTACAAAAGCCTCACACATACAAGACACTTTTATTCATATAGATATGTCATAGATATGTCAGCTCTCACCTTGAGGCCCTCTCTCTTATAACTTAGAATCACACAATAAACCTCACAGATGCCTTTATTTCCAGTAGATTAAATTACCGCAATGGTCTGTTTGTAGGACTTTCAAAACAAGCTGTTCGGCAGTGGCACCTTCAGCCTATTCAGAATGCTGCAGCGAGGGTCCTGACAAAAACCAGCAAATATGACCACATAACTCCACTTCTTGGGTATAAATCACTCTGTGGCTCAGCACCCAAATATATCTCTGACATGCTTGTGATATATGAACCGTGCCAAGAGTCAGAACAGGACATGATGAAGCAGCGTTTTGTTAACATGCAGCACAAACCTGGAATATCCTCCCTCCCTGATGATGTTAGACGAGCCCTGACTCTGACTACTTTCACATCAAAGCTAAAAATATTCCTTTTTTACACTGCCTATCCACCCTGTAATGACTGCAACCTTATTTTTTAAACTCAGTTTTAAATCATTTTAAATAATATTTTCATCTTTGCACCTCTTGTCTGCACTGTTTGTATCTTTTTCTCTTTATTCTTTTATTGGAAATATGTATCCTTTATTATATTTTATTGCTCTGTGAAGCACTGTGAATTGCCCTGGTGTATGAAATGTGCTATACAAATACAGCTGCCTTGCTTATGTACATTTTTTACCATAGCTGTTTATTAGCTTCCTTTTAAATCTTATAATTTATGTACAGATGAGTGGTATTTGTTGCAATTACTTTATTTACTTGTAATACACACTTATACTTGTGTGAATGTCTATTGTATTGTAAAAAATAAAAAACAAACAAAAAACATACTGCTGCTTTGTGTGATACCACAACACTTCACAATTAAAATATCCTCTATAATCTGATGTGTTAGATTTATGACAGCACATTGTATTGAATCCTGTCATGTAACTGTGTTCTGTTATTTTATCTGTCGATCCCTTTACACGACACTGCAGAGTAAGCATTGTGAAAGTAAATTAATAAATAAATGTGTAAATAAAGAATCATATGCAATAAACATTATGGGGAAAATAATCTCACCATGACCCCTGGGGGGCACTGTAGTCACTTCACTTAATAAAAGACTTCTGTGAAGGATACATCTGTTTCCTTGCTCTAAGCTCCTCCAGAAGCCTCCTCTCTCCTCTCTCCTTGTCTCCTTGAAGTGCATTTAAGGGATTGGAAGATCCTTCCTGATGGCGGAGGGGAAACGTTTTCCAGGTCACAGGAGCAGAGGAGGCCAGGAAGGATAAGTCAGCATAATGAAAAGCACACACAGTCCCTAGAGGATGAATCCTACCAACTCTGGTGAACCCCTTACCTCCTGTCTGGCGCCACCATGAGTTTGACAAACAACTTTAAAATCTACTTTATTATTTCACAGCTGAGTTCTTTGGCTTCTGAGGGGTTTGAACATCGTGGGCTTTTTTTCTCACACTGGGTGTTAAATCTTAAAACTTCATCTGTATAAATTAATGGCAGGAGCAGGCATGATAAGTAGGCGTGTTTTGGAGCAGCAGTTGGTGACTCTTTCCTAGAAACAGTCTCTGCAAACAAAGCACCCGAATATATGTCAAGACAAGTCAATGTCAGTTAGTTATTGGCTTATGTCCAACACTTAACATGTCAAAAATTTTACAAGAAGCAGCAGACAAACTGGAGAAGAGGCCACTGATGCTGCGTCTATTCCTCAAAGGTCCAGAAGTGATTTTTCTGTTGTTATAGCGCCACCCAGTTGCCAATTAGAGTTAAATTTCTCCAGTCACCTTGAGGCGTACTGTTCTACATATCTACCAAGTTTAGTAAAAATCGATATGGCGGTTAGGCCTAGATAAGAAATTAGCTCTCTAGCGCCCCCATTTTGTTTGATGGGGTCAGTAATGGAGGGGTCCCCTCAGATTATGTGTGGTCATATGCCTACAAAGTTGCGTGCTGATCAGTGAAACCCTTGAGATGTTATACAGCTTTATGTGATGAGCCACACCCTCTGCAATATTCATTGCCTTATAGAAGCTCAGTTTTAGTAAGTTTTCCAACTTTTGCCAAGAGGGAACTTTAGATATTGGTCCCTAGATTATGTTCACTGAGTTTCATGCAGATCGGTCAAACTTCCTAGGAAGAGATTGATTTTAAGTGTTTTTTTGTTGTTGTTTTTTTTAATTCAAAATGGCGGGAAATCTATATAACCGGAAGTAATGGGTTCTTGAGGCAAATTTGTTCCTCATGAGGAGAGGAATTTCTGTGCAAAGTTTCATGTCTCTACGACATATGGGGCATGAGATATGCCCATTAAAAGTTTGCAATTTCAATCAGTTGCTATAGCGCCCCCCTTTGGCCAATTGATGTAATATATTCAAGCAAAAACTGTCAGGATAAAGTTTGATTTTCTTTTGTGCTGCTTTATTTATCATCCAATTGAATTAAGTATGTATATGTATGTATGTATATATATTGTGTGCACATATGTCATGGTTCCCTCAGAAAATAAAGCTCCTCTTTGATGCTGTGATGTGAGCTATGTCTTTTTACCACAGCCTGTATGACAGATATGACGCTGTAGTGTGTATGATATCAGATGACTGGCTGTCAATATCTTGATGGAACATGTTACACAACAGCTGCTTTTCTTTTTATCTTTAACTAGTGCGGTGCCCATTCAAAACCTGCCTGTTCAGAACAGGAACTACAGCTGCTTGACCTGTTGGTGCTGCTTGCAGCTTTCTTGAGAACACTCATTCAAACAACTTCACACACAACACTGTTGCTTGTGCAACACACCTGGACCCCAAACAGCTGTAGAATTATTATGATGTTTAGATATAAAAAATTGAATTATGTTTCTATTTTTGCTAATTGTGCCCAAAACAAAAGCACTTAAAAATATGCAGCTCAATGGTATACTGCTTACTGTATTCTTCTACTTCTACTTTAGAAGAAAACATTTTACTACATTCACCTGATATAGACATGTTACTGGTTACACTACAGTTTCAGATTTTACTCGCAGTATATAACAAATACAATATTCATTTCATTCCTTTTCATAACCACTAGGGGTCACGGGGGCTGGAGCCTATCCCAGCTGACTCGGACAAGAGGCAGGGTACACCCTGGACAGGTCACCAGACTATCACAGGACTGACACACAGAGACAGACAACCATTCACACTCACATTCACACCTACGGACAATTTAGAGTCACCAATTAACCTGCATGTCTTTGGATTGTGGGAGGAAGCTGGAGCACCTGGAGAAAACCCACGCTGACACATGGAGAACATGCAAACTCTGCACGGAGGGACTCCCCCACCCTGGGTTCTAACCAGGAACCATCTTGCTGTGAGGCAACAATGCTAACCACTGCACCACCGTGCTGCCCAACAATTATAATAGGAAGTTTTATCATTTATTAAACTATCCAGCATTATATTGGAACTGAAATCTCTATCTTAAACAGAGGTTAAGTAGATTTATGTACTTTGTGCCTTCCTTCATTACATATTATTCTCCTCCTCCCCTTGCCTTATCCACCCCTGAACACATGCATCACATTCTTTGAACACCTTTATGGTGTAGGAAAAAAACTAGAAATACTTGACATCATGTACAGCAAATGATTTATTTGAATGGCTGAAGTGCCACAAAATAAATTGAGTGTTGGCAAAACGGTGTTAGGGTGTAGGGGGGAGAGAGAGGGGATGACATGCAGCAAAGGGCCACAGGCCAGAGTTGAACCTGCAGGCGCTGCAGCAAGAACACTGCCTTTGGATTAATTATTTTATCGACACAAACAAATAAAATATTTCAGTCCAAACAATCTTCAAAAAATTATATGTAAGATAAAACCACTAGTAAAAACATTAAAAGGTAGTATAACTAATAACACAGAGTCCCATCATTCAGTAGAGGCCTGCTGGTGCTCCAGTACTGCAGGACCTGCATGTAACATGACTAAGATTCTTTCATCAGTGTCCATGAAGAGTGAGCTCAGTTCAGAAGAGTCATGCCCACATTTCTCATGGATATCCTGTGTAAGAGGGCACACAAATGTATTTATTTCCAATCTCCCAATGATCTTGTTCCTCCAATTATCTCAGACAAGTATGACATCATGACTTGATTCTCTTTTCTTGTCATTTCTAGAACATACCACACGGGGTCATCCAACATGCCCTGACGCTGCTTCATCATGGTCAGATACTTGGCTTCCCTTTGTTTCACTAAAGCTTGAACTGAAGGGAGTCCTGCATCCAACATGCAGGTTATGATAGGTGTAGTAGACCTCACCCTAAGTAGGGATTTCCCCCCAGTCATGTAAAGAGATTCAACAGATGTTAAGAGCACTTTTAACCAAGCCTCACACCCATAGAAGTTTGACACAAGTATGGGACGCCTGCTCTACCCACTGAGCTACTAGGCGCCCCACTTTTAAAAAAAACAAAACATAAGAATGATATTAAGACTTAATTAATCAACAACAGTTTGTCTGTTATTAAATTTTAAAACATTAGGCACATAAAAAAGTATTTTCTAACGGGTAAGTTAATATTTGGTGACACATGATGGACACCAGTCCATCATGGCCAAGTAAATCTTTGTGTTTGACACATTCTCCTCAGTCAGGCGTTCAAGAGATGGAGGGAGCTCCGTGACCAAAGAGGTGTCAACACCGATGTCCAGCTAACTTTATTTGGCAGTCACTTTCAATGGGAAGAGACAGAAAAGTGTAGCTGAGGAAAACTGGCTTTGAGGTCATTTTGCAGACGGACTAAATCATTTTTAAGAATTTGGAAAACACTTACTGACAAAAGTCAGCCAACGGGGAAGAAATAAAGAATTCATCAACACTGGTTTCCACAGGCTGCTGCTGCTGTTTCATTTTGTGCATGTGCATATGAATGCATGTTCATGCATGACAGCGTTATCTTTCCTGAGCTGCAGTTCATAAACACTGCTGGTGTTTATCAAACATAATAAATAGTTGTATTTCACTCTGACCTCTGTCAGTTACATAAATTAGTTAGAGAATACAGCCAGCTGACATTGGGTGAGAGGCAGGGTACACCCTGGACAGGTCACCAGACTATCACAGGACTGACACATAGAGACAGACAACCATTCACACTCACATTCCCACCTACGGACAATTTAGAGTCACCAATTAACCTGCATGTCTTTGGACTGTGGGAGGAAGCTGGAGTACCTGGAGGAAACCCACACTCACATGGGGAGAACAATATATGGGCGTGATGGCACTCCTCACAGGTTGACATGATTTTAAAAGAAGACAATGATTATCTAGTCTCTTGTCCCAATACCCACACTTCCCCTAGAAATACCCACTTGCACTTGGTTGTGCGCATTCACGTTTAGGCTAGTGGTGTCCCAAAACAGAACTGAGGTAGTGGAAGTGGTCCCCCCCGCCGGGAGTGTGAACGTTGTGGGCTTTTTTCTCACACTGGGTGCCAAATCGTAGAGTTTTATATCAATAAATAATATTGACACCAGCACTAGTACTTATTAATGGCATGAGCAGGCATGACAAGTAGGTGTGTTTTGGAGCAGCAGTTGGTGACTCAGGGGGACTTATTCCTCAGAACCAGCCCGATTCAAACAGAACACCTGAATATATGTCAAGACAAGTCAGTGGTTAATTATTAGTTTGAGTCGACTGCTCAACAACTCATGAGAGAGAGGGGGACAAGCGCCTTGGCTCCATCACTGGTAAGTTTCACGGTACACCCCCCCCCCCCCCCGCCCCGACTCACAGTTCAAAAACTACTAAAGAAACATTTCAAAAACTTCCTGAAAAAATGTCTGGATTTTATTAATTATTAAACAAATGTTGCATTGCAATAAAGAACATGAACATTACTTGAGTTATATTAACTTACAGTTCACAATAAATTAATACATAAACTTGTTAATCTCTTAACAGTCTACACAGGGGATCAGAGAATATGATCTTATTTCTCCACTGGCAGTTGGTGTGTGGGAGGGAGATGCACTTGAGGCTGCATCACTTGGTGCTGAGGTGGATGAGGTGGCTGCAATTAGGTCAATGACGTGATGCTACTTTTTTGTGTTCATATGGTTTAGTCAAATTTAAAAGAGTTAAAATTTGAAAATAAATGTACGATCAACTTACAAACTTTAATTTTGTGTGGATCCAGTATAAAATTTCTGCTTTTAATACATTTTGAGAGAATATATTGGAGGATAATCGCAAAAATGTCTAAGTGGTGTAACCATAAAAACTTGCACCAAATAATTAAACTTGCTTAAAAACACTAAAATTCTCAATAAAACACCATATCAATTAGTTTGGCATGATCTTTAAATTATTACTTTTTTATATTCAATAAAGGTAATGGAATACAATTGTTCTAAATATGAAATTTAATTTGGGGAATCATGAAAGTCAAGTAAACTACATGAAGTGTCAAGTGGTGTAACTACCATTTAAGAGGCCGTTTTGTTAATATTGTAAAGAAGGTCATGTGACAGGAAATGGTATTACAGAGAAGGACCTCTGATGATCACAACTGCTGCATGACAAGGTTAGAATCTCTTAAAATTACTAATAAACTGATGTTTTTAGACTCTGGTCAGGTTTGGTAAGTTTACATGTCAAATGGTATGACCCTAGAAAAACATTAATAATTCATAAAAATCATTAAAATGAATATTTACTTTAAAAATTATGTTTGAAATCTTGAGACCAAGGCCATGTGCTTACACAGATGTCCACGGTAATGCCTGTCAAATTTGATTTTAAAATGAAATGTCAAATGGTGTAACCGGTTACACCATTTGACTCCTATTAAGAGCCATTCTGTTATAGGCAATTATGTCAAATATCAGCAGTTTATGATAGTAATTTTTTAGATATCAGTAGTTTATGATGTTAATTAAAGATGTATTATAAAAAAACCTACTTTTGATCTTGTACAGTAGCTTTAAAATACCTAAAAATCCAATAATTCATTTAAAGTAGAAATGTAACTCAAACATTAAAATTTCTGTCTGTAAAATACAATTATTTACATTTCTGCTATTTCATTACTAATGTATGATACATTTATAGAAAACTAAAGTAATCAAACTAAATAAATAAAATCAATTTTCCCCATTAGATGCCAGTTTCTAGGAGGGCCACCTAACAAGCCCTAAGGGTTTTCTTTTGGCTCCTCCCGCACACTTTTTTTTCTCTTTTAAGTCATCGTTTTTTATGTGTCAATACTGTACGTATTCTGTTTCTTCTCATTGACATCCTATACTCTTTTTATTGTGTGCAAATAAAAATAAAAAAAAACAAAACAAGGAAAAAGTGGCTCGTCATAGAGTGCTAATGCAAATGAATGCTAATGAATGCTAATGCTACAGCAAGGGCCAATCATGTCCTTATGAGTTGTTGTTGTCAGGTGACTTTTTCCCTTATCAGAATTTAAAACACAAAATATGAAACATGAGTTAAATTTTAAAATTAAATGATTGTTGTTAGCAAAGAATTTACAGTAGAAGAAATTAGTTAATTGTTGTCAGCTGTTCCTTTTTATGAACTTCCTCTCTCATTAAATTTTTATCAACCCTATTCACAATAGTAGACCAGTTCACCCTTATGAGTTGTTGTCAGGTGACTTTTTTCTTATCAGAACTTAAGATACAAAACATGAGTTAAATTTTCAAATGAAACATGATTGTAAAATGTTTTTTTCTGCAAAGCATTTACAGTAGAAGAAATTAGCTCACTGTTGACAGATGTTCTTTTTTCTGAACTGAAATAACATGAAAAAAACAAGTTCACTTAACCTTGTTGACTGTCATATTTGATTTTCAGTGTCAATTCCTTCACAAAACAGTGGTGTTTGACTGTAGAAGGAACATGGTCAGGCAGTGTATCATATTTTTATGAAAAATACCAGTTACACCAATTGACACAACCCAGTGTCATTTGGTGTAACTGGTATTTTTTGTACAGATAATTTAGTTGGTTGAACAGATACAGATACAGATGGTGGTGGTGTGCTCGCTCAGCCCTTCCTTCTCGTATCTTTGAATTCACCATTAACTATTCACCTGGATAGTGTATAATGTTGAAGAAGTCAGTGAGGTTGTGAGATGGATGTCAACAAGGAGGCAAAAACACAGTCTCCTTTAGCCGTAAGTCTAGATTGAGGGGCTTTCAGATTTTTGTCGTATGATCTGAGATTGCGTGCAGGTAAAAGGGGACATAAAAGTTCACAGATGCATGCCGGTGCTGGGTCATGTAGTGCTTTAAAAGTAATTAGTAGAACTTAAAAATCAGTCCTGAAGTTTGTTATCACTTCCTGTTTTATTGAATGCAGCTTGAAAACTGCCATAGCCCTTCCATTAAGCTCAGTTTTGTTTTGTGGAAACATTAATCAGGCTCTCCTATGTTCCTGGATCTCTGCACCATTCTATTGTTCTTCCTCAGTCACATGAACAAAGACATATGAAGACATCTCTGTATCATCCCTAAATCTGCACCATTTCACTTTCTTCTCATCAGCACCTTTTTTTCTTGCTTGTAGATTATCCTCATCACTATGAGCTGATCACAAGGCTCAGGATTGAGTTTGGATGCTGCCCTGTTGTGTCAAACATAGTTTTTGGTTTTCTCTTGGCTGGTGTGAAGACAACGCTGGAGGTGGAATTTGCTTGCACTTGTATTCCTACGTGGAACATCCTGTTTGTGGCTCCATTTTTCTTGATTCCTGCAGCATCAGCTCCTCTGCTGATGCTGCTGATTCACAGATGCGGAGTGTATAAAATATCTTGTGTAGCTTTTTAATGTTGCTCCCATAGTGTTGCTGGCCCTGATGTTGCTCAAAGGACAATACATAAAGTATAGTCTGTGCAAAGACAGACTGGCCAGGCACATTTATAACTTCAGAAAAAAACTATCTGGAATGGTGCACACCAATCAACATGACACGTTACTCCTCAGAGGAACTACTGAGTTGCTGACACAGATTTTAGATTGTTTTCTAGTGCAGGCCAGACCTCTGGACAACTTGTTTTTTTATAATATATTTCACAGCTGACTTCTTTGATTTGTCTTTTAATTCTAATTTAAAACAAACCTCACGGACTGCATTTTTTCATCTGTGTAATATTGCGAAAATTAGGCCTATCCTGACCCGAAAAGATGCAGAAAAATTGGTCCACGCTTTTGTTACCTCAAGGCTGGATTACTGTAACTCTCTATTATCAGGTAGCTCTAATAAGTCTTTAAAAACTCTCGCACGTGTACTAACAGGAACCAAGAAACGAGATCATATTTCTCCTGTTTTAGCTTCTCTGCACTGGCTCCCTGTAAAATCCAGAATTGAATTTAAAATCCTACTGTTAACTTATAAAGCTCTAAATGGTCAGGCTCCATCATATCTTAGAGAGCTCATAGTGCCATATTATCCCACCAGAACACTGCGCTTTGAGAACGCAGGGTTACTTGTGGTCCCTAAAGTCTCCAAAAGTAGATGAGAAGCCAGAGCCTTCAGCTATCAGGCTCCTCTCCTGTGGAATCATCTTCCTGTTACGTCCTGTACGGTCCGGGAGGCAGACAACGTTTCCACATTTAAGACTAGACTTAAGACTTTCCTCTTTGATAAAGCTTATAGTTAGGGCTGGCTCAGGCTTGCCCTGTACGAGCCCCTAGTTAAGCTGACTTAGGCCTAGTCTGCCGGAGGACCCCCCTATAATACACTGGGCACCTTCTCTCCTTCTCTCTCTCTCTCTCTCTCTCTCTCTCTCTCTCATGTCCTGTTACTGCATCTTGCTAACTCGGCCATTCTGGATGTCACTAACTCGGCTTCTGATGATGCTGATCTGTTCTGTACGACATCTATTGCATGTCTGTCCGTCCTGGAAGAGGGATCCGTCCTCAGTTGCTCTTCCTGAGGTTTCTACCATTTTTTTTTCCCCGTTAAAGGGGTTTTTGGGGAGTTTTTCCTTATCTGCTGTGAGGGTCCTAAGGACAGAGGGATGTCGTATGCTGTAAAGCCCTATGAGGCAAATTGTGATTTGTGATGTTGGGCTTTATAAATAAAACTGATTGATTGATTGATTGATTGATTTGGCCTCTGGCGGTGTGAACGTTGTGGGCTTTTTTCTCACACTGGGTGCCAAATCGTAGAGTTTTATATCAATAAATAATATTGACACCAGCACTAGTACTTATTAATGGCATGAGCAGGCATGACAAGTAGGTGTGTTTTGGAGCAGCAGTTGGTGACTCAGGGGGACTTATTCCTCAGAACCAGCCCGATTCAAACAGAACACCTGAATATATGTCAAGACAAGTCAGTGGTTAATTATTAGTTTGAGTCGACTGCTCAACAACTCACAAGAGAGAGGGGGACAAGCGCCTTGGCTCCATCACTGGTAAGTTTCACGGTACACAAAAAATGTCTGGATTTTATTAATTATTAAACAAATGTTGCATTGCAATAAAGAACATGAACATTACTTGAGTTATATTAACTTACAGTTCACAATAAATAAATATAAACTTGTTAATCTCTTAACAGTCTACATAGGGGATCGGAGAATGTGATCTTATTTCTCCACTGGCAGTTTGTGTGTGGGAGGGAGATGCACTTGAGGCTGCATCACTTGGTGCTGAGGTGGATGAGGTGGCTGCAATTACATTAGTAGGCCCAGGATTTGCAGAGGTGGGGGACAAATACTTCAGAAGTACATCTAAATAGAGGAGATACATATATTTGACAAACTGGGCTTTTACAATATATTAACCAAATAGCTGTTGATTGTGAAACCATCATGGCATAACCATAATAGCACCTAACATTACAGCCTGCCTCGATCTAATGACATTTTAAACACAGCAAACAGGCAAAATATAAAAAATGCAACTGTAACATCACAAATTGCACAAATCTGAAAATAAGAAAACATATATGCAGTATATGAATATATGCCTGGCTGGTAAACAGTGAGTGGTTTGTGCAGCAGCACACTAAACATTAAAAGAAAAGATAGGCCAATATATTAATTATGTTGCTTATTCATTCCCCCAAACACTTTGAGTCTTTCTTTCCAACTTTCTCTAAGATGGGAGCAACATTAACTCTAGCTGAATGCTGAAAGTATTCATAAAACAAGTGGCTAATGAAGTCGCAGTAACATTGATGTGTTGATGTTGTATGCTGTAAAGCCCTGTGGGGCAAATTGTGATTTGTGATATTGGGCTTTATAAATAAAATTGATTGATTGATTGATTGATTGATTGATTGATTGATTGATTGTTTGATTGATTTGGCCTCTGGCGGTGTGAACATTGTGAGCTTTTTTCTCACACTGGGCGCCAAATCGTAGAGTTTTATATCAATAAATAATATTGACACCAGCACTAGTACTTATTAATGGCATGAGCAGGCATGACAAGTAGGTGTGTTTTGGAGCAGCAGTTGGTGACTCAGGGGGACTTATTCCTCAGAACCAGCCCAATTCAAACCGAACACCTGAATATATGTCAAGACAAGTCAGTGGTTAATTATTAGTTTGAGTCGACTGCTCAACAACTCACAAGAGAGAGGGGGACAAGCGCCTTGGCTCCATCACTGGTAAGCTTCACGGTACACAGCTTGTGTTTTTTTATAACCAAGTGTACATGTTAACGAAGCTCTCTGTCTTGGTTAGTTCTGCTAAATCTTAAAGAATGGATGGCATTATAAACAAGAAGCTGCAGACCATCAAAATTAAGCATGGAGGAGGCTGCAGAGCTGATTTGTATTGCTATGTGAATGTTAAGCATGCTTCAATCTGCAAGCATGTTGAGCAGTGAAATGAGTAGTAGTAGTGTGCGCAAGGATTCAGAGCCTTTAGTAAGAACATCAACCTGAAACTTTTAAACTGAGAGGGACAAAAGTAGTATTTTGGAAAGTGAGTGGGGGCAGGGGTGGTTCCTGACCTTTACCTCCACAACTATAGCGGCATCCAGGGGGATCCTCCCTCTGGACATTTTTTTGATAAACAAGCTTTATTTGGATGCGTCTTTATGCACTCTGACATTTTATTTAAATTTAAATTACACATCTTAATCATTGCAAAATTGAAGTGTGTACTTAAAAAGTGTCATTAAGCTTACTGTCCAGATAACTTGTGAATTGTGATGTTAAAAATAGTATTTTTTTGTAACTGATATTACCCAGCCAACATTTGTATGTGGGGCCCATGAGGGTAGTAAATGGGCTGAAAAATGGGCCCTATATGGGACTGTCCTCATGTTCCATATTGGCTGTATGCCAACTGCCCACATGGGTGGGTCTTGCTGGGGCTACCTGGGTACAACATGGGTATGGGTCCGAAATGGACATCTCATATGAGGCACAAGTAGGTAAACCCACCCATGTGGGCTAATATCAAGGGGCTAACATGGAACCTGTTAGCCCCATATAGAGCCCATTTTTCAGCCCATTTGCTATCCACACGGGACCCAGAGAGTGTGTAAAAACAGAATACTTCACAATTTTTATTATCAAACATTTATTGGATAGAGTTGGAAAAACAGGTTAAATATATTAATATAATAAATGTGGATAAATGTGGATTTATGTCAACATCTTAATTTTTGGTCATTTGAGATTTTGTTTGATTTTAAGTAGTCACAGTCTGAGTATGACACTCTCATCACCAGATTTAGGAGACAAACACAATTTGTCACAGTCACTGTCCTGATGACTTTTTGGAAAGACTGAACTAAGCGTAACAGACTCATTCAAGTTGCCTTTATCAGTTAGGCAACTCGGCAATTCGTACATCCTCAATTCCCCTCCTTGGCTCCCCCTTGCATCTTAGGCCCCATTTATACGACAAAGATTTCAACTGAAAACGGTAAACTTTAGTTGCGTTTGGCCGATCGTTTACACGACAGCAGTGTTTTGAGTGCCTGAAAACGCAACATTTTGAAAACACGTTCCAGAGCACAATTTTTTGGAAACGGCGGCGCCTCCATTGTCATGTAAACTTGCAAAATGCAGTTTCTCTGAAAACGGAGACTTTTTGCACATGCTCATTACGGTTCCAGTCACTAGGCATGCACAAGAAAGTCGACCATCACATCAACAATACCAAGCTCTGTTTGTGCTGCTCACCCTGTTGACTTTATCAACGCTTCTCCAGCAAAGTGTAGATCTACTGTGGCAACTCCACCTCGTCGTCCATCCAGACAAAGTTATCTGTGCATGCTTTCGCCATTGTGTCTTCTTTGTTTTGGATTGTAATCACTGCATTGTAGAGGAAGGCGCTTCAGCGCATTCGCGTGGCGTCATGCCGTGTTGTTGCTTTGCAAATTTACACTGCCACCATTGGCCTGGCATGCATACTACAGCGTTTCCAGTAGATTTTGCGGCTTCATGTGAACCGGGATTATTTCAATAATGTCCTCATATAAATGCAGAAGTTTTTTAAAACACAAAGGACAGACTTTTCCGTTTTTAGAGAAACCGTTGTCGTCTAAACAGGGCCTTAGTCTCTCTTTTGCTCTCTCACAGCTGTGTGTCACGCCTACTTTATATATCAGGTGCCTAAAACACTTATTAAGTAACTTATAATAAGTAACGTCTTACTCTACACAGAGAGTAATATTGTAGAGTACTCATTAAAACGCACCTGCTTTTAAACATTATGAATGGATATCAAACATAGACTACAAAAATAATGGATGTAGCTACCGTGATGTCAGCCGTTGGTTTGTGGACTCCTGTTTTGAGATCTTGAGTTTGGCATTTTGTCTGTCGCCATCTTGTTTTTTTAAAAGCCAAAAGTGACTGTATTTGAAACATGGATGTATTAAGAGACCTAGAAACAGATGTGGGGGCCCTGTTCATTCCTATGAGAGTTGCTCAATGGTGCATGACACCAAAATGGTTCAACTGCTGTGTATACAAATACCCAAATGATGCAGATATTATCGGCACTGAACTGAACTGACAAGCTCTCTAACTTTTCATCTTTTCTTCTCTTTATACAGAATGAACAATGGCAGAGAAACAATCCCGGATCTCTAAAATGAAGGACGATTATAAAAATCTCTTGGTCACTAAACTGAAGAGTGAATTTAAAAAAAGCCCTCTTGCGTCAAACGTGTGTTTCGGCGTCATCCTTCCTTTCTTGGAGGAGGACATGGAGGATGAGTTTGAATGCCCTTGCGACGATAAAAAGAATGCCATGTTTGGGGCTGCATATTTTGTTGTTCCTGCAGTTGTGGCCTTTCTACTGTCGATGAGCATCCAAGGCTTCTGGAGAAAGAAGGGATCAAAGGACTTAGGAAAAACTGTGGGTTTCAGCCTTTTTCCTCCCGTACTGTGGATCATCCTGCTGCTCATGGATGGCGAAATGTTTGCCTGTGCAATGACAACCTGGTCAGGCAGTTATGAAAAAATTGAAAAAGGTGGTGCGAAGCAATGGTGCAAACCAGCAAACTACACCTCATCACAAGAGAACGAGTACAAGAACAAGGCTCAGGAATTGTTTTCTCTGTCTCAGGTAAGGAACAATCTGATGTCACTGAAAATATGTCACTTGTTTGGCATCTGTCAGAAAAAAATCTGAGAACAAGACTGAGGTTGTGGTCTAATAGTCTTCTTTGCTTTGGAGGGTTCCTCACTGAGCGAAATGACCAGGAATTATCTAAGTGGCAGCCATGATAGGAGCTGGTCAAATGCTTAGTTAGCATGCTGACATTTGCTAATTAGCATCAAATGGGACAAAAAGAAAATCTGACCTGATGATAGTGCTAGATTAAAAGTTTGATCACTAAAGTCATTACAATTCATCACAAGGAGACCATAGATGTGTGAAGCTACCCAACGGGTGTTGAAACATTTCACTAAGATCCACAAATGTCATCATGACGGACGAAATATCAGAGGGCCATCAAACTCAGTATATTTATCATCAAGGACCATGAATGTCTGTACAATATTTCATCGTAACCCATGCAGTATTTGTTTTGACACATCAGCAGTAGTCTAATAAGCTTTCTTCAAACTTTGGTTGGTTAACAGCTTATCATCCCTTGTCTTTTTCTTTCCTCTGTGGTTTAGGGCATTGGAATGGGAGTGATCATATTGCTCACTTGTGGATTTGGAGTATTTGCCTTCCTCTGCTCCAAGAAGGAAGTCCACAGAGATGCGGAAGCTTCTGAGCTGAAAAATAAGCAGGACACGGATGAATCTGGTGACATTCCACTGAAAGAACTGAAAGAGTAATAAAAAGAGAAAATGACCACACTTCATAAATCAATGAGATCCAAGGCTTTGGTAATGATGATAGAATAATTACTGCAAAAATCATTTATTGAAAGAAATCTTGTTGGCTATATAGCTTAGAAAAACCTTTGATTGTCATAAAACCATCACATTGATAGGAGCAAGTCTAGAAATAGGTTCTTTGCAATCAGGTGACTATTATGATGTGCAAAATTCAGATGTTAGGCAAGGAAAATATTATACATTATATTATATTAAATTATATTATATTATATTATATTATATTATATTATATAAGAAAGGTCATGATGACAGTGACAGCGATTGAGGAGCCAGACTCCGGTGTCAGCTCTATTGGAGTCAATGGGGCAGACACAGCAAGTCACACTTTAACCCATCATATCTTTGCTGATTCAACTTTGACAGAAAAATCCTTCAACCAGATATAAAACACACATTACATTATGCTTACTGACATTTTTTTTATCTAAATATGTGCATTTCTTTTTGTTGTTATTGGTCTTAAGGCAGATCATGGCTCTGTCCAGCAGCTGCATCTCAGCCTCTGTTCATGTAAGCCTAACACACATCCTCTGCTGAGCGTCCAGCAGTGATTATAACCTATATATCAAGTTCATAATTAACTGGAGACAAAACATTTTTTCTACTACACATAGATCACAAACCCATAGATATGAAAATGACTCATTGCAATCGATTGAGGAATATAAATGTTTTAGTGCTTTTTTACCCTGGAAAACTACAGCCCTCCTTTTTGCTTGCATTTGCGTACAGGCAAGTCTTGCCTCTCCAATATGTTGACATATTGTCCGAAATCATTCATTCATTCACTACTCTCTACTCACTATATAATGGACTATAGTGGGCAATGAATTATTTTGGATATGGATATATATGCAACACATTCTCACTCCGACCTTGTCATATCGACGTTTGGTCATGGACTTTCCACGTCCAGTTACAACCTGAAAGGTACCCTGGGTGCGTTGGTTGTTGACATTTTGGGACGCTGCGTCAAGTTCTGCCTGTTTATTGTAAAATCCCAAAATGGAAAAAAACATTATAGAAAGATTTAAAAAAAAACAAAAAACAAAAAAACCCTTAAACATACATTAACTTTTCAATCAAAATAAAGTAAGATTATCTCAAAATAATGAAAACAGCAGATTTTTTAACTTAGCTGCACATATGCCAACAAGAAAATAAAGTTGAAATGGAAAATGATATTATAAGGCCTCATGGAGGCGCTGAGTTAGGCTACTTAATGTTTCCAACTGTCCAGCATCCAGTAGGCCTACAGTCAGGTGTAAGCTGTTTTTGTTTCATAATAATCATTATGTGGAAAAATAATTTGTTTGAATTTCTGTCATTAAAAAATATTTTGTTTTCTTTTTTGTAATGGTAAAAAAGAGCGAGAGAGAGAGAGAAATTCCCACAGACTCCCTGCAATGATGCTAACTGGCATGTGTTGCTCACCTTCTTCATTGGGACGGGGAGGGGTAAAGTTATGGGGGGACAGGGCTGCTGCCTCTGACTCATCTGTTGTTTAGTCTGGTAAAAGGGGTAGGGACAACTGATTTAATATGAATATCTTGCTAAACATTTACCTGCACTGATTAAATGTAGGTTAAAAAGGAGTGAACTGTAGGCTAACACTAGTCTAGCTTATTTCACTATGGACATTAAGCTAACAGGCTCACCTTACCCACCTTTCTTGGAGAAAAACTAGGTCACATATTGACACCCTTTCTTTTGCCTCTCCTCTCTCTCCTTTCTCTCTTTCCTTTTTTGAAAACCGGATTTTATTTTAGTACTAGGTAGCATGATGATGACTGTAGCGTTCTAGCAGCAACTGCTAACTGCTGCCATCACCATCAGTGCACTAAGACAGGACCAAACCATTTCATGCAGGTGCAGGGGGGTGCTAAGTCAATATGGATGTTCACTTTTTGGTCAATGCGGATATTTAACTTTTACTGCCAAAAACTAGTAAAAACAAAGAGACCGTTAATTTTATTACTATATTTGAAAGAAGATATATTCTTAACGATGATGGTTTAATAATTTTATATTCATTTTTGCCTATTTTTTGGAAAGGGTGTCAATATGTGAACCCAGTGACCCTTGGAATCATCCTAACTTTTCTCCCATAAGGCACCACTGCCGCCAAGCACCGTTAAATTATAACCGGGTTGATACATGTCCATGAGAAACACAACAAAAGATGAGCAGCATCCAAAGGAGGTGGAATCAACCCAGAAATTACAATGTAAATGTTTTTATTTCAAAATAAAAGTATCTGAACATAAAGAATAACCAAAAGTAAGTTCTTGTTTTTTTCATAAATGTTCAAGTTATGCTATGCTGACATGTTTGTTAAAAAACCCTTGTCAGTGAGAGGCATTTCGCCTGGATTTATTTGTGTGTTTCTTGGATGCCTACTGCTTACAGTCTGACACCTGGTTGCCACCTTTAATAAAGCCCTGACCTCACCCAAGCGCTGTGGGGGTACACGCCCACAATCGTCCTGAACGCAGAAAAAAAGAGGAAAATAAGAAAATACAGTGGGCAGAGTCTCTGCAGAAAAACACACTGCAACACACATCCAGTGGATCATAAGTGATGATTGTTAGGGTAATTACACCTCTATGAGTCTACACATAGATTATCCCGCATAGTATGTCTGTAATGTTTTCACTGGGGTTATATTTAAGTTTGCAGGTCAACTTTAGTGGGCCTATGTTTTTTTCATAAATGTCAAATGTTTTATTTTAAACATTGTGTTTTTTTCACTGTGGTTAGATTTTAATGTGCTGATTTTAGAAAATGCCTTTAAGAATGTTTTTTCCACCCAAAAATGATAAGTGTTGTATTATAATAATAATAAGACTATGGATGGGCATCATTGCATCACATACTAATATGATGTAACATCATTGCAAATTTTACATCATATTAGTATGTGTTTTCACTGGGGTAGTATTTAGGGTTTAGTGGGCCTTTGTTTTTTTCATAGATGTCAAATATTTTGTTTTAAATAAATGTTGTGTTTGTCACAGTGGTTTAGTTTTAATGTACTGGTTTAAGAGGTTGGGTTTAAGTTTTTTTCCTTCTCTAAGAAATGTTAAATGTTATATGGACAGACATGTGATTTTCCACTCTGGGTTCTGGAGATCCTGGAGACAGGATTTAGCTCTTGTTCAAATAAAGTGGAAGCAGTGTAGAAGCTTGTGTAGGAATGTGTCATTGTCAATCAGTGTTTTGAGCCGTAAGCTAAATGATATGACTGCACTGTGAAACACATTCATTCTGGTGTTAATATTAAAATTGCCATTTCATGGATTGAAAATGGCTCAATAACAGGTCATCTTCTGCTTTCAATAAGACCTGAACCTTACAAGGCCAAGAGTCGACTTGAATAGACAGGACATGTCATGAAATCTAATAATGATAACTCCCCATAATCAATTCCTGCCACACACATCTCCCACCCAGCCTCTCAGTCACTTACTGTTTATCTCAGTGAACCAATTCTCAGTATTCACAGTAGTGCATTGAAAAGATAATGAATTCACTTTTACTTTTGCCAATCTCCTGATAATTAATTTAAAATTTGAGCTACATTTGGATGTAGACCTGACTAACGATCAGTCATTGGTTCAAGTCCACCGCTCACCAACTTGCAAGAGAGAGGAAGACGCAGGCCCAGGCTGCACCACAGGTATGCTCCACTTTACACACAGCTGATGTGTTTTTTTAAGACCAAGTGTTACAGGTAAACAAAGCTTGCTGTGTCAGGGTTAGTCAGTTTGTAGACTGCAGGAAGAGTGTGCACATATTAGTAATGCTCCAAACTGTTAAGTCAACGTGTTTATTTTCACAGATCAGAACAAATGCCAGCGTTTGATGCTGAACTGGTCTGTTTTCCCCTTTGCCTTTCATTATCATGAATTCACATGCTCTCTGACCTTTTCATCATTTTCTCTTTATCCAGAACCGACTATGGAGGAGCACCAACCCAAGCTGCCTCAAACGAGAGAAGAATATGCACAACACCTTATCTCTCGAGTGAAGAGTGAATTAAGAAAGAGCCCTTTTGTGTCAAATGCGTTTTTTGGCTTCACCCTTCTGTGCGTGGAGGAGTTCACTGAGAGGGAGTTCGCATGCCCCTGCGACACTGAGTGGAATAGTCTGTTTGCAGCTGTATATGTAGTTGTACCTGCAGTTCTGGTCCTTCTGCTGATGATATCCATTAAATGCTTCCAGAACAGGATGGATTTAAAGGAGCGTGTAGAAAGTTGTGTTTCCATCTTTGTCCCTGCCATATTTTGGATCATCATTGTGTTGTGGGATGGCCAAACTTTGGCCTGTGGATTGACAACCTGGTCAGGCAGTTATGAGGATTTAGACGAGGCTGCGCCTCAGAAATGGTGTGAACCAGCCAACCTCACCTCATCACAACAGTCTGAGTATAAGGCCAAGACCCAGCGCTGGTTTTTCATGTCTCAGGTAAGAAACAATCTGATGTCACTAAAAATAGATTGTTGCCATTTTTCAGAAAATAGTGTGGAAACAAGACCAACGCTGCAGCTGAACAGTCTTTGTTTAAGAAAGTCCCTTAACGAGTGAAATGACCTGGAAATAAGTGGCAGCCTTGATAAGAGCTGGTCAAATCAGGGGAAGGTGCTTTATTTCCTTCTTCCTTATCTTCTTTAGCCAGCTGGACCATCATTTATAAAAGGAAAGGAGAAATTCTCATCCCACATTCCTTGTGGCACAAACATTAAAAGTAATGCATCATTGGGACATTCACAAAAAGACAATATGCAATCTACAGAAATATAACAATTATTTTAATTCAGAGGTACTCCTGCACACTTTCTCACTCACTTCTTAAATATCTATTTGATTATAATGTTTTGGTGATATACTGAAATATTGTAGTTAAATAAATGTTTCAGCAGTAGGCTAAGCGAGACAGTGTGCGGGAGTTCTTCTCATTGTTTTTAGCATTGCACCTTCCTCTGACACAGCTGCATAAAACTGCAGAGCAATCATTAATAGCGCAGCTTTGGAAAGTTACGTGACCCAACTTCAGATGTTGAGACAAATCATAAATTGACATCATTAAGGGTGTGCATTGGGTTCTCCCGGTCATGGAACACTTTTCTCGGGATGCCTCCATTTTCCTAATTTATCACCTTAAAGTCAGCCACGTTGCCGTTAACATGCAGTCAGAGGTACCTTATGTTTTTTTTCCTTACTTTGGTTGCTACTCTATGCAACGGTTTAACAAACTTTGAGCAATTCCTTAAGTATAAGACCAAGATAAGGAGAAAAACTTAAGGAATCCGGAAGGAGAAGACTTAAGAATATTTTGTGCAACTAATTTCTTTAAAGGAAACCTTAATTCGTGCTTCACGCAACTGTCCCCAGAGACTAAATTTGGAAGGCTGTCAATGGTAAAGGTGATTTAAGCCAGACATTACATAAATTAGTGGACAGCTTTGTGTCGATGTTCATTCATTTTCCATAAGCTGATGTTGGGCGATAGGTGGCGTACACCCTGGACAGGTCACCGAATATCGCAGGGCTGACACATGGAAACAGACAATCATTCACGCTCACATTGATACCTACGGCCAATTTAGAGTCACCAATTAACATGACCTGCATGTCTTTGGATTGTGGGGGGAACAGGCAGACTCGGCACAGTAGGGCTCCCCCACCCTGAGTTCGAACCAGGAATCCTAAATGCTGTTAAATGACAATGCTAGTCACTGCACCACAGTGCTGCCCATAGCAAAGAGTTAGCTAATCGCTAACTTAGCATTAGCATAAGTAACGAGATGTTGCCATTGCCCTTATCTTAACCTCAACCACTTCTCTTTTAAGCTAATAATTCATAGCTAGCTAATTGTTAACTACGCAATTTCGTCAGGACTTCTGCATCCGGGCCAAAGAGCGAAGGGGGCTGATTGTGGACTGATGTGTAGGTTAAGGTGGGCGGGTGACATAGCAGCTCCAGCTGCAGTTATACCTGCTCGTTTCATGGTGACATTCAGAAGGAAATCTGTGTGATATTCTGTTACCCCTCTCCCATTTATTTGTACATCATGTTACCATACAAGATTGCATCATGGTTTCACCCTTTATTTTCTTGTTGACCGACCAGGTTCAAATAGTGTCGTCGTTGCATTAGCATGCTAATGTTAAGCTGCATAACTTCCACTATGCTCACCATCTTATGATTCATCAGTGGTAGACCAACAAACTTTCTACAAAATATGTTGAAGTGCTGGTAAAAAACGTAATTTCACTTTTCTTTCTCTTTGTTTTGTCTTTGATCTGCGGTTTAGGCCATTGGATTGGGGCTGATTATAACCATCACTGCTTTTTTCATAGTATATTTAATCTGCAAAGGTTTATGGGAGGGCTGTGGCAAGTGCTGCCGTAATAAAGCCAAAAGAGATCCAGACACTCCACTTCAAGACATTTGAAAATAGCACTAAGAAGAGAAAATCAACACAACTTAAACAAGGAGACCGAAGACTTTGGAACTGAACGTAAAGTTATAGAAATCATTTATTAAAATAAATCATGGATGAAGCTTAGAAAAACAGTTTTGTTGTCATTAATCACATTGTTGTATTGATAGGAACAAGTCTGATAATTAAGTAGCCCTTTTTGGTAAAATATAGTTTGATGTGCATCAGAAGAAATGTATCTGGAATCTGTTTGCATGTCTAATGCCAACTTCTTCATCTGGAGGCCACGTCATGTCAGTACCTTGGAAGTGGAGAAGGGTGTGTACATGTGTAAATAACAAGTTCTGCAGAAACAGATAACATCATGAGGCTTTAAAAAACATTGACAAGAAATACTTTACTTAAAAAATATGTATTTTTTTTTTTAAAATATTGTTGGTATTAACTTAAAAAAAACTCCACAACATAATCAAGAGTAAAAGAATATCAATGTATTTTGATCATAATAGTTTGTAAGCATGTTTTTTATATCAATCTTTCATTTATGATTTAAATAAAGGTAGATCTGTTTTTTTATATTTTGCTATATAAACATGTCAAGATCTTTACATAGACTTTTTCTAGTAGCTTTTGTATTTTGCATATTTACATGTCAAAACTGTCAAGCTAAAGTTTCCTTTAACTATTCTCAGTAAAAGTTTTGTGGGCACTTTGGTCCTTTTGTATATGGACGACTTAAAATGTTTAAAATAAAAAATCAAAACCAAATATTAAAATAACAACATGTAACATGTATTTCCTTTTTATGCAAGCTATGCATTTGCTGTATCATGAAATAAACAAAAACATGTTAAAGGACAATTATTTCTCTTTTTTTATTTTTAATAACTGAAGAAATTGGTTTTAAGTAACACATCATTTTATTTTTACGTTTTTAGGGAATCCACATTAAGTTCCTTCACAGTAAACTAGACAGCAGGATTATACAAAAAGCATCATATTCTGACCACGTTTACATTAATAGCCATGTCTACCCACTTAAATATTAGCCAACACATACATTACTGAATGCCTTTATTGTAAAGAGACATTGCGAAGCCACTGACACTGACAGTTAGCTGATAGAGTTCCTGTCAGATATCTCACTATTCAGATGTATGTTACAGTGTGAATGTCTCTCATACAAAACCTGCACTCACTGAATGAGTGATCCTATTTACCAAAAGTATGAAATCAAAAAGAGGCTGAAAAAACCCCAACTCTAAATCACTGGCAAAAAACATTGTGTGTAATTGTGTTAGGAGACAAAATTATATTGAGGTGCAGTCAATCTCACCAGCTGACACGACAGTTCCCATTTGAGCAACTGTAGGTGTATATTTGCTGAATACATTCACTCTTCATTTTTAAGGTTTTTTGGCGATATAATACTGTTGGTAGTCAAACAAATTTCACTAGCGGGCTGTTTTCCCAATGCTGTCATTTGTAGCATCATCCTACACACAGAGTTGTTGTGTTAATCTTCATGAATTTAACACAATACACATTTGGATTTAAGCAGAAAGGATTCATCTGTTGTGCCATCTAGTGTCAATGTTAAATTACTCATGACAGTTCACCTTAACAGAGCGCTGATATAAACCTACCTGTTTCTCAGCTGCTGGCAGTACACAGCAGTAATCAAACACAGCACCGTCTCTATTTCATTTCTTTCAAAAGTATTAAAAAGTGGAAAACTACAACAAAGGGTCATAAAATAAGATAAAAAATGCAAACAGAACCAAACTTTTTATTCCAGTTTTTTTTAAAATGCCCAGCTACTTTTGGGGCCCTGGGTAATCAGTCCCTCTTTTCCCTTCCCACTAGGATGCCCAAGCTCACTCAAGATAAGACCATTCAAGTTTTTCATCAACCACCATTGTTAGCAAGCCCTCTGCGACAAGCGCGTCACAAAAACTCCCATTTTTTTAACATGAAACTGCTTATTCAGTGTTTTTCCTGGTTTAAATCGTGTATGTTTGTTTCTGAGAGGAAGAGACCTCTGCGGATCATTCGGCTCCCAGTAAAAACCTCCTGAGCATGAACTCAACACTGAAAGAATCCTAACAGAAAGACAAACGCTGCATTTACTGTAGTTTATTTATAGTGTTGTTGCTGATAGGTCCCACTTTAGGCTTTACATACTGCACAGTATGTGTACTTAAACTAGTATATACAACACACAAGTTCATGTTGAGTGGCAACACGTGACAAGGAGGGGGCCCCCAATCCAGGGCTCCTATAAGTTGAAGGCTAGGTCAGTCCACTTCTATTTACTCTTTCACTTTTATCCACTGTGCAGAGGGACCCACCCATTCTGTGTCTGTGACACTTGGCTTCACCGTTCTGTTTTATATCTTACATTTCCTGTAGAAAATGTTAAGCCTGCAGATAAAGACACAGACTCTCAGGCTGCAAACACTTACTGTGAATACTGTCAAGTTATCCTATCCGCTCAGCTTCTGCCCAAACTTGAAAGTGGCTTGGTCAACCATAAATAAGCACAGGAACAACTCTTTTCCTCTTCACAGTTTTTATTTATTTATTTTGCCATTAGAGGTATAATAGGTTGAAAACCTTCAAATAGAAACAGAAATATACAGTCATCACTCTCAAAGGAAATGAGACAATGTTTTAACTCATTTTTAAATATTTTAAATAATGTAACTTTAACTTAAATGGTTTTAACTTGCAATGTTTGCTATTTTAACATTTCAAACATGCTACATCAATGCATCTTATTAAATGACCAATGTTCATAGTGTTTAGCTAACATTGACTACTGGAATGCATTTTTAGTGAGCAACAAACTACTATTTTGGCAGAAACATATGCACTGCAATACAGTTTCTTTTCACATAGGCCATTTTGTTACTTGAAAATAATTAATTCTGATAAATATCCTTTCTTTGTTAAATATTGTATAACTTATTCAAACTCTAACTCACAAACAGAACATTTATTTCCCTTATCATTTAACATCATTGGTTACTTTAACATTAAAGAGTGAAATCAATGTGTAACCTGCAGCACTTTTAACAGTACAGTATTTTAAACAGAAACATAAGTCAAAGAGAAAATCAAATCTAAGCAGGCCATTTCATTCAATTAATTCATTAAGACAGTAAACATTTTGTCAGTATCAATTCATACCAGTAGCCTCTTTGTGGTTTCCCCCAAGCTGAAAAGTTGTCTCTCTGTTGTCTGTTGCAGCCACTCTGATGTGCAGAGTGAATCTGTTGGTGCACTGCAGACAGGTGCTCCCACTCAGCTGATGAGCTGATCAGCCTTGAGGTTCCTCACCTCAGCACAGAGAAATGTACTGCTCCACAGCCTTTAGGAGGCAGCATTACTGACTGACTGATCTGACACTGTGACTTTGGACCTGACAAATACAATGTAAAATAATGAGTACAATAAAAGAAGGATGATTATATATGAGCACCTGAACACATCAATATATGACTATATAAAAAATAAATATAAAAAATGTATATAAGAGTCCATGAGCATAAAGAAAAAATCATTAAGTATAACAGGGAATATTTGAAAAACAAAGTAAAACTTGACTGTACTCGGGTTCCTTTATTTCTTGAATACAAAAGAAAAACATACAAAGGAAAACAAAGGAAAATACAGACTTAATTGTCCCAAACAAACTCCAAACTCAGTAAGTAAGAGATGTTGAGATGTTCAGGAGAACTGGAAGCTGGAAATTCACATTTTCATCCTTTTACCCTCTTTAACACCCAAAGCCAGTCTGTGACACGCAGCTGCCTTCCAGCTGTGCTTGTGGCAATCAAAGCCAGGTGTTTTTTGGCAACATCTGCAATTTTGGCTCACCATAACTAAGTAGTTTTGCTCCCCAAACCCAAACTGTCAACTCCGTCTTACTGCTGCATTTGTGCCACTCAAAGTAGGATGGCTCTTAAGCAACATTCACAGTCTTTATTTAGCCATAACTAAATAGTATTGTTGCCTCAACCTAACCACCGACCCCTTCTGCATCAAGATACAATGCAAAAGGCTGCCCTTGGCGTCATTTCAGTAACGCCCTGGGCTTCTGCCCAAGTGGATAAAATATGACGAGTAGTGATTAGATCGGGTGAGAAATTCAGGAATTGTCTTGAGTGGCTTCGATCAGCTCGGGCAGCCACCTGGTGGAGATCTGTATTCTACTGAGTGCACTCAGTTAAGATGTGGAAAGTAATGATTTTAAACCGAAAGGTATTTCAATCAGACTGACAAGTTTAGCTGACATTTATTTAACTATAACATCCTGTGGGTAAATTGGTTGACCTCTACTCCAAACCCTTTAGTCTGTCAGCAGTAACCTCACTTTACAAGTTACCAGGCCACTCTCAGCACACACCAACAACATGCTGGGGACCTTCGCTCTTCCATCACTGCTCTAACATGTAAGATATCCCTCACATTTCTTTAACAGCCCGTATTTGCACACAGAAACGTTTCACTCATGTATTTTTCTTTGTACGTTGACAGATTTTGATGTAGTGATAGTGCTGACCCAGACGCCTACTGTTTTTACAAGCTCAGAAGTTGTTCTGGACTGCAAATCTGATGATGGATACTATGTCAGGTGGTATAAAATGGTTTCTCAGTTCACCCAGCCGTGGATCGGGATTCTCTTCAGATTGATTCAAACCTCATCAAACGCAGATTATCTGTTCACCATAAAGAGGCAGGAGACTCTGCTGCCTGTTACTGTGGGACATGAGGCAGCTCCGCTTCTGCAGCTGTATCACTGTGATTGCAAACAGGTGGTGGCTTAATTTCACCGCTACAATCTAATGACGACAGGTGAGATTCAGCCCTTTCAAATAAGACATTACACACTATAGGAACACTACAATGTGCATTAAACTTTAACCAGATCACTCAGTGATTACACACCAAAAACCTTAATGTGAGAGACTCACTACAGATTTTATGAATTCTGACCAAAATCACTGAATTTAAATCAGTACATTTGGAACAAAAGACATTAATAAATTCATTTTACAGTACAAGAGTGTTTGATAAAAGTCCCGCAGTGTTCTGGAATATAATCAGACTGATAAAGTAAAGAGATGTTGAAAGTGAAAGTTTGTCTCAACAGGATGTTTCAGCACCACCCCCCTTAACTGAGAGATATTTCAGCACCACCCCCTTTATCAGTGAGAGACAGAATTTCGTACCACATTGAGAAAAAGAATTTGTCACCTTAGCATCGGCACAAGGACCCAAGCTAATCTTGAGAAGTGAGTATTTCATAACTGATTACCAAAAAAAAGAAAGAAAAATACATTTTATGTTTTTGATACATAATGAAAGAAATAATCAGCTTATATGTTGCATATCATTTAAAATAATCTTTTCTCATCTGCTTTGATACCAGGCTGTGTGTTTGAGGGCAAAGCAATCATCTGCAAATAATCACCATATTTTGAATATTTTATACAAACAGTCTAAGATGGTCTTTGATGGGTGATTAAACTTGATCAGTTGGGCAACATGGATGGTCAGTTCAACAGTTAATCAGTTTGTAATTAACTCAAACTAGTTATTTCTGACGCTGTCAAATTTCCTCCGTGGGGTGGGGATCATATCAGCCAATCACCCAGCTACGGGCTTTCTCCTGTACCAAACTATCCTTATTAGGTCAGCATTTGAAAATCTACTCAGTCAGCGTCTAATATTTACACAAACTATCCTGAATTGCATTTCAACCAAGTGTGTTTCGAAGCAGCAGTCAGTGACTCGGGGGGACTGTAGCTCTAACTGAGGCAGACACAGCACCAGAATATCTCAAGACCAGTCAGTGATCCAAAGGTGAGTGATTATGAAACATTCTTCTCAAAGATTGATTTGCCAGAAATATCAGTGGATCAGAAAGATTATCTTGATAGCCCTATAACAGTAGAGGAGGTAAAAAGTGCTATTGTATCGATGAAGGCTGGAAAGTCGCCTGGTTTAGACGGCTTTCCCTCAGAGTACTATAAGAGGTATGTCGACAAACTAGCCCCTATCCTTGTGACAGTGTTTAAAGAATCATTCCTATTTGGTAAGCTACCAGAAACATTTAATGAAGCTTTAATTTCCTTAATTGCTAAAAAAGATAAAGACCTAACAGACCCAGGAAGTTTTAGGCCCATCAGTCTAATTAATGTGGACTGCAAAATTCTTACAAAGGTCCTCACTAAGAGGGTAGAAAATATTTTACCATCTGTAATACATGCGGATCAAGTAGGATTTATTAAAGGAAGGTCATCCACAGATAATATAAGACGTCAGATCCCAGAGCTGCAGTAATAACAAATGGAATAATATCACTTTTATTTAAGATAACTTGTGGTACTAAACAAGGAGATCCTCTCAGTCCTTTACTTTTTATATTATTTTTGGAACCGCTAGCTGCTGCCATTAGGGCAGAAATGGATATTAAAGGGGTTGTGCAGGGTGAAGTGGAGCACAAGATGTTTCTGTACGCAGATGATATGTTATTACTGATTAAGGACCCTATAATGTCAATTCCCAATGTTTTATCTATAGTTGAATCCTTCTCAAAAATATCAGGCTATGTAATAAACTGGCAAAAATCTGAAGGGATGCCAATATCAAATGGGTGTAACCAATCACTTATTTCCAAATTTGGATTTAAATGGATCCCAAATGAAATGAAATATTTAGGTATTAGGCTATGTCCAGATATTGAAAATATTATTTCTATTAACATGTCTTCTTTAATTAAAAAAATTAGAACAAATCTGAACAAATGGAAACTATTAAATTTAACATTATGGGGGGAAATTAATATCATTAAGATGAACATAGCTCCACAATTTAATTACATCTCTATGATGGTACCAGTAATTATTTCTGATGGAATTTTCAAACAATATAATCATTTGATTACAGACTTTTTGTGGAATGGAAAACAAAATGAGAATAGCTCTGAAAAAACTGTTTGCCTCAAGAGAATGTGGTGGATTGGCCCTCCCTAATATGGAGTTGTATAACATTGCATTTGAAATGAATAAATTAACAAGGCATTGGGCAAATCATGGATCTAACCCAGGGTGGGTAAAAATAGAGGAGGCGTTAGCAGCTCCATTTGGGGTTGTAGGAATGTTATCTCAGAAGAAGATAGTAACACAGACAAAAGAGAGGAGCCTAATTTTACAGGACTTTCAATGGGCGTGGGCAAGAGCACACAAACTTTTGGGGCTTTCACAATATAAGAAAAGTTATTCCTCTATATGGAATAATTCTTCGATCTGTATAGGAAAAAAGGCATTTGGGATACATGGATAACAAAAGGGATACATGTTGTCAGCGATCTTTATAAAGAATGTATATTTATATCATTTGAGGACCTTAAAGAGCAATTTAACTTACTAAAGGGGATTTTTGGAAGTATTTGCAGCTCAGGAGTAGTATGAAATCCACTTTTAAGCTGGAAAGGGTAGAGGTAGAGGAGAATGAGGTCCAAAAATTTCTTAATTTACCTCATACTTTACATTCTGCATCAGGATTTTATAAGAAAATGTCAAATATACAAAAAAGAATGTGTGAAAGTCTGAGATTGATATGGCAAAAGGAACTTGGTAAAGAGATTAATGAGGAAACATGGCAAGATGTGATTTCAAATGTGGGATGGGCTATGAAGGATGTGAGATGTAAGTTTATCCACTATAAAATTGTACATAGATATTATTTCACACCCCTGAAACTGTTTAAAATGGGATTAACCCAGGACAAAAAGTGATGGAAATGTAATAAAGAAGAGGGTACATTTCTTCATGCTATATGGGACTGTCCAAGGGTATTTCCTTTCTGGAAAATGATACTGAAAAAATTTGAAGAGTGGCTTAAATTACCTCTACTAGAATCACCACAGCTGTGTCTGTTAGGAGACCAGTCTCTCATACCATCAAGCCTAACTAAGGCAGAGCTTGGACTGATATTAACAAGCTGTATGGTAGCGGCCACAATCATTTTACAGAACTGGAAGAGCCCATGTAAGCCAGAATTTGCAGAGTGGCTTAAGCTTATGACAGAGACAGCTGCTTTTGAGAATATGATTGCCAGTGTGGCAAGGTCTACGAGGGTTAGATTTATTTTTGCTAATTGACAAGTGTCCGACAACGCCACCTAGGGGAATTTCACCCCCAGGAAATCTGGTAGAGGGGACCACCACTCTAATGCTGACAAAAGGTCACACAGGTACGAATGACACGAGAGACAGATGTGATTCCAAGAAAATTTTAAAAATAAAGTTTATTAATAACAATTTAAAATCTCAAAATTTGAATAAAATCTCTGGGTGGTGAGGTAAGAGATAATATGCCAAGTGGCCAGATATGGCACAATCCTTGGGGCCTACTTAATGGGTTGGTTAGGTTTGCTATTAAAGTATAAACACTAGGCACAGGGCTGAGGGCTTACCAGGTGGAGATGACCAACTGAGGGGAAGGGGAAGGGTCCTGATACTACACACCACACGTGAGAAAAAAAAAGAAACCGTTGAATGACACCCAAGTGCACGACTATACAGGGAGTGAAGGGACCACCACCACGGGGATCAGTCAGTCACTCGCCGCACCGGCCCAACAGCTCCTGTCCAAAGAAAAGAAGCAAGCTATTAGTCAGGGCAAAGGGCAAAACATATACAACAGCTGCCCTGACACCACACTACACTAGGCCCAAATGTCACCACCAAGGTTGATTGTGCTAATTGCCACTCGCACCCCCACACACCCACCCACACACACACACACACTCACTCAGTTAACCCAGTAAAGCAAAAGAAAGAAAGAAAAAGAACAAAATCTACCAACAAAGGTAACTATATAACTAAACAAAATCTAAAAAAAAAAAAAATAATGACCACAAAATCTATAAACAATAACCATGAATAACTAATCGTAATACAAACAGAAAACAAAACAATAATTAACCCAAAATTAATAGGTTAGCGGATGAGGATCAGTGTGAGTGCAGCTTTAAAATCGTACACCGCATTAATTTCCTCTACAGAGACAGTAGCACATGCGGTGCCACCAACACTCAATTTCGTCCAAATGAATTTACTCCAGGCGTGCAAAGCAGCAAGCCCGCGCTCACACCCGGATTAGTAAATAACGAAAAAAAAAAAAACAAAACAAAACAAACGAAACGATAGTAATAAAAAAAAAACAACGGGAGACGAGCAGTGAGCCTGCCGCAGCGAACCCACAGACAGAACAGCAGTAGCGCAGCGGCCCGCTTCAGAGGTGGAGCCACCTGCAGTGATATACAATAGGTTAAAATTACTACGCCGAGTTACATTTAGATAGATTAAACCATGTAAATGCACACATACATACCCGTCAGTAAAGGCGCAGCTTCCCAGGCCACAGGGGAGGTAGCCGCGAAGGGATGCAGCCTAATAACTGCCAACAACAATCAGAGACCAAAGTCACATTTTGTGTGCAGCTCGACAAAAGCGCAAAAACGGCAGGCAGAAATAAGCCAGCCTACCTCAGGGATCCAACACAGAGCGTGGATTATTACGTGCCGCTCCGAGGCCACACACGCCCAACTCCCAAACCTCCGGCCGGAATACAAGCCAACTCTGCTAGAAAGCAGAGAGCGCATCAGACGCACCACTAATATAACAAAGAAATGCAGCGATAGCGGCGGAACATACCTGAAAAGTGAACGGAGGAAGCTCAGTAACCAGCGTCTCAAGACAGCCACGTGGGGCCGACACAGCCACGCCAAACCACGCTACGGACGCGCAGCCCAGGATTCAGGAAGAGGTAGGAGGACGCACATCCGAGACGCGCAGCCTTCCCCCAGATATAACTTGGCACAGCACCGCCCAGTACGCAAGGTGCAATAGGATAATTGCTGCCAACCCATCAGTATTCAATGGGCGGGGCGCAATGGAGCGAGTTTACACCACCATTCCCACTGATCCAATACGCACACAACAACATGGGTAGAGACGGGCTGTGCCGTCCAACCACACCAGGGTAAACAATGTCCCAAGCAAAATTAGCCAAATGTGGCAGGCTTTTCTGGCTTGCATTAGGGATGGTGTAGGGTCCTAGTTGACAAGATAGGTATGTGTATTTATATGTGTTGGGATGCACGATATGTCCGTAACTAGGTCGGTATTGGCTGATACTAGTCAAAAAATAATATTTTTATTTATTTATTTTCCTCAACATGTCTGTCAGATTGACATTTCATTGTCATTCGGATGTACAAGTGGCCTATTATTGCTGGCTGCTTGTGATCTTCGGTTGGCTGCGACTTGTTGAGAGAAAGCAATATGGTAATCCAATGGGGTTTTTTTTTAATTTTTTGGAGGTGAAAAAGGTTATTTTTTTTTCAAATTTAGGCTATATAGTGTTTTTTAGCACAAAATTTGATTTTAGTATAGGCACGTCTTTGTTTTTGTAGCGATCATGTCATTGTTGGTGGGTATCTGCTGTCGGCCATAGTGGTGGTATTGGTGTTGATTTTAGAGACTGGCCGAAGCTCCCGGGTCGATGCATCCCTACATACAGTACAGGCCAAAAGTTTGGACACACCTTCTCATTCAATGCGTTTTCTTTATTTTCATGACTATTTACATTGTAGATTCTCACTGAAGGCATCAAAACTATGAATGAACACATGTGGAGTTATGTACTTAACAAAAAAGGTGAAATAACTGAAAACATGTTTTATATTCTAGTTTCTTCAAAATAGCCACCCTTTGCTCTGATTACTGCTTTGCACACTCTTGGCATTCTCTCCATGAGCTTCAAGAGGTAGTCACCTGAAATGGTTTCCACTTCACAGGTGTGCCTTATCAGGGTTAATTAGTGGAATTTCTTGCTTTATCAATGGGGTTGGGACCATCAGTTGTGTTGTGCAGAAGTCAGGTTAATACACAGCCGACAGCCCTATTGGACAACTGTTAAAATTCATATTATGGCAAGAACCAATCAGCTAACTAAAGAAAAACGAGTGGCCATCATTACTTTAAGAAATGAAGGTCAGTCAGTCCGGAAAATTGCAAAAACTTTAAATGTGTCCCCAAGTGGAGTCGCAAAACCCATCAAGCGCTACAACGAAACTGGCACACATGAGGACCGACCCAGGAAAGGAAGACCAAGAGTCACCTCTGCTTCTGAGGATAAGTTCATCCGAGTCACCAGCCTCAGAAATCGCAAGTTAACAGCAGCTCAGATCAGAGACCAGATGAATGCCACACAGAGTTCTAGCAGCAGACCCATCTCTAGAACAACTGTTAAGAGGAGACTGCGCGAATCAGGCCTTCATGGTCAAATAGCTGCTAGGAAACCACTGCTAAGGAGAGGCAACAAGCAGAAGAGATTTGTTTGGGCCAAGAAACACAAAGAATGGACATTAGACCAGTGGAAATCTGTGCTTTGGTCTGATGAGTCCAAATTTGAGATCTTTGGTTCCAACCGCCGTGTCTTTGTGAGACGCAGAAAAGGTGAACGGATGGATTCCACATGCCTGGTTCCCACTGTGAAGCATGGAGGAGGAGGTGTGATGGTGTGGGGGTGTTTTGCTGGTGACACTGTTGGGGATTTATTCAAAATTGAAGGCACACTGAACCAGCATGGCTACCACAGCATCCTGCAGCGACATGCCATCCCATCCGGTTTGCGTTTAGTTGGACGATCATTTATTTTTCAACAGGACAATGACCCCAAACACACCTCCAGGCTGTGTAAGGGCTATTTGACCAAGAAGGAGAGTGATGGAGTGCTGCGGCAGATGACCTGGCCTCCACAGTCACCGGACCTGAACCCAATCGAGACGGTTTGGGGTGAGCTGGACCGCAGAGTGAAGGCAAAGGGGCCAACAAGTGCTAAACACCTCTGGGAACTCCTTCAAGACTGTTGGAAAACCATTTCAGGTGACTACATCTTGAAGCTCATGGAGAGAATGCCAAGAGTGTGCAAAGCAGTAATCAGAGCAAAGGGTGGCTATTGTGAAGAAACGAGAATATAAAACATGTTTTCAGTTATTTCACCTTTTGTTGTTAAGTACATAACTCCACATGTGTTCATTCATAGTTTTGATGCCTTCAGTGAGAATCTACAATGTAAATAGTCATGAAAATAAAGAAAACGCATTGAATGAGAAGGTGTGTCCAAACTTTTGGCCTGTACTGTATGTATGTATAAGCTCTGTAATATTCATGAGATGTAAAACTGATACGTTATTACTGCCTTTTTTTTCTCTTTTTTTCAAATTGGGGGTTTGTTGTGTTTTTTTATTTATTTATTGGGTAATTTTTTTTACTGACTCATGGTTACTGTGTATCTTGTTTGCATCACTTGGAACAATGTGTCAGTTTTGTTGTTTCTGGTGGGTTTTTTGGTCTGTTTAAAATTAATTAATAAAAACTTAAAGGCAAAAAAAAGACAAGTCAGTGAACAGTTACTGGTTCAAGTCCACCGCTCTTCAACTTGCAAGAGGGTGGGACAGCTGTATGCTATATGGCATGACCAAGTGTTAGTCCACATGTAAACGAAGCTCGCTGTGTCCTGGTTAGTCAGTTTGCAGACTGCAGGAAGTGCACGTGAGAGTCATATTAGTAATGCTACAAACTGTTGGATCAACATGTTAGATTTCACAGATGAGAGGAACAAATGACAACATGTGATGCTGAACTTGGATCATATTATAGTATAACTTCATAGGGCACATTCAACTTTACTGTTGTGCTCTTGTGTGGCCTTTTGCCCCTCACTATCAGGAATTCACATGATCTCTGATTTTTTATTTTCCTCTTTCTTTTCTTCTCTTTCTGCAGAATTAACAATGGCAGAGCTGCAAGATATGCCCTCTACAGAGAGTAGAGAATTAACAACAGCCTTGAGGTCTTACGTGAGAAGTGAATTTAAAAAGAGCCCTCTTATGTCAAACGCTTGTATTTGCCTCATCCTTGTTTGTGCCAAGATGTTCATTGGAAAAGAGTTTGCGTGCCCTTGCAACGATTATCGGAATGTTCCATTTGTAGCTGTGTATTGTATTGTTCCTGCAGTTGTGGTCTTTTTGCTGATGATGAACATTACAGGCTGTCAGTGTAGGATGTCAATGGAGATTGCTAAAACTGTGGCTTCCAACTTTGTCCCTGCCATGTTTTGGATCATCATTGTGTTGTGGGATGGCTACAGTTTTGCCTGTACAATGACAACCTGGTCAGGCAGTTACATAGAAATTGACGAAGCAGCTCCTCAGAAATGGTGCAAACCAGCCAACCTCACCCCATCACAAGAGTTGGACTACAAGACCAAGACTCAGTTTTGGTTTTTCATGTCTCAGGTAAGGAACAATCTGATGTCCCATAGGCTGCAGCTGAACAGTCTTTGTTTAGTAAGGTTCCTTAATGAGTTAAATGACCTGGAAGTATCTAAGTGGCAGCCATATGATCAAATTCTCTGAATGCTAAGGAACAATGCTTTAGTTCTTCCTTTTTGACTATCTGACCGCAGCCTAAAGAGTCTACAGTCATACTTCCATAGATGCTCTGTGAAGCTCAGGCACAGTGGTGCTTTGAGCTAAATGTTAGCATGCTAATATGCTAAGAGTGACAATGCTAACATGCTGGTGTTTAGCTTACAGGATTTTTTTTTTTACCATGTTCACAATCTTAGTTTAGCTTGTTAGTATAGCAATGCTATCATTTGCAAAAAAATGTCAGACCTGGTGATGACGCGAGCTTAAAGCAACACTTACCTTTCTGGAAATGTAACTATCTGACGTTAGCACTGTCACCTTATTCTAAAACTCATCAGTCATCACTGACTTTTAAAACTCCGGGGTTGCATTTGACTGTCTTGGTTGTAACGTTACTCTCACTCTCCTCTTCCGTGTATATAACTTTACCTTGCCAGCGGTCCATGTACTGCGCAGCCATTTGTTTTTCATTTCGAAATAACAAACTGAAACACGGAAAACCAATCCGTTTTTTATTTTGAAATGACCAAACGAAAAAAAAATGATCCGTCTCCCATTTTTTTATTTGATAATAAAGAAAAGAAAAACGGAAAACTAATCGTTATCCGTTATCCAATTTAATTTGGGAATTTAAAAAAACCCTGTGGGAAACTCCTTTCTCTATTTTTTGTTCGTTTCATCTGTGACCACTAAGTTGCATTCATGTGGTGTTGGAATAATCGGAAAAATGACTTTCCAACTGGGAAAACACACATGAACGCCCGCTCATGTTGGAAAAACAACTCGGAGATAATTTTGGAACAGGAGCTGCCGACTTGACTGAAATTGCCGTCCCTTTCACAGAAAACTGGCAGACAAAAATGAACGTTTGGTCCATGGTAATAAAACTTTTTATTAATTCACGTATTGCATATCATTTTTTGTGGACATGTAATGTGGTATGCCGTTAGTTGCTGTCCATGTAGAGAGACCTAGGTTAGTTAGAAAAGTTATTTATCAGCATAACATGTCAAATAAAGCAATATTCTAGTAGTTTGTTGGGTTTTTTTTTTTTTTTACTTTTTTTATTGGCAGGAATAAATATACAGGTAAATACATACATAGATTTGTTTCAGAGTATTCCTCCATTTTTTGATTTTGATCCCACCCACCCAATCCCCACCCACTGCCGATGCAAAAATAAAGAAAGAAAGAAAAAAATAATAATTAAATTCCCTAAATACATGTGCACCATGCACACACTTAAATACATTTAAATGCATGTACCTGCATGTACATGTAAGTACAGCCCTTTTACATACACAGGTAGGCCTACATATTTTTGAGACACAGCACCCAAGTAGAATTAAGCTTACGCTTACACAAATAAATAAATAAATAAATAAATAAAATAAAATATAAAAATATATATATACACACACATACATACATACACACACACACACACACACACACACACACACATATATATATATATATATATATATATATATATATATACACACACACACATATACATACAGTACAGGCCAAAAGTTTGGACACACCTTCTCATTCAATGCGTTTTCTTTATTTTCATGACTATTTACATTGTAGATTCTCACTGAAGGCATCAAAACTATGAATGAACACATGTGGAGTTATGTACTTAACAAAAAAAGGTGAAATAACTGAAAACATGTTTTATATTCTCGTTTCTTCAAAATAGCCACCCTTTGCTCTGATTACTGCTTTGCACACTCTTGGCATTCTCTCCATGAGCTTCAAGAGGTAGTCACCTGAAATGGTTTCCACTTCACAGGTGTGCCTTATCAGGGTTAATTAGTGGAATTTCTTGCTTTATCAATGGGGTTGGGACCATCAGTTGTGTAGTGCAGAAGTCAGGTTAATACACAGCCGACAGCCCTATTGGACAACTGTTAAAATTCATATTATGGCAAGAACCAATCAGCTAACTAAAGAAAAACGAGTGGCCATCATTACTTTAAGAAATGAAGGTCAGTCAGTCCGGAAAATTGCAAAAACTTTAAATGTGTCCCCAAGTGGAGTCGCAAAAACCATCAAGCGCTACAGCGAAACTGGCACACATGAGGACCGACCCAGGAAAGGAAGACCAAGAGTCACCTCTGCTTCTGAGGATAAGTTCATCCGAGTCACCAGCCTCAGAAATCGCAAGTTAACAGCAGCTCAGATCAGAGACCAGATGAATGCCACACAGAGTTCTAGCAGCAGACCCATCTCTAGAACAACTGTTAAGAGGAGACTGCACGAATCAGGCCTTCATGGTCAAATAGCTGCTAGGAAACCACTGCTAAGGAGAGGCAACAAGCAGAAGAGATTTGTTTGGGCCAAGAAACACAAAGAATGGACATTAGACCAGTGGAAATCTGTGCTTTGGTCTGATGAGTCCAAATTTGAGATCTTTGGTTCCAACACGCCGTGTCGTTGTGAGCCGCAGCAAAGGTGAACGGATGGATTCCACATGCCTGGTTCCCACTGTGAAGCATGGAGGAGGAGGTGTGATGGTGTGGGGGTGTTGTGCTGGTGACACTGTTGGGGATTTATTCAAAATTGAAGGCACACTGAACCAGCATGGCTACCACAGCATCCTGCAGCGACATGCCATCCCATCCGGTTTGCGTTTAGTTGGGCGATCATTTATTTTTCAACAGGACAATGACCCCAAACACACCTCCAGGCTGTGTAAGGGCTATTTGACCAAGAAGGAGAGTGATGGAGTGCTGCGGCAGATGACCTGGCCTCCACAGTCACCGGACCTGAACCCAATCGAGATGGTTTGGGGTGAGCTGGACCGCAGAGTGAAGGCAAAGGGGCCAACAAGTGCTAAACACCTCTGGGAACTCCTTCAAGACTGTTGGAAAACCATTTCAGGTGACTACCTCTTGAAGCTCATGGAGAGAATGCCAAGAATGTGCAAAGCAGTAATCAGAGCAAAGGGTGGCTATTGTGAAGAAACGAGAATATAAAACATGTTTTCAGTTATTTCACCTTTTTTTGTTAAGTACATAACTCCGCATGTGTTCATTCATAGTTTTGATGCCTTCAGTGAGAATCTACAATGTAAATAGTAATGAAAATAAAGAAAACACATTGAATGAGAAGGTATGTCAAAACTTTTGGCCTGTACTGTACATACATACATATATACACACACAGGCTACATATACATACAAATGGCCTTATGGAAGGACAGCTAATTGAACAAGATAAGATAAGAGAGGCTGCCATGTAGAATAGAATTTCTGGGCCGACCCTCGAATGACAAATTTGATTTTTTCTAGTTTAAGAAATGTCATCAGGTCCTCCAACAATAATGAGGATGAAGGAGGGGCAGAGGTTTAATTGTTTTGATGTAAAATTATTACTCGTATCAGGAACTCCAAAGATAGCAGTTTCTGCACCCGGCTGAACCTCCACCCCAATAATCTCAGAGATCATTTTAAAATAAAAGGACCAGAAATTTAACAATGCAGGGCATGACCAGAACATATGGGTTAGATCAGCTGGAGATTGCACACATCGATCACATTTATCATTTATTTCAGTATAAAATTTTTGACACTTTAACTTTACAAAGATGCATTCGATGCAGTACTTTAAACTAGATTACATTTAGATGAGCACAGGAGGAAGAGGAGTTAACATGAGTGGTAGCCCTCTCCCACCAGTCATCATTAAACTCCTTACCCAGCTCTTTCTCCCATGCGCCCTTAATATTGTTAAGTGTATGGTCCTTGAAAGAAAGAATACTATTGTATAACCAGGAGATAAGTCCTCTAGGCATAGGGGGAGTTTCAAGGAGTGTGTCTATACCGGATTTGGGTGGTAGTGATGGAAACAAAGGATTATGAGTTTTAAAAACTGACGAATTTGAAAGTATCAAAACATGTTTGAACTAGACAGGTTAAATTTCACAGATAAAGTTTGAAAACTTGCAAAGGTACCATCGATATAAAAGTCTTCGAAACATTTTAGTCCCCTTCTGTTCCACTGCCCAAAGACATTATCCAACTTTGGAGGAAGAAATAAATGATTATTACATACCGACCCAGAAAGAGAGAGACCTCGAAAATTAAAATACTTAAAAAAAAGTAACCAAATTTTAAGTGTGGAGGTAACAACAGGACTAGAGATGTGTCGGCGGGGCAAGGGGGGGCAAGGGTGTGCAAACTAGAGCTTGAAGGGAGGACGAACACGAGTCAGCCTCCATACAACACCAGTTTATATCCAGATGTTGTAACCAAATAATTATCTTCTGAATATTTGCTGCCCAATAATAAAACATAAAATTTGGAAGAGCTAAGCCCCCTTTTGGCCTACTTCTCTGAAGAAGAAACTTATTGATACGTGGAACCCGGCTCCTCCATATAAAGGATGAAATCAGGCTATCTACCGACTGAAAAAAGGATTTGGGAAGAAAAAGAGGTAAACACATAAAAAGATAAAGAAATCGGGGCAAAATATTCATTTTTATACACTGAACTCTACCGGCTAAAGATAAAGGGATGACTTTCCATCTCTGGAGATCTGATCTCACCTTTTCCACCAGAGCTGCAAAGTTCTCTTTATGTAGGGATTTGATAGAGCAAGTGATTTTTATGCCAAGGTATTTGAAACCGGTTTTGGAAAGATGAAAAGGAAGTTCTCCTTGGTTTATCGTTAAGGCCGAGTTGTTAATTGGAAAGCATTCACTTTTTGTAAAGTTTAATTTATATCCAGAGAAAGCACCAAATTTTCCTGAAATATCCAGTATTTCTGGTACGGAGATAACAGGGTCAGTGACATATAATAATAAGTCATCTGCATATAAGGACACCCGGTGTTCAACACCCCAACAACGAATGCCCATAATCAACAGGGATGCTTTCAGGGCTATGGATAGGGGTTCAATGGCTAAGGCAATTAAAAGCGGTGAAAGAGGGCAACCTTGATGAGTACCATGTGAAAGGGGAAAGTATGAAGAAAGGAAATTATTCGTGCAGACGCAAGCCTGTGGGGAAGAATAAAGAAGATGGACCATTGCAATAAATTTTTCACCAAAACCAAATTTTTTCAAAACAGCAAATAAATATCCCCATTCTACCCGATCGAAAGCTTTTTCCGCATCTAACGAAATAACTACTTCTGCAGAGTGAGATGAAGATGTAGAATGAATAATGTTGAGGAGCCGACATATATTGGAAAAAGAATGACGACCTTTCATAAAACTAGTCTGGTCCTCTGAAATAATATCTATCAAAACAGTACCCAAACAGCATTCAAGCATTTTTGCCAGTATTTTAACATCTACATTCAATAGTGAAATTGGACGGTGGGAGGCACAGTTTGCAGGGTCCTTTCCGGGTTTTAACAGAAGCGAGATAGATGCTTGAGTCAATGTTGGAGGTAAAGAGCCTACAGAAAAAGTGTCATCAAACACTTCCAAAAGAAGAGGGGCTAGTTTATTTGAAAACTTTTTAAAAAACTCAATGGGGTACCCATCAGGACCTGGAGATTTACCATTTTGCATACTTTGAATGGAGCTTACCACTTCCCCTAATAAAAAAGGTTTGTCTAACTCCAGGTTTAGCTCTGCACTGATTGTGGGCGTTACTAAGTTATCAAGAAAACAATTCATGGGTGATGTGTCACTAGGGGCTTCTGAGGTTAACAGATTGGCATAATAAGATGAAAAGATATCATTTATGATAACAGAGTCTGTATTTAACTTTTGAGAGGAGTCAGCAATTTGAGAAATCATGCGTGACGAAGATTTACATTTTATTTGATGGGCAAGGAGCCAACTTGCTTTATCTCCGTATTCATAAAAAGTACCACATGTATAGAGCAACAGTTGTTCTGCTTTGGCAGTGGATAATAAATTAAACTCTGTCTGGAGGCCCAATCTCTTTTTATATAGTTCTAGGGAAGGCATTTCGGAATATTGTCGATCTAAGTCTGAAATAGATTCTGTTAGTTTCTGTATTTTAAACCTGCGCTGCTTAGCAGCATGAACTGAAAAAGAAATAATCTGGCCTCTGAGAACCGTTTTCAATGTTTCCCAAAGTAAAGAAGGAGAAACGTCATCAGTTTTATTGGTTTCCAGGAAATGGTCAATTGATTTTGATATAGGCGGCACGGTGGTGTGGTGGTTAGCACTCTTGCCTCACAGCAAGAGGGTTGCCGGTTCGATCCCGGGCGTGGGAGCCCTTCTGTGCGGAGTTTGCATGTTCTCCCCATGTCAGCGTGGGTTCTCTCCGGGTACTCCGGCTTCCTCCCACAGTCCAAAGACATGCAGATTGGGGACTAGGTTAATTGGTGACTCTAAATTGTCCATAGGTGTGAATGTGAGCGTGAATGGTTGTTTGTCTCTATGTGTCAGCCCTGCGATAGTCTGGCGACCTGTCCAGGGTGTACCCTGCCTCTCGCCCGATGTAGCTGGGATAGGCTCCAGCCCCCCTGCGACCCTCAAGAGGATGAAGCGGTTAGAAGATGAATGAATGATTTTGATATATAATCATAAAATAATTTATCTGATAGTAGAGAACAATTTAGCTTCCATAGAGGTCGCTGGGTGGAAGTTGATGGGAATGCAAATTCAAGCAAAACAGGGCATGATCTGAAATCACTATGGCTTTGTATTCTACTAATTTCACAAAAGAAAGGAGTGTTTTGTCAATGATTTGATCTATGATCTATTTTTGTCTGAGTCACATAAATGTGTTTCTTGCAAAAATGCTATATCTGTCTGCAGTCCCTTCAGATGTGACAGAACTCTTGTCCGTTTTATTGGACCATTTAACATTTAAACCATTTAAAAGTATAAGACAAAACGTGTGAAACACGGAAAAGATCGTTTGGGTGCTGTGTAACTTGCATGCAGGACGTAAGTACAATATAAATAAATAAAGGTATGAAAAATATTCATCAAAATAAGTGTCAATGTAAAGTTTCCATTCACTATTTTTGAATAGTCCTCTAGTAGAGCACCTATACGTTAATCTATGTAATCATGTTGTTAGATAAAATAAAACATACTATCAAGTGAGAAAATAAAGACAGTAATAATGAAATTACACTATGATTAAACAAGTAAAGCGATCTGGTCATAATAAAACTAATTTGCCAGACGATGTTGTTGAAGGGCTTATTATATTGATTATTTGGGCGCTTTACCCCTTCTTGGATAAAAAAAGAATTATATTCACAAAGAGATCTTTAATAGGACATTGTCAGTGCCTCTTATTAATTTCCACAAAAAGGCTAATACAACTTCGCTACTGTTCATATTAATATTCCCATATATTTATCAACCTAGTAGCTCCAACATGAATATAGGCTACACAGAGAGAAAATAAAAATCAATATTTGTACAAGGTAACAGTGCAGTGCAGCCACTGGCTGTTCATACATCCGACTCGGTCACAGTCCGGAGTTACACGGGCATACACCCTACATTGGCAGCCAGTGCTGCCAAAACACCTGTGGCCACACATCTACTGCGCACTGTGGAGCACACCCCCAGCACCCCCAACCATCACCAACCCCAACATAATTATTCAAAAGACACCAGTAGCGTATAATATAACTTAATTTGAGGCAAACCCTTCATATTTAACTTACTTGAAAAAAATAAAATTATACACATTAAATCTTGTGAGAACTGTCTCACTTTGATCAAATAATATTACTCGTAACTGCCTCCGTAGCCGTATTTGAGATGGATCCATTTAAAGCAATATTCAAGTTTTAAAACAACAAAAATCATAGCACTGGTTTCATCAGAGGATCAGCACGTTAAACCTCATATAAACCATACCTGCACTGTCATCACATTTGACATAAACCCATTTATAGCAATAGCCGGGATAATAATAATTCTAGTAGTTATAGGAAATGTACATGCTCTGTAGGCTATGTACATTTCATAGCTCTTATGTGCTCCACGAACGACCCGTCAAAAGATGTGTCATCAATTTCATTTTTCCGATTATTCTGACACCACATGAATGCAACTTTCTGGTCACAGAGAAGAAACGAACAAAAAATAGAGAAAGGAGTTAACCACAGCATTTTTTTAAATTCCCGAATTAAATCGGATAACGGATAACTGATCATGGATGACGATTCGTTTTCCGTTTTTCTTTTCTTTATTATCAAATAAAAAATGGGAGACGGATCGTTTTTTTCCTTTTTCATTTGGTCATTTCAAAATAAAAAAACGGATAATGGTTGGTTTTCCGTGTTTCAATTTGTTATTTTGAAACAAAAAACGAATGGCCGTGAAGTACACGGACTGCCAACGCCTACGTCTATCATGGACGTAATGAGGACGTAATGGAGGAGGGGGAGTAGGCCTTCGGAGAGAGGTGGAGTTTTGGATGTTCAAATTTTTTCTAAGCGCTGTGTGAAATGCAAGAATGGCGTAAAAGTAGCTTTAAGAGCATAAATGTATGCAGCTACTCAACAGTTGTTGAAACATTTACCCAAGAACCTCAACTGTTAACCTCATGGTGGTGCTAACAGAAAATTTCGAGGATCACCAAAGTCAGTAGGATTCATTGTCAAGGAACCACGAATAACTTTCTAACATTTCTTGGTAATGCATGCAGCAGTTGTTGAGCTACATCAGTGGAAAACTGACCAACTTTCTACAAGATGTGTTGCAGTGTTGATAGTCTGAGTGGGCGGAAGTTTACTGCATAGATCTGCCTCTCATTCGGCGGAACAAGCCACCCGCTGAAGTCCCGCCTTCCCACCTCTGGTTGTGTAGCAGTTTTCATAGATATGTATGGGGTGGTATTTTTGATATTTTTTTATTTTTATTGTCAGTATTTTTGTGGGCGTGTTACACCAAAACCTGTTTCCCCCTGCAATATTTTTGCAAGCGCACCAATTGCTGTGGCACCACCCAGAACGATTGTGATTGGTTGAAAGAAATACAAACAGCTGGGGCGTTTTTTTCTCCAATCTCAAAGTGAGAGTCGGTGCAGCCAGACCTTTCTTTTCTTGAGAAAGGTCTGGTGAGCGAGACTACAGTGTTGATAATCATCTTATATTCATGTGTCTTTTTCTTTGTCTTTCTTTGGTCTGTGTTTTAGGGCATAGCAATGGTGATGATCGCATTGATTTTCATAGTGTATTTGAGCTTCAACTGCTGCTGCCAACAGAAAGTCAGAGATGGGGAAGTTCATCGGTCACCAATTTAACAATAACAGGGATGCTGCCGATTACATTCCACTTTAAGAAATTAAAGAGTAAAAAGATAAAATGGACATAACTTCAAAAATAAAGAGACTGAAGGCTTTGGTAATGATTGAATAAGTCCCTACTGTAGAAATCATTTATTAAAAGAAATCATGGATAAAGCTGAGAAACAACGTCATTAATCACATTGTTGTATTGAAAGGAACAAGTCTGGCAATTAAGTGGGCCAATTTGGTGAAATAAAATAAAGGTCAATCTGCATCAAAAGAAATTTATCTAAAATCAGTTTGCATGTCTAATTCCAGCTTCTTCATCTGGAGGCAACGTCATGTCAGTAACTTAGACAGTTGAGACAGGTGTGTACTTCTGTGTATGTTGTGTAAATAAACAAGTTCTGCAGAAACAGATTACATCAAGAGGCTTTTAAGAACTATTTACAAGAAATATTTTACTTAAATAATATCTTTTTTTAACATTGTCTACTCCAATTTTAAAAACCGTCTCTGTACAATCACATGAAATAATTAATACATGACTATTTCTTGATCATTATTTGTGATGACGTGAATCTTTTTGATTTTGATTTTCTGTGATAAGAATGAAACAAGAAATTTCCTTTACTCTCTACAAAATCTTAACTGAAACAAGAGCTGTAAACATAAGAGTTGTAAAGCTAATACTTATTATATCTGTTTCATTTTGTATATTCCATCTTTTCATCTTTTCATCAAAGTAAAAACTGTGAAATTAAAGTTTGCTTTAACTCGTCTATGTAATTACTTTGTGGTGCTTTTACTGTTGACTGTACACTTTGGTCTGTCTGAAAACTTGTAACGTCTATAATTAAACACAAATCAAACACGAAATAACAATATATTACATGTATTTCCTTTTCATGTAAGCTATGCATTAAGCCCTTAACGTCAGCCCTTAAGCTTGTAATACATTTTTTTTTCACATATAAAAATATATAAAATAAAAAATACAGTACATTTTGTTACAGCAGAAATTCAGGTTTTTAATGGAGCTCAGGCCCAAAATGGCTACCTTGGTTCAGGCTTAGGTCAAACTTTTCAGGTTCATGTAGGGTCAGGCCTGATCTTTGGGGCCAGATCAGAGCACAAAATCACACAATCAAAATTTGGAAGAGGATAACAGTTTTTTCTATGCAAAAAACCCCACACTTTCATCAACATGTCATGTGGAGCTATTTCCGTAATTGTTCAATGCAGGAAAGGACTGCTCCTCTTGACACTCACACACACAGTTTTCGTGCCATTAACACAACATGCCCACAGGCCACAAGCCTGAGCTAGACATGCTCAACGTGGCCTCCAACCAACCTGGAAAAGAAGAACATCAGACAAAGTCTATTTCACGTCTGGGTTCTGATCTGACAAAGACTGAAGAACTCTGAATCCCTCAATGCTAGATTTCTCTCCTACTGCTCTGGCTCCTCTGCCTGCAGCTCCTGCCTTGATCCTTCGTCAACATGTTTTGGGAGACAAATACATATTGAAGTGCAATCAATCATACTCGCTGAGACAGTTTCCATTGGACTGATTGTGCTACATTTGGACAGTGTGTGACACGCAGCTGCCTTCCAGCTGTGCTTGTGGCAATCAAAGCCAGGTGTTTTTTGGCAACATCTGCAATTTTGGCTCACCATAACTAAGTAGTTTTGTTCCCCAAACCCAAACTGTCAACTCCGTCTTACTGCTGCATTTGTGCCACTCAAAGCAGGATGGCTCTTAAGCAACATTCGCAGTCTTTATTTAACCATCACCAAGTAGTATTGTTGCCTAAACCTAACCACCGACCCCTTCTGCATCAAGATACAATGCAAAAGACTGCCCTTGGCGTCATTTCAGTAACGCCCTGGGCTTCTGCCCAAGTGAATAAAATATGACAAGTAGTGATTAGATCAGGTGAGAAATTCAGGAATTGTCTTGAGTGGCTTCGATCAGCTCGGGCAGCCACCTGGTGGAGATCTGTATTCTACTGAGTGCACTCATTTAAGATGTGGAAAGTAAAGATTTTAAACTGAAAGGTATTTCAATCAGATTTACTGACTGACAAGTTTAGCTGACATTTATTTCACTATAACGTCCAATCAATAAATCAGTTGACCTCTACTCCAAACCCTCAGCACACACCGACAACATGCTGGGGACCTTCGCTCTTCCATCACTGCTCTAACATGTAAGATATCCCTCACATTTCTTTAACAGCCCGTATTTTCACACAGAAACGTTTCACTCATGTATTTTTCTTTGTATGTTGACAGATTTTGATGCAGCAATAATAATAATAATAACAATAATAATAATAATACATTTTATTTATACAGCGCTTTTACAGCTCTCAAAGACGCTTTACATTTAAAACCAAAGAAAAGAAGTACATACATGTAAGTGCAAAGAGATAAACAGAAGACAAGGACAATATAAAACAACAAGGTGCAAAAGCATAGTGCAAAACAAAGAAAAGGAGGGCACATGAGGAACCGAGAAAGAAAAGCTAATGTTAAAGGTTAAAAGCGGATTTGAAAAGGTGGGTTTTGAGGAGTGATTTGAAGGTGGATGGATTTGGACAGTCACGAATGTGTATAGGGAGGGTGTTCCAGAGGGAGGGGGCGGCTATGGAGAAGGCTCTGTTGCCCCAGGTTCGGTGCTTCGTCCTGTGTGGAGGTGAGAGGAGGTTTTTGTCGGATGATTGAAAGTTGCGGGAGGGAGTGTGGTGGTGGAGCATGTCCGTGAGGTAGGAGGGGGCCTGGCTGTGGAGGGCTTTGTGGGTGAGGAGGAGGATCTTGAAATTGATTCTGTACGGGACAGGGAGCCTGTGTAGGTTTTGCAGGACAGGGGTTATATGTTCACAGGAGCTGGTGTGGGTGAGGAGGTGGGCAGCAGAGTTGTGGATGTACTGAAGTTTGTTGAGGACTTTGGATGATGAGCCGTAGAAGATGCTGTTGCAGTAGTCCAGTCCTGAGGTGATGAAAGCATGGATGAGAGTTTCAGCGGCAGAGAAGGAGAGTAATGGATGGAGACGGGCAATGTTTCTAAGGTGAAAGAAGGCAGTTTGGGCGAAGCGGCTGATGTGATGTTCAAATGAGAGGTTATTGTCGAAGATGATACCAAGGTTGCGGATGAATGGGGAGGGAGAGAGGGTGGTATTGTCAATGCTGAGGGTAAGTTTTGTGTTGCTATAGAGAAGGATTTTGGGCCGCTGAGTATTATTTCAGATTTGTCACAGTTGAGTTTGAGGAAGTTGGCTTGCAGCCATGATTGGAGTTCAGTCAGACAGTTGGTGAGGGTAGTGCAGGTGGCCGGGGTGATGGATTTTGTGGAGATGTAGATTTGGATGTCGTCAGCGTAGCAGTGGAAATGGAGACCATGACGATGAATGATGGAACCAAGGGGGAGTAGGTAGATGATGAAGAGGAGAGGACCAAGCACCGAGCCCTGAGGGACACCTTGAAGCAGGGGGACGGTGGCAGAGGTGCAGTTGTTGACGTGGATGAACTGATGTCTGTCAGTGAGGTATGATTTGAGCCAGGAGAGAGCAGAGCCAGTGATGTTGAGGGAAGTTAGTTGCTGAGTTGAGTGTAGATGAATTCGATCTTTAATTGGAAAAATGCCAGGAAGGAGTTGCATTTGTCAGTTGTGATATAGTGCTGACCCAGACGCCTACTGTTTTTACAAGCTCAGAAGTTGTTCTGGACTGTAACACTGATGATGGATACTGTGTCAGGTGGTATAAAATGGTTTCTCAGTTCACCCAGCCATGGATCGGGATTCTCTTCAGATCGATTCAAGCCTCATCAAACGCAGATTATCTGTTCACCATAAAGAGGCAAGAGACTCTGCTGCCTGTTACTGTGGGACATGAGGCAGCTCTGCTTCTGCAGCTGTATCACAGTGGTTGCAAACAGGCAGTAACTGAATTCCAACGCTACAATCATAGGAAGACAGGTGAGATTCAGCCCTCTCAAATAAGACACTACACACTAGAACACTAGAACACTACAATGTGCATTAAACTTTAACCAGATCACGCAGTGATTACACACTGTCACAAAAACCTTAATGTGAGAGAGATTTTATGAATTCTGACCAAAATCAGTGAATTCAAATCAGTACATTTGGAACAAAAGTAAAAAAAAATTAATAGATACAAGAATAGTACAAGCACAAGAGTGTTTGATAAAAGTCCTGCAGTGTTCTGGAATATAATCAGACTGATAAAGTAAAGAGATGCTGAAAGTGAAAGTTTGTCTCAACAGGATGTTTCAGCACCACCCCCCTTACCTGACAGACAGGATGTTTTCGTACCATAATGAGAAAAGAAAAGTAGTTACCGTGACATTCGCACAAGGCACCAAGCTGATCTTGAGAAGTAAGTACTTCATAACTGATTACCAAAAATAGAAGGAAAAATACGTTTTATGTTTTTGATAAGTACTGAAAGAAATAGTCAACTTATATGTTGCATCTATCGTTTAAAATATTTAACATGTTGTTTGGTGAACAACAGACTTTTCCCTTCTGCTTTGATACCAGGCTGTGTGTTTGAGGGCAAAGCAATGATCTGCAAATAATCACCATATTTTCAATATTTTATACAAACAGTCTAAGATGGTCTTTGATGGGTGAATAAATTTGATCAGTTGGGCAACATGGATGGTCAGTTCAACAGTTAATCAGTTTCTAATTAAATTGACATTGTTTATTTCTGACGCTGTCAAATTTCCTACATGGGGTTGAGGATCATATCAGCTGATTAATCATCTACGGGCTTTCTCCTGTACCAAATGATCCTTATTATGTCAGCATTTGAAAATCTACTCAGTCAATGTCTAATATTTACACAAACTATCCTGAATGGCATTTTAACCAGGTGTGTTTCGAAGCAGCAGTCAGTAACTCGGGGGGACTGTAGCTCTAACTGAGGCAGACACAGCACCAGAATATCTCAAGACAAGTCAGTGAACAGTTGGTTCAAGCCCACCACTCTTCAACTTGCAAGAGGGTGGGACAGCTGTATGCTATATGACATGACCAAGTGTTAGCCAACAGTCAGTTTGCAGACTGCAGGAAGTGCACGTGAGAGTCATATTAGTAATGCTACAAACTGTTGGATCAACATGTTAGATTTCACAGATCAGAAGAGCAAATGACAACTCGTGATGCTGAACTTGGATCATATTATAGTATAACTTTATAGGGCACATTCAACTTTCTTTACTGTTGTGCTCAGGAATTCACATGATCTCTGATTTTTCATTTCTTCTTTCTTTTCTTCTCTTTCTGCAGAATTAACAATGGCAGAGCAGCAAATTATGGCCTCTACAGCGAGTAGAAAATTAAGACCACTCTGGATCTCTCACGTGAGAAGTGAATTTAAAAAGAGTGCTCTTGTGTCAAACGGTTTTTTTGGCATCATCCTTCTTTGCTTGGAGAAGTTCATTGAAAAAGAGTTTGCATGCCCTTGCAATGTTTATTGGAATGCTACGTTTGCAACTGCGTATTTTCTTGTTCCTGCAACTCTGGTCTTTGTGCTGATGATGAAAATTAAAGACTTTCAGTGTGGGATGTCTCGAAAGAAGATCTTTAAAACTGTGGCTTCCAGCATTGGCCCTGCCCTGTTTTGGATCATCATTGTGTTGTGGGATGGCCATTGTGTTGCCTGTATGGGGACAACCTGGTCAGGCAGTTATGTAGAAATTGACAAAGCAGCTCCTCAGAAATGGTGCAAACCAGCCAACCTCACCCCATCACAAGAGTTGGACTACAAGACCAGTACTCAGCTTTGTTTTTTCGTGTCTCAGGTAAGGAACAATCCGATGTCCCTGAAAATCGTTTGTTGGCATTTGTCAGGAAATGACCTGGAAACAAGACCGATGCTGCAGCTGAACAGCCCTGTTCCTAACTGAGTGAAATAAGTATTTAAGTGGCAGCCATGATAAGAGCTGGTCAAATTCTCTGAATGCTAAGGAACAATGCTTTATTTCTTCCCTTTTGACTATTTGACCGCAGCCTAAAGAGTCTACAGTCATGCTATGATGTGGCAGGCCTTGGGTATGATAGTTTATAAAGGATTCAAATTTCAAATAAGTCATCAACCATCTATATGTGTTTAAAATAGCTGCTGAAATGAGCAAGGATTCTTTTTAATTTTGGGGGGCATTTTAGCCTTTAATTGACAGGGCAGTTAAGCGTGAAGGGGGGAGAGAGACAGAAGGAGTGACATTGGGGGTCCACAGGCTGGAGTCGAGCCCGGGTCCCTGCAGCAAAGGCCTCATACATGGGGCGCCTGCTCTATCCACTAAGCCACCAACGCCCTGTTAGCAAGAATTCTGTTGGCTAAAGTTCACATGCGGTCTTGTCAAACCGCATGTTTGACTGTTAGGTAAAAGCTGATATTCCCAGAGATAAGCTCTCCTTGTTTTCCTTTTGTGCAACGAGTAATTTCATTCAGTAGGCTACAAAATCAAATGATGAGTTGACTGTACACTTAGCAAGTGAGAAGCCAATAATTTATCAATACATGTGTTCAGCAAGCATAAACATGTAAACATGCAGACAGCGATATTCAATATGCTCCGTCCACAGTCTCTCATCCACCGTCACTAATGTTATGTCTTACGCAAGGACAGCACACTAGCTCCACTGATAGTGAATTGTTACTAATAAGCTCAAATGACAGCTGTCTGTATGTAGACTAACTTAGTTTGACACTTATCTTAAAATGCTTTTAAACTTTGCTGCTGGCTGAGACAAACAGCCCCAATCATCTAATCATCTACGTCATCACGCTAATTTGAATACATTTTCTGGAACTTTGAGGTGCGGTGGAAACGCAAACCACACAGATTACCAGGAATTCTTTTACCCAGGTAAATAAATTCCTGGTAATAAAAGTTCCTGGAAATGTTGGTGGAAAAGGGGCTAATGCTAACATGCTGGTGTTTAGCATACAGGATTTTTTTTTTTTTTTTTTACCATGTTCACAATCTTAGTTTAGCTTGTTAGTGTAGCAATACTATCAATTGCTAAAAAAAAAATCAGACCTGGTGATAATGCCAGCTTAAGAGCATAAATGTATGCAGCTACTCAACAGTTGTTGAAACATTTCCCCAAATACTTCAACTGTTAACCTCATGGTGGTGCTAACAGAAAATTTAGAGGATCACCAAAGTCGGTGGAATTCATTGTCAAGGAACCACGAATAACTTTCTAACATTTCTTGGTAATGCATGCAGTTGTTGGAGAAGTGGAAATCAGTAGAAAACTGATCAACTTTCTACAAAATTTGTTGCAGTGTTGATCATCTTAATTTCATGTGTCTTTTTCTTTGTTTTTCTTTGGTCTGTGTTTTAGGTCATAGGAATGGTGATGATCGCATTGTTCACTGTCATATTGGGAGTGTATTTTTTCTGCTGCAAAGGGTGCAAAAGGATGCTTCAAAAAATATGGCCAGTCAGTCACTCAGCAGAAACCCTGGAAAGTGATACTAATGCCCAGTGCCTTCAACATATTTGTGAATAGTAATAGAAAGATAAAATGGACACAGCGTTAAAAATGAAGGAGACTGAAGACTTTGGTGATGGTGATAGAATCATTAGGCCTTCTGTAGAAATCATTTATTAAAATAATTCATGGATAAAGCTGAGAAAAAAACCTTTGACTGTCATTAATCACGTTATTGTATTGAAAGGAACAAGTCTGGCAATTAAGTGGGCCATTTTGGTGAAATAAAATAAAGTTCAATCTGCATCAAAAGAAATTTATCTAAAATCAGTTTGCATGTCTAATTCCAGCTTCTTCATCTGGAGGCCACGTCATGTCAGTAACTTAGACAGTGGAGACAGGTGTGTATGTTGTGTGTATGTTGTGTAAATAAACAAGTTCTGCAGAAACAGATTACATCAAGAGGCTTTTAAGAACTATTTACAAGAAATATTTTACTTAAATAATGATACCTTTTTTAACATTGCCTACTCCAACTTTGAAAACCGTCTCTGTACAATTATATGAAATAATTAATACATGACTATTTCTTGATCATTATTTGTGATGATGTGAATCTTTTTGATTTTGATTTTCTGTGATAAGAATGAAACAAGAAATTTCCTTTACTCTCTACAAAATCTTAACTGAAACAAGAGCTGTAAACATAAGAGTTGTAAAGCTAATACTTATTATATCTGTTTCATTTTGTATATTCCATGTATTTCCTTTTTCATGTAAGCTATGCATTTGCTGTATCACAATGAAAAAAAAATAAAAAACATTTTAAATGACAATTATTTATCTTTTTATTTTTAATAACTGAAAAAAATTGTTTCTTATTAAAACACCATTTTCTTTTTAAGTTTTTAGGGAATCCACATTTATTTCCTTCGTAGAAAAACAGACGACAGAATTTCACAAAATCTTTTAAGTATCATATTCAGTTCATGTGGATTGAATTAATATTTAATAATATTTAACAGTGTGGTTGCCTTTCATACTACAAAACTCACTCTTACTGAATGAGTGATCCCATTTAGTCCCCAAAAATGTGAAATCAGAGGGGCAGAAAAAAGCTGCACTTTAAAGTGCTGCCAAACAACATTGTATGTATTTCTGTCTCGAGGAGACATTTTTGATCTTAATTCATTAACCAAAACTTTCTTCCAAAAACTGTCCACATGACCTCTGGGTCACTAATGGAAGGTAAGTGTCAAGTTTCATTCACAACTGGGCCTAGAGGGACTCCATGGAGAAGGAATCACAAAGTATTGAGGTCCATTTTGAAAGTTTAAGTCAGTTTTATTTAATTATTGACTCTTTTAGGGGAATAGCTGAGTCTCCTTTAAACAACTGCCAGAAACCTACAAGTCTGAGAAACTGTAAGTTTATTTGTACACTGTCAACTCTGTCTTACTGCTGCATTTGTGCCACTCAAAGCAGGATGGCTCTTAAGCAACATTCACAGTCTTTATTTAACCATCACCAAATAGTATTGTTGCCTAAACCTAACCACCGACCCCTTCTGCATCAAGATACAATGCAAAAGGCTGCCCTTGGCGTCATTTTAGTCGTTTGCCCAAATGGCAAAATATGACGAGTAGGAATGAGATCAGGTGGGAATTTCAGGAATTGTCGAGTGGCCACGACCAGCTCGGGCAGCCACCTGGTGGAGATCTGTATTCTACTGAGTGCACTCAGTTAAGATGTGGAAAGTAAAGATTTTAAACCAAAAGGTATTTCAATCAGACTGACAAGTTTAGCTGACATTTATTTAACTATAACATCCTGTGGGTAAATTGGTTGACCTCTACTCCAAACCCTTTAGTCTGTCAGCAGTAACCTCACTTTACAAGTTACCAGGCCACTCTCAGCACACACCAACAACATGCTGGGGACCTTCGCTCTTCCATCACTGCTTTAACATGTAAGATATCCCTCACATTTCTTTAACAGCCCGTATTTGCACACAGAAACGTTTCACTCATGTATTTTTCTTTGTATGTTGACAGATTTTGATGTAGTGATAGTGCTGACCCAGACGCCTACTGTTTTTACAAGCTCAGAAGTTGTTCTGGACTGTAACACTGATGATGGATACTATGTCAGGTGGTATAAAATGGTTTCTCAGTTCACCCAGCCATGGATCGGGATTCTCTTCAGATCGATTCAAGCCTCATCAAACGCAGATTATCTGTTCACCATAAAGAGGCAGGAGACTCTGCTGCCTGTTACTGTGGGACATGAGGCAGCTCTGCTTCTGCAGCTGTATCACTGTGATTGCAAACAGGCGGTGGCTTAATTTCACAGCTACAATCTTATGACGACAGGTGAGATTCAGCCCTTTCAAATAAGACACTGCACACTATAAGAACACTATCAATGTGCATTAAACTTTAACCACATCAGGCAGTTATTACAGACCGTGACAAAAACCTTAATGTGAGAGACTCACTACAGATTTTATGAATTCTGACCAAAATCAGTTTAAATCAGTACATTTTGAACAAAAGACATTAATAAATTGATTTTACAGAGTGTTTGATAAAAGTCCTGCAGTGTTGTGGAATACAATCAGACTGATAAAGTGAATGAGATGTTGAAAGTGAAAGTTGGTCTCAACAGGATGTTTCAGCACCACTCCTCTTGACAGGATGTTTTCGTACCATAATGAGAGAAAAAAATAGTCACTGTGGCATTCACACAAGGACTCAAGCTGATCTTGAGAAGTAAGTACTTCATAACTGATTACCAAAAAAGAAAGAAAAATACATTTTATGTTTTTGATACGTACTGAAAGAAATAGTCAACTTATAGGCCTATGCTGCATATATTGTTTAAAATATTTAACATGTTGTTTGGTGAACAACAGACTTTTCCCTTCTGCTTTGATACCAGGCTGTGTGTTTGAGGGCAAAGCAATGATCTGCAAATAATCACCATATTTTGAATATGTTCTACAAACAGTCTAAGATGGTCTTTGATGGGTGATTAAATTTTATCAGTTGGGCAACATGGATGGTCAGTTCAACAGTTAGTCAGTTTGTAATTAACTCAGACATTGTTTATTTCCGACACTGTCAAATTTCCTCCGTGGGTTGAGGATCATATCAGCTGATTAATCAGCTACGGGCTTTCTCCTGTACCAAACGATCCTTATTATGTCAGCATTTGAAAATCTACTCAGTCAACGTCTAATATTTACACAAACTATCAGGGGCGGGCTGGGGTTGAAATTCAGCCCAGGAGCTTGATTTGGAGAGGCCTTTTTTCCGATCGCACGACAGACACAAGTGGAACCGTAATTTTAATACGAATACTTCATTTGCAGTATAAAAACAATCTAATGATATTAAACACAACACACACAGATTAGTCAGTCAGTAGAGTGTATTGAATATAGCCTAATATAATTCTATGCAAAGACCTATTGCCAACCCAGTCCTGCATAGAATTATATTAGGCTATATTCAATACACTCTACTGACTAATATAATTCTATGCAGGACTGGGTTGGCAATATAATTCTATGCAAAGACCTATTGCCAACCCAGTCCTGCACACTGCACCTGTACCTGGCACTGTTTTTTTTTTTTGGTGGTTCCTGCTCCGCTTTCCTCCTCCTCCTCCTCCTCCTCCTCTTCCACCTTCTTCTCCTCCTCCTCCTTCTCCTGTCCCTCCTCATCTGTCTCTTCCTCCTCCTCACTCCTATGACTGGCATTATCTTGTCCCTCTGCATCAGCTCCACGACTGACACTGGTCTTGTCAGCTAGTTAACAATAACAGCAACAATGATAAACTTTATAGCACTTACGCAAAGAATTCACAGTGTTAGAACACAAATACAATATAAAAATCAACATAACAAAAGTCACACACACACACACACACACACACACACACACACACACTGTAAATGAATTACTCACTTTAATGTATTTTTCTTGAGCTGGTAAAAATGGCTATGTAGAAACAGAACAGGAAAACAGCTGTATTATAAAGCCTATTCCAATATTAGCCTATCTTTTTAACTTTGAACACAGACTCTCTCCTGAAATAGGCTATGTTTTCTTTTGCAATAAAGAAATGTGTGCGTTTTTCTGGTCAGTCATTATGGATTTTATTTTTGATTGATAAAGCAGATTAATGATTTATGCACGTATGGTGTGAAATTGCTGATAGGCTACCTTTAATGTTCTACGTGCCCTGAACACATCCAAAAACACAAACTAGAGTTCTCAATGGACCTGAAAATTACAACCCGATCCTGCGGGTTTTTCAGCCCAGGCCCGACGCAGCTGACACACCATCATTAGCCTAATTGTCTGCCCGAAAAAACAGGAAGCCCGAGGCCCGACCCGGCCCGAGTCATTTGCATATTTTTTCGGCCCGAACCTGGACCGAACCCGCGGGTCCGGTCGGGTTTGTCGAGCCGGCCTGACCCGTCTGGGATGATAGGGCCATGTAGGCAGTGCTTGCTAACCGCTCGTATCCCCCCTTAATATGCAATATATTAGATTGACCCAGTCTTACGTTCCACTCTGTGCCACTGCCACCTGCGGCTGCAAGGGCAGGCTGCTGCGCTCAAAAAAAGAAACAAAAAACGTGCCGACCACCGGCCGGTTCCGCCTGGAACAGACCGGCCGATCGGGAATACTCCCGAACCTCCCTATGGCCAGCCCGCCCCTATCCTGAATGGCATTTTAACCAGGTGTGTTTCCAAGCAGCAGCCAGTGACTCAGGGGGGACTGTAGCTCTAACTGAGGCAAACACAGCACCAGAATATCTCAAGACAAGTCAGTGAACAGTTGGTTCAAGTCCACCGCTCTTCAACTTGCAAGAGGGTGGGACAGCTGTACGCTATATGGCATGACCAAGTGTTAGCTCACATGTAAACGAAGCTCGCTGTGTCCTGGTTAGTCAGTAATGTTAGTAATGCTACAAACTGTTGGATCAACATGTTAGATTTCACAGATGAGAGGAACAAATGACAACATGTGATGCTGAACTTGGATCATATAACTTTATAGGGCACATTTGACTTTACTGTTGTGCTCTTGTGTGGCCTTTTGCCCCTCACTATCAGGAATTCACATGATCTCTGATTTTTCATTTCTTCCTTCTTTTCTTCCCTTTCTGCAGAATTAACAATGCAAGAGCTGCAAGCTATGGCCTCTACAGCGAGTAGAGAAGGAAGACCAGCCTTGATCTCTCATGTGAGAAGTGAATTTAAAAAGAGTGCTCTTGTGTCAAGCACTTTTTTTGGCGCCATCCTTCTTTGCTTGGAGAAGTTCATTGAAAAAGAGTTTGCATGCCCTTGCAATGTTTATTGGAATGCTGCATTTGAAACTGCGTATTTTCTTGTTCCTGCAGTTGTGGTCTTTTTGCTGATGATGAAAATTAAAGGCTGTCAGTGTAAGAAGTCAAAGGAGACTGCTAAAACTGTGCTTTCGAGCATTGGCCCTGCCCTGTTTTGGATCATCATTGTGTTGTGGGATGGCCATTGTGTTGCCTGTATGAAGACAACCTGGTCAGGCAGTTACATAGAAATTGACAAAGCAGCTCCTCAGAAATGGTGCAAACCAGCCAACCTCACCTCATCACAAGAGTTGGACTACAAGACCAAGACTCAGCATTGGTTTTTCATGTCTCAGGTAAGGAACAATCAGATGTCCCATACGCTGCAGCTGAACAGTCTTTGTTTAGGAAGGTTCCTTAATGAGTGAAATGACCTGGAAGTATCAAAGTGGCAGCCATGATAAGAGCTGGTCAAATTCTCTGAATGCTAAGGAACAATGCTTTAGTTCTTCCTTTTTGACTATCTGACCGCAGCCTAAAGAGTCTACAGTCATACTACTGTAGTTGCTCTGTGAAGCTGAGGCACAGTGGTTCTTTGAGCTAAATGTTAGCATGCTAATATGCTAAGAGTGACAATGCTAACATGCTGGTGTTTAGCTTACAGGATTTTTTTATTTTTTTTTAGCATGTTCACAATCTTAGTTTAGCTTGTTAGTATAGCAATGCTATCATTTGCAAAAAAAAGTCAGACCTGGTGATGACGCAAGCTTAAAACAACACTTACTTTTCTGGAAATGTAACTATCTAACGTTAGCACTGTCACCTTATTCTAAAACTCATCAGTCATCACTGACTTTTAAAACTCCGGGGTTGCATTTGACTGTCTGTCTTGGTTGTAACGTTACACTCGCTCTCCTCTTCCGTGTATCTAACGTTACCTTGCCAACACCTACGTCTATCATAGACGTAATGAGGACGTAATGGAGGAGGGGGAGTAGGCCTTCGGACGGAGGTGGAATTGTGGATGTTCACATTTTTTCTAAGTGCTGTGTGAAATGCAAGAAAGGTAAAAGTAACTTTAAGAGCATAAATGTATGCAGCTACTCAACAGTTGTTGAAACATTTACCCAAAAACCTCAACTGTTAACCTCATGGTGGTGCTAACAGAAAATTTCGAGCATCACCAAAGTCAGTAGGATTCATTGTCAAGGAACCACGAATAACTTTCTAACATTTCTTGGTAATGCATGCAGCAGTTGTTGAGCTACATCAGTGGAAAACTGACCAACTTTCTACAAGATTTGTTGCAGTGTTGATAATTAGCTATCTTAATTTCATGTGTCTTTTTCTTTGTTTTTCCTTGGTCTGTGTTTAAGGGCATAGGAATGGGGGTGATCACATTGATCATCGTAGTGTATTTGAGCTTCAAATGCTGCTGCCAACAGGAAGTCAGAGATGTGGAAGCTCCTCGGCCACGAAATTAACTACAACAGGGATGCTACCGGTGACATTCCACTTTAAGAAATTAAAGGATAAAAAGATAAAATGGACATAACTTCAAAAATGAAGGAGACGGAAGGCTTTGGTAATGATTAAAGAAGTCCCTACTGTAGAAATTCATTCATTCATCTTCTAACCGCTTCATCCTCTTGAGGGTTGTGGGGGGGCTGGAGCCTATCCCAGCTGACATTGGGCGAAAGGCAGGGTACACCCTGGATAGGTCGCCAGACTATCACAGGGCTGACACATAGAGATAGACAACCATTCACACTCACATTCACAACTACGGACAATTTAGAGTTATCAATTAACCTAATCCCCAATCTGCATGTCTTTGGACTGTGGGAGGAAGTTGGAGTGCCTGGAGAGAACCCACGCTGACATGGGGAGAACATGCAAACTCCGCACAGAGGGGCTCCCACGCCCGGCATCGAACCGGGAACCCTCTTGCTGTGAGGCGACAGTGCTAACCACCACACACCGTGCCGCCCCTACCGTAGAAATCATTTATTAAAAGAAAGTATGGATTAAGCTTAGTAAAACAGTTTTATTGTCATTAATCATATTGTTGTATTGAAAGGAACACGTCTGGCAATTAAGTGGGCCATTTTGGTGAAATAAAATAAAGTTCAGTCTGCTTCAAAAGAAATTTATCTAAAATCAGTTTGCATGTCTAATTCCAGCTTCTTCATCTGGAGGCCACGTCATGTCAGTAACTTAGACAGTGGAGAGAAGTGTGTACTTGTGTGTATGTTGTGTAAATAAACAAGTTCTGCAGAAACAGATTACATCAAGAGGCTTTTAAGAACTATTTACAAGAAATATTTTACTTAAATAATGATATCTTTTTTAACATTGCCTACTCCAACTTTGAAAACCGTCTCTGTACAATTATATGAAATAATTAATACATGACTATTTCTTGATCATTATTTGTGATGACGTGAATCTTTTTGATTTTGATTTTCTGTGATAAGAATGAAACAAGAAATTTCCTTTACTCTCTACAAAATCTTAACTGAAACAAGAGCTGTAAACATAAAAGTTGTAAAGCTAATACTTATTATATCTGTTTCATTTTGTATATTCCATCTTTTCATCAAAGTAAAAACTGTGAAATTAAAGTTTGCTTTAACTTGTCTATGTAATTACTTTGTGGTGCTTTTACTGTTGACTGTACACTTTGGTCTGTCTGAAAACTTGTAACGTCTATAATTAAACACAAATCAAACATGAAATAACAATATATTACATGTATTTCCTTTTTCATGTAAGCTATGCATTTGCTGTATCACAATGAAATAAATAAAAAACATTTTAAATGACAATTATTTATCTTTTTATTTTTAATAACTGAAGAAATTGTTTCTTATTAATATACCATTTTATTTTTAAGTTTTTAGGGAATCCACATTTATTTCCTTCGTAGAAAAACAGACGACAGAATTTCACAAAATCTTTTAAGTATCATATTCAGTTCATGTGGATTGAATTAATATTTAATAATATTTAACAGTGTGGTTGCCTTTCATACCACAAAACTCACTCTTACTGAATGAGTGATCCCATTTAGTCCCCAAAAATGTGAAATCAGAGGGGCAGAAAAAAAGCTGCACTTTAAAGTGCTGCCAAACAACATTGTATGCATTTCTGTGTTGCGGAGACATTTTTGATCTTAATTCATTAACCAAAACTTTGTTCCAAAAACTGTCCACATGACCTCTGGGTCACTAATGGAAGGTAAGTGTCAAGTTTCATTCACAACTGGGCCTAGAGGGACTCCATGGAGAAGGAATCACAAAGTATTGAGGTCCATTTTGAAAGTTTAAGTCAGTTTTATTTAATTATTGACTCTTTTAGGGGAATAGCTGAGTCTCCTTTAAACAACTGCCAGAAACCTACAAGTCTGAGAAACTGTAAGTTTATTTGTACACTGAATAAGAACTTTGATCTTTTAGACAAGAACATTCACAAAGTATTCTGATCTTTGAATCAGACAAACAAGCAAAATCCCAAACGGTATTGAGATATCATCAGGTACTGTTTTGACCAGCCTTTCTCTGTTTATAACTCTCAACATTCTTCAGATAAGAAGTGTCAGTGTTACTCTTAACACAGAGAGTCACACCAGAGATCTGATTTCCTGCCCGACTGGGCCCAATCCAACCAGCAGAGTCCGGACTGGCCTGTAATTTCTAATTATTTATTTATCCAGGATTGAAACAGGACGGGTTCTGGCCAGTGTACCTGTTTTTTTGTTTGCTACTTGTTGGCTGCAACTATGGGAAGAAAAGTGACGCAACAACGGAGCAATATAGTGGAGAACAGGCAAGGCAACTTGGTTGGCAGTGTTTGCTTCTGCCTCCCCAGTAGTAGGAGAGGCGCGCATAACATGCGGCAAAGAGCGGTGATCATTATCTGCATGCCACATCGCCATGGGCCTTGCACATTAGATGCACCAGAGCACAGCCCACTCTGCCAAACCTGTCATGCACAAGACGACAGACACTTGAAATAACAGAAGGAAGAGAAGGAAGTGGTGCAACAAAACACATTAGCCCTCAGCTTGTAATAAATGTTTTAATATTTGAAAATAGTTAACATGTAAAATACAACGTATTTTGTTACAGCAGAAATTCAGGTTTTTAATGGAGCTCAGGCCCAAAATGGCTGCCTTGGTTCAGGCTTAGGTCAAACTGTGCAGGTTCATGTAGGGTCAGGCCTGATCTTTGGGGTCAGATCAGTGCTCCAAATCACACACTCAAAATTTGAAAGAGGATAACAGTAATTGAAATTTAAAAAATACTTTAATTAAGATGTTGATGCAGGTGCAAACTTCTCTTCTTGAAGCTCACATACACAAGCTGTGCCCGTGTTGAGCAAAATTTATACATCTGTGTTGAATCAATGCAGTACCTCTGTGTAGCTGCGTACACTACACTGTAGACTGCGCTGTAGCTGGACGTGCGTCGCCCCATAACACCCTCATAATGCATGATATGGTCTTCATAGAAAGTGTTACCAAACTGATAAATTCATTGAGAAGAAATCAGAATCAAACTATAAACTGGATGCATACCTACAGGCCACAAGCTTGAGCTAGACATGCTGAATGTGGCCTCCAACCAACCTGGAAAGGAAGAACTTCAGACAAAGTCTATTTCACGTCTGGGTTCTGATCTGACAAAGACTGAAGAACTCTGAATCCTTCAATGCTAGATCTCTCTCCTACTGCTTTGGCTCCTCTGCCTGCAGCTCCTGCCTTGATCCTTCGTCAACATGTTTTGGGAGACAAATACATATTGAAGTGCAATCAATCATACTCGCTGACACAGTTTCAATTGGACTGATTGAACATTTTATTTTTCATGTCACTCATGTTTAACTTTTTTCCCAACAAAACAAATTCTCCACAGCAACCTTACAATTAAAATGCAGGTGAATGTAACAAGCACAACTAAAGCCAACAAAGCAGCGATGACATCAACAGAGTTGTAAACAAACCAGGACATTTTGTTGGACTGGGCCTGCAGATGACGCGCTCCTTTATGTCTGATGACATATTCAATCCAAAACATCGCCTGGTCCAGCGGCTTCATGGGCTGATCTCTGTGCAGCCGTGAGAGTTTCTGCATGTTTTCCCTGTAAGAGGAATTGTGAATAGCTGTCATCAGGGCATCAGCAAAGATGTGTCTGTCCAGCTCTGCAATGTCCACAATCACAGCTCCCCCCTTTGCTTTGATTCTGGAGAGGTTATCAGGCCGATCGAAGAATAAGGGAAGTCCAACTACAGGAACTCCATGGTAAATTGCCTCCTGAACTGAGTTAGTGCCTCCGTGCGTCACAAACACTCTAGTTTTGGGATGTCCTAAGAGGTTGTTCTGCGGCAGCCAGTTGACTATTAACGTGTTGTTGCCCAGGTTGGCTGGCCTTTGTCCCATATACCTCCATATAACCTTCTGAGGCAGCTGGGCAAAGGCTGCAGCTATTTCCTCAACAACATCCTGAGGAAGCTTCCCAATTAATGTTCCTAAGGTCATCATAATGACCCCGTGATCTCCAGAGCTCTGGACAAACTCCTCCAGGTCTGCAGAGAGTGGCTTTGGGGGCTTGCACTGAAATCCTCCCATGTATACTATATTTGGCATTGTTGGACGTGGAAACTCAAAGACAAAATCATTCCTCATAAGCCATATATCTGCATCGCGGAAAAATGTTGAGTAATCCACACTGGGACCCAAGTACTTCTCAACTAAAGGTTTGTAATGAGGTTCTGTGATGCATGACATTGTGTACATCCCAAAAATGTAACTCAAAACATTCTTTACTCTTTGAGGGAAGGTCATCTTATCAGTCAACTCTGTTGCAGTGAAAGGAATGTATGACAAAGGTGAGGGGGCCAGAACGAAATGAGCTTCACCTTGAATGGTCCATCTGACATTATAAACAAGAGGAACTTGGAGCCAACGTGCCAGTATTGTCCCTCCGCCGATGCCAGGGTCAGCCAAAACCACGTCATATTTGGCTTCATGGAAAGACTGCATCAGCTTTTCATCTTCAAACATCTGAACGATCATTTCACTCATTCCCTTGTGGAGCTGAAAGAACTGGTCCACAGCCAGCCGCTCCATCTGAATACGAGTCCAGATTTGAGACCAAACAGATGAATGTCTACCTTTAAACAAGATCTCCAGCTGTCGAGACAATAAGTCTTCAAAAAGGTTTTCGTCAAATCCACCAGGGCTGGGAACAGTGACAGAGGTGTAGAGAGGAGACTTTTCACTGATGTACCAGCTATCAGACGCCCGAACCACAGTGACCACGTGGCCTTTGGCATGCAGTTCCTCTATGAGCACTTTCATGTTTATCCAATGGCTCCCGTCCAATGGGAACACCAGGACTTTGCCTCCAGTGACACTGGATAGTTGAATCAACAGTAGGGCAAATGTGATGAGAGAAGAGTGAGGCATCTTCATACTGACGTCCATCAGAGACCTTAACAAATGCACAAAAACAAAACAGTGAGAGAGTACTGCCTGTGTAGTCTCGCCACCAGACAATCAGAGATCTCCGCCTTCTGATAGTCTGGGGACATCCTTTCTAAAGTGTGTTTAACACTAGCCTCGCATCACCAGGCTCTTCAAGCGAAGAGCCTGGTGTCTATTCACTCTGAATTTTGTCTGGATTTTGGTTCCGGTCTAAGGAGCAGATGCGGTATTCACCAAATTCACCAAACTAAAAGTATTCACCATAGTAAAACTTTAAATTCTGGTGCACCATCGATTTGGGGTGATGAGGGGTGTAAGAAAATCGATTAACTTAATGGCTTGGGGCTTTTCTTGTAAATTATATTCTTTAAATAAAAAGTTTCACTGCATTTTTATTAGCTTGGTGCTTTTATTTTTACGGAAAGGCACATCCATCGAGTTCCAGATCCTGTCTCACTTGCCCTGGTTCCGTTTCCTTACCAAAATGGCCACTGACGGCCCCAGACTAGTTTAACACACCGGCGAAAACGGCCGGCAACAAAGCAACGCCTCTTGCATTTTTGAAAAGGACACGCCTTCTCAGAAACGTGCGCTCCCCCCTTTCTTGTCCGCAAGGAAACAAACACACAGAGAGCTTGAAAATGGATGCCGAGAGATTAAACTCTGTTTTATCAAACGTGTGCTCATCCGTGAAGAAAATATTTTTTCCAGCGGATGTCTTAGTTACAACATGATTGAGCTAACTGGAGTAGTTTCATGTCGTATCCGACAACGGGAGGCTTTCAACAGATGACGTCCTGATGTTAGCTTTGCTGCTGCTGTTAGCTGTCCCTGTCAGCTGATGCTTTCTAGACATCTGCTGGTTTTCTACCCGGAAGTATTTGTAAACAAGGCGATTCCCTCTATAGTCCGGCTGGACGGATGAGTCATGGCCTTGTAAAAGATTATGTTTATTTCTTTTAGTTGGCGAGAATGTATCGCTGCAAATGCGACAAACGTCCACTAACTTTGACAGCGTTTTCTGCGAGCACGCCTGAGCCATTTTGTACCGCTACATGTGTTTCTAGTGGGACTATGTTTACAAGAACAAGAGTTCAGCGAGCCACCGAAGGACCGCCCTTGCAGATTTACTATTGGTTCTGCAACGTGGGGAGTTTTTTAAACTCTGAAATTGTATCCGCCCATCTAAACACAAAATCAGGGAGAAAGTCATCAGTCTTTACTTAAGCAAAGCTTCCAAAGACTGACTTGTGAGTCTACTGCCTGTGTGGTTCGCATGTTTGTGTCTACAGTCATTCTATAACATGAAATGCAGTGGTTGAAAATAACTTAATATTTTTACTCAAGTACTGGACTTAAGTACAATTGCGAGGTACTTGTATTTTGTAATTCAGTGCTACTTCATCTACTTCTTCTCCACAACGTTTTAGAGGGCAATATTGTACTTTTCACTCCCTAAAGTATTTGAACCCAATAGTAACAAGGTCTAGTTTTACTTAAAATGACATGCCCCCCTCTTTTCCCTCTAAACCTCTCACATTGTATCTTTTAGATAACAGTTTGAGGCCAAAAGCGATGACTATTAACAAGCATTACTTTCTGTTAAGCTTCACACATACATAATTCGCAAGACTTGCACAGACCAACAAAACACACTTGGGATGTCTTCACATGTGCATAACAAAGTTTTATAGTTTCACTTACCCAAATCCACAGGTACAGGAAAGTTAATCCAACTTCAGCTGGCAGGTTTTGAGCACAGTTGGAAAGAAAAGGTGGTGAATGCACCTCCTTGTCTCTTCTTCAAAGTCATTATGAGTTGAAATGTACTTACATAATGCACATGAGCAGCTCTGTTGTAAAGGGGCAGATAAGGGACCTGTTGTATAATAGACATGGTGTAACTGCAACAACAAGTTTAGTTGTAAGCATGTTGTGCCATCTAGTGTCAGATCAGTGTATTTGATGTTATCTTGCACATGACTGGCCTGGTTTATATCAGTGCTCTGATGAGGTAAACATTTTTCCACTGCTGCTGCACCCATGTTCCAAAATAATAATTTTCCAAAAAGAACAGAGATATAAAACTATAGATTTCTGGCAAAAACTTTGGTTTTAAATATATAATTATAGTGCAAATAACATGTCCTTTTTAGAAACGCATGCATTTGTGACCAGAGGGTGAGGACTCGAACCATCTCAGACAGTCATTTTTACCAATTTGACATAAAGGGACAGCAGAGATAAGACTTCCAAGTAGTAACAATCAAACCTAATTAGGCTCTCTTAAGGTGGACTGATCTTAGAGGTGGCCCAGCCAACGTTGCTACACATAAATAACTTGCAAAATACTCATTAAACAATTTATTTACTCCTCTTCATGCCCTATGGGACATAAGGCTTCAATGAGCTCTTTCCATTGCATTCGATCCTTGGCAGCATGTTGCGCCTCTCCCCATGACAGATTCATCTCTTCCAACTCCAACTTCGGGCCTTCTGGGTTTTCTTTTGCTTTATGGTGTTCATCTTAAAGTGACTCTCGTGATCCGGCCCTGTTCCATTTTTAGCACATGGCCTCGTCATCTCAAACGTCTGCGTGTGACGTCTTCTGTGATGCTCCAGCTACCTGTTTTCTTGTACAGTTGAAGGTTGGAGATTTTGTTTGGCCAGAAGATCTGCCATATTTGTCTGGGGCATCCATTGTGAAAGGTCTCCACTCTCATCATGTCTGTTTTGACCACTCGTCAACTCTTTGAGCAGTACAGCAGAACAGGTTTGACAGTACTGTTATACAAGAGCATCTGTGATTTAAGTGCTGTTACCTTTTTGGGGTGGAGAGGCTTGCATGCCTCTAAGACCCCGTCCGCGGCCCCTGGTAGGTGCGACCTTACCACATTGGTCCCAGCCAAGGAGCCAGACAAAAGTCAGCACACTGGCCCTCCAGGCTTACACTGTTACATAAACTACAATGAACAAAACTCATCAAAGAAAGACAGGAGAAAAACACACAGCACTAAAAAAATATTAATTAATCTGTATCCACCACCTTTTATCACAGCAAATGTAATACATTTTGTATAAACCTCTTTTACACAATACTCTAATGTGGTGTTTCCCAACCTTTTTGACTTCTCACTCCTTAAAATGAAGTTACTTTCTACACCTCATCACAGGTGAGGCTGCATATGTCCTCAGTTTACAGTCAGGCCAGAGAGAAATGGGATGTTTTATCTGAATAGTTTTTACAGACTTGAAGATGAACAATTATACACACAATGTAATTAAAATACAAAAAGCAAAAATTAGAAAACATTAACATAATTTAGTAGCTATACGTGTATTATTTTGTCCTTTAATGTCCTGTTAATCCATTCTCAACCCCTCAGATTTATTTTGGTACTTTATCAGAGGTCCTGACCCTGAGGTTGAGAATCACTGCTTCAATCTACTGCACATAAATTATGTTAACAAACTTCACAGTGCTGTATCAGTAAACTATGGGTGGGAATTCACCACTATGATTCTAATGTGTTTAATTTATATGTATTTATTAGTGTTTTGTACCTTGAGGACCCTACGTTAATCTTTGCTCAGTTGTAATGATCTGAGTTTAGTGCCAGCTCACCTGTGTTTCATAAAGAGGCCTGCAGGGGGGAGTAAAGGGGGATTTCAGGTGATCTGTTAATATTAGGATTATTGTGTTCATCAGTGTCTGCAAAAAAAAACCAAACAACAACAACAAAAAGGTAATGGTAAACTGAGATTTATTATATAAAGACAGCTGTTAATATAACAAACACTTTTATTTATAGATTAGCTTTTTTTTTGCAGAAAAAAATTTAATCACACACAAATACAACAAACCAAATATGACACAATTAAGCCCAAGATTTATTTTCATTGTATTCCTTGATGTGGAGATTAAAAAAAAGCATTACTAACAAGCCAACACATCAAACATCTATATCAGCATCAGCAATTTGTCATTGTTTATGAAAACTAAGCATATAATTTTTGATAACATGAGTTCTTCTTTGAACATGGGCGTATTTCCAGGTGGCAATCAAGCCCCTCCGTCCCATGGGCCCAGTGCAACCACACAGCCTGCACCATCTACATTTACGCCCCTTGTCCCAACCAACCCTGCTCTCCCCTATTTCTCAACTGGCATGTAGGCAACTACCCCCCAGGTTTCTTTGCATGTCGATTAGTTTATCTTAATTTGATTATATACATATTTATTTAGCCATAAAAACCCCATGAGCAGGGCACCCATTAGCTCACCTGGTGGAGCAGGTGCCCCATGTGCAGGGGCCCTGTCTTTGCCGCAGCAGCTGCTGGCTCGATTCCAGTATGTCGCCCTTTGCTGCATGTCATCCCCCCTCTCCTTCCCAATTTCACGCTAACAACTGTCCTGTCAATTAAAGGCAAAAAAGTCCTAAAAATATCTTTTAAAAAACATGAGCACCATATACTCTAAAAGTTTAAAAGGTTTTAAAACTGGAGTTTGACATGGGACCACTTGGTTACATAATAATGCAGTTGATATTGTGCTGTTGAAATAAGCACATTAATCAAAAACCAACCAACACACAGTGAACCTAAGACTTTTGGGGCCCCTTGAGGTCTAGGGGCCCACTTGGTAACCCAGACTTGCTTTCTTAAAAACTTCTTCAAAATGTTGTTTGCTTGTATATCATATAGACCATATTTACAGTGTTGAAAAGGTTCTGTTTGAAATGTAATAACTTACAGATTACTAGTTTCCCTGTTAAGAATGTATTGTAACTATTTTAATTACTTTATCAAACTAATAAAATAACTAATAATTTTTGATTACTTTTCTAACTATAATAATAATAATGATAACCTTTATTTATATGGTACCTTTCAAAACACAGTTACATAGTGCTGTACAATAAAACTAAACACATTTAAAACACAAGGAGAATAAAACAAATAACTTGTCATAAAATTTACCTAAATGAAAGATATAATTTGGCTTCTGTCTGAATTATTCGGCAGAGACTGCTAACTGCTTCCTTACAGAACAGCACAAATTATCAGTTGATAAAGGTGAAGTAGCTGGGGCAGTCTTTCTGGACCTAAAAAAAAGCTTTTGATACTTTACATCATAATATCCCTGTTCATAAACTCTCCAAATTTGATTTCTCCAATAAAATGTTATAGTGGTTTCAATCTTATCTGTCTGACGGAGAACAGTGCTGTGACGGAGCAGGGTTGCAAAAGCAAACTTACATACATTTGCAAACAGTTTCATGCATGCTATGATTTTTTTCTGATGTAACCTCTTGGTCACAAGTATAACATCTACAAAAATTAAGCCTCTTATGATGATATATAGGCTAATCGAGCAATTAAGATTTTGGACAGGAAACCAATAAGAAGACATCATTGCCATGTTCTTCAGAAACTAAATATACTAAGATTTTGATGATTTCATTAATTTTGATATTTTCAAACACATCCATAAATGCCTCCATAATCTGGCTCCCCAGGTGCTCAGTGACCTGGTGGTTCCACTTAGAGCTTCTGGCTCAGTGACACGTGGAGCAGCCAACGGGAATTGGTTCCCCTGTGTAAATCCTTATTTGGACAAACACCTTTTCTGTCTGTGGAATTAACAAGTGGAATTCTTTACCCACAGAACTTAAATTAGATCCTGATTTCAATCACTTTAAAGTCAAACTCTAACAGTTTTTGAAGTGGACTCTGTTATGCAGTCATGAATGATTTGGTGCTTCCTGTTCTATAGTGCTAATTATGTATTGCAGTTTGTGTCCTGTATTGTTCGGTCTGTACTTTGCACTGCCACTTGTGTTTTTGTTGCTTGGTCTTTTGTATTTTAAGCCCCAGCTAGGGACGGGCATTGCAAATTAGCTTAGGCTATAAATGCTGTGGTGTGTGGCATTTATGTATGCTACATACTTGTTCCTGTACAAATAGGGTTCTTTATAAGACATGACAAGGGAGTTTTTAAATGATAAATTATATTGTATTGTTCACTTGCAATGCCATATATGTCCTATTGTGCTGAAATTTGGGGAAATGCTTACAAAACAAATATAAAGCCTATAATCAAACTTCAGAAAACAGCCCTCAGAATAATATATAAAGCAGGTCATTGGGAATCTATTTATCAATTGCTTATAGCATCTTACATCTTAAAATTTCCAGACATTATGTATTTAAAAACATTGGAAATACTTTTTTGTGTTGTCAACAGAAACCTTCCTGTCTGTATTCAAAATGTCTTTAGATTAAGAGAAGGTAATTATAATTCAAGAGGGATGAAACATGAAAAGTGAGAACCAATGTAAAATATTCTTAAAAAGCCTTAAAATGTAAAATTATTATGTATTATGGGGCATCGGTGCCCCCCACCCCCCACCACCCCAAAAAAAATTATGATGTAAAATGGTGAAATTAAAAAAAAAAAAAAGTTGAGGATTATAATTTAGACTATAATGTATTGAAGTAGTAATTTATTTACTTTCCTTTCTTTGGTAATGTTGATACTCTGGTGTAACCTTTGCCTTTGGTTAATATAGGAGAGGCAAAAATAATCCTGGGGCTTCAGTGTTCCGTTTTCAGTTATTAACTGTGAGAAAAATTGTGTGAAATAATCTTTGTTTTTCCAGATTATTAATTCATTCATTCATTAAGCATTAAATAAATACATTCATATTAATAATATATCCATTACTAAATAACACAGTAACTTAAGCAATAAAAATAACCCAAAAATATGATGTGTGCAGTAAGTATGGTTACATAATCACCAACATTCAAATATGTAGCTGTGATTTAAATACATATTTTTGTCAGTAACTGATTACAATTACATTCATTTTGTAACTTGTACATGCAACTAGTTACATGTAATTAGTTACTTGCAGACATTGCACTGCATATTTACTACACAAATATATCCTCCCGAGACCCTCTGTCCTCATGGACGTCACATTTTGGGTTTACTTGACCTTATACTTCATTGTATTTAAGTCAGACTTGTTGTCCTCGTTTGTGGACACTTTTTTGTGTTATCTAACAAGAGCAAAATACGCTAATCCATGTAAAAACAAGATGGCAGCCAAGTCAGTCTGCAGCCATCCTGACAAATAAGTGGACAAGGCACAAAACCTGATCAGATTTTATGGTTTAAACTAGTTTATTTATGAATAATAGTGTTTCTAGTTTCATATGACATCAATTTCAAAATGGATCAATTTTAGCAACAGTAACAAGCTAAGACACTGTTAATTAGGAATTACTCATTTGAGGACATTGGGACTTTATTGTTGCCTTGTTTGAGGACATTGGGACTTAATTATCATTGAAAATGTTAAGTTTAAGTAAACTTATCAGGTCCTACTGATCCCAAATTGCTAGGAGAAATTAAAAATGCATAACCAACAAAAGTCAGGAGGATATGTTATTCAGGATATTTAATCTTGTTTTAAGAGGCTCTGTAGGTTGTGAGCACCACAATAAATAAGTGGCATATAAATTTACACAATGTAGTAATAATAAAGGAACAAAAAATTTAAATAAATGGGTTTAAATTAAAGTTGTGCAGTGTCATAACTGTCAAATAGCAGTGACAGTGTTGAGTGTGGACCTAACCCTCCAGCCCTTTGTTGTTGTTCTCACGCTAATATGCGAGATCCGTAGACCCGACTCAACTGCGCGGTCACATTCCGCCCCGACTTCCCCTCTGCCAGCGGCCTGGTGGTTTGAGATGAGTAGAAGATGTCGGTTTCGGGGCTGAAGGCCGAATTGAAGTTTCTGGTGTCAATTTTTGACCCAAACCACGAACGATTCAGAATAATAGACTGGAAACCCGATGAACTCAGCTGTCAATTCAACGTAACAGGAGAGAAGCTGCTGATCATTCACTGCAACATCACGGTGAGTCCAGGCAGGCCAGCTCTGCGCACAAGCTAACCCCAGCCACTGACTATCGACTGAAACCAAATCATTCCGCGGAAGGTTCCGTGTTTACAAATTAACTGCGATTAAAGTGCTCGCTTTTATTTTCACGGTGTGTGTAAAGCCTTCATTATGTAAGTTACCCCGCTGGTTGAAGAAAACAAGGCGGCAGCGGCGTTAAAATCACTTTGAAAACTGTACAAGAAAATGTCGTTTAGTTACGACGCTGCGGTAGCTTCTTGCTAGCCTGTTAACTGAAAGTAACGTTGACGCTAGCTTGTCTTGTTAGCCAAAATAACTGCGTTACAGTTCGCACTTCAACGGCTGCTAACTTTGTAACTACTGAACCGTGTCTAGTTTAATTTTAACGTTATTTAGCATATTCACAGGGGGACTTTTAAAACACTACAGCTGCCTTTTTAAAATTATATTTAAAAAGAAGACATTTATCTGAACAGGCTTACCGCTGAATGTCCAGTTCATGGCTTTAACGTTAAATAGAGGCGGTTTAATGGAATGTTGTTCCACTGTGTTTTTCTGCCTTTTCAGTAAATAGACCGATCCCTGTGGCGAACTTGTGTTAAAGCTGTGACGTTAACCGCTCCTCTGTCAGGACACCAAAATATGTACAAAGAGATATAATGTAGATATGAAGGAGTCTGCACTGTATTATATTATTGCGTAACCAACTGATAATGTGAATTTAGCTGTAAATATATTTTTAAACGTAGATATCGTCAAATGGGCCTGGCATTTTTCATACATTTTCACACCAACTCCTTTAAGAGGTGTATGTACATTATTAGCAATGTGAATAATCTTCAAACTTGTGCAAAACACATGAAGTTAACCATCAGAAAGTGTAGGTGATGTCACAACTGAGGCTCACTGTTGTATGGTGCAGGTGGTGCAGATCACTAACACACCATCCAGACCACATCCTCCTCTCTAAGCACCCCACACACACACACACGTAGTGCACGATTTTGGGGGACAGGGACATGGCTTTCTGAAATGTTGTGATTGCCCTGTCATGTTCAGACTCAAGTTGTGTCAGTCGCCTGCATCATCTTTGAGTCAGCTCAATCTCAAAGACGACATTCAGCATCACAATCTGGATCTAGAGAATGAGAAGAGAGTAAGTCAGTCCTGTGCTGTGGGTAGTCCACATCCTGCACATTTCCCACGTCTGATCAGCTGGATCATGTTTGGTCACCAGCTCATGAGTGCCTGAACACACCTGATATAGCAAATCAGTGATAAGAAGAGCAGGTCCGGATGGAAAATGTGCAGTGTTTTTCATACTCAGGATGAGGAATGGGAGCCACTGCCTTAGTTATCTGTGTTAATGACATAATCCAGTGTGAGTCTTCTTTGAAGTTGGCTTTAAGATGGCTAGTGCAAGATCCAAAAAAAGGAATGAATATAGCTGGAATGTTAAATAGCATTCACATAAACATACATATCATATGCTTACAATTTTTCTGAAAACTCTTGATATATCTGACCTGGTGCTTGGAAGTGTCTGAAAACCAAACAGACACTGACGCCTCATGTCAGCCACATTCGTCATTCAAAGTAATGAAATCAAATTTAATGGTTATATAGCTATATTGTCAATACACAGAACTTTAAACCCTTGCACGACCAACACCAAAATTATAAAACCGCCTTGAGTTATCCAATGATGGGTGTTTGCAAGTTGTGAACATGGGAGTCTTTCCCATCTCTAGCATCCATCTCATATATAATATGATGCTGCACTATACAATCCTAGAGTCATACACTAACCCATCTATAGCTGTATATCTAAATATCATCATTGCTGTATAAATATCTGGGTATTTTTACTTTCTGGAAATTGGACATGGGATCCTTACCACTGAAAATCATTACCTATACATTACATACTGTACTTACCACACAGCTTGAGCTTACTTACTAGACTACACAACAGTCCAACTATATTTATTTTTCCCCCCACTATACCATAATCTCCTGGAATGAAGGATTAGCCCTCTAAAATTCATTCTCTTGCATCTTCAGTCACGTAAACTGAAGGTCACACATGATTTAATAGCTGTATTAAGGTCTAATTAAAGGTTCAGGGCAGTACACAGCCACTTGTCATCCGGTGCTGGAGATCCTCTTGCTCTACATCTGGCAGTAGACAAATCATTTTGTTCAGTGGGTGTCTGTGTGGGCAAAGACATTCAGTCTGAAATCATTTATAGCTTTGGAATAAACTTTTATGTAGATTAGATATCCTTGGGCAACATTTTGGTTACATAAAAGCAGTGGTGTTCCCTGTTAAGTGCTAATAGACAATCTGTGGGCAATAAAAGCATTTACATACACATGACTGGCTAAATGTCCATGTCCCACTGTTGACTCTGTTGCAGGAATCCTATCCCTCAACGCCCCCAATATGGTTTGTTGACTCTGATGATCCGAGTCTGGCTGAAGTGTTGGAGCGCTTAGAGGATGTGAGAAAAGGCAGCACGTTGGTAAGTTGGCTGATGTGGACGCCATTATTCCGCCTTACTGCTCTGTACAAAAGGTACGACTACATCATGGGGGACAGAGTTGTCTCATCTTTAAGCCGGCAGCAGAGGGGATAGTAATGGCACCAAATTGATGCCTGTTGAAAAGGGACAGCTGGCAGAAGAGGACCATGGAAGAAATGGGTGTGATGGTTTGATGACGGGACGTGACCCCAGTAGATTTAAAAAGCAGCTAGAAGCAGTTAGCAGCTAACTCATAGAAGAAGAACAAAAATGCCCACAAATTGGAGAGACAGTGAAGTTTAGGAGGTCCTTATCCTCCCCAGCAGAAGGAGAGATCAACTGACATGTAACAAGGACAGTAAATGATTGCTAATGCCATGTAATGCCATTTCTATCGTTTAGCAAGTGCTGCCGATGCACATGTTGTATGTCACTAGAGGCTGACACTGTTGTGTTACACTGGCATGCAGACGTGCTCTGAAACTTTCTCTGGATTGCAAGAAAATGGTGCATTATATTAATATAATAAACACCATAGCTCTCTGCTTTGTTGGCTATCTAGGCACTGGTTAGATAAAGGGAAGTTTACCACAGTTCATTTACACATACTACCCATATTCTGATATAAAGTTGGTTGAAATTTGGGGAAGTATCCCTTTAATTAGTTGCTTTGAGATTGAAAGTGAAAATGAAATAATGTGTTTGAAAAACTACTTGAAAGCCCCTGAGTTTCATTTTGTAATGTCTGCATGAACCCGGTGTTTAATGGCAGTTTTGTTTTCGTTATTGATGTCTTATCTTGCTGATTTCACCCGCAGCTCCTTCAGCAGTTAAAGCGCCTCATTTGTGATCTCTGTCGGCTTTACAACCTGCCACAACATCCAGATGTAGAAATGCTCGACCAGCCTCTACCCGCTGGCCCAATTACCCAAGAGCGAAAGGTAGTCACCTAAAGCAAGAGAAGAATTCAATATCTTTTTATTGCATTTTTAAAAGGTACTTTTTGTCAACTCACAATGCTTCATCACACTGCAGAATGGGCCATCAGATGAGGTTACGTCTGAAGAGGAAGAGGAGGAGGAAATGGGAGAGGTATTTAATTGTATTCCTGGTGGTTCAGCAAATTTAGATTCTTCATAACCTAATGGTCCAATTTGTTTTGCATCCTGTCCCTAAACATATTTGATTCACTGACAGCAGGACATTGACCTGGACCAAGACCTGGACCATTACGACATGAAAGAAGAGGAGCCAGTTGATGGAAAAAAGTCAGAAGATGATGGGATAGAAAAAGAAAATCTGGCCATCTTGGAGAAGATTCGGAAAAATCAGAGACAGGATCACTTGAATGTAAGTGCCTGATTCCCCCCCCCCCCCAGAAAGTCGTGGATAGCCCATATATTTGTCCAGACATCCAACCCTTAATTAGGGGGTAAATTAAGTAATACCTAACTGAAACTCACAAAAACTCACAAAGTCAGTTTAGATTTGTGATCACCTTTTGGTTGCTGAGAAGACTTTAACGCTGTACTTGCAAGTGGCATCCCAAATAATGTTAACAACCTTTCACTTTCTGTTATCCTGGTAATTAGTTGAGCAGCATTAGATATTAAAGTTGATCGAGTTGATCAAATTCCTGCTCAATGAAACAGATGTTTTCTGCATTGCTCTTTATGAATAAAAAAGAATAAGGAGAGATAAAAGAATCGATCTGGCAAAATGGAACCCAAATCTTCTCCTGGATAGTTTCCCAGTACTATAGTATTATACTACATCCACTGGACATAAATTCATCTTTCTGTTCCTTGTGTCAGTTTCACCATGTTCACATCAACAGCAGCACAGTGTCCAAAACGCAGACTCATCGTTCCTTTCAGTGCTGACACAGTGTGGCTGGTGCCGCAGAGGGCTCCAGCTGAATAAAATGATATAGGCTGTCCAGCAAAAAGTTTAGTTGGCTCTCAACTTTCACAGCAGCGCAGCCCAGCATCATTAGACAAGGCAGTGGATGAAAGACGGCTGCTGAAATCAGGAGCAAAGCACCAGACTGTTGTCGAAATGTCAGTGGACTGAAACATACAGGACTCTCATGTCATGATCTCTAATTGCCCTGATGTAGCCCAACCTCATTTTACAGTGCCCTGCATCTTCTTATTTATCCTGCTGTCCTACCATCTGTGTGATCCACTTCTGTGATTTTACATTGCAGGGTGCAGTGTCTGGCTCTGTGCAAGCCTCAGACCGCCTAATGAAGGAACTCAGGGAGATCTACAGATCACAGAGTTACAAGACAGGTGACTTCAGTGACACATTTCCCCACAGAGGTGGCTTTTATTGTTTTAATGTCCTGTCAGCAGATTGAAGTGAAGCTCTGTGTTTGTGTCACAGGTATTTATTCATGCGAACTAGTCAGTGACAGCCTTTATGAATGGCACGTCAAGTTAAGGATGTAAGTTTTCACATTCAGTTGCCTTTAATATTTTCTAGCATTGTGTTATGTAGTGTTTTCTGTTAGATTTGACTCGTTGTTCTTTATTACAGGGTAGACCCAGATAGTCCATTACATAGTGACTTGCAGGTCTTAAAAGAAAAGGAAGGAGTGGACTACATTCTGCTCAATTTCTCTTATAAAGTGAGTCCTGTAATAATATTTGACAGTTGTTTTGTTCGGGGAGAGATTTTTCTCGAGACTCAAGATATGTTTTTTTCTTCTTCTTCTTCTTCTTCTTTTTCTTCTTCACATGACAGGATAATTTTCCTTTTGACCCACCTTTTGTACGGGTTGTCTCACCTGTGCTCTCCGGAGGGTGAGTGTGTAGCGATGTCCCCATGTACAGTTTGTATATGAAGAAAGTATTCACTCATTGGGACTTGATCCACACTTGTTATGCACACAATTTTGAGATGGTTTTTAGACCAGTGGTTCCCAACTGGTTCAGCCACAGGTTCCAAGTTTCTCCCTAGTCTTTAGTTCGAGGTCCACACCGTTAAATATATTCAGTGTCATACTTGTGTTAGGCAGTGTCGTCGAGCTAGTTCGTTGTCTCTGTCAAGTAGCTGTCCGTTAGTCACTCATGACTCAGTCTACAGGAGGAAACGGCACTTTAAAATAAAAGGTCTGTGCCTGAAATTCACTGTACTTCAAAATGAAGTGTTTTTTACAAACTTGACACATTAACAAGTCACTTGTGATCCATTTAAAATGGACCTGCAACCCACCAGTTTGAAGCCACTGTTTTAAACTTTGTTGGGAGAGATTTACTCACAATATTTCTTCCATCATGGATGAAATAACTTAATTTAGAAATACTAAGGCCAAAGGTTTCACATCAGATGTTGTGCTGGCAGCTGTTGCATATGTGTTGACACTATGCTTTGCTTGCTAACAACCTGATGTCAGAGCCTGTCAGATGCAAATGATCATCTCTGACTCTTAAAGTAAATAAAAGCATCGCGATACATTAGTGCAGGTGGCTATCAAATGAGAACAAGACGTTTTGGGAATTCATTCAATGCCTTAACTCTGTGATCAAATCCATAGTGTGTCTCAAATTACACAGATCCTTTAAGGGTTCTGATTATTAATGAAAGGCATAAACAAATCAGCCTGGAAGATACTTTTTGTGTATCATAGTACATCCAAAAATTGTATGCACAACAGTTTCGAGATTCAGATTTCCTCTCTTTGAAAATCTCTCCCGCAAGGCAAATCAAGATATTTTGAAATCAGTTTGATACACAATAAATTTGTGAACACTTTCTTCATCAAATGTACAAGCTTGCTCTAATACATATATTATTTAACACTAAAACACACTTCTGCTGATTTTTTTTATTTTTGTTTTCAGTTACGTTCTAGGAGGAGGGGCCTTGTGCATGGAGCTTCTCACAAAACAGGTTTGTAAATGAGTTTGATAAATTGTTAGACACAGTGTTTGTCAACTTGAACAGCAGCAGCATTAATGGTTTTGTGTGTTTCCAGGGCTGGAGCAGTGCCTATTCCATAGAATCTGTCATTATGCAGATAAATGCAACTCTGGTTAAAGGAAAAGCCAGGGTGCAGTTTGGAGCCAATAAGGTAAGCGTTGTCATCAGTCTTGTCTCAGTGTGCTTAAAATGAACAAGGTGGTATTACATGTTGTTCGACCACTGGGGAATCCAAGGTGAGGAAATTTCCCACCGGTTAACAACACTGGCATCATCGATTGCACTTACATTTTATAAGAAGGTTTTTTTGTTATTTTCGGTTGTGACTTGTGGCTCCTTCCGCCTCTTCATCTCTCTCTTTTTCCACGGGGTAAGCTCCCCGCCCGGGGAAGACCTCTTCTTTTATCATCCTTATGGTCTCCTCAACATACAGGTCAAAGTCACACCGGTTGGTAGCACGGGTCCGTGAATATTCCCTTGTATATAGGGTCCCGGCTCGCTTGTGTTAGACCTCGCTGCAGTCACGCCATCATTTTTTTCCCCCCGTTAAAGGTTTTTGTTTTTTTTTTTTAAGTTTTTCCTTGTCCGCTGTGAGGATCCTAAGGACAGAGGGATGTTGTATGTTGTAAAGCCCTCTGAGGCAAAAAGTGATATTGGGCTTTATAAATAAAATTGATTGATTGATTGATGATTGATCATCTACACTGACAGCAGTCAGCTCTGTGTGGCAGCTCTGCTGCTGCTGTACAGAGCAGACACTTTCAGTTTAAAATTCTAGCATGCATCATCCAAGTGATAACAGCAAATTAGAGTTTTTTAATTTGATGAACGTTGGCGCTGAAATGCAAAAATAAACTGAATGGGTTTTATTTCTGAAGGCAAAAGTGTTTATAGCTGTTCCAAATAGCCACAAGGTAAAAGAGCCTGCTGTCAGAGAGAGGCGATGAATCCTATAAATGAAGAAACCCGGACGTGCTTTAGGACAGTTTCTCATCAAAGGCTTTCACGATGTTACATGCTGTCGTACACATGCTAAGTAGCTGTCTGGGAAAAAAATTATGCTGGAGTAGGACGAGGTTTCAGGCGCTGTTTGAAGATAAAACAAGCAGCACACTTGAAGCATACTGAGGCTTTAATTGTGCAGCAGTTTGATACAGAAATTGAGTGATGGGAAAAGTGTCTCAGATTAAATCATAGGTCCCATTTGCACCCGTAATTTCAAGTGTCTTGTATCCGTGTATTAATTCACATAGTTATATCTCGGATGGCTAAAGGTTACATATGTGTCTTGCCGTTTTTAGTAGAAAAATGATGAGTAAGAGTTATGGGTAAGAGAGATGTGGATTGACATTCTGTGCATCTTACAGAACATTATTTGTTTCTCAGAACCAGTACAATCTTGCCAGAGCACAACAGTCGTACAAATCCCTCGTGCAGATCCATGAAAAGAACGGTGAGTAAATATTTCCAAATGTTTGGGCTCAGCAGACACAAAGTGGTATGGATCCATTGGCAAAGGGGTTTCTCTTTGTGTTTCTACAGGCTGGTACACACCACCTAAAGAGGATGGATAAGGAGCTACTACCACTATGCACTGGGAACATGTCTTTGGGTCAAAGTATCTTGTTTTTTTTGGAATATTTTCCCCCCTCTGACTTAACTGGGGATATATCATCTTTCTTGCGGAAACCATCTCGTTGGCTCATCTGACAAGTATTCCTTCGCCCCGCTCCGGGAAGAGACTTTATTCTGGTATCACTTTGCTTCTTTCCTCAGTGTTTTAGTGAGGAGGAGGATGTGAGGGGTATCACTAGTCCTGTTTTCTAAATATGCTCATTTGTCTTTAAAAAAAAAAACCTTTTCTCCCTTTAAATGTGGGGAAATGCTTTTTCTTTAGCTGCTTCGACAAAGTGGGCTTCACAAACAGTCAGTTAACCCTCTTTAAATGGGAATTTTAACAGAAGATTGATACTGAAGCTCTTGATGTGGCACCTCATAGCACCTGTTTTTATTGGCCACTTTCCCCCCTCCCATCACATCTCAATAAACAATCAGTTGAGATGACTTACAAACTCAGTATCTTTTAGCTCTTACTTTTTAAAATGCGCGAAGAATATCGGGCCAAGCAGAATCAAAATGCTGCAGTGTTGTTGAACTAAGATTAACTGTTGTCTGTGAACAAATCCACCCGTGGTTGATAATAACACAGCACCAGTGGACATGAAATATCTTTAAATCTGTTTGTTGCATATCTTTGGAAAAAGACACCTACATTTATTTTCACCAGAGGATGATAAGACGACTGTTGCAGCATTATTTTTGGAAGTTTTAACAGGTCTAATGTCAAAGCTAAAGAGTGCTTTTTGCCTCAGTTCTGTTAACACAAAGGCCCAGCAAGCACTCAGTTTGGCTATTGGTGTTTCTATTGATTATAGCTGTAGAGGTTGATGGCTAGTTTGATGCTGAAAATGAAGCCATGTGTGTGCAAAGTTAACAGCATACTGCACCGGAGCCTTGTCTCAGCCGCTGTTATAAACAGGGTTCCCACTGCCATGAAATTTGTGGAAACAGTATGAAACTTTTTCCAGAATGTTTTGGAAAAGTTTTGAACATACATTGTTTTGGCTTTTGTTTAAAATATGTTCATAAAAATCCCAAAACACGTCTAGCATTATGTAAAGTACGTTCACCATATTAATAACTTAAAATCTAGTGCTAAGCTGCTGTTGAAATATCACTGGTCTCCCATAATACGCATAGACCACACCGTCATCGCCAACGACTTGTCCCCTTTTGGGAGAAAGAAGTACATATAAGAAGACAAATGGGAAAATGCCAAAAAGCTGTTATGTAGCCAGTTAAACAAGGCTTTACGTTGAGATTTGAGGCTCAATAGAAGTGTGAATATTCACTGTCAGTGCGGTAAATCTCTAAATGATGCTAGTGACAGTTACTACTGATGGATAGCTAACATTAGCCGGAGTGCCACGCTGCTGCAGTACAGTCAGTCAGGACAGCAGCATCAAGCTGTCATCACCAGTTAAATCTCAGCCTATAGATCGAACAGTGTGCCATTAAAAGTTTGATTATTGACAAACACTCAGCCTAATGATACCTGGCAATCCAGTCCAATATTTATATTTGATTGAAACACCAGGTATCCTGATCAGGACGTGTATACATGTCTAGACATCCTGATGAGCAGGGGTCATTCCTCCACTGTGATGTGGGAAGAAGGAAAAGACATGACGGCAGTCAACCTCAATGTAGTCGGGTATTGTGAACGCTCAGGTTCAGGCAACATCACAAGACAATTATTAAACATGTCCATAAAACAAACATTAGTTAAACTAGAAATACTTCCATCCAAACATGTAAAAATTATGATCCAAAATGCGTCACATTACATCTGCATCTACAGCATCTTTGGTTTTCTGTCCCCCAAATGGTCGCAGCCTTGACGTTCCTTCAGGTACCCATATGTGCCAGTCTGGTCTGTTAGTATAAGAGGGCAGTTAGTGGCAGGAATATCTGACTGAGACATGAGCAAGTGCTAGCAGGTGGCTTATCCGCGAATGTGTGGGAAGTGCGTATTTAATTATCTATGGCTATATCGCGGTGTAGGCTTACCCAGTTTAGACAAAGTTTATGTAAAGACATGGAATATTATGGAAAAGTTTTGAAAATTCATTAGTAAAAATATGTGGGAACCCTGTACAGAAGGTAGTTGGACTTTTTTCAGTCACTCTGTGAAGCTCTGGGCTTTACAGAGGCGATAAATAAAGGGTGTTTGGATGTGATGTTTTCATCATTTTGCCCAGTTTAGCAGATGCCTGTATGTCACCTCCTCCTGACATACATCGAGTGTAGTGGTTTGCCCAGTTTGGAGTTGAAACTGCTTCCCTGTTACGTGACGTCACACATGCAACTGGATTCATCCCCTCCCGTCTTTTTTTTTTTTAATCAGTCAGCAGCTAAACATCCACCATCTGCAGGGCTTCCTTTGCCACAGCAATGTAACACAAACATTGTGGGTGCCACTTATGGTGTGTAACAAAGATCCTTCAGAGCTGACCTGGAACTCAATGAAACCGTAACCATGCAATATACATCACAGTACATCTTCACTACTGCTGTTCCCCCATACTACAGCGACACACACTGTGTCTATTAATCTGTCGGCTCTTTTGCAGTTTATTTGTTAACACTGTCTGCAAAAGTACGTTTGAATGGCAACTCAGGTAACAAACAATACTTAGGAGGGGAATCTGTACATGTACATGTTGAGTTTGGGGTTCTTTTCTTGGGTTAATTAATGCTCTGTACCGCTGACGTTTAGGCTGACTCACCCACTGATCTGATGTCAGACACAGAAAATGTAAAGAGCTTTATAAAAATATGGGCCACATGTTTCCTTTAATTCGAGCGACGTAAGAGGAAGCTGCCATTTTAATAGGATTGCAGTAGCATGATGATCACCTCATGTAACTGCTCATCAACACCCACTGTAGTATTGTATGCTTTCTTTTCCTCCCAAGTACTGAAGTATAGTTGATTTCTTCTTTAAATATTCCTGATAAAATAATATTTGCACAACAACGTCCCGGGAAAGGTCAATTACAACAAACACACTCTGAGCGAAATAATTTAAAGTCATGATTTTTTTCCTCTCAGCACACACATCCTGTTGTTACATGTCTGATAGAGCCGAGGGAGGGAGGAATCATCAGGTCTCGTTATCAGGAAGTGTCCTCACCTGATATTCAGAGATGATTGGAGTTTGACAGTCATGCCGTGGTGAATATAGACTTGCACGCTTCTCTAACTGGACTGTGTGTTGAAAGGATTCATTTATCTTGTCTCTCGATTTAATTTTCTGGCACCGACGAGACACGATCAAGTCTGGCACCGTTGGCTCGCTTTGGTTTTTCTTTTCTTTTTCATTTTCCATTTGAAGAAATTTTGACCATGTACAGTAATTTGTAAACTTGCATCAAGTTTATGAATAAAGAATTTTAAGATTATCACTGTTTTACTGGTTTCTGTGTGTATTATTTTTCCCTGTTGCTTCATGAACTGCAGCTGTATTGAGCTGATATTGATATTTTATTTAATGTGTAAATGACACGGTGGTGCAGTGGTCATTGTTGCCTCACAGCAAGAGGGTTCCTAGTTCGAACCCAGGATGGGGGATCCCTTCTATACGGAGTTTGCATGTTCTTCCTTTGTTAGCGTGGGTACTCCAGCTTCCTCCCACAGTCCAAAGACATACAGGTTAATTGGTGACTCTAAATTGTCCGTAGGTGTGAATGTGAGTGTGAATGGTTGTCTGTCTCTATGTGTCAGCCCTGTGATAGTCTGGTGACCTGTCCAGGGTGTACCCCGCCTCTCACCCAATGTCAGCTGGGATAGGCTCCAGTTCCTCCCCCTAACAGGGTAAGTGGTTACAAACGATGGATGAAATTATGTGCTGCTGATACAACTTTCATACTGATTTGTGTTGTATGAAAATGTTTTCTAGATGATCCTTGTCAAAGACTTTCTTCGTTCAGGTTTCAACTGAAGATTTGTATTTACAATGATAAGGCTCAGGGTGTCTGCAGGTCCTTAAAAAGTCTTCAAATATCTTAAATCGTGAAAAATCATCTTTAATTTTTTATTTTTGTCAAAATGAGTCAAGCTCTTCAGTATGGAAGTCCACATTTCTGTAGTTACAAATATTTAAACCCACCAGTGAACCTAAAACTGTATTTTTACTGTATACTTGGATTTACCTGCTGGCAAAATGTAGATTAGTCTAACTCACTCTAATTACCATATTTTTACATTAAACTCACTTATGCATGGGACCACACATACCAGAAAACTCTTACTAGCCTAGTGTGGCTATACATTTTGACAAATAAAGGCCTGTCTTAGTGAGACACCTGGTCTGGTTGCCAAGCAGTTCATTTTTTCTATACGTTTTTTTTGTTTGTTTTTTTAATATTAAACAGGTTGTTGCCTACTTACTTGACCTAACATAAGTTAGCTGCTTCAGTGGCCCACACAGATATAAATGTTAATCCTCTGTCAATATGGAGATGCTACATATTGTTAGCTCACTTAGGTTCTCCACAATTCTATCATTAAGTTTTATTGAAACTAATGTATGAGCACCAGAGAAGACAGTAATTCATTGAGATTTACCTGCCTGATAAACGAGGAAAAAAAAGTGGTGACTCCCTGCATCACCTCTGAAGTGGTCATTTAGTCAGACTATGTGTCCATACATTGATTTTCCTGTAACATATTCATGTTCCTTCATATTCCATCAAAATAATCAAGAGGGTTTTTCATAGAAATTAATCCAAGTTATGAGCATTGTTTTAACAGGATAAGGTGGTGTTGTGTCAGTATGCTGGAAGTTATGAGTGTCATAACTCTGAAGTGCTGTCTCTCGGAGCCAGATTAAATGAGTGATTCATAATTGATATGTTAATCGAAACCTAATTTTTATACAAGTAATATTCATACTGGTTTAAATAAACATTTTTATTGTATTCTCTCATCTTTGCTGAGAAAAAGTTTGTGTGAAAGGAATTAAAGGCCTGTCCCATATAGACACCCATTGAGTTCAGTGATTTAAGCAAATAATAGCCAGGATAATAACTGAAGTTTACAGTATACTACTTGTCTTAATAACTTACCTGCAATGCCTTCACAAGAAAACGATTATATGTCCAAAAATCAGGCTTAAACTTGGTTAAAAATTATCTTTAAAAGGTCTAAAAAAAAAAAAAGCCATAGCCATAGCAGGTCTTAGCTTTTCATTGTTGCTGACGTCGTTCAACACTTTACGAACAAATCAGTATTCATCACAGGAGCAACTCTGTTCAGAGCAGCTCACAATAACTTTGATTTAAAGCGAGTTTTAAGGACGTAATAAATAATTCATTTTGTTGGAGGGCATTTTATGGATAGGAGGGTGTAGACCTAAAGATTGTGGCACCTGTTTTTTAGTGTTTTTTCTTTCCAGTCTTTCAAACTTAAAAAAAAGATCCATGTTTCTTCTACATCTTCAGCAGTGTGGGACCAGTGTGCAAACTCATCAAATAACAAAACAAGATGCAACAAGAACTGTTTAATATCTATTAGGGTAAGACCAAATAATACAAAAGTAATACACAAAAATGTATTCCTCATTTACTCCACTCATGGAGACACAGCCTCCTCAAACATTTCATTCACCTAATTAGAGCATGTTTCTATTGAATGTGTTTATCCATGGCAAATATTTACCTCACCTCAAGTAATTATATATTTATATCTAGTTATGATATAGTACATGATAATACATATCAAACAACATACAGTACATGTGGGAACGTGGGGGAGTTGATGGGAGATGGCTTTCCGAAGCTTTGATACATTAAGATGAAATGCAGAGTCTTAGTACCCAATGCACTGCAGTTCCTGCTGCACGATTACTATACAGCTGTAGTTTCCAGAGTCACATTAACTGTGTTGTATGTACATATGGCAAAAAAGAAAAAAAAAAACAGATCCAAATTCACCTACGCACAGAGAAAAGTAGCTTGTTTGTTCACCTCTGCAGACTTCACACTTAATTTATAGAACAGATCAGCTAAACTTTGTGCAACAGATGAGCGTGTGGATGGTTACGGTTTACAGGGTTATACTTCATAACTACTGTATGTGCATCTGCTGGTGAGAATGTTATGCAGTTGTACAATTATACTAGTGGTGTCCAACTTGAAAACAGGCTCCTTGTTCATTTCGTAACAGTTTATGTTACGGTCGTTACGTCTATATTTCAGGCCTGCACAACAGGACCCTGCTTAATCTACCATACTGTTAGTATTGCTCCACTGTGATCCACTGTGACTTAAGTTTGCACTGACGTTGACAGGTAACCCAGTGCAAAACATTATCTAAAGTTTTTTTTTTTTTTTTTTTTTAAATTATAATTAAAAAAAATCTCAAATTTCCCACAGCCATGGAGACACAAGGAACATGTGCTTCAGACTCATCCACACATCATCCAAAATACACACACGAGAAAACAAAAGGTCAGTACAAAAAACAACAACTGAAAATTAAAACAAACAGCCTACTGAATACCACGTCATCACAATCAGACAAGACGACTCACAGGTTTTGAAATAACGAGCATTCAGACACAAATCTTCACATCTGTTTCAAGTCTAATACTGTATTACTGTAATAACCACCTACTGAATCTTGAAGACATTTTTCAAAGACTTGAGAGACACTGAATTCAACATGACGCTGTCTCTGACCGAGTGGCCACACGCAATTATCCTCTCTCTCAGTTTCACCTCATACAGAAATAATTGGCTTGAATTTTATAGTTTCTTTTATATAAATATCATATTACACCTACTCATAGATTAAACACCAACAGCCACGAAATGACACACTAAGGCCTGAAATCCAGAGCTTCAGAAACAAGTAGTCATTTAAGCATTTACATGGAGGGGTAAAGTGGGAGAATTTGCCAAAGGGGTGAAAACATCCATCACTTCATACAATGCTATGACCACCTACGACAATGATTATTAATATTTACTGTGTGTCCAACCTGCAAGTGTTTTGGTTTTCTTTTAACCTGTACTACGTTGATTTGGAATGTTTTATCCAATGAACTGCAATCCTAATCCTGCATGTGCTTCACTTTAATATGTCATAATAATTAATTTCACCGAAATCAACCCGCTGAACACAAAACCAGCGTGCAATGATGAAACCAAACACCCTGGATGGTTGAATGATGGAAATTAAATGGAGACAAAAGCCAGACATGTTAACACTTTAAGGGCTTTTACAGGAAGAATTTAAAACCAGCTGTCACACCTTTCCTGAGAATGTAAAAAATAATATTAATAAAAATAAAAAAAATGAAAAAACTGAGAGGTTCACTGATGTAGAGCAACTTCTCATCGGTTAAAATAAACAATCAGGTCACCAAAACATAAATTTTAGAATATCTTCTCTGGGATTTAAAAGTTTTTGGGTTGGAAAAATTACTTTCTTGATAAATTTTGTGCCATCTGATTTCAGTCGTATGACCAATTACATTTTTATTCATCTTCCCTTAAAATTTCATTTTATTTAGGATTCTGTTATGGAGTTTTGGGTCAGACTAAACGTTTTCTTTCTCAACAAAAAGTACCAAAGTAAGAAAATTATTGGCCAGTATTAAAAGGATACTAGGCTGCTAAAAATATAACTTATGCTGCATTCACAAGGAATTAGCAGACAGTAGATGGCAGACGGAAAACAGCATCTGGACAACACGAAACATCTATGACAATATGTTGCAATGGTGATGCCACCTTTTAACACCTTTTAACCAAATTCAGGACAGATTTTTTAGGTATATTTTTTCAGTATTATATTTTGTTAGATTTGTAATATTAAAAATGTGAACTTTTACATAGAAATGCTCCGCTCATATTCACAAGAAGAAATAAAAAATGGATAAATGAAATTAGATAAAAAAGTATGTAGTAGTTAAGACCTCACAAAATAAAATTTAATACTGTTTAATGACTTTTAAGGCCTTGTTTTATTGTTGTAATATTGAATTTAAGACTTTTAAGGACCAGTAGACACCCTGCTAATTTTAACGTCCTGCTGTCATCCACTAAAATATCCGGTTTGCTGTCTACTATCACCCTGATTTCACGTGAACACAGCATTACAGTTTAGTTATACCCTAAACTTGTAAAAAAAAAAAAAAGATTGATACCGCTGTCATGTCTGTACAGCTAATATGAAGCTATGGCTAGCTGCTTGTTAGCTTAGCTTAGCACAAAAAAACTGAAAGCAGGGGGAAGCTGCGAGCCTAGGACTGTGTATTATGTGTTTCCAGTTTTTTTTTTTTTTTCTAAGCTAAGCGAAGCAGCTGCTAGCCATACAGTTAATATGAAGCTACCGTTAGCCACTGGTTAGCTTAGCTTAGCACAGAAAACTGAACGCGGGGGGGAACTGTCCAACAAGATATTGTGTGTTTATCAGTGAATTTAGAGGTGCTGTAGGTGGGTTTTGTTGGCTGTTTTCCCCCGTTAACATTTTTTTTGCTAAGTAAAGCTAACCAGCTGGTAGCTATACAGTTAATAGGAAGTTAGCTTAGCACATAAAACTGAAAAAGCAGGGGGAAACTGCTAGTCTAGCTCTGTCCATTAAGTTATTATGTGTTTATTAGTGAGTTTAGAGGTGCTGTAGGTGGGTTTTGTTAGCTTTGTTATGGAGCCAGGCCATCTTCCCCTGTTTCCAGTCTTTTTGCTAAACTAAGCTAAGCTAAGCTAAGCTAAGCATCTGCTAGCAGCACATTTAATATGAAGCTATCGTAAGCCGGTGGTTAGCTTAGCTTAGCACAGAAAACTGAAAGCAGGTGGAAACTAGCTTTGTTACAGAGCCAGGCTAACTGTTTTCCCTTGTTTTCAGTATTTTTGCCAAGCTAAGCTAACCAGCTGCTAGCAGTAGCTTCATATTTACTGTACAGACATTAAAGTAATGGCTCTTCTCATCCAGCTCTCAGCAGAAAGTGAATAAGCATATTTCCCAAACTGAAACAAGCAGCTACAGTGCATCAATGGAGGGGCAATTGTGTTTGGTGACCTTCAAGGCTAATGAAAGTAAATGCTCTTGACAATATAGCTACTGCAATACATCAAAAACACATTAAAAGTAATTAAAGATGTTTTCAAAGTGTGACCAAGGCAGAGGCAGAGAAGTCGCTGACCACAGATGAACCTACCTGAATAAACTGATGAAGCTCAGGGGACTGGTTTGAGCTGTTATGTGTCTCCGTTAGAAAGCAACACACACATTGATCGGGTAAAATTGAGCAGCATAAGAGATTAAAAACCTTAAATAACTGGCTGTTGATTTAAATGTGACTTAAATTAATAACTCCCACATGAGTCAGAATTCAACAAGAGTACACTTCCACCAAAAACAGGACTTTTCTCTACGTTGTTCTGGTTGGATTCAGCTTGTACAGTGTTACAATGAAGGGCACCTAATTCTGAATTGTGTTCTTAATTGATCCCTTTTTATCTCCCCCACTCGGCAGCCTGGCCCCCTCCTCTGCCCTACATTGGGTCATCGTAGTTGTAGGTGGGAGCTGCTGAGTATTCGTTCTGTTGCATGGCTCCCTGCGCAGCTCCCATGGCCGCCTGCTGGGCCGCCTGCTGAACGTGGGGGTTCTTCCAGGCACCGGTGGCCCACTCCTCTTGGGCCTTACCCAAGCTCCCACCACTGCCACGGTAGAAGTTATGAACCTGCAGAAAAAAGGCACTATTATCATCACTTCACTTTTCCTGTGCCTTTCCTCCACCTTTCACAAGTTTTTAAACAAAATTGGTGTGATTTCTTCTAAAAATGTGGGAAAAAAGCCAATGAGGCACTTGATAAGAAATGTCCCACAAACTGCATAAAATGAATAGATTCAGAATTTTTTTTTTTTTTTCACTAGGAAAATAAAGGAAAAAAACTAGGGGAAAAATAGGTTTATAATTATTATTATTACATTTTAAAATTATGTTACAGTATTTTTAAATATTTTTAAGCACTACTTCCAGGTCATTGCCTGGTTTGTTAGTTTTTAATTTTTCCCCCCTTTTTAAAAACTAATTTTCATGTTAATTTCTTAAATATTTCTGGGGTTATTTCTTCTTTCATTGCCGATTGCCTTCTTCTCATGTTTTTAAAAGAAATCAAGAAGGGTTAAGGAAAAAAAGACAACAGTATTAAAGTCAAACTAAATTTTTTTTTTTTTTTTCTCCATCTTTCTGCAGTGACAGAACTACATAAGTGCTCCTCAGGTGGCATGAATTTTTCGTATCACTACACCCACACACAGTATCTTTGTGGGCTGCCACCAGCAGGGTGACAGACGTTATCAGCCTTTGCTTGGTACCATCTGTGATTTGAGCACTCTATACTTTACTCAGTGACTGCGTTCATCATGGTCAGGTCATATGGGATGGATGGTAAAGATTCCCATGCTAACAACTTGTAAGTGTTCATATCATCGAGACAGTTATGTTGTAGTATTTTGACTGTAGAGTTAATCATGTAAGGATTAAAATATTGTGCACTGACAATATAACATCATATCCATAAAATCTGGGTCTAATTACACTGATCAATGGTCTCTGGCTGATGTCAAGCCTCCATGTTGGTTCACGTTACAGTTGCTTCCACATTATTAAATGCCAAGTCAGATAAATAAGAGCTTTCTGAGAAATCTGAGTTTGCCAGTCAACTTGAATAGGTGCTGCACCTAAGCTACATGAACATGAAAACAAATGTAATGTGTAATAGTATCATTGTAGTTTACATTTGTCGACTTCACCAAAAGAGAGGTGAAGTTAAGTTTTAGACTTATAAGAGCCTCTTAACCAAATATACCCACAATATATTTCTGTAGAAACAGCTAAAACAGTTCAGAGTGTTTCTTTTCTGAAAGAAGAATGTGGAAACGTCTGGGTCACCTTTGTGAGGGCGATGAAGGAGAGTACAGCCACCGCAGTAAACATGATGGTGGGAATCAGCATGACCACAGCTGAGCCGATGTTGGTGCTGAAGAAAGTGATGGTAGCCAGCCAACCACTAATGGAAACAAGAAAAGAGTCACATTTCAAAGCTATGGCACTCATGATCTGTGACAATGCAAATTTGTGTCGTCACTGGTTTAAAGCCAAGGGTTTCAAACTGTGCTGCACATCTCCCCAGGGGGGTGTGAGAGAGAGGGAGGGAAGTGAGATAAAAGAGGCAGGTGCATGTCGGTGCAATTAAGTTACTTTAAATCCTTAGCATCGCATTGCCGCAATTTGCATCCAAACTCGCACTCATCCTCAGAGTCAGAGCACAGTCAATCTTAACACTCAGATATGATAGACTTCCCAAGGATAGCATTATCTCTCCATTGAAAAATGAACATGCAAAAACCTGCTCAAGCGTAATAGAAAAAGAAATGCTCCTCATATGTGATAGTAGTCTGTACATCCAGGGGCACACTGCAAACAGGGGCCGCTAATAGCAAAGTCGGTGTAATTTTAGTGGTGTCAATTTACCAAAAGGTGAACAAATGCAGGGTCTCAATATTGTCTGAGGAGGGGCCACAGTGTATGACTTAAAAACATCTCGTTTAAAGATATACTATGCAGGATTTCCTGAAAACAATGTATAGACTTGTACAGAAGTAATCCCTCTCAATCATCACTTAAGACCCAGTAGAAGTGTGTGGCAGTGTATTTTTCTGCAGAGACCCGTAAGCTGGCATCCATGAAACACAACGCCAAGAAAACCCTAATATAGCGAGGTGAAATGCCAAATGAGAGTGAATCTGGAGTTGGGTTTTACTTTCACTTTCGCTGGTGAGCGTGTTTACACACAGTAACCCACAATCCTGCATAGTATACCTTTAAGTTAATATGGGACACAATTTGAGAGCTTTTTCTAAAGGTAAGCAGCTGATAACTGTTCTTGAAATTTATGTAGAGGTTTTGTCTCCATCCTGTGTGAACCACATTTTTCTGACCTAAACAGTAGTATATTAAGGGGGAAAACATCTCTTCCAATATTCAAATATGCTGAAAATGTCCCTCTCCAATATATTATTAAAAAATGGCTATGACAGGCCACCACGCACCAAGGTCTGAAATAATCATTACCAAATGTAATTAGAATCATAAATAAACTTAATAACTTGCCATTATTATTACTACTGGTTCTAATGTTACAGTGTACTAGAGTTGTGCTTGTGGTTTATCCAAATGGTGTTTCCATACCCTAGCAAACACCGTTGCTTGACTGCTGTGGGTAGGTACAATCAATAGCCCCTTTAACACTGCCTGTTCAGTTCGGGAATATCACGCTGTTATGCCGCCTCGCTGTTCTGTATATAAGGTACAATCGCGGAAAGAGGGCGCAAAGTGGTCTCGCCAAAACTGTGTCTGTATAAACAGGATATATGACAACATGTTATGTGTGCAACCCACAGTGGGAGATTTAAAAAGCAGCTGTTAGCAGTTAGTGGCTAACTCAAAGAAGAACACCGGCCGTAATTGTCTGCAAATAGAGAAAACAATGAGTTCCATGCCCTCTGAGCAGAGGACCAGGTCAGCCGCCATATAACAGGGATGGTAAATGATTGTTATCGACATTTTAATGCCATTGTTATTGTTTAGAAAGTGCCGCCAATACTTATGTTTTATGTCACACTGGAGGCTGATGCTGTTGTGTTACATGTCACGCCCATCAGGCCTCTTTTGATTCCAGAAGGCCATGATGCTGTTTACAATCACACACGGGAGCAGAATGATGCTGCCATCGTTTGGTTCCGTGTAAAAATGTAAAGGTTGCATAAAGAAGGGACTTTGTAGCGGCCTTACCACGATCTGTGTGTGAAAAGGGCTAATGTCAAGCACTGTTCTCTCTATTTCTTCCCCTTCAAATGTATTTAAAAGTGGTAAGCTAGAATGTAATATGAGTGTAACACAGGCTTCCTTCACTGTATCCTAACAGTGTGTCAATCCACCACCCGACCGCAGCACACTGTGAGGATGGAAACAGAGTGCTCAACAGGGATGGAGAACCTGGGAGGGGGGCAGTTGATTATGACCCTGGTTCTGGCAAACAGAAAGCCTGCGGACTAACCTATTCACACCTTTAAGTGAACTGTGCTGTGTAAAAAATACCTTCTGTTTAGTGCCGGTTATGGTAGAGCACACAGAGGTGATGGAAAATGTTAAGTATTTTTGCTTTAAACTCTTCATCTTGGGTACAGACTGGGTGACAAATTTAAGGAGAAATAAAAGAAGTGGAGAAACTTACTAAAGACAAATACTTGGATGCAGAGATCACTGAATTGTTTGAACGGTATGAAAATGAGGTGGACCACCACCACGCGAGTATATTTTAGAAGAGCAACAACTTGTGCAAACAACTTCATGTTATTTTTCTTCTTTACTTTGTCACCCATCTGTATTTACACTTCACATCAAACATATCAGATATCTGTGTTTGATTATCATCTGTTCAGGGCTCTTACCATACTCCCCAGCCTGGAATGCCAACAGTTTGGATAATACTGATCACCACCTGGGCCATGAAGACGAAGAAGAAAGCCATAAAGTTGAAAGAGCTGTCGGTCCTGCGTGGGGAGAGTAATAAACATCAGGAACGATGTGATTCAGCAGAACAGCAGCAGGTACAAAATGTTGAGTAAGCTCAGAGTGCTCACTTGAAGGCCTTATAGATGGGTCTGAACCAGCACACGTAGGAGCAGGGGGTGAAGAGGATGAGCCACAGGATTGCCATGCCGAAGTTGGTCGCTCCACCACCTCCACACATCCACGCCAGACAGCCAATCAGATTAACGGCCAGTGTTGCACTATTCACTGTCAACAGCACAGAGCAGGAGCGAGGATGACCAAAACATGACAGACTGAAGACAAAAGCCTCCGTGGTGAAAATCCCACAGGCCGCATTACTCATAATTCAGCAGGATTGAATCACTATGAATCTCTGCAATGACCAAACACCAGATTCTCTGTTCTATATTAGAGCTATAAGACAGGAGCTACAATTTATTTAGCACACACAGCACACAGTTTCTATTCTACAGGTACCAAACATCTTGTGTAAACTAAACTACTTCTTCACCAGACTTACATTCTTGTTTTCAAATGGAAAAACCTATAAAGTAATGAAAAAGACACCATGATGCACATGTGAATATTACAGTTTGATTGTACTGTTATCACTGGAGCTGCGACTGTAACACCTAAATCTGTGACCCGTCAGATTCTGTCACCCAGTACCAGACTCCCTTACTGGTTTGGGTCACAGATTCCGACGGGTCGCAGGATTTGGTGTAACACAGCTAATGACTTTGCCTTGTATCAGAATTGTAAACCCAATCCATCTTCAGTCTGACATTACGTCCACTCCAACTGATTTCCCAAGGGGAGGGGGATACAATTTTCCCAAACCAAACACTACAGACCAATACAACCACCTGAATCCAATATCATTTTGTGTCCACACTGATGTGTAGCCATGCCAACATACATGTTTTGCCAGAGCTTTTAAGAGTGTAGTGGAGGAAAATAAAACAATCAATGATGTCGGCCAATATTGAGAAGACATGGCAATTTAGAGCAGCCTCGACAGCAGCATGTAACATATCTGTAGCACTCGCCATTGTTGTTATTAATCCTCATTAGTTCTGCCGCACCCCTAGACAACGTTTGACATCAGCTTGACAACGGTGTTACTCCCGTCCGTGGCCCTGATTGGCTTGTCATAGTCTCTCAGTGGCACTCATTAGTTATGTTTTATTTTAACCAAAAAAACCTGCTGTTTCATGTCACCATGCCAAATGAATCGGTCAACTCTGTGTAGTGAGTGGATTCCAAATTCTGGACCCAGCTAACCAATTAATCCTTTTGCAATTTAATAATTCCCCAATTATTTTCTGGACGAACAGATAAGTCGTTGGTCTATTTAAAAACAAAAAATTGTGATAAAAAAGTTTCCAAGAGCTCGAAATGTCTAGAGATATCTTGTTTTGTCCGACCAACAAACCTAAACTCAAAGATATTCAATCTTTAATGATTTCCAACAAAGAAAAAAAAAGCAAATCCTCACATTTACGAAGCTGGAGACAGAGATTTCACCATTTTGCTTGAAAATACTTAAAAACAATTATTTTTACGGCAACCCTCGTGGCTCTCAACCCTTTCTGTGTAAAAGTGATACACATTAGGTCACAGACCCCCATTTGATAAGATTTTGCTTCAGGGAGCTCCATCTGAAAAGATTTGGGTGTTAAATAGGATTAACAATTCTATAGACGAATCACAATGTTCCAGGTAGAAAACCTCCCAATCACGCACATAAAACGAAATGGCGCTGAGCAAACGCTTCAACTGATTAGTTTTCAGCCTGCTTAAAAAAAGGCTGACCAAAAAAAAATCATTATGACTTTAAGTGTACGCTATACTTAGAAAATTTCCACTGCTTTACCTTGCTGTCAGACAGCGATTTCCCCAATTATCTCAAAGCCACCAGACTCCACTGACAAAAACAGCCATATCAGAACGCAGGATGTGCTGGTCTGGTTTATGAAAGACAGTGGTAAAGCAACACAGAAGGCACAGCAGAACCATCAGATGGGTCAAACCACCTTGTTTAACTATATATCTAAAAACGTTACAGTTACAGCTCAAATTACGACAGAAATAAACAAGTTTGCCAATTTCACATATGTCCGCAATTCAAAACAAATGCCGGCTGTCCACAAGAAAGTGTTAGCGTAACGTCACGGTGATTCAGTCTAGAGTTGTCATCTACAGTTGAGGAGATAACAGTGGAGGAAGTGAAACCTATGATCAGAAAAGTCACTCCATACATCCATTTTCAACTGCTTATACGAAGCCAGGTCGCAGGGGCAGCAGGCCAAGCAAAGCACCCCAGATGTCCCTCTCCCCTGCAACGCTTTCCAGCTCCTCCTTGGGACCCCGAGGTGTAGGCTACCCAAGCCAGATAAGATATGTAATCCCTCCAGCATATTCTGGGTCTACCTCAGGGCCTCCCACCAGTGGGACGTGCCAGGAACACCTCTTACAGGAGGCGCCCAGGTGGCATCCTGATCAGATGCCCAAACCACCTCAACTGACCCCTTTCGACACGAAGGAGCAGCGGCTCTACTTCGAGCTCACTCCGCATGTCCGAGCTCCTTACCCTATCTCTAAGGCTGAGCCCAGATATCCTTCACCAGTCACTCATGACCCCAACACACATTAGGCTCACTTCTATTGTATATTAAAGAGTGAAAATAAACTATTCCTCATTTTTCTCAGGACCTCCTGGGACTCCCCGAGGGTCTCTGGACTCCTGGTTGAGAACCACTGCTCTAGCTCACCTGGTAGAGCCTACACCCACTATAAGCTGAGTCCTTAGCAGCAGCCAGGATTTGAATTCAATGTCATCCCCTCCCTCTACCCACTTTCCTGTCACTCTCCAGCTATCTGTACCAATACAGGCATTAAAAGCCCCCAAAAGTAATCTTTAAAAAGTCATTTTCTGCCAATCAACTTGATCAAAACTAACCTCAGGTCCATTTTAGATTTGTGAAGAGCAAAAAGCAAATATGTCAAGCAAACATAGACACAATATTTCAATCTTGGCATGAAGATGCACAAGACAATGGGAACCTGACAGTGAGACCGGTCAATCTGGTCTCACAGCTATACTGCAGTGCCTCTGATGTCTGGCTCTCTCATGATGTTTTGGGTAAAACAAAGTGACACGGCATGGAAACACAGGAGCTATGGACATGTTAACAGCTTCCACACTGAAACTTGAGTTGTACTTAAAGATGTTGTACATGTACATGCGATACTGCAACTCAACAGTCAATGCACAAACTTTTAAAGCAGGTTCACTCACAGATCCAGAGGTAGTAGAGCCTCTTGCACATGGTGCGACGCTGGTCTGGGATCTCATTGAAGTCTTGGTAAAAACATGGCTTGAGGGGGATGAACCGAGGCAGGGGAGGGAAGTTGTTTTCTAGGACACAGAGACACAGTTCAACGCAGCTGCCCACACACCAAATACATAAAGAAATCAAGACAGCTGCATGAAGGATTACAATTTAGCCTTTATAAAGGGGCTGTGCATGGACTCCAAAATCACACGCACACTGTGTAGTTGGCTTACCTGCCATGATGACCGCTCAGTATTTTCCTCCACTTGCAAACAGGCACACAAAGTCCAATCTCAGCTGCCTTTTACACCAAACTGCAGGGGAAGGAGCAGAGCTGTTTTATGAAATGCAACATCACTCACTCACACTGCTCTCCTTGTGGTGGTCTACAGGGCCACAGTCCTCCACAGGCCTTCCTGTCCATGCATTCACACACTTCACTGGAATCAAAGACTTTAAATCCCTGTATGATTTGATCAGAGGTGGTGCCCGGCCCGTCCAGTGCATCCACCCACAATGCTGCATCATTCATTAAATCGACAGAGACAAACATGTTTTCTTGACCACACATTACAGCTGTGTGATCCGCGCGGTGGGAAACTGTGGCCTTGTCGCGATTCCTAAAATGTATTCATACCCTATGGGCGCAAATTAGGCGTTTACAGGCCTGTGGAGTCCACAGATTGGACTATAGCTGATAGACATGTTTGTATAGCTATAGGATATATCAACCACCTTCCACATTATATCTGAATGTGTCTGTGAGCCACATTTCAATGCATGCAGTGATGGTGGATGAGTGCAGCTCTGAAGGGCATCTTTCTGCCTCAAATTAAAGCCATCTCAGCTCAGAAAATCAAGCTGATCCTGGTGGATTTTTGTTCATAATGATGCTAAAACTGTCCTCTATGTGTGTTTCTGTCGGCGGATGGCAGTGATGCTGCAGTAGGGCACAGTGCATCGTGATCACAGGCGATGGAGAAGCGTCCTTCAGCCTGTGCGACACGGTGCATCGGTGCTTCCTCTCCATCCGGACGGAGCAGGTCAAGCCCAGACACTTCTCACAATAACCCACCCAGGATGCAGATATCGAGGCTTTACTGAAGCTTATTTTAATACATTAATGTCCCTCCTCCGGTAATGAATGAACGTGCAGTGATTAAAACGCCTTACCTCCAGTTTAGTCCGTGAATGTGGCTAAAATCCCTCTGTTCGTTTAAATAGCATCCTATGATTCAATCTGCCTTTGAACGCATCAGAGGAAACGGCCGCGCGCTGCTTTAACACATATATGTTATTCCTCAAATGATGGGTTTGGGAGTAAGAGGCGGTCACGTGACGTAAGGTCTTTTCTTTACGCACATACACCCCCCTTCCTCATCCGCTGCCTTTACCCGCCCGGGCAGGACCACGGCCCCGGGAAAAAAACGGGATTTGTTGCTGGCCTGAACTGACCAATCAGAGAGCAGGAATATTCCAACAAGCCCCGCCCCCTCTCTGATTCTGTACTGCTGAAAATAAGAGGATACATTACACAATCTGATCTGTGATTGGCTGCCTGATAAATAAACTACTATACAAATATTACACAAAAATAAAAAGATGTTTGACAGGCCTGGTGTGAGGGAGAAGAATATCAGCTGCAGGCTCAATGTGGTTTATTCATAAATAATACAATGTATAAACAAATAAATATAAACAATACAAATAGTATAAACAAAATAGTGACTGAAAAGGCTCATGAGTAAGAAAAAAATAATAATTCAGACTTGTATCCCTCAAAAATAGCTTTTTTTAATCCTTTTTTTAACCATAAATAATTTACATATTTTTTTAATTTGATAATGGCAAAATAATGGCATTGTTACACAGTTTAACCCAAACAATAGAAACACATATCCTTCCAATCTTTTTTGGCTTTTTGTGCAGTAAATTTACAAATACACGTCAAATTGTATTTGCTCTCCTGTGCAAAATTAAAAAAATAAATAAATAAATAATAATAACGTACACAGTCTGGAGTGACTTTATTTCTGCTCTGAACATTATCTGCATTATTTTATGATAAACCAAATCATTAGATTTCATGGTTGTCAATTTAAAAACAGCACATCAGTGTGATCATAACCAGCCTTATTAATAATACACATAGCTTGTTTTTGTAGTAAGGCTATTGAATTTGTAATCATTTTAAAGGTCGACCCCACAATTCCACATGATAAGGAAGAATAAGTGAACAATAAATTATATACATTATATATAACATGTTTTTATGGTCTGTACCAAGGGTACGTGTAGAGTTTGGTAAGAGAGCATTTATGTATGCAGCTCCTTATATGTGGAATCTTCTGCAGAGGGGAGACTTGGATTTGCACTCTTTGGTTCCTCTCGGCCGTTTCAAAGCGCTGTTGCAGGATTTTTGTACACAATCTTCTATGTGCTTATGTCACGGTGTGTCTTAGCTGGTCTTTGTAATCATGTGTAATTGCTGTTTTTTTGCATTTTTGTGGTTGACCTCTAGTATACATTATCATACTTTTTGGCTTTTCTGTGTAGTAATCTGTAGTTTTATATTGCTTGTTTTAGAGCTGTATTATTCTACATTATTTGTCTGTCTATAACTTATATTGCTGCCTGTCTCAGCCAGGACAGTCTTGAAAAAAAGATTTTTAATCTCAAGAGGTTTTTCTGGTTAAATAAAGGTTAAATAAATAAAATATACAAGGCCTTACAGTTGACTTCATACTATATAGGATTGCTACTGACTGACATTTTTCTTGTAATATAGACAATATGTTGTTTCCATGTTAATCACAGTAATAGGAGGGGGTACAAACTTAATGAACAAGATGGCTACATATGAGAGTTACATCTCCGCCTTCTGATAAGCAAAGCGTCTAAAGACTGACTTGTGAGTCTACATTTAGCATACGACTTTAAGCAAGTTTATTTGTGTTGCACAGTTTGTATACAGAGGCAATTTAAAGTATTGAACATAATGCACAATATTAAATAAACTGAAAAAAGGTTATACAGCATGAAACATTTCAACACAAATGAAATGGACAGCAAAAATTTTAAACCAAAACAATAGAAAAAACCCTAAATAAATACATAATACATGGTGCACAGTTCAGTTAAAGGCAGCGAATAACATAGCCTAATGTGTCAATCACACCTCTCAATAATTTACTCCTTACAAAGGGTTTATGAGTTGAAACATTTACTAACAGATGCTAAATTGTTCACTGATATTTTATAGCAGTGGTTCCCAATTGGTGGATTGCGGTCCGAAAGTGAGTCACAGGTCCATTCTGAATGGGCCGCAAGTGACTCACGAAGGTGTCAAGTTTGTAAAACACACACTTTACTTTGAAGTACAGTGAATTTATGGCACAGAGCTTTCATTTTGAAGTGCTGTTTCCTGCTGTAGAGTGAGTGACTACTGGACAGCTACTTATTAGAGATAACAAACTAGCTGACATGGCCAAAAGCAGGTATGATGCTGAATTTACTAGACTGTGTGGACCTTGAACTAATGACCAAGGAGGAATCTGGACCCTGTGGTTGGACCAGTTGGAAACCACTGATTTATAGAACAGTTATAATGTATATCTTGTATATCTTTTATATTTTTTATTGTGTTGTTGCTTGGCTGCAACTTGTCTGTATGCTGCTGTCTTGTCCAGGTCTTCCGTGATGATCAACAGGATTTACCTGGTCAAAAATGGGTTTTAAAAAGTTAAGACAGTTTTCAGATTACAAAAAAATCTCTCTTGAGTTAAATGATTTATAGACAAACAGCAGTAGATGTCACTTTATTCTATGAAACCAGCACAGATAACTACATTTCATTGTATTTGTTAGAACTGAGTTATGTAGGCCTTGACAGGAGTCAGTGTCAAGGTAAGTTTCAGGTTGACAGGTTGAATAGACTGTGAAAGTTCAGATTTTGCAGCTCGAGGCACAAAGAGAGTTTTAAAGTCAGATCTGATGTCAGCATCAAAATAGTCTCAGGTAGTGTGTCAGCTCTGGACTGTAGGAGTAGGAAGATGTTGCCTGGAGCATGTGGCTTTTTGTAGTCGGGAGTTGAGTGAGCATATTGTCATCCCTGGCCCTTTTAGTCTTGAATCCAAAACAATGTATTTTAGGTGGTACATATAAAAACAACCATACTCCCTGTTATGTACATCATAGCTACAAAAACTGCACTGACACTGATTTTGCTGTTAAAGTGTGAGAAAGCAAGAAAAGTTTATGCATGTTTGTGCATTCTGTCACAATTGACCATGCCCTTATGATTTGGGGATATTGCCTTTGACTTCCTCATGCCTGACAAAGTCTGTCCCTGGCTCTGGGCAGCTGTTGGTGCAGGAGGAAGAGTGATGTGTTGTTTCTGCTGCTCTGGACATCGATCCCGTGCTGCTTTCACTGCTCCTCGTTAATTACAAGTTATTGGTGATTCTCGCACATGATAGAACGAAGATGAAAAGCGCACACCAAACTTGTATAAACGTTGTTACCAGAGTTGGTTGTGTGCTCTTCTTTTGTATTCATTTACTGACACATCGCCCCACGTATGCCTCTTTTTTCGGTTATGTATCTGCCACGCTTGTGTTAACACATTTTGCTTTTCCGCTATTTCCACTTGTCCTGAACGCAGCAGTTCCTGAAGCTAACGTTAGCTCTTCCTGCAGTGCTATGAGTTGAGGAAGACTGAAGGTAACGGTAAATAACGCTATTAAACTAGTGTCTGTCATGTGAAATAGGTCTGTGTGCCACAGGGGTGTATTACTGGTATATTCAGGATCCCACAGCAGTCCGACAGAGCTGTATTTGTCATCAGTCGGCGACAGATAGCAGCCCTTCACTTGTTGTAGCTCGGCTAATGCTAGCTAACGTAGCTTCCTCCTCACACCCTCCTGTGCTAGTGAAGGGACAACATCACCAGCTAGCCTAACACAGCAACTTCAGGTATTTACAGCAAAGTTGTCAGCGTAGGAAAAATAAGATTTGTGGGACTTTCTGTGTTGGAATTACAGTTCTTATTTTGACGTTGACCATTAAAGTTACAGTAGACATTAACTGTTGACGTAAGGCTTAATTTAGCAGTAGCTTTTGACTCTTTGCTAAATTAGTGGATGAGGTTACCTAGGTCAGTTCACTACAGGTACAATGAGAGCTAAGCTAGGTGTTGTGGTAAATGGTGTATCCCTGTCAGAAAATGTCCTCCCTTTAAAGTAAGGAAGGATGAGGAGGAAGTAGACCTCCATCACTGATTTTAAACCATGAAATTAGAAGAGATTAGTTGATTAATATATTAGTCGGTCGACAGAAAATTGATCTAGTGTCATTGATTGTGATATTGATTGGTCATTTATTTTTTTAACTTGTCAAATACTAAATGGTTTCAGTTTCTTACATGTGAGGATGTTGTACTTTCAGTTCTCTTGAATCATAGTAAACGTAGTAGTTTGGAAATCTGTGTTGTTGATTTGACAAAACAAGCACTTTAGTTGCAGGGCAATTGTGACTGCCCTTTCTTACAATTTTCTAACGATCAAATAATTGATCAGTTAATTGACAAAAAAAAAAAAATCTGCTGATTAAAAATGAAATTAATCTGAAATTTTTAGAAAAAATCAGGAAAGAGATATTAATCCAATTATGAAAGAGGATGTTTGGAAAACTACAGTGGCCAGTGCCATATGGTCAGTTAGAGATGCACTGGGCAAATTTACACAAATCAAAATTATATACTGGTATTATTATACCTCATTTAAGCTTCAAAGAATGGGACTTGTGGAGAATAATTGTTGCTGGAGGTGTCAGACAGGTCCCTGCAGCCGCCAGGTATATCTAAGCAACAATTTGGGCTTGCACTGGCAGGTTTTGTCAGGGCATCAAGGACTTGTATTTCAACCGTTTCTCAGTTACTCAGTGTGGTATGTTGATTCATATTGCAGTCTTTTGTTTATGTTGTGGAAATTTAATGAAATACTTGAATTACAAAAAAGAGAAAATAATCATTGAGGGGGAAGATTCTGATGAGTGTACACAATCTGACACACCACTTTTTACAACTCCTCCCTCAGGGTGTCAGAAGCACTGAGTCAGTGGACTGGTACCTAGGATTAATTCACCCATCAGCAGTTATAATTCCATAATTCATTTATTATATTTCAGCTGTGCAATAGGGACCTAAAGGTGCAGTAATTATCTTTAACACTGTCTTACTGTATAATAATTGGTGCAATAATTGAACTAGAGCAATACTCTGTGCAATTATTTAACTGTGCAATATTCTTCAGTATCCTAATTTGTAACAACACCACTTTTGAATGTATATTTAACATGATATATGTTAGATATATTTCTTCTCTAATTTTTTATTCATACATATGTAGCGTTGCACACACTGTTGCATAAAACACATTATTATATTTCTAAAACTTTACATAGTAGTTTTATACATTGTAATATATATATATAGGCTATAGCCTATATATTTTACACACTTTACATTCTAATCATATTATACACATTTTATATTTTTAAATGTTAAACATTGTAGCACAATGCACATATTTTTATTTTTATATTTTAGGTACATTGCATGTTTATACTTATTATTTCCACGTCTGTCATTCTCTATGCTTACATCAGAGTGGGGATGTGTGACGTTGAATTTTTTGCAGATATCCGATATGCCAATATGTAATAAACTCATCTGAACAATAACCGATACTGATATTGATATATTCCTGTTTTTCCCTGCCTAGTTTTATTGATCAAGTCTCTCATGTTGGCTGATTCATTTTAAAGCCAATATCTGCCGATACCAATGATGTGCCGATATTATCGTGCATCCCTACTGAAATGTATCAGGGGGATCAATAAAGTATTCTGTATCTAATTAATCAGTTTCTGTTTGCCCTCACATATGTGGTCATGCAATGTAACTGTGCTGTTAAAAAAATGAATTTATTTTGTGGCTGTGCCCTCTGTGTGCTATCTTATCACCTCTGTTTGCAGTGCTGGGAATGCAGCCACCGCTCCCACCTGAGGCAGTCAGAGAGCTGGTGTGCTCCTGTCTGCACAGAGACCCGGTCGCAGCAGACCTCCGCTGCAGCCTGTTTGTTGCTGCTGCTCAGAACTACAAGAGGGACTCCTTGCTCAGACCTTTCCCTCCTAGATACATAAGTGGGGACAATAAGGACTTTGAGGAGCTGGTAAGTCATAGAGTGACAGTCAAAAGTTCTTGGACACCCTCTATTGTAGCATTTGTGCATAATTGAATTATTTGAAATGCCTTTTAGATGTTATAAGTAAGCAATAAAGGCAGTAAGTGAGTTGAGAAAAAACTAAAAAAAAAAAAACCTGCTTAGAAAGAAAGCACATGCACACCATGAGTATGGTGGTGGCATGATACACCTGGTGGCAGTAATGTGCTGTTAGAGGCAGCAGTGTGTCAGTAAAGAAGGCAACGAACAAGACTGTAAGACAGTGATGCAGATCAAATGTCAGATCAGTGCATTAAAATTGATTTGGAAATGTTTAAAAATAAAAATAATATATTTTGTTAGGAAACACTGAACATACATTAAAAAAGAAATCCTCTACAGACACTTTAGTGAAGCACAAATTAGGAGTCACAAAGATTTTTCAGCTTGGCAGGTGCTTACAAATAAGATTTATGTCTTTTGCGGGCCACCTTAAGTGGCTTGTTAGCTGTCATATGTATATATAATATATATACATATGACAGCTATATATATAGCTATATATGACTTATATATATATATATAAGTGTCAGATTCAAGTAAATTGTCATTACCCTGAGAAGTGAGAGGCTGAATCTGCTTGTATCCATTCTACAGTATTTTATCATTTTATTGTATTTGAAATGAGCATGTCTCCAAAAACAACGATGTACAGAACATTTTGATTGGCAGTGTGTATATCTACTCTATATTACAGATTTGTATCTTTGTATATACTGATTTTGATATAGAATCATTTACATGGCCAAATATTCGTTATGACGTTGAGGCAAAGATGATAACTCAGTCTCAGAGGAACGACAGCACATAGGCTCCTCCTGATGTGTCGATATGATTAAAAGAAGTTTGTTGTCTCTAGTTAGCAGATGTGCACTCTCTGCCTGGTGTGAGGGAGTTGGTGAGACTACGGCCCAGAGAGGGAGATCATCATCTGGCTCTCACACACTGGATCCTCTCTTCAAAGAGCTTTGCTGTGAAAACACTACAGAAAGAAGAAGTGCGTTACTGCAAGTATAAACACATAAATCACAGTATCTTTTACTGCTCGCTTATTTGTTTACAGTGTGTTTCATCGATCTCTTCCAGTATGCCAAACTTTGTGACTTGACGCAAAATGAAGGGATCTCTGCGCCTGTGCCAGACTTCCTGTTTGAGCTGGAGTACTGTGATCAGATGAACGCCAGGTTCGAGAAGACGAGGGAAGGCAGAGACGTCTTTTATGCATTCCATGGGAGCCGCCTAGAAAACTTTCACTCTATCATTCACAATGGGCTGCACTGTCACCTCAACAAGGTTAGTGCAGTCATCACTGCTTCATCTCTTCTGTGACTTAAGATGGCTCTTAGCTTAAACACTGAAATCATCCCTTATAGACCTGCTGTTGTGCAATATAGTAAATAAGACTTCATGGAGCTGTTTTTTGTCTGCGTGTTGTGTGCAGAATTCAGTGTTTGGAGAGGGGACCTACCTCACCAGTGACCTCAGCATGGCTGTCCTCTACAGTCCTCACAGCAGCGGCTGGCGAGAAAGTCTCCTGGGTCCACTGCTCAGCTGCGTTGCCTTGTGTGAAGTCATCGATCACCCAGATGTAAAGTGCCAGGTGAAGAAAAAAGGTGTGTGACTCACTGGACTCACGGCATAACACACATTTGAAATCAGAATAAGATTTATTACCAAGGAGGTTCTCAGTTACAAGGAATATGCTGTGGTTTTTGGTGCATACATGAAACATACAATTAACATATGAAGAGGAAATAAAAAACAAGGTGAAGTACTGCAAAACTCAAAGTACTATAATAAAAAAAAAAATATATAGAAAAATATGAAGCTGTTTCAGAAATAAAGCTGTACAGTTTTGTGCAGGATGTGCAGAATATTAGCCAGGGGATGTGCAAAATTCCACAGCAGAGCAAATCCTGTAACCTTGATTTTTAAATTGCTTCATATCAAAACGAGTCACTCATTTCCCATTTCAGATTCTGAAATCATTGACCGTCAGCGCTCAAGAGCAAAGAACAGTGAAGGGGGAGACGTCCCGCAGAAGTACTTTGTAGTTACCAACAATCAGCTTTTGCGAGTCAAGTACCTGCTTGTTTACTCTCAAAGGAGGCACCTTTCCAGGTAAGAGTCACCTGTGGGTAAATGGTGAAAGTGCTGGAAAAGTGTTTATAAGCTACATTACACACAAAAATGTTGCTTTGAAAGTGCTGTGCAAAATACACATACATTCCCCGTGATGGAACTTTTTCAGTTTAAAAGATGCATGGAAATTCGGCGTTCAGCAAATACTAGCTTCTTTGTCATGAGCTGATCCAGTGGCATCATAGGCAAATGTCTGCCCAGTTGCAGCTGAGTATGTAAAGTCTGTGCTAAATGCAGACACACTTTTAGGCTTGAAACACTGACCTTCACCGGAGAGAGTGATGTTTACATCACGTAAGATTCTAAAGCCAAACCTTGTTCTTTTTTCCTGTTTGTTGCTGAAGGAAAAAAAATGTCAATTTGCAGTGTTGTACCGATGTAGTGCATTTATTTTGAAAGAGACTGTATGTTATTGGTAAATTTTCTGTGAAAACGGACGTGTATTTTGAAAGAGGACAATGCATGTAACAGGCATAACTTGACATGGTGTCCCAGAACGTCAACAACCAACACACCCAGGGTACTTCGCACGTCGTATGCAGAAGCGGAAAGTGAGAATTGTTGAAAATGAAAGAGGAACACATTAAAGCAATTAACAGTCATTTAAACCATGAAATAAAAATGTCTGCAGTATTTGTTGCTGCCTCTCTACAAATGACTGAAAACAGGAATAGAGAACAGAAACCGCTCCTCAGACGCTAACAGAAATACGTTTCAAAACAACATTCATATTATTATATAATTACTATTCTACTTGTTATTTATTTAAAAGATAAAAAGACCAGAACTCGCTGGAAACAACACATCAAGTATGAACAAGGTGAAATGTGCCAAGGTAACGGCCCTCTTGGTGTTGGTGACATATTTCTTGCGAGACCAGAGATGTAGTTCACTGATCGGTTTTACACTAAACTAAATGGTACGACAATCTTAAGACAAACTGCAACATTATTGACTTGCTGAGTTATCTTTTAAACTGAAAGACATCATGTGTGTAATTCATGTTACACACATGATTCTGGATCAAAAAATATATTGTTTCTTGCTGTTGACTGTTTATTTTGGCTCTTTTTCCAAAATAAGGTTCCGTGGGGGACACTGGAAGGCCTTTTTTTTGTTTCTGGAAACGAAATATTACCAAACCCATGAGTCAGTTTTGGTTTTTGCCAATAAACAAAGGGTAATTCCTGTGTTTTTCCTCTCCAGACGTTCCCGCAGCACCTCCTGGCTCCTCAGACACCATTTTGCCATCATGATGAGTCTCTACCTTCTGCTGCTCATATTCATTGGTGCCTTCAACTCCACCACCTTCGTATCCTTTTGGAACAGACTGTTCAGGTGACGACACAACCGGACAGACGGCCTAGATGTGTGTGATCCACAGTGCCTTCCTGATCGGAGACTGACTGGAGGCCTGAGCAAAGATAAAGTCTTATGCACCTTTATACTGTTTCCTCTCTGCAATCCTTCTTTATTTGTACAAATAACTTTAATTACTGTTATTCCAAGATAACATATCTTTTCAAATATTGGGATGATGTTGTGTTTCAATTTTGTTGAAATGGGTGATAAGGCCATTCTGCATTTTGACAATGTTATGCAATGTTAGTTTGTAATTTGTTTGGTTTAGTAAACATCCTATTGTTTTTTTTTAGATATGTTCTGTTGCTGTGTAGCTTTAGTTATCTGAGGACACAGTCTTACTAACAAAGGGTTAAAAGAAAAAGCATCTTGTTTAAATTACTGCACAGCGACGAGTCAAGCATTAAGATGTTTTTTTTTGGTTTGTTAGGGCTTAAGTACGGAGGATTATCAGTGCATTAAAGCTGGGGTAGGCAGTTTTTTTGCATGACTGGGCAAAAATCCCATAATAACCTTTCAGCATATTGTAAATCAACTGGTCTGAGAGAACACTGGGCCTCTGCACCTCCTCTTGGCTCTGTCTTCTGGCTTTAGAAAATGTAGCCTGTGACGTGAGACTTCAGCCAATCACAGGTCATCTCAGAGAGAGGGTGTTCCTATTGGCTGTTCTTCAAATGCAGATGTGCCTGCATGTTCCTTCAGATGGTGAGAGTCTGATTCAGAGGTGGAAAATCATATAGAACAAGTTGCTATTCCAGCGAACATTGTAAAACAACCCATGAAAGGAAGATGGATTTATCAAAAAGGGGGTCTGACAGTAAACCACGTGTCAGTATCAGCGAAGCATTTCAAAGATGAATGGAAAATGTTGCTAATAGTTTAGCCTTTTGCTAACCATAACCAAAGTTTCACAGCTGTTGCTAATTATAAGTTCATGTAGGGCTGTCCCTGAGTCAAAATTATGTCAGTCGAATTAGATTCGGCCATTTAATACGAATATTGGATGACTTTTTCATCTTTTTTTTTTTTCATTTTTCAAGTTTAAATGGGACTTAGCCAGACGTTCAGTTTGACAGCGGCATTTATGTAATATAGTAATCAAGCTAACAACACTAACAATGGAACAGAAATGTGCAGCAACATTTTTTACCGACACTAGATATCAAACAAAAGCCAGAGACTGTGTCGTATTAAGTATCTGTGAGCTGTAAATTCACCATTTCTAAGCAGAAGAGAGAAGAGAATGTTAAAGTTTCTCCTCCTTTGTGTCACTGCATCATGTCCGCAGCTGACTGTACCAAAAAGTAGCATGAAAGTCCAGAGAGCTCACTCCACAGCAAAATCTGGGGGGTAAAATGTTTCAAAAAGTATACTGCACAGCAAACTGAATAGCAATAACAAAGACTGCTTGACTTGAAGCTATCTCAGTCGACTGAGGGGTCTCCGACTGATTATTCGAATCTCCCACTTTCAAGGGGCGGCCCTAAGTTCATGTTTCAGATCACAGTATATTATCTCAAAGGGCTTTACAGACCCACAGGATGCTAGTTCTCATAGAAATGCTGCAGCCCAGTCGCCAGAAGAAAATGTTGCCATTGTACATTTCTGAAAACCACGAATGTGTTGCATTTGCATGTTTCTTACGCATCACGTCAGCATTTGTAAAGTGACGTAGTACATGAGCTGATTTTATCATTGGTAAAGGGTTGGTGTGATGCCTAAGGGAGATGCCTGCCAAGCTGTAGACAACTGGTTGTGACCTACTGAGTCATTGCAACCAGAGCGTTTTTTTTTTTTTTTTTACTGTGACATTGCTGCTTTCTCTTGCTGGGATTGTGCCCCTGAGCTGGGTATTTTCAGCCCAAACCTGATCTTTTCCTGACTGAAACCTGACCAAAGTGTTTTTGTGCCTACACCTAACCACATGTTAATCACAGCGTTGTTGAAACATGAAGTTTCGTGCAAATGTAACATATTTTTGGTTTAAAGAAACGTTCAATGCCAACATTTTTTCTGGCAGTTGGGTCGATGCTGCTATCACAATCAGGATGACTGAAATGAATGAATAGTTCTCGTAGTACAAGTTGCTGTCCGAAGCGTGTGCATATACCTGCAATTGTCTGGTGGGAGGGACTCAGGATAGAGAGGGAAGAGCTGCTGCAGGAGGGTGTGTTTTCACATTCTGGCATTTTTTTTGTTTGTTTGTTATTTGCTTTTTCGAGAAAACTGCCTCTCCCATCTTTAACTGATCCCATTGACTCATTCTCACATCCCCTGACATGCAGGCACTACTGACAATGTCTCAATTTAAACTCTTACTTTTTAATGTTATGATTTTGAGTCACTCAGTCATGGGTAGGGACCTTTTATAACTCATGATTTAAGTGTAACTTTAAGGTTTTGATTTTAACGGTTACATTCAATAAAGGAGAAATATATGAGGTTGTTGTGCTGACGTAATGTATTTATAAGGACGGATCACAGAAAGGTCGATGACGACCTCATGATACGCTCCTATATCCTGATGTTAGTAAAGGAAGTAAACTGTACATCCACAGGTTCTGAAAATTTGTTACAATTTTTGACACTAATAAAATTATACTTTGATTTAAGTTGTTTTAAGGGGTCAAATGAGGTTAGTTTGTTCTAAAGGTGACTTAAATATTATTCAGACATGCTGCGAATCTCTGCCAAAATGTACGTGAAGGTCACTCCTTCATAATAATCTCTTGTACTTTTCTATTGTTTTGTGTCGTATTCAAACTTTAACATGAGTCTCCTCTGACAGGGGCACATTTATTACCGCTGGCACGCAGACAGTCCTTTGTTATCCGTTGTTTTTATCAGTAAAAAAAAAAAAAGTGAGACAGCTATATGGGATTGATAACAGAGGCGGCCCGCTTTGGTGACAGATCCTGTCCTTCTAATAGAGACCTGATATGCTGCTGTGCTCCACAGTTAGAGACACAAGAAATGTACGAAAGAAAGACATTTTAAACAGTTGTTTTTATGGTTTGCCTTTAAATTTGTAAGAGGACAAAATATTACCTGATATGAGTACTTTGATTACAAATTTAAAAACAGTTAATATATAGTTTTAGCATTAAATATATCTATTTTCTTGTAGGTCTGTGAGAGCCAGAGGTGTAAACAATTAGATTTAGATTAGATAATTGCTTGTGCAGACACAGGACAAGGCGCCACACACTCCTCATCTGTCTGATTAAACACCGGATATTATTTAGATATCACAGCACTCCAGTGATGCAACTGACTGACAAGTTAAAGGAAGATGAAAGAAAACGCAGGCCTTTGTTTTGGTATGAAAAAACAATTCCTTGTTGCGAAAGCCCTTCCAGATAAACTGCGTCTCCTCTTCAGAAACAGCTCACATTTGAAGGACACAGAACAAACTGTCCATTGTTGGTCCAACACTTTATTCCCTTTCTGCACAAGCTTCATTATTGCTGCCTCATAAACCGTCTGTTATTCAATAACCATCAACTGTCAGGGGGGCAGCGACGGCAGAGGGGACTCGAGACGCTTCGCTTCTCCCGTGAACCACAATAACTCCCAAAAGGGGAGCTGTTCAAACAGAAGCGACACGGCGCTACACTGATATGATGGTTTAATTTATTACGTTGTTGTGCTCATAATATTTCACCTCATTTCTCTGTCTCAAGGTCAGTTTTGTTTCTCTAATGCTTGCTGCATTGTTTCTAATTCTAATGCGGTGTCCACATTGGTTCAGACTAGAAGACTAAACTTGAGAACAAATGCTAATACAATGCCATAGAGTGCTGGGAGTGCTAGGTTTGTTGGAGGCCAACATGAAGTAAACATCGCCCTGGTTCCCTCATCAAAAAGCCAAAGAGAATTTTTGATTGGATTTTGGATTTTTACAGAAAATAAGCTCTGTGGCAAACAAAAGTTTTTGAGATTTACATGTCTTGTTCAGCAAGATAATCTTCACAGACCACTGATTGAGTTTTTGAGGTGTAAATGCAATTGTCAGGTATTTGGTGATATCAGATTTTCACTGAAGTGTTATCATGGCCAAAAAGAGTTCACGATAACCATTTTATCATGATATTTATAAAAGATTTGAGAAAAATAATAATGCTATCAGTCAAATTCATCTTAAAATTTGTTTATTGTGTGTTTTGTCTCTTTTTTTGGTAACTGTATTACACTTAAAATGTGAGTGTAGGGAAGGGGACAGAGAGTCTTATACTATAACTGTACAAAACCGCACAAATTGGGCAGCTGTTGCTCAGAGGTAGAGCGTGTTGTCTACTAATCGTGAAAATGTCAGTTTGATCCCCGACTCCTCCAATCTACATGTTGAAGTATCCTTGGGCAAGATACTGAACCCCAAATTGCTCCCGATGGCTGTTCCATCAGTTTGTGAGTGCATGTGAATGGTCACTGAGTAGCAGGTTGCATCTTGTATGGTAACCTCGGCCACCAGTGTGTGAATGGATGAATGTGACACGTAGTTTAAAAACGCTTTGTGTGGTTGGAAGACTAGAAAGGTGCTGTACAAGTGCAGTCCATTTAACATCTATTATAAAGAGCATTTATGCCTAATGGATAGTAAAAAGGCAACCAGACAGCCTTAGGGGAAGGAGACAAAGTGAGAACTGAAAGAAACGGAAATTATTTAAGAGGCGTTGGATTATTTACACAATATAATCATGTGTATTAGTAACATGATATCGATATTGCATTTTACATATCATGCTTATTGTCAATACCGGTGTATATAGTGACATCCCGAAGATCATAAACCACAGTAGTGGACAATTTTACATTTGAACCTCATGATGGGGTGACATGTAAAGTCAGATGGTTTATCCTCAGGAGGACATGAATGTCTAAACTAAGTTTCTTGTCAGTCCATCCAAGTTGTTGAAATATTTCAGTCTGTACAAAGTGACAAACAAATATTGCCATCTTCAGAGCTAAAACTGTGTCTGCATCGTGGAATAAACTGACTCCAAATACATGGAGTGTAATCATTTCAACAGAGAACTTTTTAAAGCAGGTGGAGTTTGTGAACTGGTGACTTTAACCTTATTAACTTTGTGTCCACATAGGGAAATGTGTCTTGCAGAAAAGTAGAAATTCGGGGCACTGTCAGGCGTTAACATAAGATGCACATTTTTTTCTTTTTTAAATGCTCAAACCCCCAAGGTCACTGATAAAAATGTACATTGAGAGATATGTTAACCCATTCATGAAGGGGTAAAACATCACCATTATTACCATGGAAATAATAAAATCAAAGAAAGTACAGTATGACATCATTTTATTTCACATGATTTAATAATACATTACATTTCACAGTTTTATATTCAGGTTTACATGCATACAAAATGTGATTGCTGGAATAAGAATCTTCAGTATACACAAAGTTTATAGATAGCTGCCTTTTTCCATGTTGCTACATGAGCTGCTGAAAAGTTCCTCTCTTTACGTTGTTGTGTTTGGACAGGCTGGGACCAGACACAGAAAATGTCCCTCAGGATTTGCCTGCAGAGAAAAGAAGAAAGACACAGTGTTAGATTAATGACTGTTTTAAATGAGCACAGTGTTATGAGGAAATACAGGTTGTTGGTGTAGCTCTCACATACCTGCAGGTTGTTGTGGCACACAGCGTTATGAGTGGCTATCAGGTGATTGTGCACACACTTCCCAAAGTGGTGTAGACAGGAGTGATCAGAGGGGCTGCAGGTCTGAGGACATGACGGCGGTTTCAGCAGCAAGCAGCTTGAACAGGAGGTGTGTTGGCAGGAGCCCTGGCACTCTGTCTTCTCCAGAGACACAAATCTACAGAGCAGCATGTTCAGATTTCTGTTACAAATCCAGCATGAGACATTACAAAAGAAAAAAACATATTTGTTTTCAGTCACCTGGCGGAGCAGATTTCAGAAGGGTTGGCCTGACAGTATTCCCTGGTGCACTCTGGGTGACAGCTCTCCTGATCCGACGATTCAATCACTGCACAAAACAACATTTAAACACTTATTTATTACTTCTTTTCCCGAGCAGCAACAAAACATGAAGATGTCTAATCTCGTACTACGTCTGATACTGTATCAATAACGGCGACAACTCTGGTTGCCGTGAGGAGATAAGAGGTGTAATTATGGCTTAACTCAGAGCAGAAACCTTTGAATCAAAGGAAGCCTTGACCACACTATCAGTCTTCACAGCTCATAAACAAGATCCACCACATTGGCACCGTTCCCACTGCAGGGGGACTAAGTGTGACTGAATATCTTAGGGAAATCTATTTTTTTTTACCTCATTACCTTTATTTCACAGCTATAGCTAGGAGTTATTTCCAGAACATATGTGTTGGTGTAGCTTAAACTTCCCAATAGTATATAAAAAAGTCCAAACTAGCTTCACCTCGATCAGCTGTAACATTAAAATGCAGCTTATATTTTAGTGAATTCAAGGGCACATGTTTAGTTTTAACACTGGAGGAGGGGGCGCATATTGAAAATGGCGGAGGAAGGTTTCCTGCCAGAGAATTTCTAAGGTCAAACACCTACATTTCTGCATTCTGATTAATTTTTATGCACCATTTTGTGCCTTTGCTACATCAGTCCAAGGTGGAAATGTCTTTAATTTTGTCCTCTGCCACTTTAATGCCTATGAATTAATCTGTGATCATGATACAGTATTATAATAGATATAAATATAACACAGGAGCAACTCTGCTGCATGATAGGTACTTTTATTTTTGATACTTTCAATACATTTTACTGATATTGCTTCTGTACATTTATTTAAGTGACATTTTGACCTCAGGACTTTTACTTGTAATGGAGTATTTTTACTTTTCTGTTCCCAAAATCTTTGTTTAAGTCCATATAATTGACTTTTTGTGATTTTAAAATTAATTTAAAAATTTACATTAGAAATTTTAAATTTTAAATTGATTTTGAAATAAAGTTGAAAATTAAAAAAAATAATTAATTAAAAAAAATAGAATTTTAATTTTAAATTATTTTAAAAATACATTTAAAAATTGAATAAATAAATAAATAAATTCATAAAAATTAAAAGATTTTATTTTAAATTAATTTTGAAATAAATCTAAACATTTAAAAAATTAAATTAAAAACTTTGAAATATTTTTTAAATTAATTTTGAAACAAATTAAAATATTTAAAAGATTCAATGAAAAATTTTAGAATTTTAATTTTAAATTAATTTAAAAAATACTGCATTTAATTTATTTATTTATTTTTTTTTAAAGGTAACCGATGCATCAATAAATTTGTCTCACTGCAGCAGCATATTGTATTGAAATGGATGATTAAAAGTCATCTGCTTGGTATTAACCAAGGTTATAAACTCTAGTCTCACCTGCTTTACAGATCCCTTTGCGCTCTGCGTCTGGTTTGTCAGCCGAGTCCTGGTAAACACACACCAGCCCCTCATCACACTTGCCCAGATAGTCCCACGTTCCACCGCAGGTCTCCCCCTCTGCTCTGGCACACACAGGGCAGCAGCCACACACACCTGTCGTGACACCACCTTTACACTGCAGCTTCAGCGCCCGCTGGGTGGAGCAGTGGATCTGCTCACAGGGCGGGCAGTGAAGGGTCTGAAGCTGCTGAGCTGCCCCCGAGGCCGTATCCAGTGGTGACCCCAACGCCCCCAACAAGGCACTCAGAAAGAAGAGCATCCACATCCTTGATCGACCTAATGTTGTCCTGAGGTGAGAGCACCTGCCAGCACCTTTTATACACCTGGGATTACACAGTTTATGAGCCACAACCTCCACCCCCCACCCACAGCCAATAGATGAGGGCAGAGGGGTTCTCACTTTAAATGACTGTCCCCACCTCTTATCTTCACACTATCAACACTGTGATTTTGTTTGGAAATAATTCCTCCTTTTGAACGCCTGTTAGATAAGTCTGATGAAGACTGGCCCCCTTTGTATTTGGAGTCACATGACCTCTGAAGGGGCAATTCAGTGCACACCTGCAATCAGGTAATGACCTATTTCTCCAAAGAACAAAAGGATTAAGACATCAGCGGGGTTATCTGATCAGGACATCTCGTAAGTCTCCTATCTCTGAATAAAAACTCAGACGGGTTGTGTACATAACAGTAAAAGATGGCCACTGTCACTGGAGATCTATTAAACTGGAGGTGTCAATATAAATGCTTTTCTCTTTTCATCTGGGCTCCTTTGTATAGGACGACACACAGCTGAGGAGTGCAGTAAGTTAACTCATAGGTCACACTGAAGGATTTAAGGCACAAGGTATTTTAAGGTGATCAAACAATTGCTTCCTTAACTCAAACTAAAAATTTAAAAAACTGCTTTGTGCCTTAAAAGTGAGGAAAAGCATAATGTAGCATTTCAATATGTAGAATCTTTATTCATGTTTGCAAAATATGCAACAGTCCCTGAAGGTCACATGACTAAAAATAGTTTTTAAAAGTACTGCAGGTGGGGGAGCCCTTCTGTGTGGAGTTTGCATGTTCTCCCTGAGTCAGCGTGGGTTTTCTCCAGGTACTCCAGCTTCCTCCCACAGTCCAAAGACATGCAGGTTAACTGGTGACTCTAAATTGTCCGTAGGTGTGAATGCGAGCGTGAATGGTTGTCTGTCTCTATGTGTCAGCCCTGTGATAGTCTGGCGACCTGTCCAGGGTGTACCCTGCCTCTCGCCCAGTGTCAGCTGGGATAGGCTCCAGCCCCGCTGCGACCCTCAAGAGGATAAGCAGTTACAGAAAATGAATGATTACTGCAGTTTGTGGCAATGATAAACCCATCTCAGTGTTTAAAACATCATTAGCCTATAAAACTAAATGGAAAAATGAAGAGGCATGTTCACCCCCAAAATACCACTTATTTCTATGATATTAAAAAAGTTTAAAAAAAATAAAATAAGCACACACACACATTTTGATGATTTGTGTGGCTCTCAAGTTTTCCATTCTTAGGTTACGTGCTGTTAGTGTGATGGTTGCAGGCCTGTGTTAGGTTTTTTTCCCCATGCATAACCAAACCTTTTCAAACATACCTAATGTTTTAATTTGAAAGAATGAAAAATGTTCCAATAAAAATCAAAAGCTCAAAACAAAAAAAGAGCAAAAGGAGACGTCTTTCGTTTCTCAGCTTGTCCCAACAGGCTCTTTTCACTGCAGACATTCTGTCCTGACAAAGCAGGAAAATCACAGGTGTAAATAATTACATTAACAGTGAGGCTTTCAGGACCATTCAGTGATTTTGAGTTTGTACTTAGAACTCAAACTGTTGTTTTGATGTTGCGTTCCTCAAAAGACTTGAACACATGAGCTTCAGTTGGTCAAGAGACCATTTAGTGGATATCATTTACCTTAAAGTAAGTTTCAGATTTTAAGGTATTCTTCAAAGATAATTAAACAAACCCACAAAAATGCATGCTGACATGCAGGGTGGTTAAACACAGAGTTGAATATTCATGTTGAACTGCAAAATTAAATTTGAGTGACATCATTCTGACTGGGGTATAGCCTTTGTGTTGACAAAAAAAAAATTGACTCAAAATCCACTTACTTACATGACAACTGAGCAAACAATGAGGACAGTGACAGGGTCAAAAGTACTTAAGTGAATGAGTAAGTGGCCTTTGAGTTGAGACAGACCTTTTTCACAGCAGACATTTTGACATGTCATAGTAGGGAAAGCACAGGCACAGGAAAGCATAGCTGCATTACGCTAAGGGGATGCCTGGTATTGTTCATCCTAATTGACTGGGATATCTTACTGGGACACTTGTTGGAATTAAGTGATTGTTAATGTGATAAGTTTCACCTGTGCTTTTCCTTCTATCTCAAAATGTCCGCTATGAAGAAGGTCCGTTTTGTTTCCAAGCTCCAGTTGACACCAGATTTAACAGATATTTACCAAAAGTTAAAGAAATAAATCAAAATGTTCTGAAATATAACCAGAGTTATGTATTTAATAATCTGCAGGAGGCTGTGCGTCGTATAAAAATGTATTTATTTTCAAGGAAACCATTGAGTAACACTGAATACAACAGGAGTGATCATTCAATAGTCAATAAAACTTGTGACTCCTACATCATAAAGATCCCACATACAAGACGCCTTGGAAAACAAGATTTCAAAGCAAACATGTTGGCAATTTGCTGGTGCTACAATTTCTTTCTTTTTTTTTTTTTTTTACCCCCCCCACATAACAAATCGAGGTGATACACACCTGTATAGAAAAGTGACAAGATTTTACATCAACTTACAAAGGGCTGGATGTCAAAGTGCAAGATGCCTGAACCCCCCCACCCACCCACTCACCCCACCCCTCCCCTCATCAAAGAGGACGATCAAGGTGTCGAAATCAGAAATGGACAGTCAAATACAAATCTCCAAAATTATAATTCAGCCATTATGGCTTTGTATTCAGTTGAGACCCAAGTCTAGCTTACATTACTTAGCTTTAAAATATCGTTTCAGAAACATTTTTTCTCCCAAAGAGACTGTTTTTTTTTTTAAACTGCACCTTATTACAGACAACTGCATGTAATGGAGTAAAGCATCACAGGAATAATGCAGGCATACAACAGAAAAGCAGCTGTTCATCAACAACTTCAAACAAAACACACTAACATTTTGTTGGTTTATAAAAGCAACCGAGTCAAAGAATAACATACTAAAATCTGAAGTGAAAATAAAATGACTTAAAAACCTTGAAGAAAAAAAACTATGTACACGTATTTACAGGTAAATAGAGTGAATATTATACAGGTTTGACTGGCCTTTCGAGGTCAGGCCGAAGCCACCGAGGTCCATGTGATCCAACACTGCATGACATTCAGTTTTGTCAATCCAAAATGGTTCTTAAAAAGACAAAATACCTTCCAGGAAGCCGCCTTCAAAAGTCGCACTAAAAAGAAGCGAGCGAAAAGTGGAAAGTCTGTCAGTTTGTTTGTTCTGAATCTGGTGTGAGCGAGTAGAAAAACATCCAGGGCTTTTTGATGCAAACGTAACTTTCAATTTTTTGCATGATTTTCTTTTAAAAATAATAATAATTATAATAATGGCAATGTTTGCAAAGAGAAATCCATTGAATATATTCTTCTGGGAGTCCGTGTTTTTTTTTTTCCAATGTTGATACCATCTTGAACTAAAAGACGAGGTCATCAGTCTGGAGGAAGGAGGTTGTGCAAACGAAACTGTTCTCTGATGTGCGGTCTGACATCTTCATTCTGTGATAACGAGACAGAGAACAGATCAGAGACTAATAAGAAAACAGACTGTTCAGGTCTTTGTTGATGAAGAGGGACTCTAGTTTAACAGCAATGTGGGCAAACTGACAGTAACAAGACTCAAAAGTGACACACAGTATTAAGTCCAGTTCAGACCAAAGATTCTCGACAATAATAACATGTCAGTTCACACTAATGCAACTAGATGAGACGGCGTATCGTCTCTATGCAACAACTCTCTGTACTTCTGTTCTGATTTCCAGCTTTTCAGGCTTATTTTGTGGCTGAATATAATTTGTAGCTTCTTAAAATATGAATGAGGATAGTGATGGTGAGATACTGGCTACAGCTGCATTAGTAGTGGTGATGAAACGGCAAAAAACAGAAACAAAACAAGCATCAGGTGGACTGTATTCATAATAAATACACCACAATAATATAAATAAGCAGCGGCAATTAGTTAGTCAATGAGAATGTGTGTGTGTGAGGGGACATGAGCACATACAGTGAGCAGCAGCAGCGACCCACTATCCGACACCAGCACACCGTGAGCACTGAAACAGAGGGCTCGGCAGAGACAGAGCACCTGTCGCAGCAAGCGAACACACCGTCTGTGATTGACTTCACTACAAGCCGACTGGCTGTAGAAACAGATGACATGTTTTACGTTCTAAAACCATCAGCCAGCAATTTGACCAGCTGAGTTGCAGGTGAAAACATCAACCGACTTGAGTCGAGCTCAGACTGGTCATTTCACACTGCTGCAACTTTTCTCTTTAACATTCTAAAACTGTTTTGTCTCGTCGTGAATCTTTAGTCTGAACTGGGCTTAAGATCCATCAGTGTCCAGACTAATGCAGTCCAATACAACAGTCCTGCAATAACCCTAAATACCTTCATGGTTATAATGGCGAGTTGAAACTGCTTTAGAGAGGTGTTGATTCAATTCCACTATCTTTCTGGAGGCTGCAGTTTGTGGTGCTGCTGCACTGTATAATGCTGTACAGTGCAGCAGCACCACAAACTGCAGCCTCTTTCTGGAGGCTATATATTATACTGAGAGGTGTTTGTATTATTTTGTCCACCACACAAATAGGTAATTAAATATTAGAAACACTTCTCATTTTAACACAACAGCAGCAATGCAAACAGCCTCCAAAATGATAATGCAGTCAAATCAACACCTCTCTATCAGCCTGTTGATACCTGGTATTAGTGAGTAGTATCAGTGATCTAAACACAAGTGGACAGCTGAGACACATCTTTGTTCACACCTGTATGTATCATGCGTCTCCAGCTGGCCACTTGTGTTCTGATTTTGTCACTGCTTTGTCATATACTGGAAGGTCAAAGGGCCCTGCACATGGTTATTACGTCTACATCCTCATTAGCTGCTCGCCAGTCATGTTAGCGGTTGTGTCGGTACAGCTGGAGATTTTGCTGTCAGGCAGATTCTAGCATCTAACTCATTGTTAAATGTGCAACCACCACGTCCTACATTTATGACATAGTCCTTGTCAGGGATGCACCAGTAAACTGCAGCGTTTACACTACAAAGACATGTGGTCAAATGCGTCCCCGACCACCTTAGCAAGTGGTTTGAGACGTCACATCACAATGCATCTGAGTGGTCGTTCACACTTGTATTTGGTGCTATCCGCTTGTGACCATCTCGCCCAAGATGCATGTTAATACCAGGTATAAACAGGCTCTAAGACAGTTCAGTATCTTACAATGAGCTCAACACACACTGGACAGAAATATAAATGCAACACATTTTTTGCTCCCATTTTTCATGATTAAAATCAAAAATTAAAACTATTTCTATGCACACAAAAGCACCGTCCCACAGCCATTAAAGAGGAGTGGGTCAAGAGGCCACAATCAACAACCTGATCAACTCCATGAGAAGATGATGTGTCACATTACACGATGCAAATGGTACATTTGATACTGAATTCTATCTATGACCCATAAAATGCAGTTCTGTAGAGCTAGTCCTGTCAAGTCCTAATAAGGGTCTTTTTTTTCCAAGATAGAACTGCACATTTAGGAGTGGTCTTATACTGTGACCATCCCAAAGCACACCTGTGCAGTAATCATGCTGTTCAATCAGCACTCTGATATGTCACACCTGTCAGGTGGATGGATTATCTTGGAAGAGGAGAGGTGCTCACTAATATGGATTTACATGGATGGATTTAACAAATTTGCAACCAAAATTTGAGAGAAATAACTCTTCTGTGTGCGTAAGAGACTCTAAGATGTTTAACTTAAACCTGTGAAAACTGCAGCAACAAAAAGTGTTGCATTAAAATGTGTTCAGTGTGCTTGGATTATTTTGAGGAATCTTTTAAAAAATATTCCTATGATCTTTGTCATCTGTAATAAATCTAAACCCTGTGACTTTATCCACATTAATCTTAGAATTCTTCATAATGCAGTACGTTCTGTCATAGCTGCTCAACACTGATGACATGTTTTTCTTACATCAGCTCTTATTATCTGTAAATATAAAAGGCGCTGTGTGTCTGTGCATCTAATCTTGAATCTGTCCACAGTGGGAGAGTAGGTGGATTAGTCACAACACACCGCCGGTGGTGTTAAGGTGTCAGTCTAACTAGACAGAGGTTGAGATACATACCAGCTCCACAAGCTTCTCGAGGAAAGGAACAAGCTTTAGAAGCTCGTTGTCATTTCTATCCACAAACCAGCTCTCAATAGGGATTCCATTGGAGAGCTGCGACAGACACAGAAATCTGTGCTCAGATATCACAGTGACACACAAACACTGGCAGAAACAGCAAGTTTAAAAACAAACTGGTTTACTGGTTGGTGTGAAAAAGTCGTACCTGATAGGCAAAGGCTTGGGGTGAATTGTCGATTATTATCGTCTTGGAAAGATCCCGTCCAAGAATGTTTAGGTCTTTAATATAATTTCCTTGAACACACACACAATGCTCACGAAATAGCCTATGTCTAAAATGAAAAGAGAAAGAAAGAGGGACTAATGCAGTAATACAGCTTTACAACAAGATATTCACAAGACAAACAAAAAGAACTGATAATATCCCTGTAGTAGAGTATTTAAAAAGGCCATATTGAATTAAAATAATCCTCATTTACTTAAAACAACAACAACAACAACAACAAAAAAACAGCACAATTAAAGAAGAAAGAAACTGGTATAGAAAAGGTCGACTTCTTCACCTCTTCATACTGACTTTGGTACTATCCAGATATGTCTGCTTTTGTTAGCAAAACAGGTTCCTCTCATTTGTTTATTTGACAAAAGGAAGAGGAAGTTACTGCTGCATCCACCCAGACTATTGTACAGACTGTATTAATGGATGGAGATTTATTAAGACATCAGAGGTGTGGAGGAGATCAGAAAGCACGGGTGTGTGTGGAGGATAAACAAAAACATCAGTGCTTATGTTGATGCTTGTTTCACTGTTGCTACGACAAGCAAACTTGATTAACTTGAAAACCAGCAACAGCACTATGGAATCATCTAGAAACATCCATTACAGAACACACCCACAACGAGGAAGTCACAACGAGGGAGGAATATTTGCTGTCAAGCAGAAAAATTTTTTTATTTCCTCATTTATTTGTCGGAAAAAGAAAGCGAAGAACTCAAGCTTTCTTCATTGCACAAATTTTCTTTTTTATCTTTCATCTGAATATCTTCATCTTAATTCTTGAGGCTGTGTGTGTTCTGTGTTGCTGTCCCTTGTCCTTCTACTGTAGATCTGCCCAGGTGTGCTGCATTACTTAACGATGTGCATCACACCTGGCATGGAGGACGTGTTTAAGAGCTCCTGTGGCAGCAGCAGAGGAGAGAGGCCTCTGGTGTGGGGACTGCTGGTCCTGCTGCCTCTCAGCCTGGGATTTTTGTTGTCTTGTTTGCTTGTTTTTTTTGGTAATAATTCCCCTGGCTTTGAGTGTTATAAAGGTGTCTTATGTGGTAATTTGGGTCAGTGGTGGAGTTTTGTTTGCCCCATTGGGCCACTTAACGGTGGGGCGTGTGTACAGTAAGGCTGGTCAACTTTCCTGGCTGAATCATGCATGATAGGGCTGTAACAGTTCCTGTATTCATACTGGACTGATGCACGTAATGTGGTACTAACGTGGAACCAAAATTCACAAGCACAAGTTCCGCCTGGATATTTTTAGCCTTACGCCCTTAGCAACATTTTAAGGTTAGACAACAAGCTGATTGGTGTGTGGCAGAGTTGTGTGTGGCAGAGTTGTGTGTAGGACAACAATGGTGTGTCTGCACTGCTCAGCCATTAGAGGAGATGGGAATGGAAACACATCGTACATGCTAAGATACATTTGCCAGCATTCAATGACATCACTCAGATGTGCCGATCACCAGGATGATTCATGTGAGCGCTCTGAATGTTTAAATACAGCCACAGTGGAACTAACTGTAACACTCCTCCTCATCCACAAGTTGTGATTTTACTTTTATTTCTCTATTTAGTTTGTATTTGGATATATAATGAAAAACGTTTACCAAAGTTGCCAATGGGAAAAATGTTATCTCATTAACAAACCCAGCAAGAGGATTTCGTCTGTCTTCACACTTCTGCTGACTGTTCGAAATTTATATTTTGTTTTGTATCTGCTGTATTGAACTTGCACCAAAGTGACTTCTGTGCACCGTTACACCCCGACTCGATAGCAAACTAGTTCCTCTAGCTTTATTGTGGTTACGCTTGTACATCCTGTTAAAATCTGAGCTGACACTTTAATTTCCTCCTCATCTCTACAGCTAACTCGAGGCACATTCACACAGAGTGTTAAACACAATATTTATCATAAAAGCTACTTCAGAGTCTCGTGTTGTCACTGACCTGACCAACTGTTTCTTCGGATCCAGGATGTTGAGCAACTTGTCAGCGTACACTTTCTTTGAAGCGGTGAAGAGAATAATCTGAAATTGAAACGGACAGCAGCAATAAATGAGCAACATGTAAACCTTAATTTGAACAGAAACTTTCTGGAGTCTCTTGGAAATTGAAGCTGCATCTCACCTCATACATTTGAGACATGCGCTCAAGAAACTCACGGAAAAAGGGCCTCAACCGAACATACACCTTGAGATTAAAAAGAAAAGAAGATGAAATTTAATCACCGCAGCAAGTAAATAGAGACCTCTAAATTAGAGAACAACATTTAATAGTTAGTACCTGGTATATTACATCTTGAAAGAGCACAGGGAATGTCAGGGCTGCGTCTTCTAGCTCATTCAAACTACAATGCACCAGAGTTTCGTCCTGATGACAGAAAAAGAAGGGAAAAACCAATTACAGTCAATGTACTTTCATTATGTTATATAGAGCAAGAAACAGTTCACTGCTTACCAGATCCAAGACGAGAGAAAACTCTGGTGTGCTGCGTGTTTTCAAAGGTAGCGCTGGTTTGCGTGTTAACTGCTCTTCTGTCAGCGGAGGCACGTGCTTAATGAAGAAGTATCTTAAAGCAGAGAGACAGTAAAAAAGGCTCTCATTTAGTTAATCAATTACCCGACAAAAAGCAACACTTTTACAACAAGGAAAGTTTAATGTTAGTGTTGTTAATCCAGCTGAAATATTAAGAGGTAAGAGCACAGAGTCTGTCTTGTCACCACTAGTTTAAATACTGCAAAGGTCTGAAAAGATTTAAATAAGTGTTCAAATATTTAAAAGATGAGTGAATCAGCTGAAGTGTTACATAATCTTTAGTCTCATGATGTACAGTAGTGGTGTAAACATGCTGTCTCATGACATCACAGAGGCTCACAGTCCTGTGTTTGCTGCCATCTAGTGGTTTAAAGTTGGCAGCATGTAATGTCACCTTGGACGTGAGATGACATCTGATCACAAAAAGCTCCTTATTTTTGCTTGACAACTTATTTTTAGAATTATTTTTAATAAACACTGTTGTTAAAAGCTGCTTACAAACCAACTTACGGATCAAAAACTTCCCATTCCTCTTCATACGTTGTTTCTGGAGGAGCTGCAGGTAACGGATCTTGGTAACCACCATCTGGCATACAACCAGGAGCTGATCGACACAGAGAGATGGAAAAGGTGTTAAAATATTATGTTCCTGAGCAACAAAGAGTCAAAGTTATGACTAGGCCTGTGGTGGCATGGATTTTTTGTTACTGCAGTGACTTATTTAAGAGCATTATGTGCGTGTACATCATAAATATAATTGTATTTAACTGTATAATTCTCTGGTCTATCTGTGTAGTGTATGAAGAGCTCCTCAGAATGGCCTCTCTATTCAAAGCTGACTCATATGAACAGTCCAATGTGGGCTGAATGAGCATCAGCAGGACCATGCCATCTCATTCCCTTTACTTCTCCTTGCAGTTCTTGCACTCACACAACTGAAGTTACATCCAGTAACTTCAATTAGCAGTCTGCTCGCTCACCAGAGGAGCTCCAGTCTCAGCCTTTAACTGTGGCACAGCAGCCTTCAGTGTTGATGGGCTATTACTCGTGACGTGTAACCAATGAGACAATGCTGTCACGGGACACTGAATGAGGCTACAGAGTGGTGACTGCAGACAGAGGGGCTGCATCAGAGCCAAAAAGCATGTTTTTCAATGAATGTATTATACTTATATTTTTAGAAAAGCAGTGCTGACCTTGTCACCGTAGCAGTGCCACGTGACCACAGTGACGCACTTATCGTCACAGCCCTAATCATGACGTCACATTCGGACTACCCTCTGTTCCACCGGCTTCTGTACATCAATATCTTATTCACCAACTCTGTCATCGGTCTGTCGTGAAGCCTGTTCCTGGGATTTACTGTCCATAGTGACATGAGACAAATCAGCAGCACTTGCTATTAGAAGTCGAGGGAGAGGCTGCGACATGTGACTGGAAGTTAATGTCGCATTTTCTGTCTCAGTTTCAGAACCTTTACACCCCATAACGTTTACTCACAATGGTCCAGAGCTTATAGGGAAGGCTGTTTGTTAAAGGCTAACCAACTTTCACTACCATCTTTACCTAAACATATGGACACTGTTGAGAAAGGCTCTAATCCAAGGCTGGATTTTTAGTTTTCCAACTAATGTCAGTGGGATTCTGAATGAGGTTTTCTTACTTCTGAAACAGGACCTGAAGTTTCACTTTCACTTCGGCTCTCTATTGTTGAATTACAAAGCTGAGCGACAACCATGTTAACAGTTTGACTGTTAACGACACAAAACCCAACTTGAGAGCAGTGTCATGTTTACAAATCTGCATGGCCAAAAGAAGATTAATTTGATTTGACATCCTACTATTGTGAACCCCGCCCATCCGATCATCAAAGCAGGTTAAAAATAAATGACAACTGTTAGTGTTTATCTTCTGAAAGTCAAGAGAGTTTCCCACATTAAAAGAACCCGCACAGTTTCTCTCTGACCTTTGACAACTCAAAAGTCCGTCCATCCCCTCAGGTTAGAGTCTAGGTTTCATCCTGGACACTACACAGTCCTTTGAAGCCCACGTCAATAATGTCACTCAGTCTGCACAAATTTCATCTACAAAATATTAATCGTCTCCGCCCGTCACTTACACCTCAGAGTGCTGCTATCCTTGCTCATTCTTTGGTTACATCTTATATTGATTATTGCAGTTCTGTCCTCTTTGGTCTCCCTCTCAAGTGTCTTCATAAACTCCAGTTGGTCCAGAATTCAGCCGCCAGTATCATTTCTACCTGTCTGAACTCCTACAGATCTACACACCCTCCCCTACTCTTAGATCCTCTTCTGCAGTCCAACTCACATCACCATCTGCCCAGTTGACTACCATGGGTTCTAGCGCCTATAAATAAAATGCATTATAATTATTATTGAGAGTGGTCGTACCTGTTAATGGCGGCATGTCAGTCTCTGTGACTATTTCTCCTTCTTCTATGGTTGGATCGGAGGTAATCTGAAGCCTCTGCGGTAACATTGGGGCAGGGTGACAAGGAGTGATGCCCTCTGTGGATGTGAGAGTGCTGCTTGGCATTTCTTCTGCCGGCTCGATGTCCAGCTGTTTCATGATTTCTTCTGCCTCCACCGCTTGGCCAGGAGAGTCTGAACCAGGAGTGGCTACATACAGATGACAAGAACGGTCTGTCAGTCAGTTTGGTCACACACCACAGAAGAACTTTTAATTATTCCAAAACATTTCTGACATTAATATTAAAGGCAACTTTTATAATACCAGTTTTAGTTGCTGGTGAGAAAAAGTTGAAGACTGGAGAGAAGATGGTTCCGAGCAGGGTGGTGCGTGGTGGGCTGCTTGCTGCCTCGACGGGGACCTCTAGTTTACCGTTTGGTTTCATGAGTTTACTGTTGCAGGTCATTGTGTCTGAAAAACAACATCACTTTAATAACAACCCCAAAAATATCTGTAGAGATTTCTGTTTATCTGTATGTTAAAGGCATATGATTTGTGCGCTGCAGTGAAGCTGAGACATTTCTTTTACAACACTTCTTACTGGGTCTTAAATACCTTTATTTGGACTTTTTCGGCAAACTCTGGAGACTGCTTTGTTGGTAAGGCCTCTAGTCTGTGGTGTTGAAGTAATTAGATCGCTCTCAGAATTACATTCAATACGACTCCTCTTTGCAGGGATGTCCTGCTCCACCTGAGGAAAATAAAACCAGAGATACAGAACAGGTCAATGTTAGAAATTGTTCACATGAATACAGCTTCCTTTGTGGATTTTTGGTCTTTTTATCGAAGGCCCTGATACACCAAGCTGAAGCTCGGCAGTCGGTCAATGTCGAGCTGTCGGTGAGCGTCTGTTGCCCTAGTTTTTTGTGGTGTGTCCCGCACAGTGAGCACTACTAGATTCAGCATGTTGTATTGATGTCGGAGCTGGTGCATGAATGAGTGAATGAAATCACTCTGGCAGTTCAGGTCAGTGCACCACAAGGGAAACTAAGAGGAGCAAAGCAAACAAACAACTACAGTCAAGAGGGTGTAAAACAAACTTTTTGCACTAGGCAAGATTATTTTTTTGCCATTAAGCCCTTAGCAGAAACAGTTTGTACTTGTTATGTTATTATTATGTTATCGGTAAATATGTTCTTTCAACACTGGGTTGTGTTGTTAATGTGCTAACCGGCTAACTAGCGCCTTGACTCCGTCCTGTCAGTCTTCTGGTTTCCCTCAAATACAGACGACTGCTGCCTGCAGGTAGGGAGAGTTATTTCCTCTCATGCAAGCGCAGAGCGCCCATACTAGTTGGTCGATGGCTGTAGTTTTTGCGGTGTGTTCAAGCACAATATTTTGGCCGAGACACAGCAACATGAGGCAACAGTCAGTCATCTTTGGCACTAGTTCTTTTATGTAGGTTTGGTGTGTTTGGGCCTTAAGACTCTGCACTTTATTATGAGAAAGCCAATTAGTAGTGTTGTAGGAAAAAAGTAATGATAGCAAATAAAATCATGGTACCATTGTGACTCAGTCCACATCTAAAAAGAAATGTACTAAATTTAGAAATTATGCAAAATTATTTTTTTCCACCAAACTTATTTGATTTTATTCTGTGCACAGGAGATGATAATATCATGGTGTTTCATAGAGTTTGTAGAGTACAGAGAAATAAGAGACGTATTTAATTTTATTCATTTCATACTCACTCTGCATCATTTTTACTTTGAGCTGCTGCACCCTTTACTTACATTCAATTTCGACTGTGTTGAAAGAGTCACAGAAATGTTACAAGGTCCGACCCAGTATGATTGTCGTTAAGACTTTCATGTAAAGCGACTCAAGTGATATTTAGACACCCAAGTAATGAGATGCATGTCTGAAAGTGGCTCAAGTAAAAAACAATTTCATTAGTGGGGAAATGTTTTGCTTTTAGAGAAATGCTCTCAGCCTGCTCTATTTTTTCTGTTAAAATCAGACACTATGGGGCTTTACAGTTGGGAATTACTATACCATTAATCATTATAATTCATAACAGCTGTCACAATGTAAACAGCGGAAGTTCAAAGAAACTTAGTGAGTAGGAAACAATGTTGGCTGTGTTGAGACTTTCTGTCAGGAAACTTAAAGCACTCCTCGCTATTATGTGTGAGTCACTGTTTCAAATTATCAGCACAAAATGCAGCTGAGGCACTGCTTTTCTCTGCATTAAGCAAGAGAGTGTGCTCCCACGTGTATCATTATGTTACAGCAGCAAACACAAAATGGTAAAAGAGCAGCTTGGAATCTTAATGCCAGCTCACCTTAACAGCATTTCCACGGATGAATTTCTTTATGGTGGAGAACAGGCCTGTTTCATTCTTCTGCATCTTGCCTCGACCTCTCACCGGAGATGGCTCCACTTCACGGTGTTTCCGCTTGGCCTGGGTCGGGTGGGTTCGGCGGCCTAAGTTTAGCTGCTGAGGAGCTTTACGCACTCTCAGCCTCATCGTGCTCCGACGTCACATAGAAAAATCTGACAAGAGGGAAAAGAAAGTTAAGAAACAATGCTTAAATGATGACGGCAACACCAAACACAGCAGCCTGAACTTCTTGAATGTTACAGGGTGTTACAAGCAGCTTTACAAGAATATTCCCTAATTAAAATCAGCTAAAAGTTTTAATTAAAAGGAATACATCATCCCCAAAATGACAATTTGTATATTAATAACTTACCCAATGCTACATTTAATTCGGTAAACAGTAATATTACCTCACTGAACTTGGGAGCTGCTGGTGTACTGCTGCCTTGATAGGCTTTTTGTGCAACTCTGTGACTTTGCTGAATCTGAACTAACCCCTTTAAAACACCAAAGTCACACTAACTGACCAAGGCAGTGGTAGACAAACAGCTCTTGTGTTCAACGAGGTAATATTTCTGTTTTGTCAATGGAGTCTGGCTTTATAGACAGCATAGATATGTTTCACTTATACTTCCCCGTCGAAAAGTCCTGTCTGTTTGGGAGAAACTGATCATACGACTGGTTAAATGAAATTTGGTTTGTACTGCACAATAGCTTTGCTGTTTAAACCTTTGAACATTGAGCAAATTGGTGCAATTTCTTTCAAAAACCTGGGGGGTAGAAGGCAATGAGCAACTTGGTAAGAAAAATCCCACAAATTGCAAAAAGTTAATAGATTTAAAAAACTATCTAAAAAATAGAAGAAGAAAAAAAAGGTAGGGAAAAACTATTTTTATAATTATCATTATTATATATTTGAAATTATTATAATTTTAAGCTCTTTTTCCAGGTCATTTCCTTGTCTGTTTGTTTTTAACTTTATTATTATTATTACTATTATTATTATTTTTTTAAACTAATTTTCTGGTTTTTATTTTTCTCTTTTTGCTAATTTCTTGCATTTTTTCCCCCCATTTTTTCTTTCATTGCTCACTGCCTTTTTCCCATGTTTTTGAGAGAAACCAAGCTAATTTGCTCAGATTTCAATGGGTTAAACATTGTTAAACACAAACCCCTTTTACTTCAATTCATCAGCAATTTTCTCCATTTTTGGATCCTTTACTCGCCTGCGGCATGCCAGAAAAACAAAGTTTTCTTCACAAATTCAGCATCTACAAGTTTTAGATACACAAATGATTATTTATTTATAATGAGTATTCCTTTAAATTCAGAAATTATATAATCAACAGGTTAACAAAATAACTTAACTTAATAATACCAAAAAGGTTACTAGGCTTTGATACCCAGCCCTGTACACTGCATGTTTTCAATTCAATTTTTCAAAAGATATGTGGTGATTGTTATACATTGATATATTGATGTTTTTAGACATTTTTTGCTCTCAGTTTAAAAAGTAGAGACAATAATTTAATGGCATTACTGTTTTTCTATTCTTAGCTTTCATGCAATGTGACTCAGTGAGTCATTAACACCAATGCCAAAAAATATTACAACACTGACACCCTTCATCAGCCTGGTCACATTACATGAAAGCTAATGAAACAAAACATCTAACTTCTAAAACAATACTTTCATACAATAGAAGAAGAACTGAGCCGTACTGACTGAATGGAAGCTACTGGAATAAATGACATTATTTTCTATAAAAAAAAATATGAGTAAAATGAATGTATTACGCTTGAGAAATCAAAATGAGTGAGCTACATTAGACCAGTTTAATACAACTGTTTGATCATAAACATGAAGGTGCTGTAGCTTCAGTCTAAATGTTACGATCAAGTAAGGATAAATTCATATTTCACTGGTTGCCACGGTTACTTAACAAGATCATAAGTTTAGGGTACAAATTATTAATGTACAGTACGCCAAACAGACCGGTCAGTGGAGCAGGCGGTGCAACTTAGGTGATAAACTACATTATGAGAGGCCTTTAATATGTTCAAATTAAGCTGATGTTTAGTAAACGCTTTATATATGCATGTTTGGTGCATTATGCTGCAGCTTTATTATCTACCTGTTGCTAAATCATATCTGGTAGCATAACAGCATCGCTGTCTGTCGTTATGTAACATTGGACAGGCTGTATTAACACCAACGACATCAGCTAGCGCCGTTAGCCAGCTGCTGGTATTTAGCATCAAAAGCCAAGTGTAACGTTACAGCCACCGCTGGTTTGACGCTGGTGCTCAATACGTTAGGACAAGACTGTGCGTTAATGTGCCAACATCTGGCACTTATCCGCTGAATATACCTGCTATCAATATGACTGTGTCTTAACGTAACTTAAACCAGATGCTGTCAGTGGGTTCCGCGGCTAGTTAACACAAGCGGCTACAGTTAGCTTCCAGGCTAACAAAACGCCAATGGCAGCAAAAGCAAGGCCGTGACATTATTCACTTCAGCTTCCACAGCACGTCTCACATGTGTCCCCGTGAACATATCTGTGTTTAACATGCAAACTATACATCTATGCATCGGTAACATAAATCCATTTATCAGCTAGCTATGCTGTTGCTAGCGCGTCATTTAGTTCGCTTCCATAATTATTTTCAGCCATTAGACTACGCCCCCTTCGCTGGCTAACGCTAGCCGCTAGCTAGCTTGCTAACAGCAGTCGGGCTACCGGGGGGGGGAGACACAAACATTTTTTGTTTACATGTTGACGCCGCTCGTTACTTACTGACGATCCAGGGAGCTCTTCAAAACTTGCCGCAGCGTTGTCAGCTCTCGGCCACGACCGTGGCGGCCACCGGTGGAGGTGGAGCCGTGGTTGTTGCTGCCAGCTGTGTCTGTCGCTCGGTAGCTAGTCAAAGACCAAACATGTCTGCGGACGCCATTTCCCGCCTCATCACAAACATAACGTTGGTGGTGCGCAAGGGAATGCGACACACACACGTAGGAGAACCAACGTGGCGGAGTCAACAGAAAAAAAGCCTTCGGTGCGTGTGCGCAGCCTGACTGAGACTCAACACTGCACTTTATCCCTGCTGGTATTGTTGTGCGACTACAAGGAGGCTGTAAAGAATGTAAAGACTGCTGCAAACAATCACCACAGCAGTTACATTATCTGTAATGTGTGTCACACATTAAGAAGGACAACACTTTTTGGCATCTTTTTGCCTGAAGAGTGCCAGAAGTTCTTACATGTTTGCAGCCATGTTTAACATTACAGTGATTGAAAATTAAAGTGCATAACAATTAACATTGTTTTTTTTAGTCTTCAGTCCAATGCAGCTGAAAGAGCTCATGTGGGAAACTGCAGATAAGAGATTTAAATTGGCTGGTGAGCAGCACTGTGATTATAAACTGTTACTGGAATATCAAACTGAGTATACAAACAAGCAAATATGTGAGGGGTCATCTGAATTTCATAGCTTTTTGCTGTATCCCAGCTGTCCAAACTTTACACCAGCAAAGAAGAGCATTTGAGACACATTGTGTATTCAGCTGCATTATTAAGAAATAGACATTCACTAAATCAAATTGTGAAGCAAATTTCAGGCCCTGAAGGGATGAAACTTGCTTATGAAATGAAGTGGCTGCCTGGAGGGCAGTCGCATCCAAACTACCAGTCAACCTGCTGCAAAAAGGTCTCTATCAGTGCCTCCCCGAAGTGGAATGCAGCGATCATTAATGTTATTAAATACACCTGTGCATGGCATGTCAAAATGTCTGCCTTGAGGAAGTCTATCCTGAAGATTTTTGACGACTCAAAGGCGTCATTTTTCAATGTGAAAACAATACTGCAAAACTATGGGAATTTTCAACAATGTAAAAACATTCCTAACAACCCTTTCTGCTACAGCACCAGAGTCAAATGGGTGGTGTGCATTTACAGCCAATTTAGTAGAGTAAACATTACACATTTGAATGCAGACCATGTAGAGGCCGCCAGTCGCACACCAACTGCAGATTGTGCTCTGAGGCCTAAAGAGATCATACTAATCAGGGACCTCAAAAAGCAAACAATAAAATATAAAAATCACAGTATAATTAAGTCAAATATAACATTCAGTGTTTCAGTAATACCAGCAGATGTAAAATTCCACAAAGTGCAACAACACTGAAACTATACTGAGTATATATTTATGATTTTTCAGCAACAATTTCACTTTGTTCTTTAACAGCGTAATTGCAGTAGATTCATAAGTGTACACAGTCATTTAAATGATTAAAGAGTAATAATTTTAAAAATACAATCACAAAGTCAGCAGTGACTGTATAACCACCAAGATGTTATAACTCGGTTAAGCACTCAGAAAAATAATCACTATGTACAAAACTCTATATCTGACATTCATGTTTACGTGTAAGAAAAGCACTTGTGGTCGTTTCCATGTTAATGGACGACCATTCCCAGAAGACAGTGACTCATACCAAAGGTTTGGTAGCACAAATGATTGACACAGTACTATGAAAAAAAATACATTTTCACAGAATGCATGCATGCTTTAGCGTTTAAAATGGAGACAACCAAAATCCTTAAATGGCAAAATAGTACACACACAATAACTGACCTCCACCAATACACACAATTTGTAGTGGAGCAATCTGAAAAAGAGCACATCGTACACTGTGATTAATGAGAATAGTTGTTCAATAATGCTATGTGAAAATTAACAAATAAAATTGGATGCAAGTGGGCAACATGGACTATGCAGCAAGAAGCTGAATGAACCTTGGAAGAACCTGGCTAACCCCAGTAAGGCTGTGGGACTCAGGTGAAACCTACTGGCTTATAAAAGTATAGTGGTTGGATAATGAGGTTGGTGAAAGCAGCAAGACATTACATTCAATGAGCCACAAAAAAACACAAAACACTGACCTCTAAGCAGCTAGAAGTTCCACACAACAGCAGAATTAAAATTTAAATCTCACTTTGTTTCTGCTCTTTCTCATTACAGGGAGTCATTTTATTCCATGTTAATATCAGCGCACCACTTACAGCAGATTTAATGTTTCAATATTCATGATAACTTGATCGATCTTCTAGTGATTAGTCGTGATGTCCAGGCCATACATGTTACCACTGTACTGGCCCCTTTATGGTGAATTTAATGTGCTACGTCTTTGCCTAAAAGTTTTGGGAATGTAACTGTTATCCTGCAAACTGATGGTGAGGTTTCATTTCATCCCAAGATGGAAGAGTTTCCTGAATGGTCCTGGTCCGCCCCACAGGCCCCTGACAGAAGGAAAATAAACAGACCATTAATGAAATGTGATATGATGCATTACTACCAACTGTTAAAGCTGGAGTGCAGAACTTGTGTCTGCTACATCTGACAGTGAGAGTAATTACAGAAACTACAACATGCTTATCACCATAGACTGTGAAAATAATGGCTGTAACCGTGACGTCACCCAGTGGTTTGTGGACTCCCATTTCTGATGGTCGCCATCTTGGAATTTTTGAGCCAAAAGTGACCCTATCTGGACGTGAGGGTAGAGATAATCCTTACACTAGCTGCTAGCTTGATCAGCATGGTGCATTGCTGGGGAGATGTCCAACTCCCCAGCAACACTTTCCAGCTCCTCCTGGGGGACCCCAAGGCATTCCCAGGCCTGTTGAGATATATAAATCCCTCCAGTGTATTGTGGGTCTACCCCAGGGCCTCCTATAAGTGTCACATGCCTGGACCACTGACAATGCTAATGCTAATTTTTGCTAGGGAACAGGCTTTAAACCATCAAAACAAAATGTACGCATCGCACAATCTAAACATATGACTCCTGAGAGGGTCTTTAAGTGCAACCAAATGCTAAACAAAATTTTTTTTAGACAACCAAAATGTTACATTATCTTTCATTAACTGAAAAAAAACAAAAACAAAAAAACCTTAAATTGCCACACCTACGGCTATACATTTACTTTAATTATTATTCTCAAATTTATTTTATTATTATAACATTTAAATAGTGAGTTTTATAAAAATGTACCCCCTTACAGTTGTCAGGAATGGATAAACTAGCTACAGAGACCAAAACTTTTTATTTCTGCTGTAAGTTGAACATTTTAACATGGAGGTCTGTGGAAACTGACCCACTCTTGGAGCCAGCCTCAATGGCCATTCAAGGAGCCGCAGTTTTTGGCACTTCAGCTTTGGCTTCATTTCTCAGACCAGCAGGTTGCTGCCTGCTTATGACGCATTCCTCTGGCCTGCTTCCCCATCTCCCCCACCCCACCTGAACACTCTCTTAAAGTCTTTCTCTTATTTTATCCTTTCTCTTAGCGCCAAGTTTCTTTTATATCCGGAGCATCAACTCTAGAGACTTCTTAGGATTTTCCACCTCAGCTTCCGCCATTCTCCTAGCCGCTGCTCCGTGGCTATGGTCTCTCCCTCCTTACTTTCCCCTTTGGCTCCTGTTATTTCATGTAAAACACATCGCTTTCATTGTCCCAGCTTGGTAAAATTACTGCAGACACCACAACTCCAGTATATGTGAAATAAGGAGAGCTTTCCCTGGTGACGATAGGCATAATCAGCATTGTGAGAGCTCGTCTGGTAAGGGCTTAAATGTAAGAGACACTCATTTAAATGTAAAAGTACCGCACTCCAGCTTCAACATGTTATTGGTAAGCCTATAAGTGTGTACATACCGTAGAAACCCATGCCAGTAGAGGATAGGCATCACATCAGCTTTCATGTGGTACATGAGTCTTCGTTCTTTGGCTTGGTTAATGGGAAATGTCTCAAGGGGTTGTCCATTGTAGTCAAACTCTGCCAGAATCACTGTGTTGTAGCTTGTGACCAACGGACATGAGGTGTAGCCATCATACTGTGAACAAGGAGGTTACTCATTATGTATATGCACATTTTTTTTCAACAGAGAACAAATATGAATAAGGTCTGATGTTAATTTGTCACTTACTATCTTATCTGGCTTCTCATTTTTCAGTACTTTGCTGATGGTTCTGTTCAAGATGGCACTCTGTGCAGCTGAGAATGAGAAAACAAATGATAAGCTTTTTGAAATGAATGTGTTAGTTCTCTTTTTAGGAACCAAGAAGACTTACACTGTGTCCAAAATCCATCCTACACACTAGTTCTGTGCAGTGCATATTACAACTGTCACAGGTGTAGCAGCACACACACACACACACACAAATCAGCATACTTTATACTGACAAAATGACACAATATGTCCATCAAACTGTGACTTTGAAATGTTTCTGCAAGTCAAACTTCACAAATAAAGAGCAAAGTGCCATCCTTTAGACTCATTACTTATTTTTGTTCTCCAAGATCTTTGTGGAGATGCATCACCACCATCTACAATTTATTTTAGCATCCATCTACAGCACATTTCCAGTGTGAACATACTATAAAATAAAAATCTGCTTAGAATCAATATGTAGTATGGATCTGGGGCACACTGTAGAAGTTTAGAGACCAGAGGGGCTGTAGTAAAACACAAAGGAAAGGAAAATAGTTTGAATAAAAAATGGTAATGTAGCTATTCTTTGGTGCTCTACCACTAGTGTGGCAAATAATTTAAAGTTTAACATTTAATGACGTAAAAGAAAATCCAATGTTTTTTTACTATCTGCACATGCATGTTCGTTATCCACTTATCATGTGAGAGGGTGCAAGGGGCCTGAGGCCTTTCCCACCACACACTGGGAAAGAGGCAGTGCACACATTGAAAAGGTCAGTAGTATATCACTGAGGTGACACACATGTACAAACACTCACACCCATGGAGGATTAAGAGTTGCCATTTTACCTAGCAGATGTGTCTATGGACTGCGGACCCAGAGGAAAACAGGGAGAGCATGCAAACTTTACATCAGCGGCACAGCGCAAAAATCTACATGTGCCGCCTGATTGGGCTTGAAGATCTTCTTACTGTGAGGCAACAGTGCTAACCACGAAACCCCCATTTTCACCTAATCCAAAATGTATCCTCTGTAGCCACGATTTTTTTAGACTTAGAGTGCATTAATTTTCATATAATCCATGTAAAATGTGTGTTGGACTTCCCATGAGTCAAGAAGCAAACACCTGAGATGACTGACCGAAGCAAAATAAGTGAATTTGGTCTACATTCTGCCCAAAGCATTTTATGTATTTTAAGGAGAAGGTTGTAACAGCAACATATTCTTTTATTGGATGAGACAAGCATTTGATTTATAGTTAAACTGATGTACATACGAAGTTTCATCAGTAGAGGGCTCAGTGAAGTAGGGCATCAAGGGAAAAGGTGCTCAACAGTCATCCAAGCTCTAAGTGGTGAGCCTCAGCTGTTCTTTAAGCTTGCTTTCTAAAGTGGCATACTGTGTTAGCAAGTTAGTCATCTCTATAAAAAGATACATGCCTAAGTATTTAGAATCTGTAGGCAACGGGACAAGATTTTGTTTACTGAAGTGTTCTGGTGACCATTTGTCCTCTGAGTAGTACTGACCAATCATGGTTGAGCTGCATGTAAAAAGTCAGTGTGGAGAGGCAGAATACATTGACCAAAATGCAATCTTAGATCACACCGGCTATCGTCTGCTGATGACTTCGCCTTAAGAGCTTTTTTAAATGTATCTGTATTCATATGCTGATATTGTCATATCGATTAGCTGAAATGACCAGCACTAGGAAGAGAAGGTCTTGGCCCAGGTATCCACTTGCTACGCTGGATCTCCCATATTATTGGCCACTGGCCCCCAAGGCTTTTCGGCATCAGACCAACAGTCGATTGATTCTGAGACTGTTATGTTCATAAAGTTAACTTTCCTGCACTAAAATGTTAGCAAGAATTAAGTTAGCCTGTTCAACATGCTTAAGTTAAAATGTTAAAAACACAACATTAGCTTTAAAGGTCTAGTGTAGGATTGAGTGGCATCTTTGGTGAGATTACAGAACTTAAACTTCTCCCATATGCCAAGCTTGTAGGAGAGCGACAGTGGCCAACGTGAAAACATGACAGACTCTGTGAGAAGAGGATCCACACCTTCTGTGGCTCATTCTAAGGTGACATAAACACAATGATTCTTGTTTTCAGGTGATTATAAATGAATGAAAACATAGTTATGAGAGACATTATTAAGGTATGGTATTTCACTTATGGCTAGGTGTGTCATTTAGCATGACATACCTTGCACGAATACACTGAATGTAAACATGATGAGCACGATTAGGCTAAATTCTTTACTGCAGTCAGACTGCAGTTGTGCAAGAAGTCATAACACAAATTTACAACCTGATGCTATCATCAGTGATGTGAAATTGCCAGGAACTTCCCATTACTAACAGTTAACAGACAGGAAATGGCACAGACACAGTTAGTTTAAATTAGCCAGGCACAGAGGGTTATTTTTGTTCACCATATGTCTGCATCACGTGCAAAACATTTCTCAAATGTAAGGGTACACTCAAACACAAAGGTAAACTGAGATAATCATACAACATGTCAGATACCAATCATTAATGTCCCGACATTGCAAGCTTTATCAGGCGTGGTCTATGTTTTTATAATCTTGTGTAAATACACAGTTGTGCAATACACTTACTGAGGACAGTACGTTTCAAATTACAAAACCCACAAGCAGTTAACAAAAGATGTAAGTACAGGGACTGCATGCAGCAATAGAGGGCTTTCCAGCGTTGCGTTATTACAATGTTCAAACTAATGACACAATGATCACCTACCGACAGCAGCGCCTGTTTTGGCTGTGGGCAGATTGGTGCAGTCTCCAATCCCAAACACATTTGGATACCTGTTATGTTGGAGGTTGTCTTTGTTGACATCCAACCAACCAACCTCATCTGCCAGCGGACTGCCTTTGATCACAGAACAGGGTCCCATTGGTGGCGTGACGTGAAGCATTTCATACTAATAAAGACAAACAGCAAAGTTTATTTCCTATTTTGGCATACCTTGAGGTGCAAAGGGAGAAATAATCTGTTCTTTATTAGGTTGTTCATAACACACAGACAAAAAACTAAGAATTTAAAGAGGAAGGAACACACACAGCACGTGATGGAATAGGTTGTCCATTGTATGAAAGTTAATACTACACTATGATGTTGAAATTATTGTTTACTACAACAGTTTTACCTCCACCACACTGGTTTCGCCTGGCTTGTCAAGGTTTTCAAACACAGCTTCTTGCTTGTCTGCCCGCACTTCAATCAGATTTTGCCTCAGGTTCACTTGTAGGTCACGCTGTTTCACAATGTCCCACAATGAGTCAGCATATTTCTTGATCCCAAAGAGCACAGGAAGCGATGTGTTGTACATTACGTTGGCCTTTGCTCTTTTTCCTGTCTTGGATAGAAACATAAAAATACCTTGATTTAATTTGGAAAAATCACACTTGATAGTTTCAAACTGTACAACGTTTACATGACATTCGGAATTTTAAGTACTTTTCTGAGAAAGGCATCTGATAGGTACATGATCTTCTGTGGAGCTCCAGCACATTTCACAGGAGTGTTTGGGAAAGTGAACACAGCGTTGCCCTCTTTGAAGTTCTGCAGTGCTTTCCACGTTTTCTCCACGGTTTGGACCGAGTAGTTCGACCCAATCTTTGGATGCTCAAACCCCTCTGGCAATCCTTTGATCTGCAGCGTAGAAAAGCATACATTTCCTGGGATTTACTGACTTTACATACAATGGTACAAGTTTACTATAAATGAACAAAGCTTTACTTTACCTTCTCATAATGGAGTTGCATACCAAGAGCCACAATCAAATAGTCATAGGTGATCTGTGACGTGAAGGAAAGTAAATATTCAGTGCCAAGCCAGTAGATGACACATTATTAAACGATTTTATAACTTCAATGCACACGGCAAACATACTTCAGTCCCATCATCTGTGCGGACAGTATTTGTGTCTGGGTTTATTTCCTGAACTCTGGATTTCACCCACTTCACTCCAGACGGCATAACACTCCCTGTGGGGCGACCTGATGAGGCTAGAGTTTTTGCACCAGCACCAACCAGCGTCCATATTGGCTGATAGTAGTGCATCTGAAGAAAACATAAATGTTACTGTCATGTTTCTGAGGAGCTGAAACATAAAAATGTAAACGTGAATTCACAATTTATAGCTTGTTTTGTCTTCTAGTGACACACAAAGAGAAGTGTGGACATTAATTATCGCAGTCTACTGGATCCTTGCCTCACTGGGCTCCACAACAGCCACATTCTCAGCCCCCATCATCCTCTTCATCCTTGCACCCATCGTAATGCCACCACTTCCTCCTCCGAGCACAAGCATTTTGTAGTGCTGCTTGGCAGAGGCACGGCTGCTCGTGTGAAAATGTGAGATAGCAATGCCCGTGGAGTGGCACTGCTTCAGACGACGCAGTGCAGCCATTCTTTGTCTGTAAAAAAAAAAAAGTGTCAAGTCATTTCATTTGGCAACAATTCAGTGTTCTGGACTCAAAATTAATCAACATGCTCTACGCATTATGCTGATCCACATTTACAGTCTGACAATTAGGAGGTAGAAAGGCAGTAGATTTGGCTTTTGGAGCCATGACTATTGTAAATAACCCAGGCAGCAATGTTTGGAGAGTGGCCTGGAGACAGTGTTCTGACACGCACTAATGATAAACAATGAGGCCATGATTTACAGCCCATAGCTTCATAGCTTAAACTGACATGAGAAAGCAGACATAACAGGAGCACATTCATACCGGTGAACTCTTCTTTAAGGTGACATGTCCTGACAATTGTGGGAGTGCACGTTAGCATAATAAGGGCACCTGCTTTAGCTTGAGTGAGACACTCAGACTTTGGCACATACTCTTCAGTCTCTACCCTACTTTGACAGATAACAGAGAGCCGTACAGCCGCACCATAGGTAATTTATTACACATAAAATGTAGATTATCTGGGGCGTTTACATCCTCTTCTGTGAAGCCTAACCTGAGCTCAACCGGTGCTGCTGCATGCTGCGTAATCAACTGTCAGCGCCTCAGCACTGTAATGTAAGAGAATTCAACACTTGTTTAATACTCACCTTGACCACCACTTGTGTTCACCGCTCGTTAAACCGTCTGTCTCACCGTTAATTCCCTAAAAACCGAAAGGAAATAGTCCCACTGGCTGTGACTCGGTGAGGAAGGCAGGACTTCCACAACCCGTGAGCGTTACCCCGACGTGAACTTGCCGTTGCCACCCCTGAAGTTCAGACTGTTCGTCCCGCCCCCTTTCACCTTTGAACCAATCAGAAGCGATCATTACTGTCAGTTTAAGGTTCCTGGTTGAACAAACGTTATTTAGCTAAACTTCATAACAACCGAGCCGATATCAGTCACTTTCACAATTTGACGTCCTCCAGGTGTTTTGTTGTATTAATAAGCTGTCGAAACAATTCCGCTTATCACAAAAATGTGGATGTGGCTTCAGGCACATTAAGGTGGGCGTGTTTGGATGTTATTCCGCCCTGTCGAGTAGATTATTGGCTCTGTTTGCAGCCCTGTCCGCCAGCACGTAGCCCTATTGTAGTGTACTGTAAACCATATTTAGGCTACAAAATAAACTTAAAGGTTTTGTTGCTTTCCTGTGTCCCCTGGATGAATTACTGGCGACACGGTCAAGTACAACTCTAAGTGGTGTTCGGAAATATCAGATTTTCCTGATTTACGCGAACGCAGCATGTACTGTAAACAATGTAGAGTGTCATGTTCATGTAACACTGATTGCAGCAAATGCAAGAAACTGCAGGATATTATGTCTCTGTCCGTGTGAGAATCAGTCTACAAGGAAAATATAGCCCCCCAAACTACAGCTGCACTTTATATTCATGACTTGACAATTTTCTGCACATTTCCAGACAGATTTATAATAAAGAAATCGTGGTTTCATAGACAGTTTCTCATATTAGTTTAGTTTAGTTTATTAGCTTCCCTATTAGCTACTGCATTGCAGCAGCTATTCTTCCTGAGGTCCACAACAACTTTGCATTTGTGACAGTTTACAAAACAACTCACATAAAACTGAACAACATAAGATGACTAGACTAAAACTCTGGCACAGACAAACAAGGCAGTTCCTGGTTATACAATAATTAAGATATGCTTTTTTAATGATTTCATTTGGTAAGTTACCAGCAGTTTGGGGCTAACTTTTGCTCTGATTACCTGATGATGCTCCATTGTAAGATAAGATAAGATAAGATAAGATAAGATAAGATAAGATACACCTTTATTGAACCCACAATTAAGAAATTCCAGTGTTACAGCAGTCAAGGGTAAAGAGTCAAATCAAAGATTTCAATATTTAAAAAACTTTTTTAAAAAAACTAGGCATGCAGAAAAAAAGTACAAAAAATACAAGAAACAGCAATAAATAATAATAATAATAATAATAATAATAATAATGAGCAGTGGATAAAAAGTGAGCAATGGATTAAAGTGAACATATTTAGTGCAAGTGAATATTGAATGTGCAAATAAACAACAACATGGGGGACAACAATGCTTATTGTGGTGTTTATAAAGTGTCCATAGTGTCCCTAAAGTGTCCATGGTGCAGTTTACTGTGAGCAGCGCTGGTTATGTAGCCTGACAGCAGCAGGCAGGAAGGACCTGCGATAGCGTTCCTTCACACACTTTGGGTGAATCAGTCTATCGCTTAAAGAGCTCTCCAGAGCTTTTATCTCCTCCTGCAGAGGATGGGAGTCATTAGTCCTCAGAGATGACAGCTTGGCTGTCATCCTCCTTTCTCCCACCACCTGCACAGAGTCCAGAGAGCATCCCACGACAGAGCTGGCCTTCTTGATCAGCTTGTCCAGTCTCTTCCAGCCGAGACGCTGCTGCCCCAGCAGACCACTCCGTAAAAGATGGCTGATGCCACCACAATGTCAAAGAAGGTCTTCAGGAGCGCCCCCTGCACTCCAAAAGACCTGAGCCGCCTCAGCAGGTAGAGTCTGCTTTGGCCTTTCTAGTATAGTGCTGTTATGTGGTTAGTCCAGCCCAGTTTATTAAGATGAACACCCAGGTACTTATAAGATGTCACCATCTCAATATATATCTCATATATATATATATAGAGAGAGAGAGAGAGATCCAGGCTAAGCTCGAAATGAGTGTGCCTCACCTGCTTATGTATTACACAGTAAAGAATCACTAGTCCTGTATTCAGTGGAAATCTTAAGAGATATATTCCAATTGTGCTGAAAGAAAAATAATAACTGAGATTATATTTTTTTCCCAACATTATCTTTATTGAGTTTTCAAAATGCTTCCAAAGTACATAAATATACAGAGATAAGAGTGCTCTCACATCAAAGGGGACGTCAGGAGCAGCTAATACAGTTTTGGTCTCTATAGCTAATTGCCCTGTTTGTGACGACTATACGGTACATGATTTTTATATGTAACTCACCTATTTGGATTTTAGTAAGTCTTAAAGTGATGCATAATCAAAGGCGGGGTCTCTTTGAGTGACAGGCCGTCTGCACCAGCATTCAAATCGTCCTTCTTTGCAAGTCAGGTTATGAAATAACATAGAGCAACACTTAGATGAAAGTACAAGTATAAAAAAACAACAACAACCAGAACAACAAAGGTTTCTCTATATTATCAAGAGTTAGCCCAAATTATTTCACTATTGTGCATGGTTCAAAAATACAAACTCAGATGTACAATTCACACAGAATAAAGAAATCAAGTATCAAAAGAAAAGAAATTGTTTTAGGACACTGCAAAGGACTACCGAAAACTACGCCTCGTCCGCTTCATTCCCCACATTACTTAAATCCACACTCTCCATGTATTCCAAAAAAAAGACCCCAAATGTTTTGAAATAGTGATAGTTTCCCCTTTATGATGTAAGTAATCTTCTCCATTGGTAAAGTTGTGGATATTTCCTTAATTCAGTTAATGAATTTTGGTTTACTGGTACTCCTCCATGAGAGTGCCATGACTCTTTTTGCAAGCAGTAAACATAAATCCAGGGCAGTGATGATGTCTATCAGGATATAAACCTAGAATTAATAGTCTAGGGTCAAGAACTAATTTTATACCTAGTATAGTCTCTAAAGCTTGTTTAATCTCCCACCAGAACTGTTGGACTTTATTGCATTCCCAGTTACAGTGGAAGAACGTCCCCTTCTCCTCTCCACACCTGAAACACAGGTCTGGGATGGCATCATTATACTTATAAAGCTTTTCTGGCAACACATATGTCCTCATTAGCCAATTATATTGCAGTACTTTGAGGTGAGTATTGGTAGTTTGTGTTTGTGCTTCAGCACACGCTTCTTCACAGTCCTCGGAGGGCAAGTCCTCCTGTAAATCTTCCCTCCAGGTGTTAAGTTTCTGTAAAGAAGACTCAGAGGAACCATCTGCTAACATGTTATATAATTTGGAGATAATTCCCTTTCCAAAGCAATCTTTTTTCATTTCCGTTTCCAAAGTGGACAACGGGGGGGATCGACAAACACTGGTTTTGAGATGATCTAATAAAGTTTCTCACCTGTAGATATTTAAATTGATGTTTGTTTGGAATGTCATACCTGGCAATCAGTTCCTCAAATGACATCAAAATCCCACCATCTGATCCCATGAGATCCCCCATTGTCTTCAAACCTTTTTCGGCCCACTTCCTAAAACCAGGGTCTGCTCTGCCTGGAGGGAAAAATTGGTTACCCCATATCGGGCTGAAGCGTGACAGAGAGGAGGATTCACCTAAATACTTCTTAACCTGATACCAAATTATAATCATATTTCTGACTATAGGATTTTTTGTCTTTTTTTTTTCCAGCATTTCGACTTTTGCTGAGTATATACTGAGGGAGAGGGAGAGGGACTGAGCAGTTTTCAATATTCATCCAAGGTGGGAGGGATTTATCTGTAAAATAATGCATCATAGTCTTCAATTGAGCTGCCCAGAGATTATATTTTTAAAAATGTGTGGCCATCATAAGAAAAACACAAGCTAGGATCCATGTCTACCTCGCCTACGTTGTTTTCTGTTTCACTGTAGGAGACTGGAGCTGTAAATGGAGGAGACTTTTGAGCAAGGAGCCCAGTGTCACTTCAGTTTACAGCTTTTGGAAGTATTACCTGGTGTGATTTGAGTCCCATCTGGTTCTTTGTGCCTGTTTTATTGAGGGATCACAACTATGGCACTGATAATGGCTGCAGGCAGCATAAAACTGCCCCACCCTGCCTCCTCTAAATTATATTTATATTAGGCCTATTCAAGGCTCCATGAAGGAAATTAAGTATAATGGTAATGGCAAGGTTATATGATTGTGACAGTGTTTTTTCACAAACAGTTGTATCCATTTAGTTTAAGAATAGCCTACAGATCAATTCATATAATAATATAAATACAAGACAGAAGAAACAAACAAACAGCTAATTTCTTATCCACAGATTCTTACTGTTACATTTCCTAAACGCACAGTGATAACTTTTATGTCTTACTGGCATCTATAGCAAATGAGCCAACAGTTCATTAATCATTCACGTGGCTTGAAGAAAAATGTAATAATAAAAGTTTGTGACACTGACAAATCAGAGCAATATGACCCGATATGATTCACAAATGTTGCCTCACTCTTCTCTGTCTGAACTTCAATATGTCTGTGTCCAAGGGTTGTGACATATCTGGACTCCAAGTAGCACTCACAGTGTTGTCATCTACTGCACTGATCATTGTCATTTTCTTAATCTTAAATATGGAATTCACTGAGCGGTTTCCAGGAGTCAGGAAGTTTGTATTCACAACAACACACTTCTGGCTGACCTTTGATAACATGACCATGTGATAGTCACTGACTGTGGAGGATATTGTTTGGTACACATTATTTTCTCATCATGGAGCCATTAATCACAAGCTACTATCAAATACTGATATGCTATCTAGACATTAAGAGATATAGTGTATGTCTGTGTATTGTTTGATCAATATAACAATGTATATGTACTTTTTTTACAAGACAACTTGTGTGCATACGTGTGTAACAAAGCCAGAAGAAATTATACAAAAGAAAAATATTTCCCAGTGACGTAACATCCTGCACCAGAGGCCTGTGAAAACACACTGAACACACAAATCACTCGCTTTCATTCCTCATCTAAAAGCATATTAATGACTTATGACTGATTAATGTCTTTGGGGTTTTGAAAATATAGTGTTTGTCCTCATGGGGGCGACATTGCAACATTTTAAGTAGTACAGCTTCAAGACAATTAGAAGGCAATTAGCCTACTTAGACTTTACTTTTAGAGTCCTAATTTATTTGTTTTTAAATGTAACCTTAATGTCATCCCTTTAATATGATAATAGTACTCATTTGGTAAAAATATGTCAGTGTATGCATGTAGGCCACCAAAAGTCGTTATGCAGAAGGGCCCATTTCAGAATAATTCTGTATTATATTATGGAATTATACTCACTGATGCATTGTTATGTAGGGTAGTATAGGTCTCTCTATATCCATACACATGCATCCTACTTTATATGTTAATTATATGTTGTATTATTGGTCTGGATCTGCTAAGTAGCTAATGTTATGAATTAAATTTAGACCAGTGGATTTAGAAAAAAATCAGTTGGGATTTTTTTCTTCTCATGGAGAGATAGAGAGAGAAAATGCAACATCCTCTAGGAGAAGATAGTGTCAAAGCCATAGATGTATGTCAGTGCATGTCACAGCCAGGGGTGTAAATATGAACAGTGCAGGCAGTGTGGCTGCCTTGGGGTTCCTCGGGTGGGGGAGAGAAGATTAGGCACTTACAAGTGATTCAGATTGCCACCTCAGAAATACAGCTGGGACGTACAACTGCAAATAAGAACTCACAGTAAATTGATAGTGATGCTATTTATGTCTTATTGTCTCTTTCCTTATCTTTTCTTTTTAGTAAAATAGTCAGTGGCAACAAAATTATATGCTTATTCTACATAAGCTATAAAAGCTATAAATAAACTATAAAAAACATTTGAAATTTGAAAAATAATTTCTTATTTTCTGTGGTATTTTTTGTCATGTACATTTAATAAACTGTAAAAATAACAGACATGGCAACTGTGATTTCATCCACGGGTTTGTGGACTCCTGTTTTGAAGCCTTGAGGTCAGTATTTTTGGCCGTCACCATCTTGGTTTTTTGGAGCCAGAAGTTACCAATTTGGGTATGAGGGTGGAGCTGTGGAGAAGTGTGCAGGCGGCCTGTCACTCAAAGAGTTCCCGCCTTATGCATCACTTTAAGACTTACTAAAATCCAAATAGGTGAGTTACATATAAAAATCATGTACCGTATAGTCGTCACAAACAGGGCAATTAGTTATAGAGACCAAAACTGTATTTTATACCAGGTTGTCAACATTGTCGATATTTCTGCTGTAAAGTTGGACATCTTAACATGGTGGTCTATGGGGGTTGACTCACTCTTGGAGCCAGCCTCAAGTGGCCATTAGAGGAACTGCAGTTTTTGTCACTTCTTCATCGGTATAATTTTTCCAATTGTTACAGATATGTAAAGACGATTGCTGGGTAATATGTACGGTACGTTGCTCCTGTCCAATGTATAGTCGCTTTTGACAGTGTAATGACATGACACAATATAAAGTAGCTATTTTAGCGGCAAAATCTAGCACTAGGGCCCGTAAAAATAGCATGCACTGGGGCCCATCGTGCCTTGCAAGAAATTTGACAAATTTTAGCAACAGTACAAGCTAAGACACTGTTTATTAGGAAGTACTCATTTGAAGACATTTGGACTTCATCATCATCTCATTTGAGAAGTAGCACTGACAATTTTTAGTTTTTTCCTATTGATCCGAAATAGCTACGAGAAATGCAAACAAAACAAAAGTTCGGGTCTCAGGGGGATATAGTTCATCTCACCACAGATCACACTCTGCCTTTTTATTTTCTGTTTATTTTATTTATATTTAATGAGTAAAGTTTTTCCTTTAAAATGTATGTCTATAATTTTGTAATAATACATTGTTGTTAATTATTTCTAAGTTTTCATTATCTTACATTGTAATTGTGCTTTGGCAACACATAAAAAACGTCATGCTGATAAAGTCTAGTGGATTGAACTGAACTGAGAGAGAGAGAGAGAGAGATAGGGAGAGGTGCTCATTGCAGCGCGCGCACACACACTCGCGCACGCTCCCGCATCTCCCCGGTGGAGGCTCGAGCCCAGTTGGCTGATTCCTCACCAGTCTCACTCTTCTTTCCCTCTTTCAGAATATCGTGATCGCTTTTTGTTGGCTCCCTGCAGCCATTTTCACAGCCCACACCGTCTGCTGTCTCCTCCTTCTTCTCTTTACTCCCCGCAGCTGATCTTTGTTTTCCATCCAGCCACACGGGTCCATCCATGTCTGGAGACCGTCTTTATTCCGGAGGAGGATAACAGCTTTACTGCGGATACATCTGCGGAATGTGGTGCTTGAGATAAATGACAGGATACATGGAGACAACAAAAGACTGCGGCTGTGACAAACTTGTGCGAGGTAAGAGACCGGCATATATCCTTGTACATTAACTCAGGTGAAGGTTACACTCCAGCTCTGTGCTGCTCACCTGGGATCTTTTGTTAAGGAGACACACAGCTCACTGGGGACTCACCTGCTGCTGCTCACACCAGGAGTTTAATTAAAGTTTCTCCTATAAACAGAAGAGAAACAAGACACTTTGACACACACACACACACACACACACACACACTGACTCAGTCCTCCACCTGCACCCCTGCACTGCAATACTGCAAAATGCTGACACTCCACACTCCAAAGTGGAGATGCTTCATGGTGGCTTCCTCCAGTGGTGGATCAAGTATTCAGATCTTTTATTTAAGTCAAAGTAGTCTAGCGATGTAAAATACTCCACCACATGCCAGTGCAATATTTTACCACTTTCTGTGCAGCTTTACAGTCAGTGTAGCTACTACACACCATGTGTGTATTTCAGTTGTCCTCTGCAGCTGTGAATCATGGTCATACAGTGTGTCTATAAGTGAAAGGTGTATTAAATGTATATAATTTTATATTATTCATATTTTTACATTACATTATTTATATTATATTATTATTGTATTTATTTTTATTTAATCTAATTTATATTTTTGTAATATTTCTGTCCTTTTTTTTTTTTTTTTTTTTTTTTTTTAGCTCTCGAGCACCTTTTGTTTTTTGCATCTTGCATCTCACTCTATAATGTGTGAATTTCCCCAGTGTTGGATTAATTAAGTTTTATTGATCTATCTATTGCAAAACATGTCACTTAAGTGAATGTATGTGAGTATTATCAGCAAAATGAACATATAAATCAAAAGTTAAAGTACTCATAAGAACCAAAATGGCTTATGTGAGTACTAAACTATATGTATTATATGTATATTACATTATTGGGTCATTACTGATACAGGCATGTGTAAGTAGCTTTTTATTGTTAGAAGTTAACATGGAGCAAATTTTTATCAGTTTGTTTTTTATAATTAAAGTTTGTATTGGTTTGAAAGGCTCAGTACATGGCACACATATATTACTTTCTGGGCATACGAGAATACAAGGAAAGAGAAGACAAACTAACAAACGGAAACATGTCCTCATACATTACTCTGCAGGGTTGCATAATCACAGAGTGAGTTCATAATTATGTTGGCTTATCTTCCATGTTGATATGAGTCCATAACCGGTCCCGAGGAGATACTCCTTTTTCCTGATCGCCATTTATTCTACTGTGCATACATTCATAAGATGCTAGAACCCATTCTTTCAATGTCCGGGGTCTTTGTTGTCGTCCAGTGTCTTAGAGTAACTCGACAGACAGTTATTAGACCCACGGTAATAACAACAAATACACACTTGTTTTATATTTTCAACAACTTCATTCTGTAGAGTCACATGATATGATATTATGATATTATCTATGCAGTAACTTATGTTGTGTGAGTTTCCCCCTAGCTTCTTTTACATATTTACCACATCCTGACACAATTGCATCAGGATCTTATCAGTTTTATAGTTGGCTGAATTGACAGTGAATTCCAGGAAAGAAAGAAACTCTTTGTCAAGATAATCTGTAGATATTTTGTAGTTTCTGATGCAAACAGTTCATTTGAGATATTGTTTTTAGTTTGTTTGTGTTCTGGAAGATGTTTGCAGAAGTAATAGTGTCTTGTAATCCCATGCGGGAGGGGCCAAATGATCTGGCATGACACAAAAATAAAAACTAATGGGTAATAATGCAGTGACACCTCTTCTTTTTTCACATGAATTTTAGGGAAACCCTCGGGAGGTCCCTGGAGAAGATGGCATTCTGGAGGAGAAAAACTGACACTGGTAAGACGTCTTTTGTTTCTGGATCTTAAACGATGTAGAGGAGAACAACAGGGAACAAATGGTTTGACGTGAAGACAGGTTTGAGGTGTGTATATTGTTGATAAAGGCTAAATGTAAATTGCATTTTGATCTTTTGTCTGTCAGAAGCTGGAGACACACCTTGTCTCTCAGGCAGCTTTACAGTAACTCCTCATCCTGTCCTGGTGCACCGCTTAAGAGATTAAATTAAACTGTATACAGAAGCCTCTCTCTTTCTTTGGGCGTGTGTGCGTGTGTGTGTGTGTGTGTGTGTGTGTGTGTGTGTGTGGTGTGTGCATTTATTTATCATTTGCAGCATCCTGTCATCGGTATCTGTCTGACAGTGAGGTAGTGAGTAGAGTGAGGTGACCTTATGCTTCACAGGGATGGACTCAGACTCAGATTTTTCCATGTTTTTAAATGGTATTCAAGTGTATGTAAATGTATATTTTATATTTCCATAAAATAACGAACAGTTGTCATCCCTTTGGAAAGGAACATTTTGTGTAGCTACAGAAACTGATGATCTAAAAGCTTCCTGTATCGATGTTATACTCCAGAGGAATATGGTCTGAATAACTTCCTGAGCCATTTATGAATCATTTCACTATACGCTGTTTGAACTTGCAGTCTTACTCAAGAAAATAAAATGCTTCTCCAGAAATCAGCCTGTTGGAAACACCAAGACAATACTTGTACTAGAGAAACAATATTGTGTTTACACATCTTCTGATTAAATGTTTAAGCAGACCAAAGCCTTTCTCAATAATTCATTGTCATAGTAACTGATAGCAGGGCGAGGGCAGTCTGTTGTGTGAGGAGGTCTATCCTGTTGCAGCTCTGTGCATGTGTTATGCATAATTCAACAATGATTTAACCTCGTTTGGAAACAACAGATCTAGCAGCGGGCTGCCTCGGGCATTTCTCTGCGTTAATAGTTTAGAGTGCTTTGATAAATGGTTTTGTCATGTTGCAGATGGCTTTTATTGTGTTGTTTGTGAGTGAATATATTTCCTGTATAAAAAGCACGACTAAGAATGATAATGAACCCAATGAATCACCTTGACGTACAAGCCATGAGATGAATGCCAAAGCGTGTAATTGCGGATGAAGTCTTCAGTTCTTGCGTAAAAACAGGCAGGCTGAGACAGAGTCCACATGTCCCAGACACTCTTACAGCTGTATTTTATCCAACCAATGAAGCAGACTCACACAACATATACTATAAGATATCATAAGGTGATTGATCTTATTATTTGAAAATCATGCCCTGCAAAGTTGGAGTGGATTTCTGAAACTTAGTCCATATGGTGTTTAAAGAGAAATAAGCAGTCGACGTCATGGCAGTGCACCAATGACAGGCTCACAAACCCGAATTCAGACATCCAGGGTTTCATACATCATACATCAAAAGGCCCTGACACACCAAGCCGATGGTCGGCTGTCGGTGAGCGTCACCCTGGTGTTTGTGGTGTGTGAGTCACGGTTGGCCCTCGTTAGCCCTTGTCGGCTTTTTTCTCAGCCAATTCAGCGTCTTAAATCGGTGTCAGAGTAGGCAGAGTCTGTTAATGAATGAAATCACTTTGACTGTCAGTTCAGCTCAGTGCACAAGACAAGAAATGTAAGGCTAAGACAACTGCTTTCTGCTGGTGTGGAGACTTATGTGCTGGTTGGCTGTAATCTCTGCAGTGTGTTCATATGTAACTTTCTTGGCTAAGACACAGGTGATGTGAGGCGACACAGCACTCGTCTTTTGTCGCTGCTAGTTCTTTGATGGCTGTTTGGGGTGTCTGGGCCTTAAGGAACCACTTTGGAGGTCAGGTGATGTGGACACACGGGAATACACTGAGCACTACTGTAGGACACAAGGCAGTGACAAGACGTACTACATGCAATACTTTGCAGTGATCACCTCAGTTTCTCAATACAATCGATTCCAATGTCTGCCAGTTTCACTGTATATGATTGAACCCATTTAATAAGAGGTAGTGGAAGAAAAGAAGGAGCTTTATACTATCCTGCACATTAAAATTAGAATTCAACCTGTATTGTTTCTGTTGAGAGCCTCTGAGGGCTCTGACTTTATCCCTGTACAGTATACTTTAATAACAAGGCTGCTTCCTTTAGCGAGACGATGCTCTCTGCTTCAGTGGATTAAAGAAAAGCCTTCGACAATATTGAAGTAGTACAAAGACAAGTACAAAATTCTCCCTATGAAAACTCTCACTGTTTCTTTAAACATAATGGTCTGAGGTATTATATTATTTTTAATAATTAAATTTAATAATTAATTAATATAATTTTTCTGTACTTTGACTTGTCTCTTGACCGTGTGCTCTCTGAATGTAGAGAAGGAACGCCATGTGAAAGCCAACGCACGGGACTACAATGACAAATTCTCTTATGCAGTAAGTAGATCTAAATATCAGATTCCTATAAGCACAGGTGTAGGTTGTGGTTATTTCATCAGTGCTGTTTCTGAATGTGTCATCTTCAGGACAATCACATCAAAACCTCAAAGTACAACGTCCTCACCTTCCTACCCATCAACTTGTTTGAGCAGTTCCAGAGGGTCGCCAATGCTTACTTCTTAGTGCTGCTGATACTGCAGGTAGGAGAACTGAGCTGTCTTGTTGACATGTATTTGCTTTAATTAGTGTAGGTTTTGGGGGGGAACACTGTGTGAAATTGAGTGAGCTAAGCTGCTTTTCTTTTCTAAAGGTTATTCCAGAAATTTCCTCTCTGTCCTGGTTCACAACCATCGTGCCTTTGGTGTTGGTGCTGGTAATCACAGCTGTGAAGGACGCCACAGATGACTACGTTAGTGCAACTATTAACTTTTAACAGCTCTCCTAAATGCTCCACTTTTATCTCGCATGGTAAAATAATTACTCTTTTCTTTAAACTTTAGTTCAGACATAAGAGCGACCAGCAAGTCAACAACCGGCAGTCTCAGGTTCTCATCAGGGGAAGGTACTTTATCCTCTTTCTCGTTTAGATGCTTTGTATAACTGCTGGAAAGCCAAATCACATGCATAAATTATTATGTGCCCAATATGTACTGTTCAAGGATGTTTAAGTGTTCAAAGGGACACCTCACCCACAGACACCTCACCATTTGCATGTCAAATAACTCACCCTGTGTTACGCTGAATTTCTGATGAACACCTTGTTTGTCTCGCATGTCTATCAAGCATCCGTTCACAAACTCTCACAAAACTGATGCAGTATAAAGTCTTATTTATCCAGTCATATGCTCAGCACTTCCCCCACACATGCATTTTTGCAACAGCATCATGATTTAAAACAGTAGCATGTAAGAAAATAGTAATGTTTTAGCCAAAATGCATGTGTTTGGGAAGTACGGATCATATGATTGGACAAATGAGACTTGTATCATACCGCACAAGTTGTGTGAGAGTTTGTAAACTGTTGTTTTAATACAGCTCTGCTGTTGCGGCCCTCCCTTACTTCAATTGCCCCATTACTAAAGCCCCATTTCCACCCAACACTTTCAGTATGGTACCTTTGGAACCAAAAGTAACCCTTCAGACATGGTACCTAGACCCTAGCGTTTACACAGCAAACAGTACCCTTAAATGGGGTTACTACCACTCACTACTCCATCCAGCACTCATTGTATTTCCTAATAGATGGAACTTCTGCACCTTGTTTGTTGTCCACAGAATGCTGTTGTGTGCTTACATTTTCTGAACAACATAAAACAGGCTGCAGCGAGAGTCTCTCTCCATGGGATATTTAAAAGTAGCGGCTTTGTGCTCAGTCCATAGGGACTTGGGTTGGGAACCAGAGGGTTGCCTGTTCAAGTCCCCGTCTGGACCAAATATGGAGCGTGAACTGGTGGCTGGAGAGGTAGCAGTTCCAGGGCTGCAACTAACGATTATTTTCATTATCAACTAATCTGTTGATTATTTCTTCGATTAGTTGACTAATTATTTTTATGGAAAAATGTGTTAAAATGTTGAAAAACGTTGGTCTGTCTCTCCCATACCCCAGAACTATGTCATCTAATGTCTTGTTTCATACTCTCTCCAAAGGGTTTTAGTTCACCGTCATGGGAAAGTGTGTAAAGCTGCCAATATTTGAACGTAAGAAGCTGCAGTAAGAGTATTTTGGGGTACTTTCATAGTACTTTTCTATGAAAAATGACTCAAACGATTTGTAGACTACTAAAACAGTCACCGATTATTTTAATAGTCAATAAGTCATCGATTAGTCGACTATTCATTGCAGACCTAACCAGTTCACCTCCTGGGCACTGCCGAGGTGCCCTTGAGCAAGGCACCAAACCCCCCAACAGCTCAGGGCGCCTGTCCATGGCAGCCCCCTCACTCTGACATCTCTCCACTTTGTGCATGTATAGGTCCTGTTTGTGCGTGTGTGTATTTCGAACCTGTGTCTTAATGACAACAGAGTGAAAAAAAAAGAATTTCCCCTCAGAGGATTAATAAAGTATATAAAATTAAATTAAAAATAAAATTAAAATTAAATTAAATTTAGTCTTTCTCAGGCAAGCTCGGGGGTTTAGTGTTGCCAGAGCCCACACGACACTCCGCAACATTTTTTGTCTCTGAGTGAGGATTAGAATATATGCAGTTCACATAACCTTGTCGAAATTAATATATATAAATGCTTGAAGATCCACTCATTACTTAAAGTGTCATATAAAAACGTTGCGTGCTGATGGATTTACGTCATCAACTCATGCATTGAGCAACATTTTAAGTTAACATTCCACCTTAAAAGTGGCTGACAATTAAATTATTTTTTTCTCCCTGATTCTAAAACCCAAATCAGACCCTGAAAAGTGTACAAACACAAAATCAAACACAAACGTGATTCATTGTCCTCTGTCTCCATCGCCAGTGTAATGGTGGTTCATTTTTACACAGTGATGTGTACATTAGGCTTTAGCCTCTAACTACCTTCATCTTTTTAACAGTGTTTTTCTGCTGAGAAAGTTTGACATCCTGGTTATATCCTCTTAATGCATTTTGCAGACCCCTCTGTCTGCTTCTCTCTGAGAAAGCTTTTTCAGTTTTCCAAAAATTTGATAATATTTCTTCACGGAGTGCAGTTAGTTACAGTGTGGGCTGCATGCTTACTCCGACAGCTTGATGGACCATCACTAAGGGGCGTGGCTTAGCAAAGAGTCAATTCATCAAGGATTTTCTTTTTGATTCTGTCTTCACTGTGGAGGCATGTGAGAAACACAAGCATGTGTTTTCTTCACGAATTCAATGTAACACTGAGTGAGTCGTTGATATACAAATGGTCATTTTGTGAGTGAAGTGTTCCTTTAATTATCAGTCTTTGTTTTTCATGTTCAAGTCTGCAGTATGAGAAATGGATGAACGTCCGAGTGGGAGATATCATCAAACTAGAGAACAATCAGTTTGTCGCTGTGAGTAAACTGTTTTGTATGTTATTAAAGGATGTTCAATACTGCATCTCGTGCTCACATATAAGAGAGGTGGAGGTCAACAATTAAAGGTTTCTGCTGGGAGATTTGGAGACTGCTCGGGTTCAGTGGTGCAGGAATTGATTTCTTTTTGCCTTTTCTCACTGAGTGTTTCATATTGGTTTTACACACAGGCAGACCTCCTCCTCCTCTGTAGTAGTGAGCCCTATGGACTGTGCTATATTGAGACTGCAGAGCTCGACGGGTAAGTGCCGCACTGGTTACGTAAAGTAAAACTGGAGATTGCATTTGTTTGTTTGTGTAAAGGAGGAAACTGTGACCTTGTGATTCATGTAGTTGATTGTTCTCACAGAAAAGTAATTTCTACATTTCTACATCAACATAGACAAAATTTGTTATTTCCATTTCTCCCCAAACAGAGAGACGAATCTAAAAGTTCGTCAGTCGTTAACCGTCACCTCAGATTTGGGAGATATTACAAATCTGATGGACTTTGATGGTGAGCTGACACTTTAGGCATACACTTATTTTGACATTTGTGTGACTCTTCAAGCTTCTGCAGGTGGACGTGTTAACCCCTGTTATGAATCTTCTCCTGCAGTGATGACTGATGTCGGTAAGACTTCATTTGCTTTGTTCCTCAGGAGAAGTCATTTGTGAGCCACCAAACAACAAGCTGGATAAATTTACTGGAACTTTGTACTGGAGAAACAACAAATACCCTCTGGATAATGAGAAAATGCTGCTGCGAGGTTGTGTTCTCAGAAACACTGAGTGGTGTTTTGGGATGGTCATATTTGCTGGTATGATTTTTTTTAAACTATTTTGAGGCTTTTATTCTCCACATCCATTAGACATAAAGCTTGTTATTGTCAACGTTCTCTAATAGTTGTTTCTCCTCTGCGACAGGTTTGCAAACCAAACTGATGCAGAACTGTGGAAGGACTAAATTTAAGAGGACGAGTATCGATAAACTGATGAACACTCTGGTTTTGTGGGTAAGTTGTTTGTTGCTTTTATGTGATCCATTAATAAACCAAAACAGTTTTCTAAGAGCTTTAAACCATGATCTATATTTCAGATCTTTGCCTTCCTCATTTGTATGGGAGTTATTTTGGCCATTGGGAACACTGTTTGGGAGAGCTGGGTCGGCAGGAACTTCCAGGTGTTTTTGCCGTGGGATGAGTTTCAGAGAAGCGCCATTTTCTCTGGCTTCCTTACCTTCTGGTCCTACATCATCATCCTCAACACCGTTGTGCCCATCTCACTGTATGTCAGGTGAGAACAAAGTTTATTTCCAAAATGCCATATAATATTTCACTCCAAAAGTCAAGTTATGTTGTTCAATAAACCATGTGATTAAACCTTTCTTCAGTGTGGAGGTTCTGCGGCTCGGTCACAGTTACTTCATCAACTGGGACCAGAGGATGTACTACAGTCAGACGGACACTGTGGCAGAAGCTCGTACCACCACCCTGAACGAGGAGCTCGGCCAGGTGGAGTTCATCTTCTCCGACAAGACGGGCACCCTCACTCAGAACATCATGGTCTTCAGCAAGTGCTCCATTAATGGAAAGACGTACGGTATGGAGCTTTTTTTTTAACTCCTCAAAACGTTAATACTTATTAATCACTGTTTTAAAATCGGTCTTGGATCACTTTTAAATTATAATGATAATGTTACCAAATACTTGAGTAACTGAGATGGACAGAGAAAACAATACCAACAGTTTTTAAGAGACTATGACAAAGGAGACACCTCCATAACACCACTTGAAGACCAAAAAATGTTTTGTATGTCCCAAAGAATAGCGAAGGACCCGACTGTACCTTAAAGCACTGCCAACCCAACCCAAAAACTTTCATGTGTGTTTTAGTAAGAGTTTTATGATAGTTAGATATTTATCTGATCATTAAATGTTTTTTTTTCACGGTTTATTCTTCATATCATAAAATTCTGTCAGTACAGCTTTTATGAAAAAACTTAAAGGGACAGTTGAGCCCCAAAATCAGAAATACATATTTTATCAGTCTAGATTGCTTTGGTGTGAGTTGCTGAGTGTTGCAGGTATCGGCTGAAGGGACGCCACTTGACTTGTGGTGCTCAAAGTGCCAAAATATACATTTGAAAAACTCAACAGCAATGTCTCTTTCTAGAGATCATGACCTGACCTGGTTTCTCAAGATAAATCACAGACCTTTTTGTGAACCATTTTTTGGTGACTGAACTACACCCGCCAACCGTGCAGAGGGAAACATTCGTCTATGCACAGACAAGAGAATGTTAAGATGTGAATGTTGATGGCATCCTCTTCAGCAGAGCTGTAATGTTAGTTAGCTTAGTCGAGCTAGGTGAGCTTGCAGTAGATAGACACTTCCTCTCAGCGCACTGATATCGTTGGCACACATCACTAAGGCCAATATCTCTTACACTAACACTCGGTAGCTTACACCAAAACAATCTAGACTGATAAACAGCATTACAGATAAGATAAAAATATGTATTTTGTATTTAATTACTATAATTATGTTTGCAATTATTCAGCAGTTTCATTCTGAAAATTGGGTTAGCGTGGACATAGAACTATACTGATCCCCAGCACAGAACTGATTACCTATTACAGTGGCATACGTCTGATATTCATTACTTCCCCTTCTTTCTCTCTTAGGTGACACTTATGATGAATTTGAGCACAAGGTGGAAATAACAGAAGTAAGTGAGGCAAAACAAGCACCAATTCTAAACTCATTCTAAACAACATAAAGATAATAACTGTGTTGTTGGTTCCTCAGAAAACAGCCTGTGTGGACTTTTCCTTCAACCCTCTGTGTGACAGAAGGTTTAAGTTCTACGATGGCAGCCTGGTTGAAGCTATTAAACTGGAGGATCCTGCAGCGCAGGAGTTCTTCAGACTGCTGGCTTTGTGTCACACTGTCATGCCTGAGGAGAAGAGCGAAGGTAAACTGTGCACACGGTCCTGCTGCAGCACCAGTAATAACAGAAATAGCTGAATATATCAAAGTGGTTCTGATTGATGTTTCTGTTAACATGAAGGAAATTTGGTGTACCAGGCCCAGTCACCTGACGAGGGAGCGCTGGTCACTGCGGCGCGAAACTTTGGGTTTGTCTTCCGGGCCCGAACCCCTGAGACCATCACACTGTGGGAGATGGGACGAGCCGTCACTTACCAGCTGCTGGCCATACTGGACTTCAACAACGTGCGCAAGAGAATGAGTGTCATTGGTTAGGTCTCCCTTTAGCTTGCAAGAAGTCAACATGACATTATGCGCACATGAATCATTTAGAAACCAACAGTTTCTCTATTGACCTCCTGCATTTTTAATAATAGCTGAGACAATTAGTCTAAATCTTTATTTTCTAAGAACAGCATGAAGATGACAGTGTCTGTGTTCATGCTTCTGTTTGCATTTTGCCATATATTTGTTGTACGTATGCAAATAGGATTACAAAAGTAATGTTATGTTCTCTTGCTGTGTTGTTTCTTCTGTTTTATAGTGAGAAACCCACAAGGCCAAATTAAACTCTATTCCAAAGGAGCTGATACGATCATCTTTGACCGTCTGGATCCATCCAGTGAAGACCTCATGTACACTACCTCAGAACATCTCAGTGTAAGTGTTGTTCAATTGGATAACATCAAACTACATTATTAAATATGTGCACTATGCATCTGTATTCATAGCTCTGTAAAAATCGATAAACCAGACTAAGTATTAAAAGCATCAGCGTGTGTGCGTACATAGTACTGATTTCTGTGATTTCATGTTTCAATAGTTTTATCATAATTTCACAAAGAGCTGGATTGAGATTGTGTCTGTGTCTCTACTGAAAAATCTTATGTTTAAGCATTAAATATCACGTCCTTTGACACGGCAATGAATGATGATCCATCGCTCTTACTTTGCACGCCACAGCTGTTACATGTCTTTGTTTGTCGATCATTCTTTGCAGGAATTTGCCGGAGAAGGCCTCCGAACATTAGCTCTGGCCTACAAAGATCTTGATGAAGATTATTTTGATGTTTGGATGAAGAAGCTTCTTTTTGCCAGCACTGTTATTGAGAACCGTGAGGATCAGTTGGCTGTTCTCTATGAGGAGATCGAGCAGGGCTTGAAGGTAATATTGACATCCTTTTGTTTACACCATTGAGGTGATCGATCTCATTTGGGCTCTGCAGACTGACTGCTGTCCTCGTTGAAGCTTCTAGGAGCCACAGCAATCGAGGACAAACTTCAGGAAGGAGTCCCGGAAACGATCGCCTGTCTTAATCTGGCTGACATCAAGATCTGGGTCCTCACAGGAGACAAACTAGGTAGCATAATTCATTTAAATTAACTTAACCAGAAATTGATACTGTAAAAAGCTACTGAGATGTTATTTGTGTAAAACATTTCAGAGACAGCGATGAACATTGGCTACTCCTGCAACCTGCTACGAGACGACATGAATGAGGTTTTTGTTATCTCTGGCAACACACTGCTGGAGGTGCAGCAGCAGCTCAGGTGACACCCCCGCACCTCCACTCACAGAACAGGCTGATAATCTCACAACAACTGCAAGTCCTGACGCAGGGGTTGCCAGCCTTTACTATCAGAAGAGCCACTACTGGCCACAAATAAAAATCTGCCCAGAACCACAAAACATTTTGAGCCTTTTAATGAGGGTGACACAACCTTTTGAATCTAAATCAGCCTATTAACATCACTAATGGATTTAAATGAGCATTCATTAATATGTTTTACCACAAAGCGGCTACTCTGCAGCGGGCTGTTTATGAATATTTGATACTGTAACTTTGCAGCAAAGAAAACAAATCTATCCACATACTATTCAGTTCTCTATTTTACTCTAAGACTTGTATTTGAAATCTATAGGTAGCCTAGCTAGACTCAAAACCAGCCATCGCTATTGAGGTTTGGCAAAATTTAGGGGAAAAGGCTCCAGGCTGTAGATGTATGACACACATTTTAGTTCATGAAATGTTAAAACATTTTTTTACTCAGTGCACAGGCCACACATTTTTACAGTTAGAGGATGTAAGAATCACTTTAAGATTACAACAGTGACAATTGAAAATGACAAGTTTTTATTTAAGTATTTATATTATAAGTATTTATTTCTATATATATATATATTTTTTTTTGTAAAAGCCATAGGAAGCCACTGGAGAGGTATTTAGGAGCCACATGCAGCTCTGCAGCCGCAGGTTGCCACCCCTGTCTAGAGGAAATCTGCTATGACGCTCTTAGGGGCCATACAAATGGCACATTTTTTGTGACCTCAAATTCATTGTTTTGAATTTAGACATGCGGCAGGTGTGCTCAAATGCCAGAGTGATGCTGTCATGGTTGGCACACGTTCCTGAGCGCCAATTTTTCAGGGTGCGACAGCTGCACCCCAAGATAATCCCACTTTGGAATGCAGCAGTGCACGAGGAACAACATCATGTGACGAGGAACAACCAGTCACAGACAGTAGATATCTTTCTGTAATATCAGTCTGTGGTAAATATAGAAAAGTTGATCATTTTGGTTCAGAGCTGCCGGAACTTTACATCTGTCCCACAGACGATAGGCCTACACACTTAGAAACAGTGCCAGGAAGAAGATCAGCTTTGCACTATGGTACAGTGCTTGTTAAGGTTGCTGAGCAACCTCAGATGCAACCTGCCGCCACACTCTTGAAAGCTGGCACAATAGAAACCACAAAACTAGCGTCCAGCGCCTGACCTTGCGTTTTCAAGGTGGTTAAAGACGCGGCATGTGTAAGGGCCCTTAGGGTTCCCACAATCATGGAAAACCTGGAAAGTAATTTCACAGTTACATATTCCAGCCTTGAAAAAGTCATGGAAAGGTCTGGAAACATTGTGGAATTTGATTGTGTGTAATGAAATTGTTACTGTTGTCATCCATGGATAACCTTCCACGTAACTTAATGGCCAAAGTATTTTCTGAAGCTGTTGACGGAACACAGCTCTAACATGCATCACTTAGTTTCTCAAGTTTTTCCCTTGTCTGCCTTGTGTTTATGATAAGAGGCCCAGACTTTGGATACCTTTGGAGGCAATCTCTGTTTATTCCTGACAACTGACAGCTGGAGGTAAAAACAAAATCCTCCGTCAGTTATGACGATAAAACTCTAGCCCCTCTCCCACAGAGTACAACAGCAGAAGGGGAGAGGCAAGGCTGGAGACACCCATCTATAGGTGAGGTACCTCCAAAGGTGAATGTAGGGATACAGAAACTGAGTATAACATTTTGAAAATTCAGTGCCTGTAGGTCACATCCTATCCACTTGATAACAATAATGCTGTCATTCATTACAAGCTCAATAAAGCTTTTACAAACATACTGAAAATGTATGCTTACTTCTTTCTTCTCTCCTCAGGAGTGCTAAAGAGCACATTCTGGGCCTGAGTCGTGTCAGCAGTGCAGGAGACGTTTCAAAGGCAGATATGTTTGCAGACGACTCTGTGTTTGAAGAAACCATTATAGCAGAGTACGCTTTAGTCATCAATGGACACAGTTTGGTGAGTTACTCCAATGTGTATCTTTGAGGCATGTTCCTTTGCTGGAGTGATGATTTAATCCTCTGCTTGTTTTATTTTGGTACTGGTGCCTGAGGTTTGTTAAACAGTGGTTGTGTTGCTCTCTGCTGAGTCTGGCTTCTCTGTACCTGCTGCTGACTGTGCCGAGTCTGTAATGAGCTGCTGTGTCGCCGAGGGCCCTTGGCTCTATTACAGGTCTTCATTAACATCCATTTCCTGCTCCCTCACTGCGCCTTGAGCAGCGTGCATGATGCAGCAACAGCTCAGTGGAAATGTTACTTTGAGCTGTTGCTCGGTGTTGCCTCTGCAGGGGGTTGACGTTACAGGATGGGTAATGGTAAGGTTTAACAGGTGTGGTGTTTGTGCTCCCCCTGCAGGCTCACGCTCTGGAGCCACAGCTGGAGCACATCTTGCTGGATTTGGCCTGCTTGTGTAAAACAGTCATCTGCTGCCGGGTCACTCCGATGCAGAAAGCCCAGGTGGTGGAGCTGGTGAAGAGGCACAAGAGGGCCGTCACCCTGGCCATTGGAGATGGAGCCAATGATGTCAGCATGATCAAGAGTAAGTCTCAGAAATGAACTTACTCATAGACCCAAAGCTAAATAAACATAAGCTGTATTGTTGTGATGTATTGTTACACCCCTGTTTCAGTTTCAAAGGGCAGTGATCCACACTGTGTGTCTTCCTCAGCTGCTCACATCGGTGTTGGCATCAGCGGTCAGGAGGGGATGCAGGCGGTTCTGGCAGCAGATTACTCCTTTGCTCAGTTTCGGTACCTACGGCGGCTCCTGCTGGTGCACGGACGCTGGTCCTACTTCCGCATGTGTAACTTCCTGTGCTATTTCTTCTACAAGAACTTTGGCTTCACGCTGGTTCACTTCTGGTACGGTTTCTTCTGTGGCTTCTCAGCTCAGGTAAGAATACTGTGTGCTGTAATACATGTTGAGGTAATTAAGTACATGAACAATCCTGCGCCACAGAAAAACTGTCTACACACTGACAAATAGCTGATGGGTTCATGCAGTAACCTTTCCTCTCCTACATCCCTGCTCCTAATTGGTCATAGCGGTTAGTCTGTTAGCCTTTTGATGTCTCTTATTCTGATCACACGTTCTGCTGATGATGGTCCTGTGATGGATCATTCACTTTTTGTCACATTTTCAAATTGTGTCATCTTTTTGCACATAAAATAAATTAATGATTGATTAATTATGCATCATAAGGGCCTTGTCTACTTTTTTGTCAATGAGCAGATAATTTTACTCTGAAATGGTAATGTTGAGTTTAGCTACATGCACCTGCCATTATCTTTAGTCTGCCTCTGTGATAGCCGTGGCTGGAGGCATTATGTTTTTTTGGGTTGTCCATCCATACTTTTCCTATATCACATTTGTGATATCTCTTATGACAAAATATCATACAAACGTTTGACAGGATAAAATGATGAAGTGACATTTTATATTCAAAAGGTCAAAGGTCAGCTTCACTGTAAGATCATAATGTTTAACAAAATTGCTTTCTGGCTGATATTAAACGCCATAAGTCATGAACAAAAGGGGAGGCATTTGTTGGTTACTAATCTTGAGTGATTGTATAGACCTGACCACTTTATACATGTACATCTTAGACACTTTTGTTTTGGGGGGGGGGGTTCAGAGTGGGAGACATCAACTGTAACTTTGCACCTTTTCCTCTGAATGGAAAAATCAAAGTAAAGTCTGTATGAATAATAACAATAATAACGCCATAACTCAGAAGATTAAGAGGGATTAGAAGGGGAGATTTGGTTGTTTACTGAATTGGTGACACTAATTGTGAGTGATTTTATAGATCTTCTTTGCTGCCGGGTTGAAGGTGTTTGTGAAGCATCCATGTTTTAGAATTTGTAGCATCTTTGCAGCAACATCCATATTTGAAGCAGCGTCTACTGTCATGGCTAAATATGAGTCAACATACAACCATGACGCAGTAATTCTATGACTGTCCTCTCTCCACAGACTGTGTACGACCAGTGGTTCATCACCCTCTTCAATATAGTCTATACGTCCTTACCAGTCCTGGCCATGGGACTTTTTGATCAGGTAATACTGTTAAATATGTGACGATAATCAGTCCTGTTATTTATTTTACATATTGTATTTTTGTAGATAATTGTCTGTTTTCTTTTTTTTATTTAGTGTGCTATGGACATTTCTCTGTGGGGTTTTATTATTGTTATTATTATAATTAAGCACTGACTTGTATAATAGTAGAAATTATCTTCTTTCTTTTAAATTCATTTCTAAATTTGGACTAAAGTCCATTTATTTTTCCAGCTGAGAAAAGATACTGCTAAGTCAAACAGGTGAATATTTTATCACAGTAGACCTACTTTACTGCGTCATGATGATTCCTAATTATCTAACCCTGTATGTGTGACTGCTAGAACCCATAACCTGATTAACTCATTACACACAAACAATGCTGTATGCTGTTCATCTATCATTTTGAATTTACCATCTGCAACAATCAGGCCCTCAGTGCTTCACCCTGTCCCTGCCATTATACATAATATTATAACATAACACTCTTGATATCTGTTTCCTACAGGACGTCAATGACCAGAACAGCCTTCGCTACCCGAGCCTCTACAAGCCGGGCCAGCAGAACCTTCTCTTCAACAAACGCCAGTTTTTCCTCTGCACTCTGCAGGGGATGGGCACGTCATTCCTCCTCTTCTTTATCCCCTATGGAGCCTTCTCTGTCATGGTGAAAGAGGATGGCTCGCACTTTTCCGACCAGCAAGCGTTTGCTGTTACCATAGCAACATCCCTGGTCATTGTCGTGAGTGTTCAGGTAAGAGTGTAAACAGACAGAAATAGCCCCATGTATTAGATAAATAAACATTTATGATGAATGTATCTATTCCTAGATTGGACTGGACACACACTACTGGACAGCCGTCAATCACCTCTTCATATGGGGCAGCCTCATTGTTTACTTCGCCATATTGTTTGCAGTGCAAAGTGACGGTATATTTGGCATCTTTCCAAGTAATTTCCCATTCATAGGTAAGTTTGGCTCAGTTTTACATATATGTGAAGAAAAAAATACAGATTATTGAAAGTTGATTATAATTAAATGCGTGTGTGTCCTCAGGCACAGCACGTAACTGTCTATCAGAGAAGAGTGTGTGGCTGGTCATTCTGCTCACCACTGTGGTATGTGTCATGCCCGGTTTAGCAGTCAGCTTCCTGAGAGTACACCTCTTCCCAACTCTGAGAGATAAGGTACAAAAACTTTGATGCATCTACAGCGATAAAGACTTTATTAAGTTTCTCCCATGGCTTAATTTAAGTACATTTACACAAGCACATTTTTGAGGTACTTGTACTTGGGTATTTCCATTTTAGTTCAGGAGGAAATATTCTACTCTTTACTCCGCTACATTTTCCTGAAAGCTAAAGTACCTTCAGGTTACAATTCTCCAAAAAAGATGATCATCTTGATAAAAAAAACCCCACATTGTTAAAGATTAAACCAGCAGTTCCCAACCTTTTTGACTTGTGACCCTTGAAAAGAAATGGTGTCGAGTTGGGTCTCCTTGTCACGTTTCAGATATCTCTGAGTTGTTAGCAGTTTCCCCAAAGAGATATTTCTCCTCAAAACTTCATTAAATGACTTTTTGAGACCTACAGAGGTCAAATCCTTCAATATTCTAGAAAGGAAGCAAAGAAAAGTAAAAAGTGAATATAATCAGTACAGATCAGTGTAGCAGAACTTTATTTTTCCTTCTTCCCTGCCCCATTATTCATCTTACAACCCCTCAGATTTATCCTATATGTGGAAGTGCCTGACCTCGAGGTCAAAACTAGCTCCACCTTGACCTTGACAGCTACTTACATATTGATGCGTTAGTATTAACAATCTAAAAATGTCATATTATATGTCAGTCACGGAGGCTACTTCATGCAGAATGTATACTTTTTTAATACTTAAAGTACATTTTGCTTTAAATAATCCTGTAAGCAAAGTAGTTACTTGCAATGGAGTGTTTTTACAGTTTGATACTGTTACTTTTATTCAGTACTCAGATATTTTACTTATGTAAAAGTAGCACTACAACAATGTACAAGTACTGTATTTTGCTACTAGTAAAGTCCTGCATTCAAAATCTAACTTAAGTAAAAGAAACATGAAATATTAGCATCAAAGTATACTGAAAGTATCAAAGTAAAAGTATAGTAAAAAGTAAAAGGCCCATCTCATAATCATTTAATATATTATTGGATTCAAATTATTGATGCATTAATGTGTTCCATCACTTAAATGTTGCAGGTGGTAAAGGTGGCGCTAATTATAATTACCTTATATTCTGCTGGGTAGTGTAATCTGTACTAATACAACAAATGTACCACTTAAGTTAAGTACTAATATCTCAAAATGATACTTAAGTACAGTACTTTAATAAATGTACTTCAATACATTACACCACTGCTTATACTTAAGTGAAAAAAATCTAAGTACTTCTCCCACCACTGCTGTATTTTAACAGGTTCGTCATCTCCAACAGTCCAGAAAGAAACAAGGACCTCAGGAGCAGAACTTGAGGCGAGTACGCAGAACGAGCTCCCGCCGCTCTGCGTATGCTTTCTCCCACCAACAGGGCTACGGAGAGCTGATTACTTCAGGCAAAAACATGAGGATGAGCACAGTGTCGTCTGCTCGCTCCCCTGGAAGATCCCCGCACAGCTCCTCATGGATAGAAAACATGTTGAAGAGAAAGAACGAAGTCTCCTGCGTCCCTGATGAAAGTACAGGAGCACCAGAAAGCAGCAGCAGAGCAAAACAGACTCAGCAGCACACAGACTGAACCAGACCTGACAGACAGATAGTGTATTATACTACAGGATACCGTGAGCATGGATCCCACAGACTGAGCAGTAGGTATGAGTGTCCTTCAGAGTCCTCAAATTCAACTACACAGGTGTACCTCATATTTTTTATGAGCTTGGGTCGTACTCTGTCCAATGTTAAAGGCCAATCCAAACATGCTTATCTAAAACAAAAGCCAGCTGATTGAAAACACATAAAGTCCACACAGACATTTGTTTAATGTGCAACAGCTGGGAAATCTCAGGACAACATTATGCATGAGTTGCCAAAATTAAATAAATATTTGTCCTCCTGCATCAACCGATCCAAGTTGATCTTTAAGTGGTTGGTGCATTTACTCAATATTATTTTAATGGCATGTCAGTTTCTGATAAATAGTGAAAGTTTGGGATACCAAAAGGGATAGTTAAGTCTTTTTGAAGTGGGGTTGTATGAGGTACTTATCCATAGACAGTATATTACATACAGTAGATGTCAGTCAGTGGATGGGTCGGCAACAAAATGTTTTTTTTAGCCACCTGAAATAAAGTCCCACCTAAAAAAAAAAAATCAGTATCAGTATGCTATATTTAGAGTATTTTCACTGCTTTACCTTTCTGTCAGACAGTGATTTCCAACTGTAAAATTAAGTCATCATATCACTCTCTTCAAAGCCAGACTCCATTGAGAAAAACAGTGATTTAATATTGCTGAACAAAGGAGCTGCTGGTTTATCACTGCATTGAACAGTTAGTGTGTTTGTGTTATTGTGTGACTTTGGAGTTTAAAAAGGTTAGTTCAGATTCACCAAAGTAACACAATATCATAAACTAACTGGCTGATCGAGGCGGCAGTAGACCAGCAGCTCTCGTGCTCAGTGCATTAAAAATACTGTTTTTGTCAATGGAGTCTGGTTGCTTTGACGAGAGCACGGATGAGGAACTTTACTAAGAAACTAACGAATTCCCCGTCACAACGGGCTGTCTGACGGAAAGGTGAAGCGCTGAAAATACTCTCAATATAGCGTACACCATAACTGATATTTATTTAGATGGGACTTTTTTAAGTGACTAAAACGTATTTTAATGCTAACCCCCTCCACAGCAGTACATTGCTTCTCCAAACTGGGGGTGTGCCAACTGACATCTACTGTAGGTTATAGACTACGCATAAGTACCCCATACAACCTCACTTCCAAAAATACAACCCATTTTAGATGAAGCTTTAGCTGTCACAAAAATAATAACATATAAATGACGGGCATAAATAAAGGTAACCTCGAGCACTAGTACAACAAACTTAAATAGACCTCCGTTTGTAAAGCCTATGCACTAAAACTCTCCTCTTACCCTACATCTTAAGTGCTTAAACACAAGTGTTTCTGTAAATACTGATGTAAAGCTGCTAAATATGATGATAAGCACAACTTAGTTAGTGATTTAAAGTGGAAGCTAACAACTTTTTAAATATCAAGAGATAGCTACTGATGGCAACTGGGAAAAGCAAATTGTCTTCCTGTTGTCTTCATTATTCTATAGCCATTGCATAGTGTAATTAACATTCACAAAAAGTGCAAAAAACATGTCTATTTCCATGTTAAATACATTTTACTGACTCCTTATTTTGCCAATAAACAGTATCTCTCTGTTCGCCCTGTGCTGTGCCTTGTATGGTTCCTGTTAAAGATCAAGCTTTCTTATTTGATATTAAACAGCTCCTCTGGCTTGAGTTTATTCAAACAAATGTGTGAGCTGGAATACATGGCTTGAATCTGATATCCTTAAAAAAAATCCAGTTCAAAATACTGATTTATCACTCAGTTAAAGCAATGCACAGTTGCTGTGCAACATTTGAATGATCATTATCAAACTCCAAACGTGACAGCTGATTTAATTTGGTTTTTCCCAACATAAAGAGATTAGCTATAAAAAGCTCAGGTATTCAAACCAACAACAGTTACATCCTCTCTTCTATCTATTAAGTTTTTAGTCCATATTTAACCATAACAAGTAAAAGGGGAAAATTGTCTGGGTGAGGTACGATGTGATAAAAGTCCCTGAACAGATTTTATGCTGCAGGTACATTCAGTACAGAACAGTGTGCCTTAGACCACCAAGCCTCCACCACCACCACTGCTCTCTAATGATGAAAATGAAAATGAAATGAAAATTGCTCCTGTGCAGGAGCTGCAGCCCAGCGTGTGGTCTTATAATCAGGACTTTTCTACCCTGATTTCTACGTGGCTCTCACATCTTGAACACAGCACAACCCCAACACACTGTAACAGCCAGATTAAACATGTCGAAGTGATGCTGCTCCCATAATCACTACTTCTGAAGCACATGTAAAACCTGAAAATATTCAGCTTATTTATTTCTCCTGTCTTTGCCCTTATGAGCTACATTATGTTCATGTGTAAAATGTAAAAAGAAAATGGATGGATGGATTTTATACAGCAGCACAAATTAAACATGACTGTTATTTTATTTGTCGTCGTCTCTTTTCTGAGGTGGACAGTTAGATGGTGATTGTACAGTACAAAATCAATTTATTACAAAAGCCTTCATGATTTAAGACACAAAAAAGCATATTCCCTTTTTCATCACTTACATTCCAGAATACTCTGTAAAGAGGTAAAATGTAAAAACAAAGAGAGATTTGCATTTGACTTCAGAATCAAGAGTCTGTGTAAACATGCGTCATTTGTTTCCCCAGAGCTGCAGTGTATTTGAATGAATAATTGCTGTATAAACAGACATGGAAGATGCATTTCACTCCTCGAGGAAAATTGCAGCTCCCCCGCCCGGCTTTGACACAAACAAACTCTGTTTTTCCATCGCTGCTCTACGTGGATCAGGGCGGTAGTAGGCCTCGCTCACTGCCTGTAAGAAAGACGCCACCTTCTCTTCGGGAACCATGGAGACGGCACAGCCACCCCAACCTGCTCCTGTCAGCCGGGAGCCCACTGCCCCCGACTTACTGTCACCAAGAGAAACAAGAAAGAGGCATTAAGTCAGGAACTCAGTAAAGATGATATTTCTGAATCCAGTGTACACAGGGATACTGTACATGTATTACATGTGTATATTATGTGTATATTTAGTGCTGGCTGGTTAGCCAGCACTAAATATACACATAAAGTTTATATCCAAGTTGCTTTTCAATGTGAGGCTGTAGTTTTGCACAGTTGTGCTTTGAGCTAAATGCTAACATTGATGCGAACATGCTGATATTAAGCAGGTATAATATTTATAATGTTCACCATTTTAGTTTAGCATGTTAGCATCCATATGCTTATTAGCACTAAACACAAACTGAGGCTGATGGGAATGTCATTGTGTGCTGTTCAGGCCCATAGGAACGCTGCTCAGCCTTGCTTCCAATTATTCCCAGTGGCCACGTGCAGCTAAAAAAAACATCCCCTGCGGCCCAAAAAGCATTTTCCCCATAGACCACTGCTGTAAAATAGACGTCTGTAAAACTTGACAGAACACCTAAAACTGCAAATAAGAACAGCTATGACTCTTTCATAATGAATTTTTGATCCATGTAGCATTTACATATTTGTAAAAATTATTTTAAAATCCATGTGTCGTCACATTGTAAAGTCTATGAGCCAAACAGGAACTTGCGAACTTGCCGTTAGGGCCAGCAGGAGGAGCATTTGTTGGTTGTCTAAAACTGCACTGGTTCATATTTCATTTTACCCCATCAATTATCGGATTTAGGACTCAGGACATGATGATTATGTCCTCCTGAGTCTGTAACAGGAGTAAGCTGTATACTCACAGACAGATGTCCACCAGTTGATCCAGTTCAGGGCAGCTGCACTCATACAGGTCTCTGCAGCTTTCATGGCTCTGGTTCATCAGGTCTCCCAGTAGCCGTATGGAGTCAGACGGCGCAGAGTCACACACACTCTTAAATTGCAGCACCCGTGCAGCTTCACCATACACGTGCTTGGCTCGCTGGTAGAGCTTAAATTGTGTCACTGAGAGAGGCGGAGAGGCAGATATTTGTCAGGTTGTGTCAAACTTCCTGCTTGGTTGTGATATTATTCTATTCTTCTATTATTCTGTGACATAAAAAACACAGAGATGTTTCTGTGTACTGTTTCTCACCGTGCTGAGTGTTGGCGCTCAGCAGCTCTGTGGAAAACTGCTCGGAGGTGATGCCCAGCGCCTTGCAGATCTCCTCTCGGCTGTACGGCTCAGGATGCAACACCTCATCCACCAGAGCCAGCATCTCCTCCAGGGAGGCCTTCAGCTCCGTCTGAACCTGCACCAGCTTCAACAAGCTGCTCGAGTCCAGACCTCGCGCCTGGGCCAGCATCTGAGAACACACACCAACCCAGACGTGAGATTATTTACCTGTCTCTCCACCTTAACTGTATTAATATTAACACCCATATTTACTGAAGCTCTAACATTAGGACTGCCATTTGAAATATTAGCCATGAATCATCTTTTACCCCCCCAAGAATCAGGTTGAAAACCTGCAGACAGGATCACTGTACCTTTGTGGCGATTCGACACTCCACCACACGGATGTTAAAGTGAGAAGAAGCAGCTTTGTTCATCTCCACGCAGCAGTTGGAGATCACAAACACAGCCCCATCTGGGAGCTTGACATCAGTGGCTCGCAGAGGCTGGAAGTCGATCAGCTTTGCCTGACACACAATTAAAAAAAAGAAGTATTAAAACAAGTGGTGACTGTTGATTTCAAGTCACTCCTTGTATGGTAGGTACTTTACACCTATCAAACATACATTTGTCCTTGCATTCTTCCAGATGTATCTTTAGTGTGTTAATAGTTTCGATGAACAAATGATCCTCATCAACCTGTACAACCTGTTTGATAAAATGTAATGTAAGAAAAGGGACGTACAGTTCCTCTCTCTGCCAGGAATGAGATAGACTGGTCCATGCCGCCTCCCTCTGTGCCAATGTAGCGCTCACTTTTGGCACATATCTCAGCCAGCATCACCTTAAGGGTTACAGAGAACAATGAGAACAGGACTGAACAGAGCATCTGAAATGACAAAGACTGTCCCGGAAATTCTTGTATAGTATATTGTATTTACCTTTGTGAGTGACTTCTGATTTGCCTCCATTGTTACGAGCCCTGCACAACAAACTAAGGCACTAGAGCTGGAGAGGCCGGAGCTTGGAGGAATGGTCCCATCTACGACACAGGACATCCCGGCTAAAGGAGTGATCCCAAATTTCTCCTGTAACAAAACAGCAGGAAGGTTGATCCCTTTAATTTACTACAAAATTTTATACTAAACTGTAATGAATAAAGAGTATCTTGATCTTACCTGAATACCTTTTACTCCACAGAGAAAGTAATAATGCCACTTTGGGTTCTCTCTGTCTATGGCGATGTCCTCTGAACACGACACGGTGAAATCCCTGCAAACACATGATAATATGAACGTGTGTTTTAAGCTCCTGAGTTACCTACACAAGCACAATGTTAATATTCAACAATAATAAAAGGGTCTAAGTCTTACTTGTACTGAGGATTTGTGTTGGCCAGAGTGATTTTCCCTGAAGAGTTCACTGAGACAGCTGCCAGGATGTTTGGCTCAATGGCCATCGGAAGGACAGAGTAGCCGCAGTAGTCGATGTGCTCTCCTGTTATATATGACAGATTAGAAGAAAACGATCATTATTAGCAGAGGCCATTCATCTCTTAAGAATATTATGGAGCAACAGCCATTTTATTAGTTACACCTATTCAACTGCTCGTTAACCCAAATAGCTAATCAGCTAATCAAGTGGCAGCAACTCAGAGTACTGAGGCATGTAGACATGGTCAAGACGACCTGCTGAAGTTCAAACCGAGCATCAGAATGGGGAAGAAAGGTGATTTAAGTGACTTTAAATGTGGCATGGTTGTTGGTGCCAGATGGGCTGGTCTGAGTATCCAACAAGCAGCAGTTCTCTGGGTGAAAATGCCTTGTTGATGCCAGAGGTCAGAGGAGAATGGCCAGAGGGTTCAAGAAGATAGAAAGGCAACAGTAACTCAAATAACCACTGGTTACAACCAAGGTCAGCAGAAGACCGTCTCTGAACGTGTTGAACCTTGAAGCAGATGGGCTACAGCAGCAGAAGACCACACCAGGTGCCACTCCTGTCAGCTAACAACAGGAAACTGAGGCTACAATTCACACAGGCTCACCAAAACTGGACAACAGAAGACTGGAAAAACGTCTGGTCTGATGAGTCTGGATTTCTGCTGTGACATTCAGATGGTAGGGTCAGAATTTGGTGTAAACAACATGACAGCATGGATCCATCCTGCCTTGTATCAACGGTTCAGGCTGGTGATGGTGGTGTAATGGTGTGGGGGATATTTTCTTGGCACACTTTGGGCCCCTTAGTACCAACTGAACACGGTTTAAACACCACAGCCTACCTGAGTATTGTTGCTGACCGTGTCCATCCCTTTATGACCACAGTGTACCATCTTCTGATGGCTACTTCCAACAGGATAACGCACCATGTCACAAAGTTCAGATCATCTCAAACTGGTTTCTTGAACATGACAATGACTTCACTGTACTCCAGTGGCCTCCACAGTCACCAGTTAATAAAGTGGCCGGTGAGCAAACGTGACTAGAAAAACGTTGTCAGCAGACAACTCAGCAGGTTTAAGGAGCCTAACATTTGTTCTTTGAGGTCTGCTGTGTCTGGGACAAATACAGAAACATCAGCCAAATATGCTTTCATTCATTCCCAGCCAACTGTCTTGACTCACTAAGTAACTAACTAAATCCTAATGTATGAAATTAAATTACCTATTAGGTTGACTCTTCCGGGTGCACATGCATAGAAGAGAGGAGATTCTCCATACTTTGTTTCAAAAGTATTTTTCAGGTTTTGCAGCCTGTAGAGAATTACAAATAAAGAAATTAAGTGAGAATCACATTCATTTCCTTCTGTCTCTGTCTCACTGACAATCAGTAAATCTCTCTGCTACTCACCTTTCATTAGCGCCAATCGCGACCTTTAACTTGGGTGGGTTTGTGGCCATTTCTACCTGTTAAAAGTAACTACGCCTGGACTTCTTGTTGTCAGACAGGAGAGCTCACAGCTTTCTGCAGGTCCTGGACGCGATCAGCTGACTGTCACAAGAGGATCCGGGACACCGAGCCCGCTGACCTGCGGTCAGTTCTTAAAACATGAGTTCGGCTCAGTTTAGACGAGTTAAGTTCCTGTTTGAAACAGAGGAGCTGACTCTGAAACAGTTCAGGCTGTAGCGGCGAAAACACGGAAGTGTGTGGTGGACAGGGGGCGTGGTTAAACACGTAGGCTGTAGAGTGTATACGATGACGTCACAATATAATTTATATCAGATTATTATCAACTGGTTTGCACAAAGTTCCCATATTTGTCTTATGTTGTGTTACTGCTGTTATGTTTTGAATAAGGATGTTAAAAGAAATCTAAAAAAAAAAATAAGAATTTTAGATTTAGATTAATTTTAGATTTAGATTAATTTATCTTATCATTTTAAAACTGTATGCATTTAAAAGCAAAATTGTGCAATTTAAATATTGACCCCCTCAATTACTCATGGGATGATGGTTCAATACTTCACCATGGGACACTGGTGCCATGTCACTATTTCACCACAAGATGGGAACATAATATTAGTTTAGAATTTTTTTTAGAAACCTCAGAATTTTTTTTACTGCTTATAGTGTGACCTAAAGGTTGTTTCTGAGACACCAGTTGTGTACAAGTGCATCTACATCAATAAGGCTCTTGTGATAAAGAAAACCAAACCACGTCTCAAAAAAAAAATACAGAGGTTATGCACATAGGCCTACTACTGCTGTGATTATGGATGGCCATTGTAGACCATCCATGGCTTCTTTTTTCCAGTTGTTGGCAAGAGAAACACACGAAATGCATTTTTAATCTGCAATTGTCAAACATTGTGACTTTATGTGTATATGTTCTGCAGTTTCTATGGTAAGATGAAGGCAGAAAGTTTGCTTGTAGTCACAGATTTTCGAGTACTTACCAATTAATAGCATGTTGTTCTGTTTTAATATGTGACCTTTTTATTTTTTATCATGAAGCAATATTTAAAGAAATATTTGTTTTTAGTTTTCAGTGTTTTTTGTGTGTTTCATACCATGTTCCTTAGCGGCTGGTGGTGTTTACTTCCTTTTCGTGGTAACACAGCGACTACACTTCCCACAGTTCTACACGCGCTGTTACCATGGAAGCGCCATGGCTAGTTCCGGGACTGGCAGCAGCAACATAAATAATATTAAGAAAAAGCTTTACCCTGTCTATTATGCATTTTTTGTTTGCAAGAGTGGACATTAAACGAGTATGTGCGTCTGTTAGTGACATAAAGTCAGTTATGGTGATAGAAAATCATAGTATATAGTGTACATTCGTTCTGACTGCAGTGATTTGGCGCTGCTACTGCGCGCGAGTTTTCAAAGTGGGCGAGTCCGCTGCTCTTAAAGAGGACGTCCAAGCGGCTAGCCGGAGCTAGCTTTATAACTTACCACACATAGTTTAAACGTTTCAGCTTTGCCTAAAACTGTTGCCAATTGTTTTGTTTGCTAGCGAATCTACATATTTGATCAAACGTATTTGGCGGAAGGGCTTCAAAGTATGGCCAGCTCGTTTTTAAACTTTTGTCGGCCTCGCTGTTGCTAAGGCAAGCTAACATTGCCACGCTAACGCTAGTTAGCTAGCTAGCATCAGTGCTTTGTAATGTAAACAGTACTGTATGTGGCTAAATTAACTGTTAGTTAATAACGTCGCTCAAATAACGGAATAAACAACCCACCTGAAGAGACGTTTGTCCCATTCATACAAACAGGTAAGCTAGCGTTATGTGTTTGTTATAAGTGGTCTTTATCAGTGCTTTTAACTTTTAGCAAACTAGTACTGTAAACGTTGGCTAACGTTAACTTAATGCTGACCATTTAACGCCAACATTAAACGTAACAATTTCGTTTCCTGTTTCCGTAACGTTTGTTTGTGCACCTCTTTTCACAGGGCACCCTGCTCTGTGAAACTCAGGATCTGCATCATGTCTATTGATTTTGATAGTGCTGCTCTTCAGACACAGCATGATGAAGAGGAATACGACCAAGAGGACTATGCAAGGGAGCAAGAGGTAAGATACTTAATCACAGAACTGTAACGTTTTGTGGACAGACTTTGGGTTACAGATGTGTTAAACACCTGTCCAGTTGTTGTATTACCTGCCAGTGTTATTGAAGGCATTCTTATTGTCTGAGCTCCTGCTGGTTTCCTGGTGATACATATCAACATCAGTTGTTTAACATATCAGACGACAGGAAATATCCAGGGCATGCTTGAATTATAGAACATTAACCCGTGGTATGTGCACTGCCCTAGGCATTACTTGTCTCTACCTCAGTGATAACGCATATATGCAGAACACTGAAAACTATTTATACTCCTTTTTAAACATTACACTTGCCAGGTATTTCTTAGTTAACATTGTTGTTTATTTGCTGAAGCATTTGAGGTGTGCACTGTCTGAGTTCCACAAGCACCATCAGCTTCACAGTTAGACAGGCATGCTGTGTTATTACTCACACTTACAATCTGTTGCGCCATGAGCCTGAGCTATTATTGGCTCAAGGAAAAGGCGGCCTTCCAGGTGTGTCACACTGAAACTAGCTCTGCCCTGCAGTTTTACCTACTTTCTCTCTATTAAGGTTACCTTGTTTCTGTGCCTAGCTCCACTTGTAGTTAAGTAACTGAAGCAAGCATGAAGAAACTCTGCATGTCTTACCAGTGGACTTCAGCACTGAGAAGAATGGGACCTTGACCGTTAATTCTCAAATGGATTTTGTTCTTCTTTGGTATAGCCTATTCAGTGTACACAAGTTGGTCAAGCGGAAAATGTTTGCCGCCGATAATTGGAATCTTTCTGCTCCAGTTAATCTTGCTATATGTTTTGCCCAAACAATGGAGTTCTCTGGGAGCAAAACACAGCAGTACCACAGGGAGCCGACAACATACCAGGCATGTTTTGGACATTGCACACAGAGGGTCTTCTCTGCAGAAAGATTAGACTAGTAGATTATCATGTGGCGTTACAGCTGAAGCAGGAGTGTCTTTTCAATCTTTGTTAAGTGTGTAAGCGGGATAATATGGGTCCTTCAGTTGTGGACACAGTGGAGGATTTGAGGAACATTCAGCAGTCCTTGTGGGAAGTAAGTCCAGCTGACACTGCTTGTTCCATCACACATGGCTGGTTGTAAAGGAGGCCTGGTCAGTCTGTTACTGATGCAGAGAGTGATTTGACTTGTTTTTGTGTCAGCTAAGATGCATTGATAGAAAATACACTGTTGTTTGTCAGCTCTTTGTTTCTCAGTGTGATTGTATGGACCAAAAGAATTGTTAGCACATTTTATACAAACGGTACAAATATTGCTTGATAAATGACTAATTATTTATTGAAATGATTACTACATGCTTGAAAATGACATACAAGAACAAAATGATCATGCATAGTAAAACCTGTGCAGAATGTTTTCATCAGCTACACTGAGACTTCCTCTCAAGACAGTAGAACTTTGTTTTAAGTTATTTTCGAATCTCTTTAGAGGAAAACTCCACAAATGTACCCTCTGACTCCTTCTGCCTCTCAGACTGTTAGTGATTGCTTTTCTGTGTTGTTTTTGTTTCTATCTGCATAACTTCATAACTCAGTTGCGGGGCAACCTTGGTGACTCATTTCCATGTGCTTTTTTTTTTTTTTTTTTTTTTTTTGCAGCTGCACAAATTGCTCACCGACCTGCCTGATGACATGCTCGAGGATAGCAGAGACTCCTCCCCAGAGCTGGAGTGCTCTACCTGCAGCAATAAAAACACTGGTGGCAGGTAACACACATGTTGCTGTTAACTCATTGCTAAACTCGGATATCAAGAACTCAGTGTGATTTAAAACAATCAGACATACCTGATTGCACTGTAACGTAATTATGCTTTTCCCCCTCTCTCCACTCAGTCCAAAGTCCACATGGACACAGCAATGGTCCGATCATCCAAGGCCGACCACTCATGAACAGGTAGTTTGTTTATTTCTTTTCACTGATAGATTTTTGTCTTCTGAACTCCCAAAGAAAAAAAATCACAATTACTGTCACTGTCTCTCTAAAGAACTATGAAGATGACTATGATCAACATGCTGATGATGAGTATGCTTATGAGGATGGAGCAGTTCAGATCAATGGACATCACCCTCAAAGTCAACCTCTGCCTCACACCTGGAACCAGGATCATCAGTTCAACCAGGGAGATTATACATACACCAGCATGGGCACAGAAAAATCTACAGAGACCAATGATTTTTCCGCAGACGAGTATGAGTCCAGACCGTACCCTCAAGGCACTAATAATGCTGTAGTTTATAATGGAGAAGGAGGACGCAGAGACAATCAAAACTATGGGGACCACAACAACGGCAGGAACCATTTTCAAGTGAGTGGAGTATGTCATTGCTGATAATTTTAATAATACCTGTGATTTAAAATGTACATCCTTGTATATGGAATACACATTAATTTGTCTTACATTTTCCTTTAGTAATTTAAAATAAACATCTTGATATCTGGCAGTACACCAGTGTTAAGCATTCTGTAGTTTTGTTGTGTTTGAAAAAGAGGCGGCAGCGTCATTGTGTAACTTTGAGTTGGTTTATTGAACACAGCAATGCTTATTTTTCAAACCTCCTATGTTTCTTGTGTTTTGATCTTCAGAATTTAAAGTCTACACAGTTGGATAGAGGAGTGGATCAGCACAAGGCCAGCTACAATCCTCACCATCCTGCCCATCAGCCAAAGATGTTTACCTCACAGGCCATTCACCAAGACGGTCAATTTGACCGTCTGCAAAGAGAATTCCTTGACTCAACACAAAGTGAGTGTTACTGTCTTGATTTTGTTGCTGGATTAATAGCACCCAGGGGTGCTGTGACATGTAAACCATAGTAACAGTTGAAAAATTAGGTTTTTAAAAATGTCAGTTGAGTAATTCCCTGAACGAGCTGAACATATTTATCCTGGTGAATAATCTGAATCTGAAGAGTTGTTTTGTTGCTACAGTGCACTGTTTAAGTGTTTTTATAGCTGGTATATGGATTGACATTACTTTTATTTAATCCCCCTTTCTCACTCTTTTTCATGTCTCTGTCAGAACAACTTAATTTTTGTACTACTGTCCACAGAGTAACTTAGGTAAAGCAGATCATGAGAGTTAGTTGTATTGCTCAATATTTCAGATCAGCAAAGTTAACCAGTTAACCATTGAGATTCTTCAGCCTCGAGACAAACCAAATTTATTTGAGCTCCTGCACAGAATCTGACAGGAAACACTGGGTTCAGTATTTTGTTTCTAAAGTGACTTAGTAAAAACAAATCTTGTGGTTATGCCTGTTATGTTTCTGTGTTATGAAGAGCTGTATTGATCAGCCGGACTGCATGAAAAGTGTAATTTTAATTGCCATTGCTAAGTGGCTTTAAGAGCCTTAATTTGACACTCACACTATTACTGTATAGCACCCACCCTCTCAAATGGCATTGCTGGAAATTAAAACGTCTTTACACTGTTTAAGTAAGGGGCAAGTGATTTATGTCTTGAATATCATTTGTGCTGTATTTCAGAAACGGCTGATAGAGAGCAGCTTGCCCAGCTCCAGATTTTAAACAAGGCTCAGCAGAGGCAAATTGAAGACTTGGAGCGAAAACTGGAGGATTCAAAGCGTAATATGAGATATATTGAGCATCAACTTGCAATTGCCAAAGGTATGTTTCACCTACTGTAGTAAAGGGTAGGAATCATCATTCACTTTATTACAATGCATAGCCAATGTAAAGTAATGTGATTATACAGATTTTGTGATACTTCAAGGATTGAAATTTAGTGTTGCTGCATGTTATGATACATTGTTCTTTACTGACATGCATTTAAAAGCTAACAGTTTAGCTATGAAATGAATAAATCACTCATTCTTGGCCCCTTCGGGAGTTATGATGACAACCTTATAGTTTATCACTATGTCTGACTATTGTCTTTGACACTTGTGCTTTACAAATATGTTTTGTTTTTGCCCATACACCATTAAAAGCTAAAGGGCTGGTCATCTATCGACCAGTAGCATCAGACAGAGGGAAATAAAAGAGAATGTCTTCTGACTTGTATATCTGCCCCCTTGTGGCTGTCAAGAGGGCCTGCACAGCGGGTCCTGCGCTGGCCTTTTGTGTCCTTGATCTTTTGCTGATCATGCTGCTTGTGGAAACTTAATGTCATTTTTATCATCAATAGATGAAAAGGATGGCCTATCCGTGAGTCTAAAGGAATCAAGTCAACTGGTTGAAGAGGCCAAAGGGAGAGAGGTTCAAATGCAAAACAAATTGAAGGCACTGGAGCAGCAAGTACAGGTCCTCGCTGAGAGAGACCAGGAGGTAAGTTCTGTACTGATACACACTGTTGCTTTCCTCGGCAATGCATTAGGTTGTCTGTAATTAGGAATTATGAAACTAAAAGAGAAGAAATAAAGTCTTAGAAGGCAGTAATCATGAAGCAGTTTATTTAATGTTTTCAAAAGCAGTTTTTGACTTAACAGGATTAGAAAATCTGGTATGAAATCATGTAAATGCCTCACTGAAATGTTATGATATGCATACTCAAACTGACCCAAAGTGATTCTGCTTGTATTTGCTTTTTGAAACTTTTCAAATATTTTCTTTTGTTTGCAGAACACAAAGAAGCAGAGGGTGGCAGAGGCTGCAGTGGACAGCATGAAGCAGCAGATGTTGGAGCTTTGTCGCTCCGATACCCTGTCCAAAGCGCGGCAGCAGCATGACAGAGACCTTGCCATCATAAAGGAGCAGCATGAGGCTGCACTGTTGACACTGGAGCAGAAGCTCGACTCCACAGCTCAGGCTCTGAGTGAACAGGTCTGCAGTGTCACTGTCACAGGAGATACAGTCGCAGTCCCCTGCAGACATAGTAAACTCCAGTGTTTTTGTGTTGTTGCTTCCAGATTGATGTTGGTCAGAGGTTACGAGAGCAGGTGAAGCAGCTGGAGCGCCAGAGGGAGGAAGAGCAGCTGGAGAGAGCCAGAGTTGTTAACGCCCTTACTCAGCGTCTGGAAGAGAGTCAACAACAATGTGCTAAACTGCTGCAGACGAGTGAGTGAAGGTTGGAGTATACACTGCAACCACCTTTTTTTGTCTTATTTGTAACTTGCTAAAACTCAGTTACGAAGAAATCCCAAAACAGTAATGAGTAATGTCTGAGCACATGTTGTCTTTTTAATTTCCCCAAATCCAAATCATAGTTTCTATTCTGTTGTGGTTCTGTTTGTTTCAGGTGCAGTGCAGGAGATGAGTCAGATACAAATCAAACTCCAACAGGCTCAATCAGCCAAAGCACTGAGTGAAAACATGAACAAAGTGTTACAGGTTTGCCCTCTGATTATTCTGCCCCATAATAGAACCCCCTCAAAGCATAATCATACAGAAAAGATGTGCTTAAACATGACTGATTAAACTTTTCATGTTTTATTTTTTATCCTAAAGGAGGATCTGGCTGATTTGAAGGAGCAGATCACTCTGTATGAATCTGCTGTGAAACACGGTGTCATTGCTTTAGACCTGAGCACTGACTGGGAGAGCCAGCTGTCTGAATCCTGTGTGGATTTAGGATTAAAGAAAGTAAACAGGAAGAATGGCTCACTTCACAGGTACACTGTCATTATAGAGTCACTGTCATCATTACAGTAACTCTGAGCCTTTCTCTGTGTCATTTTGTTTGTGCCACAATTTATATACTGTGAAACTGGTGATATTTCTTCTTTAATATCACCACTCCCTTTAATCAAAATCTGACTTTCCTTGCTGTCTGATCAGAACTGCCCTGGCTAATCTGTCGGACTCGAAGCTGCCCAAAGATGAAGCTTTGCAGCTGCTGCGAGTGGAGATGCAGCGCTGTCTGGGTAGCTTGAAGGGGAAGCGGCAGAAGATCAGTCAGCTGCAGGAGGAGCTCCAGCTCAGTCAGAGTCAGGTGAACGAGCTGCAGACCCAGTTGGAAGAAGCCAAGCTCTGCTCTTCGGTGAGGACTCCTCTACGTGACCATCAGATACAAATTTTAATGTTGCATTGCTGAGCATGGCATTTAACACTGTACTGGTATACACTGTCTGATGGCTATTACTCAGATTTAAGTAGATTAAAAAAAGAACACAGTAAAATTGGTTCAGATAAGATGACAAAACTATTAAACTAATAAATGTTTTATTCATGCATGTTTCTACCCAGTTGTGTTAGCATAAAAATAAATTTTTGACACCAAAGCTCCTGTAAATGGTGTGGTACAAGCATGAGACAATGCATAAATACAAGATAAGAGATTAAATTGCTTTAATTCAAACTGTATTTGTGTTCACAGGTCAGAGAGACGAGTCAGATAAAACATCTAGACATAACTGGAGAGTCTCAGAAAGAGTTCATGAGACTACAAGAAGACAAACGACACTTGCAGGAACAAGTGGAGGTAAGTTGTGGTTTTGTGAAATTAATTATATTTTTTGTTTTTAGCCTATGTCATGAACGGTGGTGGTGTTATGTCCAAACTCTAGGTGTTAGAGAAGAAGAACACGGAGCTGAGACAGAGTGAGGAGAAGGTGAGGTCTGCCAACTTGGAGCTGTGCACCAAGATGAGGGAGATGATCCAGGAACTGGACCAAGAGAAGCAGGAGGCTGCTCAGAGGTAAGGCACGGAGGAGGAAAATGAGATTCTGTCAGATACTTTATCTATAATCATCCCTAAGTGTGTGCTCATACAAATTCCCTTTTCTGTGTGTTCATGCAGAGCTGAGAGGATTCATCAGCAGTACAGGGACGACGTGGTGGACCGGGTCAGAACCGAGCTCATGCTGGAACACGATGCTCAAGTTGAACAGCTGACTGCACAGCATCAGCAGCAGGTCCAACAGTTACAGTAAGTCCTGTGCACCTGTTACTAAAAACTGTCGTTATCTGTAAACCTGTGCAGCTCATTTACAGTACATATGACTTCTTCACAGGACCCAGCTGTCTGAGGCCAATGATAAGATTTTGGGTGTGCAAGAGTGCTACATATCCGTCTGCACGGAGAAGGACATGCTTGAAGAAAGCATCCGTAACAGGGAGAAGGAGGAAGCTTTGATCAGGGAAAATGAGGTATGAAAGATCACTGTACACTATTTGGTATTGTTGTGTGTTGACGTTAGTAAGTTAGTGTTTTCTTTTGACTTGGGACACAAAGCTACTATTTATTTCTGACAATTTGTTTATTGCTACACACTGTATTTCCTAAAGCTGTTACTGCTGAACTTAGAGTAATTGATTATTTGTTTTCCAGCTAAAGATGAGAGAAGAGAGTGGCACAGCTGTGGAGAAGCTGCGGGCTGAACTTGAGGCGCAGCATCAGGCCTCAATAAACCAGCTCAAAGCTCTCTGGTCCAAAGAAAAGGAGGCTGAGATCGAGCAGCAGGTGAACTCTCATGTAGCTTCGGCCAAGGCTGCTTGGAAGGAGGAATTGAAACAGGTATGATTTCCCACTGCCCAGTTCCCTCAACCCTCTAACTGCGATTTTTTTTACGTCAGACCTGAAAGTTTTTGATGCCTCTGAGCAGATGGAGAAGACCTGGGTCCAGAGGCTGGAGGAGGCCAGAACAGAGAGGCACAGAGAGACTGCTGAGGCAGCCTGTCAGACAGATGAGACTGATGCCAGCAGTGTGACAGTTACCGCTGAGGAGCTGGACTCCCGGCTCAGCGCCCAGAAACAGCAGCTGCAACTAGAAGCTGACAAAGTCAAACGCAAAGCTGTGGAGGAAGCCAAGAAACAAGCCCAGAAAGAGCTGCGCGAGAAACACCTGGAGGACATGGCCAAACAGGTCAGTGGGTTTCTTCTTCTTTTAATACCTGTGCTAGTTAGCCAAATATGCTTTTTATTGTACATTTTGTATGAGTGTCAACAATTGAAGTCAGTCCAATGCCACTAGTATTGTAGGTCACACACAGTTTAGATTTTTACTCATTACAGTTTTAGATGTCCCAACAACATGAGGATTTTTCTGATTCATCCCCCCATTATTTGAAATGAAAAAAATCAATTAGTGTTCCATCAAGAATTAAATGTTGTATACCATGCTATTTCCCAAACATTTTCAGCTATCTTCAGGATGACCCTGGATCCCTTAAGATTCTTAAAATGTCTTACATACATATGTACTGATTAAAGGCCCTAACAAGTATAAAACTGTCCTAAATTCAGTTCAGTTCAGGGTCTTAAATGTTTTTTAGTCCTGCCATTAAGAGACTTTTCAGTTTTGGTGCTACAGGAAACGTCATTTTAACAGGAGGGAAACACTATTTGATGGCAGAACTGACTTTGACACAGCATCTGTATGCAGCGATGCCCCTATATTCACCCCCTCTTGGCATTTAGATAATGCAATGAGTCTGTATTGATAAACTAAGGCCAGCTTGTTTGTTTAATTTTTCTGTGCTTAGAGCGGCAAGCATAAAGAGTGTCATTGGTGTCGTTTTACCTTTCTATTAATTTTGAAGCGACATTGTTGTCATGTTTACCTGGAAAGAGTATGTTTTTGCTTTTGGTATTTCCGTTGCAAGTTTGGTCTTAAATGTCATTTAAAAAGGTATTTTAAAAGTCTTAAATTGAACTTGTAGACACCCTGATCTTGCCGTCACCAGGGTTGACAGATTTAGTGTTGGTGTTTCAGGTTGAAGGTGCTGTAACGAGGGCCTACAATCGCTGGATTGAGGATTTGACTTCATTACCAGAATACCAAACCTCTCTCCAAGCAGAGAGGGAGAAATGGGAAGAGCTTCTAGAAAAACACACAGAGCAACAGGTAGGACAGGGTTTTATCTTTGTGTAAATGTGTCA